>NC_136057.1:1819042968-1819708810 GCF_964261635.1 Lissotriton helveticus
TGACGTCACGCGGAAGCGTCGATGTCCCGCGTTACGTCAAAACGTTTTTGTGACGTGTGCGCGGGTACGCGCAGAGTACGATTAGCCGTACAAAGTACGGTGCGATCACCGTACCCGTACCGTAAGATTATTCCCCCCAAAAAATTGGAAAAAGAAAATATATAGAATTACATTTTAATACATTGGGAAAAAAAATTATTCTTTTTTTTTAAATTTGTTTTGTTATCGTTTTACATTAAGAATAAGGAACATAACTTAAATAAAAAAATAACTATACATAATAATAATAGAAATGTAGGAAAGTAGTATAAAAAGAAAGAAATATAATAATTAATACATTGAAAAATTATCATTTACAAAACCTTTGAAATTCACTGAGAAAAAAATAGGTTTCACACACGTTATAGTTAGGAATTAGCATTTAAAAAACCTTAGAAATTCACTGAAAAAACCACAGGTTTCACACATGTTATAGTTAGCTGGACATTTCACTCATACAAAACCATTGAAATTCCCCCGTTATAGTTAGTTCAGCTAACTATAACTCGCGCGTCCGCAATCCAATGCTGATGATGTCACATATTACATCACTCATTACATTGTCAGTGACATCACTCATGACATCACTGATGACATCTCAAATAACATCACTGATGACATCACTGATGACATCATCCTTGTGAAAGAGTGGCAGACCTCCTCTCACCCTAATATAACCTTTGATACACACATTCAAAAATAGAAACTAAAATTTTCAAAAAAATTGAGATTCCAATACCAGTTACAAACAACCTATTCAGTAATTCCAACATCTACATACACATCCACTCATTCACCAACACTTCTATATAGTCACTCATACATGTACTCACACATCATATGTACTCCTACACCTATACATCCTGTTACAGACCGATACTCATCCATAGAGTTACTCACACACATACTCACACATGCAATCAAACATCCATTTACTTGCATATACAGCTATACACACACCACTACACTTACTTCTACAGAAACGTACACACACTTACTCTCTAAAACAATCACTTATAGAAACACATACTTATTTATACAGGAACTCTTCCAATCTCTCACTCTCACATACACTCACTTATATACATCAATACTCATATATGCTAGTTTAAAACATATGTAGTTACTCATAAAGATACTATTGAGACAGTCATTCACTCACTAACACACCCATACACACACTCATACACCCATACAGTCCTGCACACATGCGGTCTTCAAAACACATACAAACAGTGAGTCAATCATTCATGCATCTGTGCGCTAAGTAATACCCCCACCAAACCATACAGACACTCATTCTGATACTCAAAAAAACATTAAATAACCCATATACACACTCATGTAGCTACTCACAAACCCATGCAGCCATTTATACACAAAGTGAGACACGGATACAGATATTTAAATATTTAAACATTAGTCGTTAATACATGTATTCACTAAGATACACTTAATAAGGCAGTTATACAATCAATTTTGCAAAAAACCCCATCCATTTAGACACTTATTTAACCATTTATTCTTCCATAGACGTTTAGATATACATTTATAAAAAATATTTATTTTTCAGAAAGACATACATTCACTGGATGATGTCATCAGTGATGTTATTTGAGATGTCATCAGTGATGTCATGAGTGATGTCACTGACCATGTCATGAGTGATGTAATATGTGACGTCATCATCAGTGGATTGCGGACGCGCGGGTTATAGTTAGCTGAACTAACTATAACGGGGGAATTTTAATGGTTTTGTATGAGTGAAATGTCCAACTCACTATAACATGTGTGAAACCTATGTTTTTTTCCGGGAATATATATATATATATATATATATATATATATCCACCTCGAGTCCTGGAAATTGGTGCTCAGTGATGGTGCTGTTTTGGATACGGCAGAGCCAAGCCGTTTGTAAATACACGATTTTCCCCAACAGGAGAAGTTCCAAAAGCACACACTGATATAATCAGTGTCCAATTATGTTTATTTGTCTGGCAACAACTTAGCAGCGTCCCTGCAAAAGTCTGCTTCAGAGGCTCAGTGTGATTGCAAGATCCGGAAGTAGAGCGACATCTGTCCTGCGTTGGACAAGATACCGGACACGAGCCTGACATGCCATCAATCAGGGTACCGGTATGCTCCCTGACTCAAGAACAGTGCTGGCACTGACAGCTAGAAAATTTGGAAGTGCCGGTACTCAGTGCCGGTGAGTACCGGCCCATTTAAAGCACTGCTCACAGGGACAGGTTGGGGCTAGTAGTGTAGTAGATTGTAATTATTTAAAATTTTTAAAGAACAACATAAACTTCCAAAAAACTTCACAATATTAAATTACACCCCTTGACTTAACCCAGTTTAATTCTTTTCCGAATGTTCTTTCCCACCTTCCACCCAAAGGCCAGGAAAATGTAGCACCCATGCCCAGTCACCGAATAAAGAATCTTAAATCTTCATGGCATTTTGGAAGTCAAGATTCTGGTTACAATATTTCAGTATCACAAGTGTTTTGCTCAATGTTTTGGCAAAGTATAATAAGCAGACACTTCGATTCACATGTCTCCAAAATCCCACTGTTTCACATTAAGATTCCTAATAGATTGTTTTAGAACATTGGGCCTGATTTAGAGATTGGCAGATGGCATACTCTGGCACAAATAAGATATCCCTTTTGCTGTATTACAAGTGTCAAAGCCATAGGCTGTAATGCACTTGTAGTTCTGCAGACGCGATACCTATCACATTTGTGACGGTGTATCCTATCTGTCAAGCTCTAAATTGGGCCCATAATGTCCTAAAACAGGTTAGGGATGGCGATCATCATTGTAAATAATAAGCAAGAGGTTTGCAAATGGTACTTAATATGGTTCGTTCATTTTTTAGATCACAGTTCAACATTTACATTGCCACCAGTGGCGGTCGTCATAAACAAAAAGTGTTGAGGCGGGCGGAGGTGGCGCTGGGACGGAGCGCGGGAGGTGGAACACTGGGAGGTAATAATAAAAAAATTACTTAACTGAAGCTGTTGGCTACCTCGCACCTCGTTCTGCAGCTTCCTGTCCCCAGCAGACACTGGGACAGCATCAGAGACCCCTAGTGCAATCGCTGCACTGCTCTCATGCTATTACCTATAGCCCAGAGCAGCACAAGGATTTGCCTGCGCGGGTTGCTTTGATGCTTGCTCTGGCACAGGGAGTATGTGCTGTTTCTCCAACCCAGATGTGCAATACAGCTGGGCTGAAGAAACCTAACTTCACATGTCTGTTTTGCCGGCTAAGTCAGCCGGTCAAGCAAACATGCGCACTTAGAAGTGCACAAAATACTTTGTTGCTCCTCCCACCCATGGCCCTGCCATGACCCTTCGCCCTTGTCCAGGCCCGCCCCTCCCTACACATGCTGGCCCAGCCAGCAGATGAAAAACGAAACTATAATAAAATTTAGTTTTTTTTTCAGCTGCTGGCTCCAAGCCAGTGGGTTGGCGCTCCACCACTGATCGCCACCGTTACCCACAGCCTCCTTGATCATTCAATCATCAGCGGGAGAGAGGCCTATCGCTGGTGAGTAAGTATCACTTGTTTCACTGCCAATAGCATATATGCCAAAGGAGTTCAGTCACTTCAAATATACCCCAAAATAATGAAATGTAAACCCTGTAATAGAGCAAATGATGGTCCCTAGAGTTTTCTTTATATGCTGAAATACTTCTTACTAGTACATTTACAGTAATGGACAGTCCCACAATAAGTGCATTTCCCCACCCAGGCCACATTGTCTTTAGAATTTACCATCTGAGTTAGGATCCACATCTTTTTCCACTTATTGGGAGGCATGTACCAATAATACAGTATTTAATACTGGATCTAGCAATTTTCCATACAATATGTTGTTTTTGAGATATCTTGCCATAATGCCTGCTATTGTAACTATGTTATTGCGCTCGCCAGTGCTTTTTATATGTGAGCATATAGGACCATCTCAAAGTACTAAAGGTAGTAGACAGCCCTGCATACATATTGCCGATATCCCTTTAGGATTTGTAGGACAGAATGAAACAACTTTTCAAAAACAGTGGTCTCTCACAGCAGCCTCTCTATTGTGCCCAGTGACAACTTAGCAGAGAGCAAAATCACTTTTGTTTCTATACGGAAAAGTCCCTTTTTTAAGACATAGAGTGGCACAGAGTGTAGTACCATGGAGTAGAGTGGAATAGAGTGAAGGAGAGTGGAGTGTTGTGAAGGAGAGTGGAGTGTGGTGAAGTAGAGTGGAGTGGAGTATAGTGGCGTAGTGTGGAGGGGAGTAGAGTGGAGTAGAGGTGAGTAGAGTGTAGTGACACAGAGTATCATAGACTGAGTGGCATAGAGTGGCGCATAGTGAAGTGTTTTAGAGTGTCATAGTAGAGTAGACTGTAGTAGTGTGTTGTATAGTAGAGTGCAGCAGAGTGGATTGGTGTAGAGTTTAGTAAAGTGGCATAGAGAGAGTTGCGTAGAGTTTTGCAGAGGGAAGTGGCATAGAGTGTTAGAGTGGAATGGGCATAGAGTGGAGTTGTATAGAGTGGAGTGGTATAGAGTGGATACGAGTGTCATGAAGAGGCATTGAGTGGAGTAGAGTGTTGTAGAGTAGAGTAGCGTAAATCTATAGTTTTGTGGTGTAGAGTGGAGTGTTGTGGCACAGATTGGAGTATCCTGTGTAGAGTTGAGTGCCATGGGGTGAGGTGTCATAGAGTACAATGTTGTAGAGTGGAATGGAGTGGAGGGTCATGGAGTGAAGGGTCATAGAGTGTCATGGAGTAGAATGATGCAGAGAAGAGTAGGGTGGCGTTAAGTGGAGTAGAGTGTCATAGAGTGGAGTGCCATAGAGTGGAATGTCCTAGAGTGAAGGGATGTTGAGTGGAGGGGTGTAAAGTGTCATGGCATAGAGTGGAGTAGAGTGTAATAGAGTGGAGTGGCATGAAATAGAGTTGAGTGCCGTAAAGTAGAGTGTCATAGAGTGGAGTGGACTGTCATAGAGTAGACTGGCATGGAGTGGAGTAGAGTGGGATAGCGTAGCTTAGAGTGTAATAAAGTGTCAAAGAGAAGAGTAGAGTAGAGTGGCGTAGAGTGCAGTAGAGTGGCATAGAGTGGAGTGGTGTAGAGTGTCTTGGAGTACTGTAGAGTGGTGTAGAGTGGATTGGCATTGAGTGTCATAGAGTTGAGCGTCATAGAGTGGAGGGTTGTAGAGTGTCGTAGAGTGGAGTATTGAGGAGTGGAATAGCATAGAGTTGAGTGTCGTAGAGCGGAGAACCCTAGAGTGGAGTGGCAGAGAGAAGAGTGGAATGGAGTAGAGTAGAGCAGAGTGGCGTAGAGTGAAGTAGAGTGGTGTAGAGTAGTGTAGAGTTTCGTGAAGTGTTGTACAGTGGCGTTGAGTGGCGTAGAGTGCTTTAGAGTGGTGTGGAGTGTAATAAAGCGTCACAGTGCGGAGTGGTGTTGAGTGTGATGGAGTGTAGTAGATTGTCGTAGAGTGTTGTAGTGTGATGTGGAGTGTTATAGAGTGGCACAGAGTGTCATAGAGTTGAGCGTCATAGAGTGGAGGGTTGTAGTGTGCCGGAGAGTGGAGAATCGAGGAGCACAATGGCATTGAGTTGAGTAGGCCTGGGTGGCAAATTCTGTTCCGCTTGCGGAATTTGCGGAATTTGGGTAATTTCGCGTTCCGCGAAGAACGCAAAATTGTCCAAAATTCTGGGTTCCGCGACTTCGCGAAATTGTTTGCTTGTTCGCATTCTCAAAATGCGTGTTCGCGAGATATTTCCCCCCAAGCAAGCAAACAGCGATTGCGAACAGTAAAAAAGCATCGCGAACAAGCAATGTTGTGAAGTGTCATACAGTAGCGTTGAGTGGCATAGAGTGCTTTAGAGTGGTGTAGAGTGTAGTAGAGTGTCGCAGAGTGGAGTGGTATTGAGTGTCATGGAGTGTAGTAGATTATCGTGGAGTGTTGTACTGTGGTGTGGAGTGTTATAGAGTGGCATAGAGTGGATAGGTATAGAGTGTTGTAGAGTGGAGGGGCGCAGAGTGTTGTAGAGTGTAATTGAGTGCCATTGAGGCTAGTATCATAGAGTAGATGGGAGTATAGTGGAGGGGAATACAGTGAAGTAAGTGTCTTAGAGTGGAGTAACATACTGTATGGTGGAGTAAAATGCCATAGAGTGGAGTGTTGTAGAGTGAGGTTGAGTGGTATGGAGTAGAGTGGCAAATAGTGGCATTAAGTGGAGTGTCGTAGAGTGGAGTGATGTACAGTGGAGTGTAATAGAGTAGAATGTCATAGAGTGGAGTATACTGAAGTGGCATAGCGTGGAGTAGAGTGACCTAGTGTTAAGTGGCATGGAGTGCCGTAGTGTGGCATAGAGTGGAGTGGAGAAGAGTGTCATACAGTGGAGTGCTTAGAGTAAGGGGGCATAGAAGGAGGGGCATAGACTGGAGTGGTCTAGAGTTTCACAGCGCAGAGTGAGTAACTTGTCATAGAGTGCAGTGGCATAACATTGAGTGTGGTAGAGTGGCGTAGAGTGTGGAAGAGTGTTGTGGAGTGGCAAGGAGTGGAGTAGAGAGTCGCAGAGTGGAGTGGAGTATAGCGAAGTCAGCTAGAGTGAAGTGTCGTAGAGTGGAGTGTTGCATGGTGGAGACAAGAGGCTTAGAGCGGCATAAAGTGGAGCGGCATAAAATGGAGTAGAGTGTCGTAGAATAGAGTAGGGTTGTGTGGCTTAGAGTGGAATAAAGTGGATTGGCGTTGAGTGGAATGGAGTGGCGTAGAGTGGTGTAGAGTGGAGTAGAGCAGAGTGGTGTAGCGTGGAGTAGAGTGGCATAGAGTGGAGTGACGTAGTGGATGGGCAAAGAGTGGAGTATGCATGGTGTGATAGTACATTCCTATTACAAACAACTCATTTCCAATTGAAATGGCCAATATATTTGCACAGACATGCAGTTTTACTGTAAAACGATGCATCGTACAAAGAATAATGTGTGGAAATGCCATTAAATTTGATTGTGTGCTAGAAAAAAAGCCTTTAGTAAGTAAGCAAAATCCATTTATAGAATACACAGTACCTAAAGGTGCCAAGACGAGAAAGGGGAAAAAGCAGCCCCTTTCACACCCCCACATTGTCAGATAAATCCTCTCACTTTGAAGTCAGAGAAAAAAAATAAACACAAAGCTCCCTTGAAAGACAGAGCCTAGCATCTCTGTCTTTGAATGTACAGCAAATGTGACAAGATAAGAACAGAGTGTAAAGGCCTGCTTAGAAAAGGCAAGCACTCATTGAGGAATACAGTAAATAGGCTATACTCCATGGGAGGACCAACTCAATCCGGACAGCTTAATACAAATAAAGCAAACAAATAAAAAGCAAGCAAATGTGAGTTACAAACCACAAAGCCAATGGTAAGCAAAGGATCGAATGCATTCCCAGGGAAGCTTTCCGAATGTCCCAAAGATGTCTTTAGCAAACTAGTTTGGTAGGCTTTGACCTAAAACTGAGTCCTTCGGCACCTGGAAGAAAAGTAAAAGGCACCCATAAATAGTATGCAATGAACCCTCTGATACACTAATGATACACAGACCCTTGCATTGTCAAATATACTTACCGCCTTTCAGTCGTATACCCACATTTACAGCATCATACAACCGACACAGAAATTATTTTTGGTATTGTGCTGTCCCCATTTGACAAAATAGTTATTACATGTGTTACTGACAGAACTGCCGCCTTTGGAACTGGGGAACCATTTTCAAGTCTTGGCATTGGCTCAACATTCTGTGACTCTGGGCAAATCACTTAGGACCAGATGTATCAAAATCCAAAATTGTGATTAATAAATAGTGATATTTAATTAATCGCAATTTGATAATCGCAAAAGCCTATCTATGTAAAAACTTGCAATAATTTTGCGAATCAGTAAAAATCGCAATCACAATTACAGATTACCTAAATGTGATTCTCAATATAGTGAATTTGCTATTTGCGAATGGCTATTAGCGAATCTAGCATTTTAGTGCAGCATGATGTCCTCACAACCAGGAAGTGAGGCATGCCATACTGTTACCTGTGCACTGAGTGAGAGGAGGAGGCAGACTGCAGGAGTACATCACTAGGAAGCCTGTTTGGACAGCAGAACCTGTGCAAGAAAATCAGCATGGCTCAAAAAACACTGAGAAGGAGCCAGCACTGCGCAAAAGAAAGCTAAAGTTTAGCGAGAAAGAGTTGGAAGTCCTAATAGAGGAAGTGGTGAAGAGCCACGAGAACTTGTAACAGTCACTCCATGTTACAGCATGTGAAAAAAGAAAACTATGGCTGGGTATTCAAACCAAAAAAGCACAGTTGAGGGTCACACAGCGCTCCATTGTGGATCTACGTAAGTGGTGGTATGATCTGAAGAACAAGGCTAAGGAAAAGGTTGCTGCAAGGCTTGCAGAGGCGAAGAAGACTGGAGGAGGTCCATCCACACAAACTGCATCTACACCCGTAGAGGAGCTGGTGGAGTCTACCCTTCAGCCTGAAGCCGTCATTGGAGTGATGCAGATAGACACCTCTGCACCGCCTAGTACGGCCCAAGGTAAGATGCATGCAAATGATCATATGCATGGTAAATGTAAATAAATGCCCCTTTACTGAGATAAGGCTTAGAGGAGCAAATACTATACCAGTCCACATTTTTCTTGCTACACACCAATGTATTATGGAATTAGTAGTCAGAAACTCCAGCAGGAAAGCTAAGGAGAAAGATCAAAACAACATAGGTGCATTTAAGTTTAACCAGCAAGTGAAATTTATACACACTGTGTGTTGCTAAATAGCTTTATTAGAAATAAAAATGCGCTATGTGATTTACATATCGAAATCACAAACTGAAATAGTACTGTTTAACATCACAGACACACTTGCACAGGAGTCAGATGAAAATGAATCCCATGACCCTCTGGAGACTCAATGAATGTGGGTGAAAAGTTCACTCAAATAATACTCTAATCAAATAAACTCGGTATGTGTGCTATGTTGGACTAATACCTGCTAAGCATTGGTACTGACTAATGAAAGTGGCCTGGCCCCACCCAGGCTGCTAGGACTCCAACATGCAACAACGTAATAAAACACTTTCAACTTATAGTATTTTAGTACTTCTTATTCAAATAATTTGACATTGTCTTCATTACAGAAGCATGAATTAACATGACATTTAAACATAATACAAATACATAATTCATCACATTGTGATCTCAGCTCATAAAACCCAATGCATTTCGGGACTTAAAGTCCCTTCATCAGGGGTATTCTGCAAAGAAAAAGAAAAAGGAAGCATATTCAAATGATGCACATTTTGGCTTATATACTTGATCTCAAAATAACAGTAATACATTTCATTGTGAATCATCAAATAACTATTATTTAATCTGTCACGTGTGATCGTGTATTCAGAATACCTATACGAAATCCGATACATACTGTGGTTTGTCAAACTGAAGACACGCTCATAGTACTCCATAAAATGACATGCAATGCCTGAGAGTACGTTCACACATGATATTGCAATGCTTAAACAAAAAAACCTTATGTCCTTGTCACCAATTTTTACTGTGGTCTGCGGAAAACACTCTGAGTGGAGAAGTGTGGCTCACTGGTTAGAGGAGGCAGACCCTGAAGCAGAGGTCAGACCCGGGACCAGGGTTCAATTACCGACGCGGCAGGGTCTTGAGCCCCAATGTCCACGGACTCGATAATTCTCGCTTCGGTGCCTACTCAAATCACGGGTTTACACTCTGCAACTCTGGGCAATAGCTTGCATAATCTCCACTACGCCCCCCCCGTGGCGGGATGCCTGGCTTTCACCTTGGGGATGCCCAGTAGGGGTTATCTCACAGGGAAAAAGCCAGGACGGGTTCCCAAAGCAAGTGCCTTGAGACCTTGCGGTGATAAGGCGCTATATAGGAACCTTTGACATGACATGACATGACATGAGTACACCGTAAGATAACATAAAGTACTAAAGTGTGTGCTCACACATGATTTTAACATGATTAACCAGATAGTTAGACTAACCTTATATAAATGTCAGAAGATGTATAAAAACTTGCGTTGATTCGAGGGTCTTTCATTTCATTCTAGGAGAAATATCGATTTTGAATTTACAATCTTTGCCGATTTTCAAGACAAAAAAGCTAGCTACAAACGAGAAGGCTCATCTTACCCAGGCTTCACTACAGTTTGAAGCTGTTTGATATTTCTTGGAATCTCCAGGCTAATTTATAACACTGCTTCTCACGTGCTCCCCTAAAAATAAAATATGGGGTTGAAGCTCACAGGTCTAAACTGTTACCTGTACGTTCATACATGCATTTCAGAAGAACGCTCACCTCGGAAAAATAGTAAGACAGCGTCTACCGAACGAACCAGCAGTGGTGGCAAAATCTCCAACGCTGCAAAATAACAATACGCAGTTCGGTCATAAGATCCCTAAATATAACGGAGCTTATAGCACAAACTAAACTATTCCATAAGTCTTCACTCACCTAAAAGTACTCGACCGCTGCCTCGTACCGAAACCCGAAGTGTGTACAAAGATCACCGCATTAGGGGTGAACTATTTTAACTTATAGCGGGGACGTTTAAACGTAATGACGTCATGACCATAGAAATAAACGACGGGTATGAAGTATCCATAGTGCGGATCTCCGAGATAAACAACAAAAATAAATGAAGGACTTGCGGGTCTTACGTAAAAAGCTGAAACCTTCGGCATTAAAGAAGAGTAGATTCTCCCAATGTTGTGTCTGTTTGAATAATAAAACTTTACGCGGTTAGTTGCTAAGGTGAACATTTCCCATGTTGTCAACAGTATATGCATTTTAGTTGTATCTTACGAGATGATCAAGCAATATGTAGATAAACCATCTCCTTATATGAATGGCATATATCGATGTAAATACATGACACTAAAATCATAACACACGAAAATACAGGACATTTCAACAGTGTAAAAAATGTAAAGGATAAACGAAAAATTGTAAGTGTGTGAACATTCCCTCAAACATATATATCACCCTGTTATGTATGATGTTATGTGTAATGTTAAGTATCCTTAACAAAACCATTGGAGTGTATCAGATGTGTGATCCTACGATAAGGTTGTGTGTCTCTCTATGAAATGTATAGAAAACAGGACATTTCCATTTTGTCATTAAGCCCGAAGGGCATCATAGTCTGTAATTTCTTGATCCAGAAGACCTCCTTCTGGAGGAGGGTTCGAGAGTTATTTGCTCCTGGTAATCGTGGAACTTGTTCAATAATTTGAAATTTAATCTGAGCGATTGTGATGACGCTGTGTGGTCCAGTGTACTGCCAAGCTTGAGGTGGTACTTTTGGTGCGGATTCTGCTTTTATGCTCTGATAACCTAATCTTGAGCTTCCTCTCGGTTTTACCGACATATAACAGTCCGCATGGACACTTAATCATGTAAACAACATGCTCAGAGTTACAGTTTGTGCTATGTCGTAATTTAATACTTGCTCCTGTTCTGGGGTGTAATAAAATATTACCAGGAATCACATTATTACAATTTTTGCAGTTCCAACAATTTGTAGTTCCACTTGGTGTTTCTGTAGATATCGTTTTAGACAATCTTGTGTTGACTGTTAAACGTTCTTTCAAATTTTGTGCACGAGTAAATGCGAAAAGAGGTTTTTCTTTGAACAATGTACCGAAATCAGCTTCAGATTCTATTATCTCCCATCTTTTGGAAATAATTCTTTTAATGTCTCTTGATGAAGTTGAATATTTCGAAACAAATACCATTCTCTTAGTGGTTGTCTTAGATCGTTTAACAAGCAGTTGTTCTCTGGTTGTTTTGCGAACTTTCTCAAGGTGCATATCCAAAATCTGTTCAGGATAACCTCTGGTCATGTAATTCAATTTTTGGGATTCCAGTGTTTCTTCACACACATTGTCATCCCACGAAATACGTCTTGTCCTCAAGAACTGGGATACTTGTAAATTTTTGATCAGAGACGGAGGGTGGCAGCTTTGGAACAACAAGGCATTGTTTTTGTCAGTCGGTTTTTTAAACATCCTTGTGGAAATTTGTCCTGATTGAAGTTCAACCATGACGTCTAAAAGCGATAATGCATTCTTACTAGTCGAATATGTGAATTGAATTTGAGGATCGACTGAATTCAAAGTTTGGATATTGGCCAATAGTGCAGTCTCTGATTTTTTCCAAATGAGGAATATATCGTCAATATATCTTCGAAAAAAGACGAAGAAAAAAGAAGATATAGTGACGATATATTCCTCAAAAGGCACAATCAATTACTTGACCTCTTAGATGGCTACACTAGGGCCATCAATCAGCTGAGTAACACAACAGCTCTCCTGTCTCGATGCGCTGTGGCCATGCAAGTAGAAATGACCCATTGTTGTGGTGATGTGGCCAGAGGATTGATACAGGTCACTAATGCTGTTGAGCATTTGCAACCTGCTACAGTTGTTTGTAGTAGTGTACAGGGTGGAGGGCATAGTGAAGAGGCCTCGAGCTTCAGTAGAATCATAGCACCAGTAACCAAATGCAGACGGCGCAGTTCAAGAAATAATTCTGCCTCAGATGCCTCAACAAGGGACGTGACAGAGCACACAGACAGGGCCACGGGAGTGCGTGGCCGCAGAAAATAGTGTGGCATTGAACCCAGGAATGAATCTCACACAATAGGTCACAGCGAAGCTTGTACTATCCAATTCATGATGTACTGCTTCAAATATATCTCAACAAAAACAGGGTGACAGGATTAGAGTATGTGGGAGAAAGTGTGGTACTACTTGTGTTTGGACGAGAACCCTCACTCACCCGAGGGTGGCATGCTTCATCATGGGGTCCCCTCCGCACACTGGGACACCAATGTAGCCAGTGTGGACTATGACTTTCCCATAGGAAAGGAGCAGGGTTGTTCTATAGCACACAAGGTACTAATACATATGGGTATTAGGACCTAATACAGGATAAACATCCATATATCTGTTTCACTATGCTTTTAATCCCTATCCTTTAGGGCATAGAAATAAAGTCGTTTGCCCCGATTGAGATAGCTTTAAAACACTTTTTTCTGTAGCAGTCTGCCCCTCGCTCTGCCCCGTAGGTATTAGTACATTGTGTGGTATAGAACAACCTTGCTCCTTTTCAAAGGGAAAGTCGTAGCCCAAACTGGGTACCTTGCGGTCCCACTGTGCGGAGGGGACCCTATAATGAAGCTTGTCACCGTACGGTGAGTGAGGGTTTTCGTCCATACACAAGTAGTGCCCCACTTTCTCCCACATACTCTCATCCTGTCACCCTGTACACTGTGTGAGTTGAGATTGAACCCAGGAATGTCATTACATATGGTAATCAGTAGCATTGAGTTGTTCAACTACCATGGCAATGTTATCTAGTTGCATTATTACTTTCACACTGCACATATTGTACTTGTTACATGTGCAATTACACTACCTGTGTTTTGTTTAAATAAATCACAATACCAATGAAACCATGTAGTGTATTGTCTCATCACTACACACCTTAAAAATAATTCTGCATTATTTCTGCACATCTCTGTCTTCCTTCTGCTGCTTTTGAACCATTTGCTGCTTGTTGATGTTGACCTGGCTCATCGTCAGATTCACTGTCAGTGAGGTCCTAGGGTATGCCTATTAGAGTTGCAATGTTGTGCAATATGGCACACGTGGCCATACTTTTGCAACATGCAGCTGGCCTGTACTGCAATGCACCTCCACTATTATATAGGCAGCGGAACCTACTCTTGAGTAAACCGAAAGGTCCACTCTATCACGTTGCGTGTTGATATGTGCACTGCATTATCTAGCTGTTCACTTGGTGTAGTCGGATTCAAGTATGGTGTCAGAATGAATGAGCGCACAGCGTAGGCAATATGTTACTCATGTAATGTTACACTATGACCAGAGAGTCAGTGAGACAGTGTTACATTCATTAAACAAGCAGGTATCCTTCGCCACATTAACCCCCAAGAATACGTGTATGCCTGCCACTGTATCTGAAGATGAACGAATCATACTTACTACCTGTGAATTTTGCCACTATGTCTGTGATTATATTTTTGGCATTGCATATGACTTGGATATTCAGTAAATGATATGATTTCCTGTTCCTGTAAATGTACTCAATCACTGAGGAGGGACATATAGCTACATGCTTCCCATCAATGCACCCAATTACATGGGGAAAATGGGCTAGCTGATAAAAGTCTCATTTAGTTTGCTGCAATTCCTGTGGTGTTGTATGAAATCTGTCGTGCTGATGTATCCCCTGCAACATAGCATCCAGGAACGAATTGAAAAAGTGCGATAGTGCTCTTTGGAAGACCCCTCCGGCTGCAGCTATTACCCCCTGGAAGCTACCTGAAGGTAGGAGGTGCAGTGAAAATAGGAACTGCACATGTGTAGGAATGGCAGGTGTCCTGCGAGTCGGACACTACAGTTGTGGATCTACTTCTCTTCCTCTGTCTGCCCCAACAATGTAATGCGCACTTATGCAAATAGCGAATTATGGCTCACTCTCAAAATGCGAATGGATCATACATATGTATGCAAATTCTGAATTGCGAATTCGCTAATACCGATTCGCTATTTGTTAATCCCAAAAGAGGGAATTGCAAAATTTGCGATGTACAATGAAAATTCTGCGATTTTGTTTCTCATACATTGCTTACGCCCATTTTGAATTCACTAATGGCCGAATCTTGCGATTCGCACCGTTTGCAAACGCAAAATAGCTTGATACATATGGCCCTTAAACTTCCCTTACCTAAAAAAGAAAAACATTGACTTTCAGCCTGATTCATCAAGCCGAAATCGGCTCGCAAAGGGCCAGATTCTGAGAATCTGGCCCTTTGCGAGCGCTATTTTTGCATTTGGGATTCATCATCCCAAATGCAAAAATCGGTAATAGCGATTTCGCTATTTTGCGAGGAATTACAATTAAGGAATCTCTATTTGAGATTCCTTAAATGCAATTCGTCATCCATTTAAAAATTGCGAATTCGCAATTTCGGCCCGCTATTTACCGCGAGGTCAAACCTCGTGGTAAATAGCGAAAACTTAGAAAAATGCTTTTAAAAGCATTTTCTAAGTTGCATGTTGCACACACACATGTCCTTTGGACATGTGTGTGCGCAACACCTGTTTCAATTTGCATTTAAGGGGTGCTACAGGGTGTCCTTTGGACACCCCTGGCACCCTTTAAATCGCTATCAGCCTGATTCATCAAGCCGAATTGCGCTCGCAAAGGGCCAGAATCTGAGAATCTGGCCCTTTGCAAACGCAATTTTTGCATTTGGGATTCATCATCCCAAATGCAAAAATCGGTAATTGCTAATTCGCTAAATTGCGAGGAATTACATTTAAGGAATCTCTATTTGAGATTCCTTAAATGCAATTCATCAACCATTTTTAAATTGCGAAAATGCAATTTTGGGCCGCTATTTACCGAGAGGTCAGACCTCTCGGTAAATAGCAAAAACTTAGAAAAATGCTTTTAAAAGCATTTTTCTAAGTTGCATGTTGCACACACACATGTCCTTTGGACATGTGTGTGCGCAACACCTGTTTCAATTTGCATTTAAGGGGTGCTACAGGGTGTCCTTTGGACACCCCTGGCACCCTTTAAATCGCTATCTTATTTGCGATTAGCTAATTGCTAATCGCAAATAAGGAATACTCCCTATTCATTCCTATGGGCCTTTTGGCCCATAGGAATGAATGGGGAGTTTTTCCTTATTTGCGATTAGCAATTTGCTACTCGCAAATAAGGAATGTGTAGGAATCGCTATTTATTTAGCAATTCCTACATGAATACCGTTTTGCGAGTCCTTAATAGCGATTCGCTATGATTCGCTATTAGGGGCTCGCAAAAGGGCCCCTTGATGAATCAGGCTGTATCTTATTTGCGATTAGCTAATTGCTAATCGCAAATAAGGAATACTCCCTATTCATTCCTAAGGGCCTTTTGGCCCATAGGAATGAATGGGGAGTTATTCCTTATTTGCGATTAGCAATTTGCTACTCGCAAATAAGGAACATGTAGGAATCGCAATATTTATTGCAATTCCTACATGAATCCCGTTTTGCAAGTCCTTAATAGCGATTCGTTATGAATCGCTATTAGGGGCTCGCAAAACGGGAGAATGATGAATCAGGCTGTTTGTGTCATGTGCCCATGGAAAGCACTCCAGTACCTTCGGGTCGAGTTTCCGCTATATAAAAATAATTTAAAAACATTTCATCTCAATCCTAGAAGTTAACTACATAGAACATTCTAACCAAGACCTTTACAATTGGGGAAGTTGATGCAGTTTTCTATGATAGTTCGGCAAAGTTACACTTTTTTTTTTTTACAAATTATCCGAGACTCTACATGTTCGATGAATTCTGCTTGGAAAAGGAAGGGTGGCATATACTTTTCCAATGTTTTGTTCCATTTTCGCTAGCCGTATCACACAGAACGCCTACAGGAGGCCCATGTGCCGTACCAGCTGACTGTTAGATGTACTTGGAAGACTCAAAGGGGAAAGACTTTTTAATTCACAATCCCAGTCAAGTGGAACTTCAGACTTGGAATATGGAGCGTGGAAAGCACTTTCAGCACCTACTCTGCAACCCTATGGAAACCATTTGGCATCGCTCTTCAGCCTCACGCATGCTCTTCGTTTATTTGTACAATACTCTTGGCAGCTAGTATTACACCAGTTTTCAGTTGTTTTGAATTATTTTTGCATTTACTTGTAATATCCTCGTCCAAATGAGGACTGGGCACGTGATTTTATGTACACCACAACAATGTATCCTGTTCGTCCCGAAGCAAGCGCTAAAAAAAACTACAGTGGGTGAAACTTAAGGTGGTGAATAACATTTCTAATATATTAACAGATATGTTTATTTCAATCAAACATCTTTAGATCCAACACATTTCTTTCATCTTCAGCATTAAACATTTGCTTGAATTCGTGGCAGTATTACAGTTTGAGGTCCCAGCAGAATTCTGGATTACACGGTATGGAAAAACAACCCACGTTCATTATTATTAGAACAATGTGTCTGGCTCTAACTTAAAAACTATGACCTGCTTCCGGCATTAGTTGATAGGAACCATGTCCTACGTGTTCGCACTTTGGGTGGTGACAGCTATTGAACTGGTGTTGTAATTAAACCTGCAACCCTTTTTCTTCTACCAAAAGGGTATTTTTTATCGAATTTCCTTCCCCCAGCTTTTTTAAATCTATGTATTTCATGCGAAAGCCCTTCTGAGCGCAAATCAATCCTTAAAACATCTTAGACGGGTACAATTTAGCTATGCAACTATAACTCACGCCTAAACCATGCACCGCTCATGACACGCATGTTATTGATGATGTAATTTGAAATGTCATCTCTGCGGGTATGAGAACTGCATGGTAAGGGTGCGAATAATGCTTCACTGGCCAATTCCAATAGTATTTTTGGGCTTGTTTCTTAAAACTAACTTCATTTTACCTGTGTATTTTTTAGAGTGAATCTTTTCGTTCTTTAAACATATTAATATCTAAAGATCAGAAGTAACCATAACATTCCCTTAACAAAGTTTTTTTTCAGTGAATTGTCTTTAGTTGCTAGCCTGCATCCTTCACACCCAAAGGACGAGTGCAGCAAGGGTTGGCTGTGGGACCTGGCCTGGCCTGGAGTGAGGTCCTGCACTCTTCCTCACAAACTGGCTTCCAACCTTCTCATCCTCATAAGCAGACATCTTATCTTTGCTGATGGGCAGTGGGGGTTGGTCGCAAGGCTGGCAGCCACATAGCATGGCTACACTCAAGCACCCCTGCAGAAGTTCACCCTCACTGCATTTGGCTTTTGGTCATGTGCAGCAAGGATTGGCTACAGGGCGCAGCCAAAGGTGTTGGCCCTTTCTCCAACTTCACAAGTGGATGCAGTATCGAGCCGCATATGGCTTTCGGCTTCACACAGTGGGAGTTGGATTCAGGGCATGACTTGCAGCCACTCTCTGGGCCTATTCAGTCGCGTAGCAAGGGGGTGCCATCTGCCCTGGGGGTATGAGTTTTGGGGGTGGTGTTCCCCACCCCCTCTTACCTGCGGCCGCCGCGGGGCAGCAAGCGCAGGGACCGTCGACACCCCTAGCCCTTACCTGTGGCTGGAACGCGTGACTGGAGCCTCCACTTCCACGTGTGGCAAAAGGTCTAGCTATGCCACTGGGCCTAATCCATCTGCTGTGCAAGGCATTTAATTGTATGCAGCAGTGTTAGGCCAAGTGCCTGGTAGTAGGGCAGGTCCTGATCGCAGCCCACCCACTGTGCAAGGTTTTTTCTTCCATGCAGAGCAATAGTTGTGTGCAGGGCCTGGCTTGTGGCAAGACCCTGACCCAAACATCCCATGTATCTAATGCCCACAATGCATAGTCTTTGACCCATGTAAACTGAGGTTTGGACATAAGGTATTGTTTACAGCCAGGTCTTCTGCACAGTCCACCATACAACCAAGTCTATTTACAAATGGCTTTTTCCATGCACAGTCGGAGTTTGCCACATCACCAAGTGTTTGGCAATGGAACTCATGATCTTCATTAAAAATGCACTTTATAAAATAATATGATCTTGAACAATAGATATGGTGACACGTCTATATAATGTAAAACAAAAAATGAAATGAGTGTAAAAAACATTTTTTTTGCTGAAGTAGGTTTTTCTTAAGATACTTTTTAATTAGTTGATAACTAGTGTTTTTATGTTTTTCATATTTTTTGATGTGCAAAAAAATGGTTAAAAACTGATATTGACAAATAACACTTAGAACTGGTGGGGTATTTGTTAGAGTGGACTCCCATCAGCTGTAAACCAATTTTATGATTCTGACCTCCACGCCATAAATTTCTTTCACAAACTAAGCAGTGCTGAACAAAGATTTTGAGGTGGGTTTATTTTCCTGAAATAACTCCTCAACCCGTTTAAAAAACATTTATTGAAGTTGTGTGTGCAACTTCCTTGCTGCTTTTCCTCTTCTTCCTCTGCTTTCCAAATGTATGCCGTACTTTATTTAAGTCACCTTCCTTGCATTCAGTTTCATTTTCCTTGGTACGTGGGTGAAATGCTTCCTTCCTTTAGTGTTTTGCCTCCTTCATCTGAAGAGATACCTTCCAGAGCAAAACTTTCCCTTGAGGCTATTTCTTCGCTGAATGTGTTCTGCAAAATGCAATACAAATGCAAAGAGGAAATAACGAAGAGAAATGAAGATATTTCTTCTCTTTTTACCAGCCTTGGGTCGGCGCAGCATTTTGGAGAAAACCCAGGTTTACAAATTACCTTAAATATGGGTTTGCGACAAAATACATGGGTGAATAAACGGAAATGTCCCTGATTCACCCATGTAAAGTGTACCTGATGCAAGGTAATGCAAGGCATCGCTATGGACTGCCTTGTGTTACTTTTGTTTCCAAAAAGCCATGCAAAGCTCCAAAAATCGGGTTTTGCGTGGCTTGTAAATTTTAAAATAGGTTAAGAGTAACCCTGGGCGTAGTTCGCGGAGCCGCACTCCGCGGAGCTACGCGAAGACGCACTTGCACTCCGCGACCTACG
This sequence comes from Lissotriton helveticus, assembly GCF_964261635.1. Classification (NCBI taxonomy): domain Eukaryota; kingdom Metazoa; phylum Chordata; class Amphibia; order Caudata; family Salamandridae; genus Lissotriton; species Lissotriton helveticus. Next base: position 1,819,062,656 of record NC_136057.1, read on the forward strand.
CGTAGCTCCGCGGACATGCGTAGTTGCTTGCTAGACCCGTTCGCGCGCCGTTTTTCGTCTTCGGGAGCGCGGTGCGCATGTTCGGGGCACTGCCTGCATGCTCGAGATAGCTAGCGCGCTAAGTTACCCAAGAGGTTTGTCCCGCCCGCTTGCGTTCCCTTATTTCCTGTTCCGGGTCACAAGTTACGTGTTCGCGTTGTGTAAGACATGTTCGGGAACTCATCTTCTCGTTCGCACTACAAAAGTGCGTGATCGCGTCAAATATCGCGCGAACCTACCCAGGCGGTCGCGACGGGCCAAGGTAAGCCATTGCCGCGCACGCGATAATGTTATTCAGCGCGCGAGAACTACGCTACGCACCGGATCGCGGAGTAATCGACAGCTTCGCGTTCTCCGTAGAACGCGGAGTTGCCGAAACTCCGCAAGCTCCGCGAACGGAGCGTAGTTCTTCGCCCAGGGTTAGTTAAGAGTCAAGTAAAATCTTAGTAAATCTGGGCCTAAGTTTCATTTTTACCATGACTTTGGGGGAGATTCCCAAACATTTTGCACTGGGCTAGCAGCACAAAAGTGACTCTAACCAGCACAAAACATTTTTTTTTTTCTGATTCATTTTCCAGTGCAAAATTTGTTTTGCACTTGAAAGTACCCAAAAGTAACACAAAGTATAACAAAACTCTGCCTTGCGGTACTTTGTGTCAAGGTGGCGTTACATGGGTGTTCCCATGCAACCACCCATGCTTTTTTATGCCAAACCCTATCAACCAACATTAGGAGAGTGTTTAGTGCAAACAATTTACACTGCCTAAAAGAAGGCGTTAACATGAGAAATGTTTCATTTCTTCTTTCTTTTGCAGCTTTGCATGTGTGCTGCACTGTACAGAACACATTCAAAGTAGTACAAGCTTTTTCATTTGTTAAGCCATAGTATTTTGCACAGGAAGGGAACTCTTCCTGTAAAAAACCTATGGTAGACTCAGGCACTCACCCTAGCACTGTGGCTCTAAGATGTGTGCCTGGCTCACAGGAGCGGAAACCAGAGCATGCCCTAGGGAGAGGGGAAGAGAGTTCCATATATATGTGAATATGGTGCTCTCCTGCTCTCTCCCTGTCACGCTATGCAGCACAACCTAGCATTTTTGGCTGCTGTGCAATGCTCCGTGATACCTCTGTGAATCTAGGCCTAAGTGTCAGGTTTGCATTTTTAATGCAAACCCATTGCAAAGTCTACTGGTGGGATTTACCATCCAACAGAAATCAACATTTGCATTGGATTGTAACCCAAAGTAAAGCAACACAGAGCAATATGCTGCCTTGCATTTTTTTGCATCAAAGGTGCATTCCATAGGTGGCGCATGGGTGTTCCCATACAACCACCCACTTGCTTTGATGCAAATTGTAAATTGTTTTCATTTAGCACTTACATGCCCTGTCGAGGATCTTGAGTTCCTGTGTATTTAGTATTGTTTTGGATAAAATGATTGCAGTGGTTTAGAAAAGGGAAGTTGTAGGTTGTTTAATCTCTATCTACAAAGTAATGTAGATGGGGATTACACTAAAATCTTTCGCCTCCCTGAGGTAGGCATAAAAAGGACAAATGTTTCCATTTCTCCTCGTTTTTCCCTCTTTTCACGTCTGCTGCTTTCTGCAGCAATCATACAAGGAGGGAAATACCATAAAGTATAGTTTTTGTACAGAAAGGGAGCACTTCCTATACAAAAATTATTCTTACCACAGCACAAACACCCTTGTACTATTGCGCAAGGGTGTCTGTGTTGGCGCATAGCAGCTAAAAGTGCACCAGCGCAGGGAGAGAGCAGAACAGCGCACCTCAATTCAAAATAAGATGCAATACAGGACATTTGAACCTAAGATCAGATATGCAGGCACCTGAGTTGTTGGGTGATTTCGCTTGAATAGCCTAAGCTTTCAATCTGTGCAGAGTCAGACTGGGATAGAAAATATGCACGTGCTACAAAATAAATTTGCCCCTCCATTAGCGAATCAGATAGCTAATAAAGCGCTATTTAGACAGACTATTAGAAACAAAAATATTGTGGGATAAGATATCGTCTCAAGAATATTGAGGACAAAAATATTGCGAAGGTAAGTTTCTATAGGTAAGCAAAGTTTTACTATATGTAACTCCACATATATGTACCTTGCCGATATATATATAGCTTCAAGGTACATAGATATAGAGGTAAGAATAATAAATCTGTACTTACCTATATATACTTACCGTCTCGATATTTTGCCCCTAGATATTTTTGACTCAATTTTCTGACCACACAATATTTTTCTTTCCGATATTCTGCCAGAGATCCTAATTTGCAAATCAGAGGAGTTTTGAACTTGTACTATCACTGATCTATTACTAAGGATGAACTACTATTGTCACAATTTTTGTAGAACTTTGGTCCATATTATCAAGAACAGCGATAATATTATCACCGCTTTAGCGGCAGGAAACTGCAGCTAAAGCGGCGATAAGGGGCTTGAAAATATGCCCTTGTGAATTCCCATAGAAGCCCAGGTTCTGGTGTGAACCTGGGCTTCTATAGGAATTCACAAGGGCATATTATCAAGCCCCTTGTCAGTGGTTTAACGCCAGTTTCCTGCCGCTAAAGTGGCGATAATATTATTGCCGTTCTTGATAATATGGCCCTTAATTTTTTTAAGCACACCATTTTTTGAGTACAACATTTAGGGGCATATTTACAAGAAAGTGGCGAAGCGTGTCAATAAATCAAGAAGGCTAACAACACACTTACTCACTTTAGAAATGCAGGGCTTCACCATATTTACTAGAATATGGTGCATCCCTGCGTTTCCCTCTGCGCTGGTGAATCTTTAAATGCCATTTTGTAACTTCTATTTGTGCTGCTTAATGTAGCACACATAGAAGTTGCAAAACAGCATTTTCTTTAAATGATTGTTTATATGCAGGAAGGGGGCCTTCCTGCACATAAACAATCATTGGTGTTTTGCTGTTTCTATGTGTGCTGCCCAAGGCAACACACATGGAAACAGCAAAACGAGGAAAAATAAAGCATTTCTCCTCATTTTGCCTGTTTAAAACCAGGTTTTCCCTGGACTTAATGTTGGCACTGCCTCCTATTTACGCTACTGTTGTAAATAGGGGGCAGCGTCAAAATCAATGGGTGTTGTGGTGGAATGCCCACCACAGCACCCAATGCACGCCTGTTTCACGCTCAGTGTAGCATGAAAGGAGGACTTATTTACAAGGCTGCGTTAAGGCACATTAAATGGCTCAGCGCTGCCTTGTAAATAAGGCAAAGCTCCTATCACCATCAAAACATCACTAAAAGTGACGCTGTTGTAGCAATAGGGGCTTGTAAATATGCCCCGTAGTTTTTACTCCTCTGAGTTCACATTTTTAGGTATGAATATATCTCATTTTAATTTTCTTTTTAAAATGTTATGTGTAGTCCCAAATTTTGAATATGGTCTGGGACCCAAATTGCTTTTTAAGTTCCTTGAGATTGTTGTTGCGAATTTACAAATGAGTGATGTAATGTTTTTATATTTCTTTGGTGCTTTTAAGGTCTTTGACCGAAATAAAGTATTTAAACTGAGAACTGAACTTGTCAAGACAAACGGTATATGTGTTTTGCAGGATCTGGATATCTGCATGCATTTGTGCTTGCTGCGTGCAATGTTTGTGGGAATACCAGAGAAAAAACGGCCCACTGGAGCATAAAACAGGCCCACAAACAAGCAAAACACCAAACCCATACACTAACCTGTCAACCAGCTCTTCGGGCCCTGCCAGATTGCCGTATAGGCGAGTCCGACCCTGAACCAGAGTGGACCCTAACCCCCTCCCTCATATAGAATGTGTACTATGTAGTTTTGGGTCTGGGGAAAAAAAATCAAGATTACTCATACAATAATTAGACCGCTAACATTCTCTTGCTTTCTGAACATATCATTTTGACATCAGATAGCATTTGCTTCCGTTAAAAGCCTTGGATCTTTCTCAGTGTGATTTTGGTAGCTTTACTGGGTGTGCTACACGAAATATTATCGAATCAGGACATGCTCAATAGGTTTTGATTGGCTCCCAAAAGGTTCTTGCAAACATCATTCCCAAGACTGTAAACGTTGGAGAAATATATGAGAAAGTATAGACAGATTTCTGTGCCATTTCTGATGGCTGACGCTTCAGCACTGATAGTGTGATGATAAAATCTGAATAACCATAATCCAGTTTTCCATGGGTAACATGGCTGAGGGCATGGACTGTGAGCTGTGAGGCCCAAACAGCAGGATGATCAAGAAGTTTGCACTAAATCAATCAATCAATCAGGGATTTGTAAAGCGCGCTACTCACCCGTGAGTGTCTCAAGGCGCTGGGGGTAGGGCGTGCAGCTCCGAAACAGCCAAAGAGCCAGGTCTTGAGGCTCTTCCTGAAGGTGTGCAGAGTGAGGGAATGTCTGATGTTGAGCGGAAGCTCGTTCCAGGTTTTTGCTGCAATGTAGGAGTAGGCTCTTCCACCCGCTCTGTGGTGGCGCGGGGTTTTGGCGAGGGCGAGGTCGGCGGGGCGGAGGTTTCTCTTGGTTACGTGGAAGAAGACTCTTTCATTGAGGTATTGGTGTCCGGTGTTGTGGAGGGATTTGTAGGCGTGAGTGAGTAGCTTATAAGTTACTGTCATCTCGACGGGGAGCCAGTAGAGGTCTCGTAGGTGCTGGTTGATGTTATCATGTCATGGGATGCCGAGGATGAGTCTGGCAATGGTGTTCTGGATGGTCTGGAGTTTTCGGAGCAGGAATTTGCTGATTCTGGAGTAGAGGGCGTTTCTGTAGTCCAGTCTGCTGGTTATGAGTGTGTGGGTGATGATTTTCCTGGATTCGGGGGGGGATCCATTTGAAGGTCTTGCGGAGGATGTGGAGGGTGTTGAAGCACATGGAGGAGACAGCGTTGATCTGTCGGGTCATTCTGAGGGAGGAGTCGAGTATAATGCCGAGGTTGCGGGTGTGCTCCGTGGGTGTGGGGGTTGCCGAGGGCGATGGGCCACCAGGTGTTATCCCAAGCTGAGGGGGTGGGTCCGAGGATGAGAACTTCTGTCTTCTCCAAGTTGAGCTTGAGACAGCTGCTGCTCATCCAGGAAGCAATATCTTTCATTCCTTCCTGGAAGCTGAGTCTGGTGGTGTGGGGTTCCTTTGTGAGGGAGAGGATAAACTGGGTGTTGTCGGCATAGGATACTATGCTGTCTGATGATGGCGGTGAGGCGGCCATGTAGATGTTGAAGAGCGTGGGGCTGAGCGATGATCCTTGGGGTACTCTGCATCTGATCTCCGTGGGTTCGGAGAGGAGAGACAGGAGTCTGATTCTTTGGGTTCGGCCGGTGAGGAAAGAGCTGATTCAGTCAAGGGCAGTTCCCTGTAGTCTGGCATCGTGGAGTCTGGCAGTGAGGGTGCAGTGGAAGAAGGTGTTGAAGGCTGCAGATAGGTCCAGTAGGATGAGGGCCTCGGTATGGCCCTGGTTGAGGAGGGTGTGGATGTCGTCTGTGGCAGCAAGGAGGGCAGTCTCGGTTCTGCGGTTGCTGCAGAATCTGGATTGGGAAGAGTCGAGGATGGTGTCGGCTTCGATGAAGTTCATGAGCTGGATGTTGATGATCTTCTCTGTGACTTTGGCCGCAAAGGGGAGGAGAAAGATGGGTCTGTAGTTCTTGAGGTCGGGTCTGTGGAAGGCTTCTCGAGGCGGTGCTTGACTCCTGTGAGTTTCCAGTCATAGTGGAATGTGCCGAATTCGAAGGTGTCGTTAATGGTGCGTCATAGCTCGGGTGCTAGGGCGGCGGGCCTCTGTGGAAGATGTGCAGTGGACAGGAGTCAGTGGGGGCTGCTGAGTGAATGCTCTTCATTTTCGTGGTGGTGTCTTAGGTGGTGAGCGGGGTCCAGGAGGAGATGGTAGGTTGGCTGGCATTGCTGAAGGTGGGAGTGGTTTCGGTGACTGGTGTCTGTTTGTTGAAGTTGTCGTAGAGGGACCTGATCTTGAGATGGAAGTAGGAGCCGAGTTTGGTCCTGGGAAGGTGTGACATCTGAGGCTTCGCTGGGGGGTTTGGTGAACTGCTTTATGATGCTAAAGAGTTCCTTTGAGCTGCTGGAGTTAGCGAGGATTTTGTCCTGGATGAAGGTCCTTTAGGTGGATCTGATGTGGTGGCGGTATTCTGTCATGTCGTTCTTGTAGGTGGTTCGAGCTTCCGGGGCTTTGCTGTTTCTCCATACTTTCTCGAGACGTCTACAGGTGCGTCTGGATTCTTGGAGGTCGGTTGTGAACCAGGTGGCTATCATGGGATGCTGTCTGTCGGAGTTACGGAGGGGGGCGAGCATGTCTGTGCAGTTGGTGATCCATCTGTGTAGTTCGTTGGCTGCAGTTAAAGTTAGTCATGGTAGGAGGGAGTTTGTGGATGAGGGTGGAGTTAAGGTGCTCCTCGGTGAACTTGCTCCAATTTGTTTGCGGAGGATGAGGAGTAGATTTGTGAGCAGTGGTTTTATTGAAGGAGAATTGTACGTAGTGGTGGTCCGTCCAGAGGGGTTGTGAGGTGTGGCTGAAGTGGAAGTTGTTCCCTCCTGCGAAGATGGGGTTGAGGGTGTGTCCTGCCACGTGGGTAAGGGAGGTGATGAACTGTTTCAGTCAGATGTTGGCGAGGTTGTCAAGGAGGGCAGTGGAGTTGGGGACGCTGAGGTTGTCAAGGTGGAAGTTCATGTCTTCTAGTAGTATGTAGTCCGTGGAGGCAATGGCGCAATAAGGTCAGTGATGGATTGGTGAATGCGGTTCGTGGTCTGGGAGGTCTGTAGGCAACGGTGCCATGCAGGGTCATTCTGGGGCTGGTCTGGATCTGGAAATGGAGGTGTTTGATGGGGGATGAGGAGACGTTAGTCCTGGAAGTGGTGAGTAGGAGGGAGTTCTTGTGCGTGATGGTGAGTCCTACTCTTGGGTGGGTGGGGCGGTCCTTCCTCTGAATCTTATATCTGTCGGGGATGGCGGTAGCGATGTCGGGGGCTGAGGTGGAGTTTGTCCAGGTTACTGTGAGGAAGGCGAAGTCTGGCGATAGGGTGTCGAGGTGGTCCCAGATTTGTACTGCATGTCTGTGCAGGGAGCGTAAATTGAGGAGGATGCACCGCAGAGATTCAGGTGCGCTGGCATCCGGTGGGACAGCGGTGGCGGTGGGGGTCAGAGGTGGGTGAAGGTTCGGCGGCAGTGTCGGCAGGAAAACTGGCCGTGGGTAGTTTCCTGCATCGACAGCTGGCAATTGATTCTTCCGGAATTGAGTACGTGGAGGGTGTCTGAGTCGTAGCGGCGGGAAGTAGGAGAACCAGGGTCCCTGGCACTAGTCATGGATGGTTCGCGGACGGGCGCAGACGGGCTTGACTTTGGCGCACCATCGGCACACCCGCTGCGTGGCAGCACAGCGGCTGCCATTAAGTAGGGGACAGGGGAGCACAGTTGGGAGGCTGGAGCGGGTACCGGCAGGGGGGAGGGGCCACAGGGACAGCTGCAGCAGGAAGACAGCACAATAAAGCGAAAAAAGATTAAAAACCACAACAAGGCACATTAAAGAGAAACAAGATTAAAAAACACAAGACCCAATAAAAGAGAAAAAAGATGATAAAACACAACAAGGCACAATAAAGAGAAAAAACATTAGAAGACCACAGATAGACAGAGAACAGGCACAACAACAGGACCAGATAGACAGCAAAGACAAACAGAAACCGAAGAAAGAGACATCTGGCCGAGCGGACCAGCAGAAGAGCAAGGCTCTCCCACTGGACCACCAGGAATGAGGCGCAGGTAGGAGCCTGCGGGTGGAGGAGGGCCTCAAACACCTACCTGAGACCAGAGAGGTACAGGGGCAGCAACGCAATGACAGAGCTGCGTGAGGGAAGTGCAGAGTTCCCTGACCAGGAGGTCAGCGGTCTTGCTCAACCTGTTCACGCAGCAGCCGCCATTAGGTAGGGGATGGGGGAGGGAGCGCAGTTGGGAGGCGGGTCTGGGCACCAGCAGGGTGGGGAGGGGCAGCAGGAAAAACAGCACAATAAAGAGAAAAAAGAGAAAAAAACACAACAAGGCACAATAAAGAGAAAAAAGAGAAAAAACACAACAAGGCAAAAGAAAGAGAAAAAAACTTAGAAGACAACAGAGAACAGGCACAATAAACAGGACCAGACAGACAGAAAAGACAGAAAGAAAGAAAAGACAGAGATGGTTGGCCGAGCGGACCAGCAGAAGAGCAAGACTCTCGTACTGGACCACCAGGGATAAGGCGCAGTCGGGAGCCTGCGGGAGGAGGAGGACCTCGAACACCTATCTGAAACCAGAGAGGTGCAGGGGACAGTGGCACAATGACGGAGCTGCGCGAGGGGAGAGCAGAGTTCCCTGACCAGTAAGTCAGAGGTCTTGCACTACGTACATCGCACTTTAAACTCTTATCCTTGAAACTTCAGACTTTGTCGTCTAAAGCTTATAGTGCTAAAAACTTTTTTACCCAGTATTTGAGTTATGTTTTAACACCACTGGAATACATTTATTTGAACTCTTGCTTAAACATTTATAATACTACCCTGGCTAAACCATTAATGATTTTATCTTTATTTTATGGAATGCTCTATACATGTTATGATTCTAATTAATCGAAAATGAATAAAATTAATACAAGTGGGCTACAATTCAGTTTTTCCAACTTGGAAATGCCAATGGTAACAAACAGAAACATCCAGTACCTGTAAAATAACATAAAGTCACCAAAGTCTTCGAAGAATTGGAAGTGACATCATATGCCCGTTAACCACCGACGACTTTATAGGAAGTGAAATGATGCAATATTTTATTTCTATGATGAGACATTGAGACATTGAATAGTCTGGCTGTCATTCATAGTGAATTTTGAGGTGTTTGTATACGTTTTGTGCGGCACTACACTAAAACCCATGAGGTAGTAAGCCTATCGCTATCTATTTTCTTATTAGCTGTATGCAATCTAACTTTCAAAAAAGCAATGGAAGAGGTAAGAAAATGTAAAGCATAAGGTTAAGCCTGTTGATTGTTAAAATTGTTGCTTTATTGTAGGTGTGAGCTGTACTTATATATACTTTAATTTCAGTGTCCTACCGTTTACTAACTACTAATTCTTTAACATGTACATATAGTGGGCTTTTGCTTTGCTCAGAGGAATAGTTACTTTTCACCTCATGGCGTTAGCTTTTTGGTGTATCAATCCACCTTGCACTGCATTGTATGACAGGGGGACTGTTTCACATCTCAAATATAAATTGAATCATCACATTTTTTATTATTTATTTTACAGATACATTGTATTCAGAAAGCAACATTTTTTGGGTTGTTATTTCTTCGCAGCAGACTTTTAAAATATTTTAGTCAGGGCCCCAAATGCAAAACAAATCTATTGGCTTTGCCAATGCTTCTTAATTCTAATTATGGAGGCACCTTTTTTTCTGTACCAAGGTAGTTGTGTGCGTGTCTCTAGATATTGTCCTGGTGTCCTGCCAACGTTGGTGTAACTCGCCTGACTCCTTCAGAAAGGAATGATGAGTGTTCCTGAGGAATTTTTGCGTTGTTCCCCACTATGGTGTGGGATGGTTGCGGGGGGTGTCCCTCCCTACCAAAAAATAGTGGTCCCAAGGAGAGCGATGGACTAGCTCTGGCCACATAAATTGTCAGTCACTAGACTGGGAAGACAGTGCTTAACACTGAACACATCCAAGGAGTAAACCAATGGAAAACAGTCTGTAGAACAAACCAAATGGACAAGGGATACATTGAAGGCTCAAACATAACATGAGAGGCTTGTGCAACACTGGAGTAAACTAAGCCCTTTAGAAATTGGTTTGCTCTTAACTAGTGCACTAGTTTTCCAGTGTTTAGGTACACTGGTTATCACAGTTGGGGAACGTGCAGAAAAAGTTAGCGCCCCTAGATACAATATGAAATCGAAGCGGAATGCAGTTTGGTTCTGCAGATTTGTCTGGTTTAGTGGCATGGAGCAAAACGTGAGGGGAGCAGCCTGGCAAAGCAAGCGGGGTCAATAGCGTTGCAGATGACAAACCAGTCTAAATGTCTCTGGAGAACTTCACTCAGGTCGATGACGTGACCACGCATATTGGGTTCTCCCTCCCCCTTGGGCCTTCGGGATGGTGAAGTATAGATGGCACATCATTTGCTGCAGAATCAATGGTCTCTGGTTCCCTAGCACGAGGGGTGCACTGGTGCATGTAGAAATCACATCGTCTGAGAAATACATTCTCCCAAGAGTACCTCTCAGGCAGTCTTAGCTCCTGCACATGAAGGAGCTAAGGCAGTCTTTACAGACATTGGACCAATAGCTTTTCTTGGGCTATAACACAAGTCTCTCCTGTGGGAGAAGAGGTATGCTAGACCCTCATGTCGTTTCTGTCAGCCTGAGGATCCAGCCCTAGTGAAAGTCAGACTTACAAATACAGTGGATAGAAACACTACACCCAGTACCCTCCACTTTCCCAGAAAATTAAAATGAGATCAACAGTACACTTGACCCCTTTGCATAACGATAAGTGCATATCGAAGTAACATTAAGAGATGCACATAGGCCCTATCTTTACTTGAAGTTGTGTGTACAAGAATCAGCTATATTTAATGACATCCCACCATCTGGAGATTACCACAACAGCAATCCTGAAATGGATCTTTATAAACCGCTTTGAAAACAAGATAGTGAGACTGCCAATCCTTGATTTCAGAAAATAAAATGAGATTATTACAATTGTTATTCTCCCTCTTGAACAAGAACCCAAACACAAAAAAAAAGAACACCAACAGCACAACCAAAATCACAAACTGGATGAAAGCCAACTGTCTTAAGCTCAACATGTATGAGACAGAAATAGTGAGCTTCAGCTAGAACACCTCAGCATGGAAGTCCAGTTGGTGTCAGGCTGAACTTGACCCACACCGATACCCCACGCCAGGAACCTTGAAATATTCATCGACAACAAACTGGACATGAATGCTCAAGTCAACACCGTCACTGCATCCTGCTTCCACACCCTTAAGATGCTGAGGAAGATCTTCAAATAGCTCCCAAGCAACACAAGAAAAACTGCCTCACCCCCTAATCACCGTCAAGTTGGACTACGGGAACACCCTCTTGCCGGTATCACCAAGCAACTCACTTGAAGACTACAGACCTTCAAGAATACAGCAGCCAGACTCATCCTCAGCCTCCCAAACAGAACTCAGATTATACCACACTTCAGGGAACTACACTGACTTCCAATACACAAAAGTGCTCAATTCAAACTTCATACACACATATTCAAGGCCCACCTATCTGAACAGTTGCCTCTCCTTCCACTGACCAACCAGACGTCTCCACTCCTCAGGACTCCTACTAGCCAACATCCCATACATACGCAGAACCAGATCAGGAGGACAAGCGTTCTTTTACATCACTCCTAAAATGTGGAACAACTTCCCTCTCCACATCAGAACTTCCTCCTCTATTCTTGACTTCTGCAAGAAGCTGAAGCCCTGGCTTTCAATGAACCAACCTACCATAGGTAGGGTTAGGCACACACAACTGCTCTGAACCAGGATACTCTCGCAGATAATAGCGTGCTTTAAAAAAACACATAACATGTTATGTTATGTTATATTATTAAGCTTTTAAAGCGCACTTCTACCCAAAGGTGTCCTGGCGCTGAGCCGTGCCTAACTGGTTACCAGAAATGAAAATGGCTATTTAGAAAACAGCCATGTTTTCAGCCCCCTCCTAAAGGAGAGGAGCTCAGTAACATTCTTGAGATGGGCTGGTAAGTTGTTCCAAGCTTTAGCAGCACAAGCAATGAAACTTCTGCCACCCCAATTGGCTTTTTTCACCCGGGGGATGGTCACTAGCTTCGCCTCTGCGGATCACAGCGTTCTTCCGGGGACATACCATTGAAGGCGTTTTCTCAGATATTCAGGGCCACTGCCCGTCAAGGACTTAAAAACCATGCAAAGCACTTTGAATTGTGCACCCTGTTTTACTGGGAGCCAGTGGAGATGCTGAAGTTCCTTCCTAACTGAGACAAACCTAGGCATGCCTGTTAACAACCTGGCTGTCGCATTTTGCACCAGCTGGAGTCTGTTCAGATGTTTCTTGTGAATATTCAGATACAGACTGTTGCATTAGTCCAGCCGACACAAAATGAGTGCTGTGACTGCCATCCTGAAGCTATCCTCAGGTAAAAAGAATTTTATTTTCCTCAAAACATTGAGGACATAAAAGCTTGTCGAGACAACTCCACTAACCTGATCACCAATAGTAAGTTTATTATCCATGATCACCCCCAAGTTCTTAACTTTCCTATTAGAGGCTGGGGGCCTTCCCATTTCTTCAGGCCACCAGTCAGGCATCCAGAGATTAGGATTATTGGCGAATATAATGACCTCTGTTTTACCTGCGTTTAATTTCATGCAATTTGAGGACATCCAGCCCGCAATAGCTTGCATACAGTCACAGCATCTTAGGCCAGTTTCCACTTCTTTGCCTTGCTGTAAGGACAATACGTTTTGTGTGTTCTCCACGTAGGACGTCAACTGGAGCCCAAACGATCTTATAAGGACTGCCAGTGGGCCCACATAGGTATTAAAAAGCGTTGGACTAAGAGAAGACCCCTGCGGGACCCCGCAAGGAAGGGAAAACGGCTTTGACCTAATCCTACCCAAGGCCACCGTATGAGTTCTGTCAGCCAGGAAAGATTTCAAAAGATTCCAGGCTTTACACTGAACCCCTGCAGCCAATAACCGGTCCATCAGAACTTCGTGATGAACCATATTGAAGGCTGCCGACAGATCCAGCATAATCAGGATTGTGCGCCGCCCTGGTCCACCCCCTCTCGAACCTGCTCTGTAGCTTTGATCAGGGCTAGCTCTGTGCTGTGTACAGCACGAAAGCCGAATTGTGAGGATCTAGCACATTATTGATCTAAATGAACAAGCTAAATTGCGCGTTCATAGCCTTCTTCATCATTTTGGCTGGCAATGGGAGGCGTGAGATAGATAGCTCTATATTTGTTCGGATACAGAGGATCCAAATTTGGCTTTTTTATCAGCTGAAGTATTGAGGCTGATTTCCAAGATTGGGGATACTGGCCAGAGTTGAAGATGAGATTAAATAGAAGCATAAGGATGGAGGTAATAGCTTCAGGAACGCCTTTGATCACAGACTGGACATGGGTCCAGGGGAGATCCGGATCTGGATGCCATTAAGAGATTGATTAAATCTTGCATCTCAAATAGTGTAAAACCTCGAGTAGAGGTGCAGATTTAATGGCACTGGGCAATGGCCTAACTAAGACCTCTGCCGCCCCCCTCTTTGCGGGTGGTTAAAGGACGAGAAGATGACTTCCACCTTGTTCCTAAAGAAGGAAGCTAGTGATAAACAAAGTACAGGGCTGCTGTGTGTTTGGGGTCTATCAGCGTTCATCAGCTTGGTGATAGTTTTAAACAGTTCTCTTGTGGAGGATTTGGCCTCATTAATCTGCTCCGCAAAGTATGATTTTTTTGGTTTTAATGAGTAGTTTTTTGTAGTTTGCGAGGCTTGCATTGTACACCTTCTTGTGATTAGTATTATACCCATTTCTCTATACCCGTTCCAGCCTTTTACAGTCCGTTTTGTGTTTTTTGTAGGTTATCCGAAAACCAGGGGGCGGAGGGACGGGCTTGCTTAGGGGCGACATAACATAACATAGCAAAGCATAGCATAACATAGCATAGCATAGCATAGCATAACATAAGATAACATGAGATAACATTACACTACATAACATAACCTAACATTGTGTAATATCACCTTTATTGTGAATCTTGTTGCTTGAGTATTGTTATATACCAAATATCAATAAAAGTTGGTAAAAAAACAACAAGCAATGCATATAAACTTTACTTTAATTTCTGATTGGAGTTGGGACTTACCAATCAATAAAATGCTCAAATTTACCTTTGAGCCATAATCGTCATGACCTCAGCCAGCCTTTTAAATCATAAACTGAGCAGCGCTTGAGGAAGAGGCACTGCATGCTGAGCGCTGATCCCTTGGTAGAGCAAATTGCCCCTCTTCCTTCTATTTAATAAGATGGTATTTAATTATTTCCAGTTTGCCGCATCTGTGGCCGTATCATGAAAGTGTGCATTCATGCAGTGCTCAGCTGTGCCTCCTGGTTTCATGGAAGTACACTGTCTGAAGAGGATACATTTACCATGGACTTTCTAAGAGTTAGTGCATGTGCTGCAGAAAGCACAGATCGGAACCATTGAGCAGTGATTATCTTTCTCTTCCTCTGAGCTTTTAGTCTCAACCATGAATATGTGCAGTCGAACGTGGTCTAGCTATGCACCTGTTTTATGTAGTTGCACTGTCTAAAGCACATACATAACGGGACTCATTCATGGGGATTTGGCATTGATGCGCTGCCCCATGTCGAAGGGAGAGGATGTAGCCTTACGGCTAGAGCAGTCGACCGCCAAGCTGGGGTACCGGGTTCGAGTCTTGGCAATGACCCCAACATCCTGTGATTCTGGGCAAATCGCAATCTCCATGTGCCCAACACAAAATGAATGTGTCCATCTGTGAAGAAACTGGTGCTCATGTAAAGGACACTGATACCTGATATCTACAGGTCTAGTTTGTGCTAAATACAACTCAAAAAAGGGAAAGGGCAGGAATGCACTGTATTTATCTAGTACATTACATTCCTGTCCTTTCTCCCTGTGGTGGCGCCATCTTGGCAGCCCAATGCCAATGCGGGCACCATTATGCAAGGGTGCCTGTGTTGTTAGCATGATTGAAAAAGCCTCCCCAGATTGTTTTTGTGCAGGAAGGTGCTCTTTCCTGCACAAAAACAATCCGGGGAGGCTTTTTCCTCTTTGCAGCACATATGGAAAGAGAAAAAAAACAAAGAGATATAAAGTTATTTCTCACCATTGCACCTCCTCTTGGGAGGTGTAAGGTTTAGGCGCATCCACAGATTTACATAGTATTGTACAACTGGCGAAGCGTCAAAATCCATGGGTGTTGCGAGGGAAAATCCACGGCAGCAAGCATGGCATTTCTCCCTAGCGAGAGTAAGGCAACACATCGATTTGCTCTACCTTACCTTACTCCATATCTATGATACCATCCAAAGCCATGCAAAGTGGCTTTGCGTGACCTCATATATAGGATTTTGTAGTTTGCGCCGACGGAGCGTCCCAAAAAGAGACGCTCCGGCTGTGCATGGGGCTCATAAATATACCCCTTAGTTCAGAATTTCTCTTTGAGACAATGGTGAACGCAGCACCACTCGATCTAAGTGAGCAGTGACTGCCTTTCTTTGTTTGCTGTGCTATCTGTATATCGTATACTAACTTGGAGAAACTCAGAGTTAAGTGTATGTACTATAGACACAGTGCTTAATTTGAGCCAGTGCTTTCAAGTGCTCAGCACCTGAACTTCTTTCACAGGGCCGGGGCTACAATTTCTGACCCTGCAGGTGGTGGTCTCAATATTAATTGTTCAAATTCCAAATAAAAAGAATAACATACATTGCATGGTTTCTGGCTGGTAAATGTTCATAGACAGGCCAGCATACGCCTGTCCAGGCAGGCATGATTGTGTATCACCAAGTTAGTGATGATGTAATCTTGCCGATCACAAATCCAAGAAGTCATCGACAAACTATGTCTTGCATTTTATTCCCAGAGTCTGCTGCACCATGCCACTGCCTGAGCCTAAGCCTCCCATTGGATAATTATAGCTGGGGGCTGGCTCAAGACGGAGTTGAGGCAAGGAATCTGCGAGAGCGCATTTGGTACTTGGGAGTGAGGGCTCTTCAGGAAGAATAAACGAAAGTAAGTGTGGATTTTCCACTTGCTGTGTAGCCAGAGTAGCATATCCTGCAGCCTTGCATTGCGGTTATCCTCAACGTGCTAGAGGCGGCTGTGGCCCAACACAACTTTTGTGCACCATGGCGTCACCTGTAGAATCTGTGCGCTGCACCCCAGAATGGTAATTGCTGTGCGTGCGTGAGTCTAGTAGGCACCACAGCCAGTCTTACCAGCATTGGCAGCATTGCAGCTGGGGACAATGCCTGTGCTGTAGCAGGCAGGGTCACAGCAAGCTGAGCAGTGGATACCAATCCCGTCGCCTTTCCTGGACCTACTAATTACAGACAGCACTAGTAGTGACATCACCTGCTGTGCTCGAGCAGCTACCTGTTCTGCAAATAACCCAGTTATACTGCACTGATTAATATATGCGCAAAAAGAATTTTCATTTGGTGTACATTTTGTTTTTGCACTCGGTGTAGGTAAGAAAGTAAAACACATGTCATCTTCCTCTTCTTTAGGAAAGACAGCAGGAAAACGCAGAGTTCAATATAGCAGGAACATATACAGGCTGACCACAGGGATCACAGGCAGCAGCAGTGTTATAGATGAGAGAGAGAGCAGGAGTAAAGAGGAGAAAGAAACAACAGGAGAGGAGAGAGTTAAGAAGGAGCTAAGTAGAAGAAAAGGAGAGCAAATCAGATACAAAGAGAAAGTCGCCATGATGTGAAGAAGAGAGCTTTAAGAAGAGAGAAGATAGAATGAAAGGATGTAGAGGACAGGACAGAGGAAAAAAAAGCAGACAAATGATAAAACGGAGACACTGCTAATCACTGCTAGAAGAGTGATAGTAAAGAGCAAAGATCGAGGGGAGAGAGAGCAGAGCATGAATAAAAGTGTAGAGGAAAAAGGGCAGGGGTAGAATGAATAGAGGGCAAATCAGAAATGCTGGGAATAAGGTAACACACCAGGTGTGACAAAGATGATAGAAAACAATTAGAGAGGTGAGAAGATAGACTCTTAGAGCAAAGGCGTAGGGGACAGACAACAGATCAAGGTTAGAAGATAGAGACGGGGGCAGTGAGAGTGTTGAAAGTGGCGCTCACTGGAGGAAGAAGTGAGAGCTGTGGCCTCCTTGGCAAAATTTTCAGCACCTGCACTTCTTTTTTTTATTATTACAAATTAAGCACTGTATAGACAGTACAATCACATAAAAACAAGCACACAGCTGTGCCCTGCACTAGATAGAACAAATGTTCATAATAGTGCCCCTCTTGTCTCCAGTGCATACATTAACTTAGAGTGACTCAGAAATAAATGAATATGTTGTGGAAAGTGCACTTGAAGAAACTCTGAGTTAAATGTACGTGCTTAAAAAAGTGCATACCACATAAAAACAAGTGCATAGCTGTACAACTGCACAAGTGCACACGTTCATGATAGTTATCCTGCTGTCTTCAGCACTAAATGAATGTGCTTAAGAAAGTGCAATCAAAGAAATTCTGAATCAAATGTATATGCTTTAGAAAGTGAAATTGCGTACAAAGAAGTGTACAACTCTGCCCAGCAGAAACGTTCAGGATACAGTGCTAATGTCTTTGAATTAATAGAACCTCGTTAAATGGTTTATTTTTGAAAATTGTAAACACGCTGGGCTTACAATCTAAACTGCTTAGTGAAATTCTTCCATACTGGACTGGCGTTGTGGCTGCCGAAGAAGGAGAATTTCAAAGTATGGTCTGTGTGCAGCACTTCAAAGGCAATGTTTGTTTTTAGTGGGTATTCAAAGGAGAGTGAAAGAAGGACTCTTGTCCTTTCTTTATGTTGGTGACCAGGCACAAAGCTCTGATTGAAAAATGCTGCATATCTGTCTAAACAATCTTAACTGGTTATCACATGCAAAGGCTGTGATCATTATCCTTGGGTTTCTGACAATCCAGCAATCCTGGGAAAGAGGTAGAAAAAAGCCAGGTAGGACCCACCCTTGCGTTTGGAAGGTGGAGAAGAATAGAGAGATACCTTTGTGTCGACGACAGGCTGTTTTCAGGCAATGTGAGCATGTGGGTATCTGAGCGCAGTGATTCATTTCAAACCTGCAACATCCATCTGTAGGGGAAACAAGGAAGTCTTTGAAAACTTCAAAACTGCTCTGCTTAGTAGACCTTATCCAATTATTTACAAAACTCACCCAGTTTTGAGAGTTAAGGGAACCGAGGGATGTAGTTCAGAATATTAAGTATGAAATATTCTTATACCTTAATATTGTAGCCAAAATATTGAGGTAATAAATAACGAAAGTAGGCCCATATAGGGAAGTATAGATTAACTATTCTTAACTCTGCCTCCACGTACTTTGAAAATATATATATTGTGGAGGTGCATATGTGTGGAGTTACTTACCCATCAATAATGTAGTCGTCGATTGTATGGCTATGATAGTAAGGCAGAACAATATTGCCTTCTCATTATTGAGGACACATACCAGTACGGAGGTACAGAGAAATAAAGAAACATGTCCAAGTTCCCACAAGGGACCTTATCCACAAAGCCATATGTACTTCTGAGTTCAACTTATGACCAACAACTCTATGATTTATTTCTTTTGCATTTCACAAAACCTGATTTTGCACTAATAAATAGATTTACTCGCATTAAATATTGAACCTGCACAGTGTAATATTTCAGGGGTGTAAAACATGCAACAGAGGTCAAGGAGTGGATGTTTCAAGGAAGGAACGCCTTGACTGTATGGTGGGCACCCAAAAACTTGGAAGATGGTGGGTATTCATGTGAGTTCTAGAAAGCTACAACCGTCACAAGTTCCCAATAGCACTTCAAAAATAATCTAATAATTTTTTTAAAATGTCTAAATCTACTCCAAACATAGTTGTAAACATATAGGTGTAGATTTTCAAATGTATTTCTAAATGAGATTCAGAGTGTTTAAAACCTTCCCTAGGAACTCCACTATTTGGAATGAGCGCTGGAACTTTTCAGACACTCACTCACAGTCACAGATGTGGGTTGAATCCATCATCGTTCTTTAGCTCACTTTGCCACCCCAGTTCAGACCCAGCTATTTGCAAATCATTCTTGACCCTGTGCCTCGTGGGAACAGTCCAGCCCAAACTGCCAAGCAAGGTCTTCCCTGGACCGGAAACAAGCAGCCTGGGACCAGTTTCAGGGTAACACCCTAAAAGTAAATAGTCTAAAAAGAGGTGACGTTAATAGGGAAGCAATGCTATATATAGTCAGTGGTAATTACTATTGAAAGACAGCACAGCAATCCGGCTGTGTTTTCAAAATTTGGGCCAGTTAGCTCCTAAACAGGAAATCAGAGACGGAGAAAAACGGTCAACCAATGACCTGTACACATACATTTCCATAATGATGTAGATTTGTTGAACCTCACTTGCAAATGGAAACTAATTCCAGTAAGATTCAGAGATGGGTGCCTCGAGTACACCTTAGTGTCCCAAAACGGTTGATTAGTAACCTATTTAATACATAAAGAGCAAAGAAATGCTTCAGGCCAAAACAAATCTTAATATGCATATCCAAATCGCAATAAAGGCAAACAGGATTGATGGGGTGCGCGTACTAAAGTTGTAAGGTTATGCGCTTAACGTATTACTCAAGTAGTCAAAGTTAGACAAACAAAATAGAATCAAATCTCGTGTGTGAGAAGTTTAAGATCCCTTGTCTGGCGGAATAATAAAAAATTAACACCTATGGATCGGACGCGCACAGAACCTGCATCGCCTTAGTCTAAATTAGTAAAGATTACGGTGGTGTCCAATTACTGGAAAAGAAATTACACATGCCACAGTACCTCTACTTCCCCAACACTGCGCAAGAACAACAGGACAACAAGCTAGGCTTTTATGCCATTCCTGGATTTTTGCATGTGTTGGGGGCAATTGACTGCACAAATGTACAACGTGTGCCTACTGCAGAAACCACACACATAATCCGCAACAGGAAGCACACCTATTCAATGAATGTGCAGGCAATCATGGACAATCTGGGCTTATTCAAAATTTACTTGCAAAGTACCTTGGCAGTGCGAATGACTCCTACATCTTCCAGTAATCTCCCATCAATTAGCATTTCCAAAATGTGACCTATGGAAATGGCCTACTTAATGCTAAGTACATCTCAAACACATGACAGACCACAAGGCACTCAATCATTTCGGAATACATTGTCAAATACGCCTTGTGTTGAATTCCACTGTGCATACATTGTTACTGTGGCCCTATATACTTTTCACATCTAAAATGGCAAAAGTACAACATATTGTTAACAAGTTGCACATGTTGACACTTACTAAGCCAGTATGGGCCACATTAGCCTATATAATAGGAGGAGGGACTGTCATCTGCTATGATGCTATGGTGGAGCAAATCCCAATTTCATGTCAACATGGTAATGGGAAATATGACTGCATAACATTGCAAGGCCCAATAGGAATGAAGTAAGGCAGGCCCCTTCAAAGTACAATATCATCATTAATTTTTCTAATGTGTATCAGTGTATACCATGGACAATGTTCTACCCCTTCCCAGCCAATAACAATTTAGACCACAACATTTTTACACACATCCAATGTACAGGGAACATGGGACAGTGTGCAAGTGGTGTGCAACCCTACGGGACCACAAAAGAGGAAACATAGGCATAGGGCTCATTCCCATTTCCAATAAGATTTTGACCAGTCATCTGTGACACACATTGTAAGAGGGAGAAGCGCAGATACCATAACAATGGTTTTGGAATCTGTTAATCAAAACATAATGTTATGTTTGAACAACAAGTTGACACGTGCACAATGGAGCAATGGTGAGCGGTGGCTATGCAAATACACACCGTTATGTCATGAATTGAACATAGAACCCAAATGGATTGCTCTGTGTCAAAGAAATGCACATACCACCACTTTGCTTTGGATGCAGGTTAGCTCTGCCTTTTCCACACTCATCGATGTACAGTGGCTGAAGAACAACATGAGGACCTATAGGCCCATCCAATTTTTGCTGAGACGCTCACATAACAATACATCTTAAGGATTAGGCACAAATAGACATTGTGAAAGCAAGGAATTCCCAATGTGTAGTTTGTGTTCTACAAGTCATTCCTATGGGCAAGAGCAGAGAAAATATATCACACTTCTGTGAGATTGAGAAACATGGCCATACATAAACACTGCAATAGTTTGCCTCACAATGCAGTATCACATCACAAATCATATACACACATCCCATCCAATGTGCACAACATGTTAACAAGTGTTTTGCCAAAATCACTACAGCTCTCATCCAAGGTTCCAGACTGTGCACCAAATTGCCCCCTCATGCACAAACTATACCCCCTATGACAGCGAACAACAATGTTTCCAAGGGCGTATCATGTTTGTCATAAAGGAAGAAGAAAAACTGCACTGCTTCTGCCTGCACAGACACACACTGAATGGATACTAATTAGTGTCAAAGCTATGGCCTACACTGTCACCAAGGTGTTTTGCATTGTAGTGTACGCAGTCTACTTGTTCAACTGTTCGGTTCAACATAAGAGCAAATCTACTAACTTCTGTATAGTGTCCCCACAGTGGACTCTGTGAACTAGCATGGATAGATTAACATGTCACATGCTTACATACATCTACTTTAATTTCCATGCCTGACGCATGGAAACATGTAGATGCAATAAAAAATGTATAAAAGATGTGTGCCAGAAGGAAGATACTCCAACAGCAACTCTCATGTGTCATGCAATTGGAAAGATAAGGGTTTACATGTTCGCATGGTAACCATACATCCACACAATAAAAGCTTGTTAGACAATTGCCTAATTAATTTCAAAGTAAATATTGTCATTAGTGACAAATCAATCCTAAAAAGCATTGCCATTTAGCTGAATGTTAAGAAATGAAGGCATCACAGAGGACACCGCATTCAGCTTTGTTGTTCTGTTTTTGCCCATTGCCAATTGTCCCGGGTATGTAAGTGACTCATTGTCATTGCATTGAAATGACCATGTGCAAGGTGAATGTAGAAAGCTGGACACAGGACACAACGGTAATTCTCACCCTCAACATGAGGGTTGACTAATGTAACAGCTATTTTCTTTCTCTCAGCTGACCACGGGTATGCTGTTGTTAATGACACCAGTGAAGAATCTCCAAACCCAAGCACAGATTACGTACAATCAAGCTCTCGGCAGCACCAGATCTATTGTGGAGCAGACTTTTGGTGTCCTCATGTCATGGTTCCGCTGTCTTGATGCATCTGGCGTCAAGTACTATACTCTCCTCCAACGGTTTGTACGATCACACTGGTATGCTGCATTCTGCACAACAAACGTGCCTTTGCCAGAGGACAATGTGGAAACAGAAATGCCGTATGACGAAGAGGAAGTAGAAGAGGAGCCTATGCAACCTGCAAATTCATCAAATTCAACAACGCTGAGGGATAATATCATAATCCATTTCTTCTCCGACTAACATTTAACATAAATCATCGCAAAAAATATGGTAAGGTGAGAAATGTTTCTCCGTCCATGAATAAACATTCACAACACTAACACCTTGTACACATGTTTGTCCTATATGCACAGTACACTTCTGACAAAATATGTTAAACTTATGTCTGTCACACAAACTTGTCATCTAGCAGAGTATAAGATACAAATTATAACATCTTCCGGTATCGGAAAATATTTAGTGCTTGCCAACTACAAGATGCAGATGGGTCACCATTGGGAGCCACTATGATTCTGGTGCCCTCACATAGATGGTGGCAACCAACTGTGTGTGATAAGCATGGGCGTAAAATCCGCTCCGCTCGCGGATTTTTCGGATTTTCGGCAAATTCGCAATCCGCGAACACTCGCGAATTTGTCGAAAATCCGTGAATCCGCTCGCGGTGGATTTTTTGCTTGGTTGCGGCGCGCGGCGTGGTGCACGGCGTTCACTTTCCGTCATTTAGCGTTTGCCGAGTTGTTTTTCTTTGCGAGTGACGCGCCATTTTAGATCTTGCTGCGTGTTCCCGCGGGAGTTTGGCGCCCGCGAATACGTAATCGCGGCTTGCCACCTTGCACAGCACACCTCGCGAGAGTTCGCAATTGCGAACACGTAGTTGCGGCGGAAAGGAACAATCTCGCACTTGCGAAATAGAGATTTTGCAATTTCGCACAAGAAAATCACCAGCAAACAGGATAAACCTTCCGAAAATTATGATTTTTATTAGAATCACTCCTCAGGTTGACATTTGGATGGCCTTTTTTTTTGCAAGGAGTCCATTTTGGGGGGGGGGGAGGAAGGAAGTGCCCCACAGTCTCCAACTTCCTGTTCCTGTCCAGCAGGCTCCTCCCAGTGCTTTGTCCATCTCCTGGTCACTTTCATTTGGATCTGGAGCTGGAAGGATTACTTTTTGTGGGTGCTGCTTGATATTTGGATTTGAGGCCTTTTTGACTGTCTTTGGATCACTTTTGGATTAGAAATCAACTTTCACAAGTAAGTTTGTTTGGGGCATTACAGTTGCTGCAAGTAAAATTTTGGAACTTTTTCAGAACATTAAATAAATTATATTGTGGGTAGCCACAGTATCCAGTAGGACCAGGGTTGGTTAGGGGTGCATGATACAACTGTTTTGTTGAATTTAAACACCATTGAGGCCATGGATGGGCTGGGATTGTGCTGATTTTTGTCCTTTTTTTGGGCCTGCTGGTGTGGCCCTTTGCCCAGGGGTGGCGAGTGTTGCATGGGCCTAGTCTTTCTGTGGGGTGTCTTCTTGAATTTAAACATAATTGAGGCCATGGATGGGCTGGGATTGTGCTTATTTTATTGTTTTTTGTCGTTTTTGGGGGGCTGCTGGTGTGGCCTTTTGCCCAGGGGTGGTGGTGCATGGACTGAGTGTGCCTGTGGTGTGGTCTCACTCTCTTTAATGTAAACATCATGGATGGCATTGGATTGTGGTGATTTCTGGCTGTTTTTCTGTTTTTTGGGGGTGTACTGTTGATGTGGACTGGCCATGTGGGTGGTGGTGGTGGCCATCTTGAGTGCTGGCTGGTACAGGCAACATGTGCTTGGGGTGTAAGGGGCCATTTTGAGGAGAGGCAGTGTCTGAGGCCTGCACTTATTTTGCCTACTTTTCATCCATTATGCCCAGGGGTAGTGAGTGTTGCATGGGCCTAGTGTTTCTGAGGGGTGTCTTCTTGAATTTAAACACCATTGAGGCCATGGATGGGCTGGGATTGTGCTGATTTTATTGTTTTTTGTCGTTTTTTTGGGCCTGCTGGTGGGGCCCTTTGCCCAGGGGTGGTGAGTGTTGCATGGGCCTAGTCTTTCTGTGGGGTGTCTTCTTGAATTTAAACATAATTGAGGCCATGGATGGGCTGGGATTGTGCTTATTTTATTGTTTTTTGTCGTTTTTGGGGGGCTGCTGGTGTGGCCTTTTGCCCAGGGGTGGTGGTGCATGGACTGAGTGTGCCTGTGGTGTGGTCTCACTCTCTTTAATGTAAACATCATGGATGGCATTGGATTGTGGTGATTGCTGGCTGTTTTTCTGTTTTTTGGGGGTGTACTGTTGATGTGGACTGGCCATGTGGGTGGTGGTGGTGGCCATCTTGAGTGCTGGCTGGTACAGGCAACATGTGCTTGGGGTGTAAGGGGCCATTTTGAGGAGAGGCAGTGTCTGAGGCCTGCACTTATTTTGGCTACTTTTTATCCATTATGCCCAGGGGTAGTGAGTGTTGCATGGGCCTAGTGTTTCTGAGGGGTGTCTTCTTGAATTTAAACACCATTGAGGCCATGGATGGGCTGGGATTGTGCTGATTTTATTGTTTTTTGTCGTTTTTTTGGGCCTGCTGGTGGGGCCCTTTGCCCAGGGGTGGTGAGTGTTGCATGGGCCTAGTCTTTCTGTGGGGTGTCTTCTTGAATTTAAACATAATTGAGGCCATGGATGGGCTGGGATTGTGCTTATTTTATTGTTTTTTGTCGTTTTTGGGGGGCTGCTGGTGTGGCCTTTTGCCCAGGGGTGGTGGTGCATGGACTGAGTGTGCCTGTGGTGTGGTCTCACTCTCTTTAATGTAAACATCATGGATGGCATTGGATTGTGGTGATTGCTGGCTGTTTTTCTGTTTTTTGGGGGTGTACTGTTGATGTGGACTGGCCATGTGGGTGGTGGTGGTGGCCATCTTGAGTGCTGGCTGGTACAGGCAACATGTGCTTGGGGTGTAAGGGGCCATTTTGAGGAGAGGCAGTGTCTGAGGCCTGCACTTATTTTGGCTACTTTTTATCCATTATGCCCAGGGGTAGTGAGTGTTGCATGGGCCTAGTGTTTCTGAGGGGTGTCTTCTTGAATTTAAACACCATTGAGGCCATGGATGGGCTGGGATTGTGCTGATTTTATTGTTTTTTGTCGTTTTTTTGGGCCTGCTGGTGGGGCCCTTTGCCCAGGGGTGGTGAGTGTTGCATGGGCCTAGTCTTTCTGTGGGGTGTCTTCTTGAATTTAAACATAATTGAGGCCATGGATGGGCTGGGATTGTGCTTATTTTATTGTTTTTTGTCGTTTTTGGGGGGCTGCTGGTGTGGCCTTTTGCCCAGGGGTGGTGGTGCATGGACTGAGTGTGCCTGTGGTGTGGTCTCACTCTCTTTAATGTAAACATCATGGATGGCATTGGATTGTGGTGATTGCTGGCTGTTTTTCTGTTTTTTGGGGGTGTACTGTTGATGTGGACTGGCCATGTGGGTGGTGGTGGTGGCCATCTTGAGTGCTGGCTGGTACAGGCAACATGTGCTTGGGGTGTAAGGGGCCATTTTGAGGAGAGGCAGTGTCTGAGGCCTGCACTTATTTTGGCTACTTTTCATCCATTATGCCCAGGGGTAGTGAGTGTTGCATGGGCCTAGTGTTTCTGAGGGGTGTCTTCTTGAATTTAAACACCATTGAGGCCATGGATGGGCTGGGATTGTGCTGATTTTATTGTTTTTTGTCGTTTTTTTGGGCCTGCTGGTGGGGCCCTTTGCCCAGGGGTGGTGAGTGTTGCATGGGCCTAGTCTTTCTGTGGGGTGTCTTCTTGAATTTAAACATAATTGAGGCCATGGATGGGCTGGGATTGTGCTTATTTTATTGTTTTTTGTCGTTTTTGGGGGGCTGCTGGTGTGGCCTTTTGCCCAGGGGTGGTGGTGCATGGACTGAGTGTGCCTGTGGTGTGGTCTCACTCTCTTTAATGTAAACATCATGGATGGCATTGGATTGTGGTGATTTCTGGCTGTTTTTCTGTTTTTTGGGGGTGTACTGTTGATGTGGACTGGCCATGTGGGTGGTGGTGGTGGCCATCTTGAGTGCTGGCTGGTACAGGCAACATGTGCTTGGGGTGTAAGGGGCCATTTTGAGGAGAGGCAGTGTCTGAGGCCTGCACTTATTTTGGCTACTTTTCATCCATTATGCCCAGGGGTAGTGAGTGTTGCATACTTGCATGTCCCTAGTCTTTCTGTGGGGTGTCTTCAATGTAAACATCATGGATGGCATGGGATTCTGCTCATTTTTCTGTGTTTTGTCGATTTTTGGGGGTGTATAACTGAACTGATGTTCCTCTGTCTTCCATTGCTTTTAGGTGCACAAGAAGACTCAAGAGAACCACCAGTGCCAGGAAGAAGTCCTGCAGCGGTGTGTGTGTGCAGCATAACGTCACGCGACGTCACGTCTGGACACAGAACCCTCTGCAACTCGTGCAACTGCTGCCTGCTGACCTGCTCTGAAGAAGATGGCCCCAAAAAAAGTAACCCGTAGCTCCTCTAGCAAGAAAGGTGCCAGTAAGGAGCAGAAGAAGCAAGTTACCAAGGACACTGGTGTGCTGCCCGCCCCTTTTTTTGGGAGTAAAAAAAAAAGTATGCCTGCAGCAGCAGCAGCGGGATCTGCTGGGGACCAAGCTGGCAGCAGCACCCCCGCTCCATTGGGCTCAGTGCCACCACCACCACCACGCCAACTTAAGTCCAAGCCCTTGAGTGCTGCAGAGGCAGCCAGTATAGTTGTTCAATCACCATCGACCAGTGATGTTGGCTCATCGCAAGAAAGCAGCAGCAATGTCCCTCAATCAACACAGGTTGTTGTAGCTCATCTGACGAGTGTTGAACAACCACAGCCGCAACAACAATCACATGTGCAAGTACAAGCCCAAGTACATGTGGAAGGAGAGGCAGCGCAAGGAGATGCGCAAGCAGAGGTGCATGGAGGGTCACAAGTGCCCACAATAGTTGTTCCTCCCGAAGTAGGGGCACATCAGGAAATCGACAATCAAGGCGAGGTATCATTTGAGGAAGCCACTCCTCCTGATGATCCTTCATTGTCTTCCACACCCCTAGCAAGGAAGAGATCAAGGGTGGTGTCTACATCTTCTTCAAGCACACCTCCTTCTGATGATACGGATCAAACTTGGGAACCAGCACCACAGCCGTCTGAGAGTGAGGCACACCATGATCCGACAAAGGTAGTTAAGCGTAAAAGGAAGCTCGTCCAAAGTCTCAGAGTTATGGAGTGTGATGAGTCTCAACAAGAAGTGGCGGATACTGCTGCTGATGAAGACTCTGCCAACGACGACCCAGTCATCATAAAGGTCACTGCAGCCCCAGCGGGCATGCAGCAAACAGACATTTTGACCCTAGCCCGAAGAGCTGCTGAGCGTGATGATGATGTTGTCGATGAGGAGGCAGTGGAAACACCACAATCATTGGAGTTAAGTAGTACACCAACTCGTCCCGCTTCCATATTTCTTTCTGGCAAGAAGAGACCTCCGTCAACCTCGACCTTAATTAGTGGCGGTGAAAGTGCAAAACGTACAAAAGTTGGGCAATCCAGATCCTCCACTTCATCTGGCATTAGCTTCATGACCACCACCACCAGTATCGCCGCCTCCTCCATGTCCCACAGACACTTCAAGTCCCCAGTTTGGGACTTCTTTACTGTTTGTCCAAAAAATCCAAAGTTTGCCATTTGTACCATTTGTAAGCAAGCAGTTAGTCGTGGTAAGCCAGGTACCAACTATGGTACCGGAGGCCAGAGAGGTCATCTTAGGAGACAGCACACTGTCAAATGGTTTGCGCACCTAGATGCGATCAAGAAAGGCCAAATTCAAGGAAACGTTGATGTTTCATCTGATGATGACGAGCAGGAAGAAGACGTGTCAAACACTTCCCTTACACCCAGTACCCCTGTCAGCAGCACACCCAATGTGAGGCACACTAAGAGTGTTGGAGCGAGTGAGACACCAACGCACAAAAGTTCACCAGCGAGCAAAATTGGGTCAACGAAGTCATTCTCAGCCCGTAAATGCTTGGTCCAGGGCAACATTAGAACAATGCTTACTTCAGACGTGCCATATGAACGCAACCACCCACTGGCGTGTCTGTATAACACTAAGTTGGCTAAAATGCTAGCTGTGGACCTTCTACCTTTTTCTTTTGTAGAAGCGGTAGGTTTTCTTGAATTAGTGGCAACGCTCTGCCCTAAATGGAAGGTTCCGAGCCGGTTCTATTTTGCCAGAGTTGCGGTTCCAGCACTACATGAAGATGTGCTGGAGGCGATTGGGGCAGCTTTGCAGAAGAGTGCTGTTCACACAATACATCTGACAACAGACATGTGGACCAGTGGCGCAGGCGCTGATTACATGTGCATCACTGCACACTGGGTCTCTTTTTCAGGTGTTAAAGCAAAGCTAAACGCAGGTGTTGACCCGGACAAAGTTTTCAAAGCTGCTCGGAAACATGCAACACTAGCCATGTTTGGCTTGGAGAAAAGTCACACAGCAGAAAACCTTTTGGAAGAGTTTAACAAAAAGGTCTTGAAAATGCTATCCCCCCTAAAACGCAAGATTGGTTATGTTTCCACGGATAATGGCGCCAATGTAGTTAAGGCCATGTTGAAGGGTGACCATGTTAGAGTGCCGTGTTTGGCGCACTGTATCAACCTGGTAGTTCAAAAATTCTTGATTGATAAACAGAGTCCAGCGTTCGAGGTAATGGCCACCTGCCGCAAAATGTGCAACCATTTCAGCCATTCTTTTAAGGCCCGGAAGCATCTGCGGAGACTGCTACTTCAACGTGGAATGCCAGTGAAAGCACTCATCCAGGAGGTGGCAACACATTGGAACTCAACCTTCTACATGCTTGAGCGTCTGTATGAGCAGTATACGGTACTCGATCACTATTTCTTCACAGAGGGTACATCTCAGAAGGAGGACCTGCGGATGAGTTCAGCGCAATGGGACATAGTTAAAAGCCTGACAGACATGCTTCGTCCTTTTGAGTTCTTCACGCGTGCAGTCAGCCAGGAGGACTGTAATTTGGGAAAAGCTATCCCATTGTTGTGCATGCTGGAGCACCAACTGATGGCGGTGTC
This sequence comes from Lissotriton helveticus, assembly GCF_964261635.1. Lineage (NCBI taxonomy): Eukaryota > Metazoa > Chordata > Amphibia > Caudata > Salamandridae > Lissotriton > Lissotriton helveticus. Next base: position 1,819,091,917 of record NC_136057.1, read on the forward strand.
TTCTGAGTTTGAAAAAGATGTACAAAAAAAAGACCATTTTATTTTGTCTGAGAAATTATTAGAGCGCCTACGTGGTGATGAACGTCTTCAAAAGATCAAGTCAGATCAGCATTACATTTGTGCTACTATTCTGGATCCACGCTACAAAAACGCGCTGGCAGGCGAAGCATTCTTTCCTTTTGCTGATGCAGATGTTCAAAAGTACAAACATTGGTTAGCCTGGTCAGCCAAGAGGTTTGAAAAAGAACGGCAGGTTATTGAAGGAGAAGCCAGTACATCAGCATCAGCATCAGCAGGCCATCCCCAGTCACAAGAATCCACTTCTGCACCTGTGGCTGGGGCACAAGTGAGCTCTCAGCCGTTAAAGACACCGGCAACTGGATCATCTGCACCACACACAATGACAACACTAACAGTGGCTGCGGAGGAGGATTGGCTAAGTTTGATGGGGTATGGTTCTCGAAAAAATGTCACAGGCACAGCAAAAAGTAAGCAAAGTGGAGGAACAGTTGATGACCTTGAGTCGATGGTGCAGGACTATCTGAATGACTCAACAGAGGTCTTTCTTAATGATGAGCCATTGCAGTATTGGCATGGCAAAAAACAATTGTGGCCACAGCTCTTCAACCTGGCTATAAACTATTTGTCTTGCCCACTCGCAAGTGTGTCTTCTGAACGTGTTTTCAGTGCTGCTGGTGGCATTGTAACTCCCAAACGGAGCCGCCTCTCGCCCAAAAATGTGGAGCGGCTGACAATGATCAAGATGAATCAGCACCTCATACCACCAGATTACAAAGTACGAGAAAGCACGCCGCATGAAGACGAGGAGGACAGCAACGTAGATGAGGGGATTTTTTCTCTGTTCGGTGGCACTGACCTCATCCAGCCTGAATTCGCAGAGTATGATGACGAACTCTTGTTCTTATTCCCTGACACCGAGCCCTGAAAATGAGACAATCAATCAAGAACTTTCTTTTTCGTCCTTATTCACTTTTATTCCTGTGTGCTTTGTGTCTCTCTTTCTTTGTTTTGCACAGTTAATTTAATTCAAACTTTAATCACCTAATCCCAAAAACAAGACCATCATCAGAACTGTCTTCACTTGTTTGCTTATTGATTTGAAGGTGCCGCAGTCTACATTCCTCAGGTTCACAAGTTCTGAAGAACATGCTCCTCTATCCTCCTCCTCCAGACTGCGATTTCCCTCAAAGCAGAGTGCTGGATTACGCCCAATGAAGAAAGACTCAGCACTTGTGGGGGTGTTGTACTTCTTTGCGGGTGAGTTGACGGATTTGGGCCCATTGCTGTGAAGCTCTAATAATGGACAAAAGTGTTTTGGACCAAATATGAGGTGGAAATTTCTTGCCGTTTTTGCTGACTTGCTTGCCTTTGAGGTGCTCTTTGGCGGGGTTCCGGGTGTTTGTGGGTAATTTTTGGTGTCTGGGAGCACTGCTGCGACAGTCTAATCTTGATTGCATTTGCTTTTCAGGAAATCCGTGGTGGAAAACAGGAGTTATGATGATTGATGATGATGAGTGACCTAGCTGCACAGCGCCGCGTTTGGACCGAAGGCCGAGAGATATTGTAAGTATGAGATTTAGCTTTTTCGCTGTTTGGGGGTGTTGTCGGGTGGTTTTTTCTGGGTGGGTTGGCGGGTCTTGCCTGGGGCATTCGTGGGAAGGTCTAATACCGGATAGAAGTGTTTTGGACAAAATCCTGAAGGAACAGCCTTTTTTTTGCTATTTCTTCTGTCATCTTGCTCAATGTAGCGTTTTGGGGGGCTTCCTGCTGTTCGTGGGTGGGTTGCGGCCGGGGTCTCTGTCGAAGCACTGCTGCGACAATCTAATCTTGATTGCATTTGCTTTTCAGGAAATCCGTGGTGGAAAACAGGAGTTATGATGATTGATGATGATGAGTGACCTAGCTGCACAGCGCCGCGTTTGGACCGAAGGCCGAGAGATATTGTAAGTATGAGATTTAGCGTTTTCGCTGTTTGGGGGTGTTGTCGGGTGGTTTTTTCCGGGTGGGTTGGCGGGTCTTGCCTGGGGCATTCGTGGGAAGGTCTAATACCGGATAGAAGTGTTTTGGACAAAATCCTGAAGGAACAGCCTTTTTTTTGCTATTTCTTCTGTCATCTTGCTCAATGTAGCGTTTTGGGGGGCTTCCTGCTGTTCGTGGGTGGGTTGCGGCCGGGGTCTCTGTCGAAGCACTGCTGCGACAATCTAATCTTGATTGCATTTGCTTTTCAGGAAATCCGTGGTGGAAAACAGGAGTTATGATGATTGATGATGATGAGTGACCTAGCTGCACAGCGCCGCGTTTGGACAGAAGGCCGAGAGATATTGTAAGTATGAGATTTAGCTTTTTCGCTGTTTGGGGGTGTTGTCGTTTTTTCCGGGTGGGTTGGCGGGTCTTGCCTGGGGCATTCCTGGGAAGGTCTAATACCGGATAGAAGTGTTTTGGACAAAATCCTGAAGGAACAGCCTTTTTTTTGCTATTTCTTCTGTCATCTTGCTCAATGTAGCGTTTTGGGGGGCTTCCTGCTGTTCGTGGGTGGGTTGCGGCCGGGGTCTCTGTCGAAGCACTGCTGCGACAATCTAATCTTGATTGCATTTGCTTTTCAGGAAATCCGTGGTGGAAAACAGGAGTTATGATGATTGATGATGATGAGTGACCTAGCTGCACAGCGCCGCGTTTGGACCGAAGGCCGAGAGATATTGTAAGTATGAGATTTAGCTTTTTCGCTGTTTGGGGGTGTTGTCGGGTGGTTTTTTCCGGGTGGGTTGGCGGGTCTTGCCTGGGGCATTCCTGGGAAGGTCTAATACCGGATAGAAGTGTTTTGGACAAAATCCTGAAGGAAACACCAGTTTTGGCACTTTTTGTAAGTTAGGGTTCGTTAGGGTTAGCCCTAGCAGCAGGATTGCATGTGTTTCGGGGGGTTCTATTGCAACGCAGTTCTGGTGTTGTAGAGCACTGTTGGAGCGATGCTGGCTATGGATACTTTTGCTTGCTTGCAAGGAGTTTGAATACAATCCACGGTCTGTATTTGGGCCTACTGTTACTTTCAAAGTACGTTTTGTAACCATTTTTCTGCTAGGCATCGTTTTTGGAGATCTGATTGGGGTTCTTCTACATTTTTGCGACTGGCTTTAGTAAGGGTCTTGGTGGGAGCATTGCTGGGAAGGTCAAATTTTGTTCTAAAACACAGTTTACAGTACACCTACCTTGAGGGGAAAGATCCGCTATATTATTTTGGCCATACTTATTTATCCTTAAAAAGGTGACTCAGACTGAGCACGCAATTTCAAAAATATTGTACTGTCTATTAGGGAAATCAAAGTGTCACATTTTGAACCAAACAGCGTACATACCTTTTATTTATTTATCAGTGGTATTGTAATAGCACTTCCTGTTTTCCGTTCAATAATTACAGGCCGGGTTTCAGTCAACATCCGCCAGGCAGGCAGTGGACAGGGTGTCTTCTGTCAGTGGTCACCAACATTGATGGACGAAGCGTCAGCTGGAATGGAGGAGTGCCGCCAATAAGAGGAATTGTTTGCTGCATGCAACTTACTTACCAAATTCAAGGACAACTCCAACAACATACGCAATACAGATACAGTATCCATTGTTTTAATCTATGAGTGTGACTGCATGTGCTTAGCTTTACTTTGTAACCAAAGATTGTCTTTATCTTCAATTATTGTTTGTCCAGGCTCTGCTTTTTTTTTCTTCTCTCAACAAAACCTACCCAAAAAGAAACCCCCATTCCCATCCATTTTACAAACCCTAACCCTCTTCCCCCGGGCTGTGTTGTTTTGCTTGATGTCTGACTAAAATGACATCAATAATTCCACACACTTGCTGGGGAGGATAAGGTCATAGCAACAGGCTGGTGAAGGAATACGAGGATATCTTCTAGACTTACTCAGCTTCAGTACTATATCTTCTAGTAGTAGTAGCCAATGTCAAATAAATTCAACGCAAGTACTAGTTATACTTGCAAGCAAATACTTTACCATTTGTTAGGCTACATTATGGCACTGTTCTTTCTGTCACCTGCTATATTCTCGATCGTACCGTAACCGTTGTAATGCTACAGTAAGGACAAACAAGGTTTCGTTTTCTTTTTTTCCATAGGCATGCAACTGCCACTGTGTCACACCACTAGTACCACCGCAATGAGGAAATGTCACCCGCCCAGGATTGACAACGTTAATCCCCATTTCACGTGGAGCCAGCCCTGGGCCTAGCCCTAATTTCTAACACAAATTACAGGTAAGATAAGCGTTTGGTGGGAGGTAGTATAATGGAGTATTATTTCGGAGTAGACAAGAGATTGACGGTTGTACTACTAAAGTCCTACGACTGTTCAGGAAAACAAAGTTACTGTTACACCCCCGCCCCCCACCCACCAGACTGAAAAGCAGTAAAAAACAGGTATGGTCAGATAAAGTTTAAAAATATATTTATGTAGCCCTAACAAAATAATCTCCCTCACCCACCCTAACCCCAACGATTGTCTTTGAAACGTCCCAAAACGATCCCAACTCCCAAATCCCACCCCCCAAAAGTCTATAAAAAAAGGGCAAGGGACACTCCACTACTGGAGGGTGCTGGTGCTGGTGCATTTTGCGGCATGGGCATCATACTCCTTGCGGAGGGTGGCAAGCTCGGAGCGGAGGCCCTTAACCAAGTTCTTATACTTCAGGACCTCCTGCTCCAGGTTGGACATTCGGACTCGTAGGCGGCGTTGGCGTTCCTTGCAGCTCCTGTGGGGGGCAGCTGGTATTTCTGTTGCTTGGCGGTGGCGGTTGTCTTTGTTAGCCCGGCTCGGTCCCGCTGGCTTAGTCACGGAGGAGGATGCAGTGGTCACAGTCGAGGATGTTGTTGTTGCCCCGCTCGACTGCGTGTCCTCCTCCTCCTCCAGGGCCACCAGCCGCCGATATTCGGCGAAAGTGGCCTCCAGCCTCCGTTGCCGGGCCATTCTAGCCTGCTCCCTCCGTGTTGTTGATTTGGAAGGAGCAACTATATGAAGAAAGAAAGACATAGTCTGTAACCAATGCTCCTTAGCATTAATAACACAAAGTGATTGAGCAGAAAGTTGGGTCACAGTACAAGTAGCAAATTGAAAGCACAGTACATAACTATTGAGGACAGTATCTATGTAACCTCCCACTTCTGCATCCTTGCTCTAACATTAGTGGTAGTTTAATGAACAAATTCTACGACCACTATGGACTTCCATTACAGTCGACTATGACAGTACACCAGTCTTATTCTTCTTCTTCTCTCTTGTTTAGGGAAATTGGTACGTTATCTTATGCAAGCCGGCAGAATGACATGGACAGCACAGTGAACTTGCACCCGAGAAAAAAAGTTGCACACCATGATGAGTGAGACAGACTTGCGTTACTGTACCGGTCCAGTACATGCAGGTGGTGAAGCTATTACTTTTCTATTACGGGTGGCACTGAGAATACTCTGTTACAAGGGCTACTGCTTAATTAATTTACCTTTCACCCTACAGTGCAAATGAGTACTAGAAAAGGAAAATGAAGAAGCTAACTAATTTGATTATCTATCACTTCACATGGGACGTATTTGATGACATATGGGATGACTTTAGGTGCTTTGCTTAATATTGAGTGAACAGTGATACACCCACACATGAATGACGTACTACAAGTAAACTAAAGTTATCAAGAGAGGTACGGAGTGTCCACCGTAATAACCAGATATATGCTGTGATTGCAGACGCAATACAAAGTACTGCTACTATTCATGGTAGTATTGGACACATTTACAATTTCTTTTCCTTGCCTTCCCTGCACTGGAACGGACGTGCGGGTGCGGTGGTACATGCTCTTCAAGGTAACACTTACTTCATCTGGCGACCATCTACTCTCTCTAGATACACATGTGCTATCTAAGAGTCAGAGAATACCATGCTCCAGGCATCCATTCAGTCAAAGTATACGCACACATACAGTTTCTGTTTCACCCACCCAGGCTGCTGTCCTTCCACCCATCCTTGCTTCATCATTGACCCAGCCATGCACCATACCATATTCTTTCCTTCCCAGCCACCTCGGGGGCCAAGCAAACACATATCGTTCTTCTTTGCCAGCCATCATACAAGTTCGCGTCCCACTTACTTACACCCTTCTTTCGCTTTTCGTTCATCCCATCCATCACGTTCGTCTAAGAACTTATTGGGATTCTTCTCACCAAAAACTTCACAGCTAAGTCGAAGTACATTTCGAGGAGGCTACTACCTGGTTGATTTGTAATACACCCGTGCAGAAAGCACACTATGCAGTCTTCAATCTCAATAAGTAAGGAATATATAGCTTACCTGTTTCCGCCACCACCGTTTGAACCCCCACAGGACCGTCCGCCGGCTCTTGCACCGCCTCCTCCCCAGAGTCCGCCGAGTCCTCGCCCAACACAGCCACCTCCGCGCTGGCCCCGTCACCAGATGTTACACCTACAAAGTACATTTAAGAATGTTAGAATACACCACTCACTACTATATAATATTTGGTCTAGGAGAAATGTTAAAAAAACTGAATGCAATGTAATAATTTGTGACTGTCTACTCCAAAGTAAAAATGTCCCATTTTCCAGGGAAGGCTGTTGTCTTGCTGCACTTTTATGCACAACTGATGAATGCTTGCTTTTGATTTTTAACACGCACCACTTTTTCTCCTAACAGACAGAAGCTTGACTCCTAAGAACACGACCAGGATCAAGTTCAAACCAGGTGAGAGCTCGGCTCGACCACAAGAAATGTGTCCAATTAATCGTCAGCACTAACCACTTTTCCGTTTTCAGTTAAATAGTTTTATGACAAAGTAGATTTTAATAAATGTGTTTACTTTTAATAAAGCTTTTAAACTTAAATAGACTCTGTGGTTTTTGTTCCTCCAGACTAGAGTGGATGAGCTAAAGGTTTTGGAATTTTTGCAAGCATGAGTGCCTCTGACACTTCTTGACTGTGACTCCGTACTCTTGTCCTGCGTAGGATAATCTAAAGATCATTGGGGATCAATCATCGGTGACTTCGGGAGCTAAATGACTCTGCCACACTATCTAGTCAGTAAGGAGACAGTGCACAGAGCTATTGCTGAATAGAATGGGAGTCCAATGGAATTGCCAAATGTCCAATCTTAGTTAGCTACACAGACAGACTAATAAGAATAATCTAGTAATACCACAGGGAGTCATATTCGAGGCAGGATAAGAATTTATATCCAGTCTACAAGAAGATCAAAGACGATTTAGAAAAAATCGAATGAGGAACGCTAGGAAAAAATAGGTACTCTTTATTAAAATGTAAACTTACTGGGGCCAGCAAAGGAGCCCTCGCCTGCCCGATCCTGGCCTGCATCCTCAGCACCCTCCTCCTGTGTCCTCTTGCCCTTGGGGGGAGCTGATGTACAACATGAAAGAAAGAAAAACCAGAAAACATGGATGAGATTTTTCAACCAAATCAAACATTTCAAAAGAACAATAACAAAATATTTTGGAGAAATAGCAAATAGATAGACAACTATTCCACGGGATCTATCTCATGTGGTATACTACGTTATTCGTATTGCCTGATTTGCAGAACGTTGACTTAGAAAGTTCCTATGTAACTCAATAAACAGACTACTAAAGAGGTTTGCCTAGGCCTGGCACTGCAGGCAGCAGTCCGCAGCACGCGAAGTGACAGACAAAGTCCATCCTGCTTGCAGATCAGTGAATACTCAAACTATCAATCCACCCACCACCGCCACTATTTCTTCTTATAGCCATGTGTCTAAAGGAAGGACTGGACTTCAGTCTGTTGGGGCTGATTTAGAAGTCCCTTGCGGCTCATTTTCCTCCATTGTTGCGTGCCTTTTGTGACGCAGCGGCAGAACAAAAGACTCGCCATGGTGTTGGTGCGGCGTATATATTAAAAAAAAACACATATGGGCGATGCATCACGTTGTAAAGCCCTGCGCCATCAGGGGGCATTCCGGCGCAAGGGAGGGCGTACCTGCGCAGGAACGAATCCTAAAAGTGGCTGAGGGAAATCTACAAGATGTCAATCAGTCACTTTTAGGACAATGATGCATGACTCAAACCCTGCGCGCTTGAAGCCGACGTACGGCTTGATGCAGCATTGGGGAGATAGGGTACCCCAGAGCATTGCTGGAGCTGTGCCATCGTTGGCACGCAACTCCAGCAATGCGCTGCCTTTACGGCACAGATGCGTAAGGCTTCTGTGACGTTTTGGGCCAATGGGTGGTGGTGGCATGGCACACAATTACTGCCGCATCCCTGCTACTTTGCAGGGATGCGCCGGTAATTGAAAATATGACCCTTAGTGTCTAGCATTACGCAGTTCTTATCTTTACACTACACTCATACATAATTTCTCAGGCCAATGAAATGCTTCTGAACACAACATACAAAACAAAGAAGCATAGTAGCAAGCAAGGCTACTGAGAAGGAGAGCAGTGCACCTGAAATGCATAGAAGATTTTGAAATATAATTTACCTCAATGTAATCGGCAGCATTATTGCTCTTGGTAAAGAACAAAGATTTGCAAATAACAGAGCCGGATAAAACAGAGTAGTAAATGAATAGCTACTACTACTCACCAAGCCCGGGGACCTCTACGCCGAGCGCGTCCAGCAAGTCCCGCTCCCGGTCCATGACATCGGTCCAGCGGTGGGTGGCCTGGTTATATGTGCGCCAGACCCCAGAGAGCTTATACATGGCCCGGCACACCTTCTCCCACCGCTTGCGGCGCTCCCGGATGCCATAGCCAGTCGCGATCTTGCCGACTCCCAGGATCGTCTTGGGGAGGCGGCGCTGGACGTGGAAGATGAGTGCCGCCACTTCCTCCGCGCTGAAGATCTCCCGCGGGACCACTTGCTCCCCCCTCAAACGCCCGCACGGGAGCCGGGCACGGGGTGCGGGACCCTTCCCCTTCTCAGGGTGCTTCCCGGCTCCCTTTACCATGGTCTGGGCAGAAATACAGTTAAATGATAAACAAGAAATAGAATAGTGAAGAAGAAAAGAAAAGAGTTTAAAAAAGTAGTTTAAAAGTAACTAAAAGCAGCAGAAAACACAAAAATATAGAGCTAGAAAAATAGAGGGATAGATAATAAGTAAAATTAGATCAAATAAACTTCAAACAAGCAAAGGATGGCAGAGATTGAGAGAGGATAGAGAAAGCATGCCCAGAACCATAGCAATGAATGAGAAACAAGATGGCCGCGCCCGTTCACGACTGCGTGGGTAAGTTCGCGCGAGATTTTCCTCGCGAGCACGCGCAAAATTGTACTAGCGAGCAGCACACTTTGCGAGATTACACATAGCGGCCGGAAACGGAATTACGTCACGCAAACAAGATGGCCGCGCCCGTGTACGACCGCTAGGGTAACTTGGCAAACGTATAGCTACAAGCGCCTCGCGAACACGCGCAAAAGCACGCGAACATACACGTCGCAAAAAAAACAATTTTGTATTCGCACGTATTCGCGGCTTCCGAAATCGATCTCGCACGGATTCGCGCCCCAAAAAACGCGCGAAATTGCAGAAAAAACGATTTTAGCTAAACTGAAAGCAATGAGCAGGTGCAAAAGTTCAAACCTAACATTAGTAACATTCAAGGTAGTGCTTCCTGAGGGGCCCCTCCAGAGTTTGCAACTATTCGATGACCCTGCTATGACCCAAACAGCAGGCTCATAGAATAGCTACAAGTAGACCATAAAGGTCCTGTGAAAAAAAATTTCACTGCAACAACAAGCAAATTACAGATAAGGAAGGAAGCAGGTGCCAGCCAGACTGGAACTTTCAAAATTACTGACACATTAATGACCCACAAATTAATTGATGGCATTTGAAGAAGGGCAGGTGTGCTTGCTTTTTTCAACCACCATAATCTACAGTGATAAATAAACCTAATGGGTGGCAGTGAGGATGTACCAGAGGGTGGCATGGGTGTCCCAGAGGGTGGCAGTGGTGAAACAGAGGGTGCTGTGAACCTGTGATGATAAACCAGACGTAGAAACAACATAGTCGCGGCCGTTGCGAGCCGAAAAGTAAGTTCGCAATTGCGAACTTGTCCCAAAATCGGCGCGAACGCACGCCAACACAAAAAACGGGAAAATCCGCAAATCCGCTAGAGTTCGCGTATCTTCGCGGATTGCGAATCCGTAAATCCGCAATTTCGCGTACGCGAGATCCGCTAGATCCGCCCATGCTTAGTGTGAACCACTCACACAACTACAGTCAAGATATGCCATTCATAAATATTATTTAACATGCCGCAATCAGATATTTAGCTCTACTAATATAGACTAAAGCTAACTATCAGATGTTGCCTATGCCCTATCAAAACACTCCCTTGCTAGTGTGCAGGCAAACATTGGGCACTTACACCTACGGACTACTGCCTAATGCCTTCAATGTGCTACATGGACCATTTTGCCCTTGCACAGAGTTTAGTACATGTATTACAGTGTGGAGATTGCATAGGTTGATCTTATGGAACCATATACATGTAATAGGTAAGCTTGAAATAACAGCCATACATACCACCCATGGAAAAGTGTGCAAAAGTTGTATCATTGTGTTTGATCATGTATTAATATTAGAACCATGACACGGATGATTACACACATGTGTATGATTATTTACACACATTACACACGAGCTAACAGCGGCAACAGTTCAACAATTCACATCACATAGAACTCAACATGCACTGTCATTAGGAACATGAATAGCACATCAGAATATAAAAATTACTATAAGTTTCTTCCCTAGTGTTAAACAATGATCACTCTAGATATATCTGTGGGAACTTTTTTACCCACCGCAGTCAAAACAAGACGCTCTGTCGCATACGCAAAATATCTACTGTGAAAAACATAGCAAGCCCTCTAGTGCAATAGAGAGAAAGTGCGCTAGCATGAAAGGAAATCATGCATAGCCTGAAAACTTCCCGAATCCACACAGGAAATGAAGTAATGGTGCAAAGGAAGTGATGTAATGGATATTGCAAGCAGGAAATTAGGAATTTCAAAGTAACTTTCATATTAACTTACAGTTTATCGTTTGTGCTTCAGAGTAGTGGTGTGTGCAGAGCAGGAGAGTGTTGTTTGAAGTTTGTGGAGTTGGTGTGTTGTATCTGCTGTCGCAGCTGTGTGTATTTTGCCCAATTGTGTGTGTATGTTGTATAGTTTATTGTCGTGTACTGTTACAACTTGGGTGTATGTCTTTTGGGGTAGTTTGAGGTTATAGGGGGTTTTAGTTAGATTATATTACCAATAAGTGGGTGGGATAATGCTGATCCCAAAGCGCTCTAGCCTCATGAACTCCAGGAAGTTGGGCACTTTTCTGTGGCTTGTGGTGCACTACCTGCCCAGAATGCTGGAAGCTGGTGGACCAGGGATCCAGGGGTACCCTATGAAGGTTCGGAAAAGCAGAGGCGAGAACATCTAGAAGCAGATCTTGCCGGTACATGGTGTGGACTGGGAAATCCAAAAACCTAAACATCGCTGGCAAGATCTTGTGGGCAGGGAGTCAGACCTGCTGGAGTATGTCAGCAGTACAGTTGGTAGACCTACATGCAAATACATAATTGTCAGTGTAATGTAATATGTCTCATGTTACTTTTTAACTGTTAGGGACTGTCAGACCTGGCACCATTGGTGTGGGTTTCCCCTGCATTTTTTGCCTTTGCCTCTGTTTTTGCTGTATGTTGGACTTCGTTTTGCTGGTCTAGATGCTTTGGGCACTTTGCCACTGCTGTTCAGTGCCAAAGTGCAAGTACTCCCTTTGTAAATTATTGGTGCGGATTGGTGTTTCCATAGTTGGGTATTTGATTTACTAGTTAGTCTCTAGTACTGTGCACCATGTGTGCCCAGGGCCTGTAAATCAAATGCTGCTATATGGCTTGCAGAACATAAGCAGCCTGTAAATGTAACTCAGATCTGCCACTGCAGTATGTGTGTGCAGTCTAGTACTGCCATGTCGACTTGGCAAGTACAGCCACTTGCCAGGCCCTAACCTTCACTTTTCTTACATATTAGTCACCTCTAAGGTAGGCCCAAGGTACCCCATGTGGGCATGGTGCAGTACATGTGAAAGGTAGGACATGCCCTGGTGTGTGTCTCATGTCCTGGTAGTGAAATACTGCCAATTTTGTTTTTCACTATTGAAGGGATATCTGATCCCATAGGATAGAACGGGGAGTTTGCTTATAACATCTTATAAGCATAACCAACCCTGGGAACAAATAGGAAAATAAAGTGTGATATGCCTGAACTTAGAATGTTAAAATACATCTTTTAGTGAGGGTGATTTTTACATTCTGTGTTTGAAATATGACTTTTAGAAAGTAGGTATTTTCTTGCTTAGCCATCCAATGTGCCTCTGCTAGGTTTGTGTATTGCATGTCTGGCTTTGGAATGTCGGGCTGGGGAGGAGTAGTGGCTCCAGAGAGTCTGATGAGTCAGGGCTGTGCTGAATAGACCTGGGCTGCATTTAGAGTAGGTGGAGGAGATTTCCTTTCACCTGAATGGGCCTGGTCTGCCTTCCACAATGCTGTCTCCACCTCCTGCCAGAAAGCTGCAGCAGAGAGGACAGAACTGGTTTTGACTTAGCACAGGGCTTCTCTGCCACCAGAGAACAAAGGATTTTGTAATATAAATATAGGGGCCCAGACCCCAGACCTTTCGATCAGATCATTTCTCTGAATCAAGAGTAACCTTTGCCAAGGAGAAGAGCCGGAGTAGCTAAGGAGGAATAATGCCCCTGTGCTGTTTGCAGTCGGGTGTTGGCCTGCAGTGGCTACTTGTTGCCAAGGAAAGGAGAAAAGGACTTTGCAGTTTGCTGTGTCCCCTGCTTGAGGAAGATCTCCAAGGGCTTTAATTGCGCTTGTCTCCTGTTCTGAAGTCTCAGAGGCACAACGACTTCACCATCAGCTCCCCTGAACTGCCACGCTGGGAGTTCTGATCTGCTAAGAGGTGCCTGCTGTAGTTTTGGACCTCTGGAGGCTGTTTGTCTCTGGGAGCTGGAAAAAGTAAGGCAACTTCGAGAATCACAACGCATCCGAATCAGTTTCCGATGCATCGTCAAAGAAATCGTTGCAGCACCTGCCCACAGCTGGAGAAATCACTGCATGCCGCATCTAATGCATGTATCTCCGAAGTACGGGATCACTGCACCGTTGACCGCCGCAAGGCCTGCTGTGCGGCTGCAAGAACCCACACATTGTTCTGGAACGTCACATCTCATCGAGGCGCCAAGTCTGTAGCATCGTTGGGTGATGCAGTAAGAAACTGACGCATTACCTCCTCACACAGTAAGAAACAGACGCATCACCCCCTCTCCTGTAAGGAACCGACCCATTACCTCCCCTGCATAGCAGTAAGGAACCGATGCATCACCTCCTCCGTACCAAGGAACCAACCCATCACCTTCCCTGAGTGTAAGGAACCAACGGATCACCTTCCCTGCAGCCCTTTTTGCTTTTTGCGTGACGCATCCAAGGTGCTTTGTGTGAAACGTGTTGCATCTGCAATTTGCTTTGAACTGAACTATTTTTACCATTTGAAAGTCATGTTTCTAATACTGTACTGTGGATTTTTGTTGTTTTGGTCTTATTTGGTTCAGATAAAGTCTACTTATTTTTCTAAACTGGTGTGGTGTCCATTTGTAGTGTTTTCACTGTATTACTATATGTGTTCACAAATGCTTTACACACTGCCACTGAGATAAGTCTGTCTGCTCGTGCCAAGCTACCAAGGGGGTGAGAAGGAGGAACTCTTAGCAACCCAATGGGAGAGACTACTCCATGCATTACAACAGACAGGGGAGGAAGGCTCTGGGCGACAACCTGAGCAAGAAGAACGTGAGCAAAGAAGGGAGGCGTGCACCCCATCAGCGAAATACCGTGATATTCCAAGAATACATGTAAACTAATCAGTAGCCTGCATAGAAGCAGATGCTGCTAGTAAAGGGGACAACTATCAGGTTGATAGTAAACTCTGGGGAGATGGGTGCGAGGAGGCAGTGGAGGGATAAATGTATATAAACTGGTCAATGTTGCTGTTGTTGTTTTTCTTTGTTCTTAGTCATATCATCTGTTTAGAAGCCCACGGTGAATGAACTTTGTAAAACGTCATTACGATAATACATTATCATTAAGCTGTAACCTCTGCAATTTGTAATATGGATCGAGCGCCAAGGCTATACTTGATCCTATACAAAAGAAGCCATAGGCTATTCACCGTATGCTCAGCATCCACACAAATAGAAATGTATACCAAATTGTTGACCGATGATCCTATGTATAGACGGCTATTCAAACGTATGTTGCCTTTCATAAGTAAGCAAAAAATCAATAAAAACATATTTAAACAACAAAAAAAAGGGGGGGTGAGCAGGAGGTATTTTAGAAGTGTATCCCCCTTACCCTGACTAGAAGCAAGGGTCTCTATTTGGACAAAGGTACCTATCTCTGCCAACTTGACACTCACATTTCTAATAGGGACCACGAAGTAAGGGTCACAATGATGTTTTGTACTAACTTGTCTTGTGCAAAAGAAATTATTGAGACACACCATGGCTATAGTGCACTAACATATTTGGGAACCAGCCATTTCTGTGTTATAGTGCGACCTTCACTATTGTCACTATTACCATTGGCGAGTGAAATATGTTCCTTGTAAGCATGGAGTTGACATGCATTGCCATGCATGTACTGAAACTTAGGGGCAATTTTACCAGGAGTTAACTTCATCAGTACATTACTTTTTCAGACGTTCTGGTGGAGTTCAGTCCTTCACCTTATTTACAAGGGGGCGTTACGCCACTTAACATGGCTTAATGCCAGCTTGTAAATAAGGCCCTACTCACACAGCACTTTGCTTGAAATCGGAGTGTAATGTGTGTTGCAGTGGGTGTTCCACCACAACCGCCATTGCTGTATGATGCTGTCCCATCTTTACATGGTATGGTGCTGTGCCCAAAAATCACACCAGGAAATACCTTGTCTGAAGCAGGCAATACCATGAGAAATTGAATATTTCCCCTCGTATTTTGATACTCCATGTGTACTGCTTTCTGCTGCACATATATATGTAGCAAATCCCCTGCACAAATTGATTATGTGCAGGAAGGTGTCCAATCCTTCACATGAACAATTGCATAATTTGGGCCTGCACTAGTGGTAACGCAGGTGTGTGCAACATTTTAGTACATAAGGCGCATTTCTGCATTTTTAAACTGTAGGAGCACAACTTTAACAATTAAGGTGTTAAACCACGCTCTGCCACTTTTTTTTAAATATGTTCATTCATGTGATTGAATGGCTGACACTGCACATACACTCCAAAGGAGGTAGTCCTACTACAGGCATGTGTCATTTCCAGTTTGAAATGTGCATTACAGTACTAATTCCTTACATAAAGGGAGTGTCATGCAAGGCTCTTGCACAGCTGACATTTACCATCTTACAACGTGCCAAGGTATCCTGTGGCTGAGTGAGTGTCTTGTGAAGGGGCAACTTAGTGAAGTGTCTTTTATGATCTCTGGCATGGTGTTTGTATACAGAGGGCCTCAATAAACCATTACCGCCGTATGTATGTGAATTCTGTAGGTGCAGGGCATCATCCAAGTCAGCTACATGTGTGTAGGTCAGTTGAGATACCTTTCTGCACAAGGGTGTGCTAAATGTTCAACAGGTGTATGTTTAAGAGTTTCACATGTATGTATGACTGAACCATCCTTACAAATGTGTCTCATCCAGGTATGTAAATGTGCTATCTGACCACTAACAACCTGATGGGCCACATGGCCAATAATGTAGCATATGTACTGTGGTGTACGTGCATTCTATGTTTGTGTAAAAAAGTGTGATGATGTCCTGTACATGTTATGTCTTGTAGATGGACCCCCATTATACCGTTGCTGAGATGGCAAACTTCAGCAACCCCAACTTTACCGGTGAGTGTCTTTATCTGTGTAATAAGTGTGTTGCAAGGAGTGAGTATTATGTCAGATGTGCTTGGAATTGCCTGAATCACTGTGCACCCAACTCACCAATTGACTTCTTGAAGAGGTGGAATAGGTAATGAATAGATATGGCTAAGTGTTGCACATGTATCACCTTATGACTAGTATTGATGATTAAAAGTTGACTACCTTGAAATTACAAGATAAAAGTTGTGTGTGAGGTGTGTATTTGGTAATTTTAGAACACGTCTTCCTGAATAGGTTGTGATTGCTACAGTATGTATGTCATCTGCACATGTTGAAACTTGTCTACATGTATACAGGGTCGTATGGGCAACCCATGAGTGCCATCATGTCAAAACTGAGCTGTTTACATGCCACTTTGTAAAGTGTTGTACATTTCCTGCATCCATTATTACATTTCATGCTTACAAGGTTATCTGTATAGGAATAAATGTATCCTGAAATGGCTCTTTGTCCAATCTATTCCAAAATATTGTGACGCAAGTAATGTGCTGTCAAGACATGGCACATCTAATAGTGTAATAAGCCTGTGGCATGATGACCATTGCAGGATGGCCAATGTATACCAATTAACAGACATGGTAAACTTGTTTACCAATCCATACGTACAAACACAAATATGTCCCTATACATACCCTGTATGAAGATGGTCATCATAACTTCTGCTTATGCTTATGGTGTTGGTATAGCACAGTCTATACAATGTTACCTTTGCTAATAGACCCATATACATCTGAAATGCTAGATGTAGGTATGTGTGTTGTCAATCAAAGCTGCAAGATGTATGTTGGCTGTTTGGGCAACTGACATAGCTATAATTGTTATTGTATGAATTCCTTATGTTGTTATGTGTACACAGTCAGCCTATGACTGAGATTTGATGTTAACCTTTTCCACAGACAACATGATGCCAGAGGAAATGTAGAATTTTCACTAGAGGAAAGTGTTCTAGCAGCACTTGCAAAGGGTTGTCAGGTAATACAGGGCCAATGGACATTGGTTCCTGGCCAAACAGGTGAAGAGGCAGTGGCCTGTGTTACGCAGGGGTGTTCCAACAACCAGCTGAGCAAGTGTGACCAGCCAAAGACATGTCACAGCAGGACCATCCCAGGCGCCAACTCCTGGAACATCACGAAGTGAACCATCATGGTACATTTTTATAATAATGTTCCTGCGGGAGAGCTGGCGACGGAGCTTTTAAGGATTGGTGAGGCCCTGGATGCTAATTGCAATTCAATCTCTAGGGACCCTGTGATTATTCTTTTGGGGGATTTTAACTGTGCATTGTGTAAATCAGCTAGCTCGAAATTATGCGGCACTCATATTGACGAGGGGGTCCTCAACTGTCATTTTTCACATACAGAGTGCGATCCCAGTAAAGAACGGGATAAGCCACTTTTAAGCATTATATAATGGCCCAGCCGCCGATGAGCAACTACCCCTGGGATCTTTTTTTTTTTTTTTTTTTTTTTTTTTATTATAAACCTTTATTTGAGTATGCAATAAAATACAAGGATGGGCCTACAACCACACGGGCCAGCCGCTAAAGAGGGGAAAATACAC
Organism: Lissotriton helveticus; assembly: GCF_964261635.1. Taxonomy (NCBI): domain Eukaryota; kingdom Metazoa; phylum Chordata; class Amphibia; order Caudata; family Salamandridae; genus Lissotriton; species Lissotriton helveticus. Next base: position 1,819,109,513 of record NC_136057.1, read on the forward strand.
AATATACACTGCCGTAGCGGTAACGATCAATCGTCAATGCAATACTCCATATAATATACAGAACAAAAACAGATTTTGTTTTATAAAAAAGAACAGAAACACAAAAAGGCGAAAGTGTATTACTGAAGGTCAGCCCAAAGGACGGGAGGGGACAGCAACAAAAATGGAATCAAAGCTATAAGCTCCAAAGAGCCCGGATGGGGGGGGGGGGACGGGGCACGAAGGAGAAAAAGAAGGGGGGGGGGGGAGCCGGAAAACCAGCACAACCCCTATACGCAAGGTTCCAAGAACGCTCGCCTAAGGAGACCGGGAAAGCTCAATGTTATCTACAAGGGGAGGAGTACAGATGGCACCACGATATTCATTCCATTGACCCCACACCCTAGTCCATGCCCTGGGTCTGCCCCTAGCCACGTAGACAGTCTTCTCACGGAACATAGACCAGTCCATGTTGTCTTCCCATTTCGATAGTTCAGGGGGCTTGGAGGCCCCCCAAAGTTGAGCAATATCTCGCTTCGCAACCATATAACCCAGGGTGGCCCACCTAGTCTGGGCCACCGAGCAGTCAGTGGGCTCCCAGACATTCAAAAGACAACGACGAGGTTCCGGACACAAGGACACCCCTGTCACCACAGCCATAACCTCAAGCACAGCCGTCCAGTAAGCAACCACCATCGGGCATTCCCAAAGAATATGTAGGAAAGTCGCACTCAAACCACATCCACGCTTACACAACCCATCGGAAGAAAAACCCATCACAAGCAAACGAGGTCCCGTAACATACACCCGATGAAGGATCTTCAATTGGACCAAACGGAGACGAGCCGGGATAGCCACCTCTTTAGGAGAGGAGAGGGCCGACTGCCAATCCTCGTCATCAAGCTCCAAACCATCACGAACCCACGCCTCCCGAAGTCGGATCAACAGATCAGTACGATTATTAATCAGTTTCTTATAAATCAGGGAGATAGTGCTGTCAGGAAGATGTCCGTCAAGGACACGGTCTTCAAGGGGGGAAGAATCAGGCGGAATCTCACCAGGAGCAAATACAGCGGTCAAGGCGTGCCTAACCTGTAAATAGCGAAAGAATTCCCGACCACTCAAGCCATATTCAGTCTGGAGGGCCTGAAATGTTCGCACAGAGCCCTTGGAATACACATCTCCCACTTTAGAAATTCCAATCATGTCCCAGCGATCGAAACCCTTGGTAGACCAAAGACCGCCCAGACGGTCGGAAGCGTAAAGCGGCGTGGCTAACGTCAAGCGATCCTCCCAGCCCAGGCTCCGAGTCGCGGCCCGCCACACCGCCAAAGCAATCGACGTAGGACCCACAAGATGGCGCCCAGCAGGGCGAGAGTAAAGCACTCTGTTAAAGTCACCTCCCGGAAGCTGAAGTCTATCCATCTCAAACGCCGGATTACTACCCGGCGAGAACATGATGTGGTTGATAGCGGACAAGTGTGAGGCCCAATAATACCTCTTAATATCGGGGAGTGCAATGCCACCGTCATACCAAGGAATGGAAAGCTTAGCAAGAGCAATACGCGGGCGTCCATCCCAGACAAGTTGTCTCTGAAGGGTCTCAATCTCCCGAAAATAGGACTGAGGGACAGGATCATAATAATTCTGGAGAGCGTAAAGAAACCTCGGTAACGACATCATCTTAAACAGGGCTGCCCGACCAAGGGGAGACAAGGGAAGCCTGCGCCAACGAGCAACGTCCAAACGTAGTCGAAGCAACGGAGGAAGGAGATTACGATCAAAGCGAAGAGACGAGTCCAGAGTAACGAAAACTCCCAAGTATTTGAAACCATCCCGGGCCACCTGAAGAGGGAGCCTGCTCGGTAATGGAGGCAAGACACCAGACAAAACATACACACAGGACTTGGTCCAATTGATTACGAGGCCCGAGTTAGCACCAAAGGACACAAGAACGTCAAATAAAACAGATAAAGACTTACGAGGGGAGGTAAGATACAAGAGGATATCGTCCGCATAGAGCGAGACTCGGTCCTCGAAGTCCGGGGTCCAACGGATCCCCTTAAGGGACGGTTCCCAGCGGAGCCAGGCCGCCAACGGTTCAAGGGCGAGCGCAAACAGCAGCGGGGACAAGGGGCAACCCTGGCGGGTGCCCCTGCCCAGAGGGAAGGGAGCAGACACCCTACCATTCACAACAACCTGCGCCAAAGGTTCCGCATACAATAACTTAATCCAGCTAATAAACTCGCACCCGAAACCGAATTTCTCAAGAGTCGCCCATAAATAAGGCCACTCCACAGTATCAAAGGCCATGGAGGCATCCAAGGACGCCAAAATGGCCGGTTCAGTCAGTAGCCCCGCCCTCGCTATCACGCCGTGAAGACGACGTAGATTCAAAGCAGTGTTGCGATGCGGGATAAAACCAGATTGATCCGGATGAACTAAGTCCCCAAGAACCGATAGGAGTCGGGTCGCCAAAAGTTTCGCCAGAACCTTGGGTTCAACATTCAACAGGGAGATGGGTCTATATGAGGAACAAAGGTCGCGAGGTTTACCGTCTTTAGGGATGACGACTATCGTCGCCAAACGCTGATCATAGGGAAGGAGGTTACGCTCACGAGATTCCAAAAACATATCGCGGAGATATGGCGCCATTTTATCGGGTCGCAACTTGTACAACTCAATAGGCAAACCATTGGGACCCAACGCCTTGCCCGAACGGAGCGAACGAATGGCAGTAGCTATTTCATCAACCGTAAAGGGGGAGTCCAAAGCGATACGGTCCAAATCAGAGACACAGGGCAATGCAATATCACGCAAGAGGAGGCGAGAGTCAGCCACATCCCTCACAGACACAGGAGCATACACAACACGGAAATGTTCCGCAAAACGATCCACAATGGCGATCGGATCAATCACATTCTCACCACTCGCAGACTGAATCACAGGCACCACACGATTAGCTCTTTCTTTCTTGTCTAACCACGCCAGGAGTTTACCCGCCTTATCACCAACATCATACAATCTGCCTTGTTGCTCACGAAACATCACTTTTGCAGCGTCAGTAACTAGGGATTTATATGCAAACTGTTTGAGACCCAGGGCATGAAGTTTCTCAGGCGTGACACCAGATCCCAACTCGTCCTCCAAGGCAGAAATTTCCCCCTCGAGGTCCACTACCTCCCTCTTCCCGGCTTTCTTAGCTGCAACAATCAAAGAAAGGGCCTGTCCACGAATCACAGTTTTGAAGGCTTCCCACAGGGACACCGCCGAAGGGACCGACCCCTCGTTTTCCAGGAAATAAGCATCTATGGACTTGAGCAAGAGGGCACGAGTCTCAGGGGAGGAGAGATACCATGGGTTAATGGGAGCCACTCGGCCCACTGCCTCTATCCCAACCTCAAAACGAAGCCAGAGCGGCGAGTGGTCAGAGATGCCCCTTGGCAAATGTATAATCTCACGGACCGCCGACGACTGGGCAGCGGGCATCAGGAAATAATCTAGTCGAGATAGGCTACCATGGGCACCAGAGTGAAAAGTGTATTGAAGCTGAGTAGGATGTAACAATCGCCAGCAGTCCACAAGGCCAAAGGTATCCAAAAACCCACCCAACCAACGCTGGGCATGCGGGGTATCCCTGGGGGGATGGCGATCGTGAAGGCCAGAAAGCACTGAATTAAAGTCACCGGCAAGAAAGAGTACACTATCAGGAAGGTCCAACAAGACACGGCCTAAATCAGTGAAAGTAGCAGTTTGCAAGCCTGGGGGGACATAAACATTAAAGAGGGACAGGGTGCGGCCCTCATATCTACCCACCAGAACAATATATCTCCCACGATCATCCCGAATCACCTCATCTATCGCCAGAGGGAGGGAGTTACGAACAAGGATACCCACACCCCTGGATCCTGAAGTAAACCCCGAGTGTACCACAAGGCTGTAGCCCCATCTATTCATTGCATTACATACATTCCCAATCAAATGGGTCTCTTGCAGGAAAACAATGTCCGGTGACAAACGTCTTATATATTTCAACACCACACTGCGCTTGATGCGATCTCCCAGGCCGTTAACGTTCCAGGAAACAAATTTCAACCCCCTACCCCCCATCCCACCCACCCGAGCCAGGACCCCCCATCCAAGAGCTAGACATCAGAAACATCAGTAAAGACAGAAGCAATTCGCCGTGAAAACAACACACAAAAAAATAAGAACTACCCATCCCCCCTCCCCCAAGCTGAAAGGAAACACCCCCCACCCTGCACCCCTGCAAAAAGCTAAAGAGCCACCCCAACCTGCAGTGTGCCTGTCGCCCCATAACCCCTAGTCTACACAAAGACCCCGGAGGAGGAAAGGTCTCCGTTCCACCCGCCCCCAGACTACAGTAAGAACAAGAATCAACACACAAAAAATAAATAATCACATTGCAGAGGTACGCCGGCCACCACTCCTGGAAATGTATTCAAAACGAGACATCAGAGTCAAACAATCAGATCTCCACACCACCTTCGGCACCACCAGGGTGAGCGGCAGACTCAGTCTCAGGAGGACGGTCAGGCAAGGAGTCCAGCCAGTCATTAACAGCATCCGGTCTATCAAAGAACAGAGTACGCTCATTATACTCGACACGAAGTCTGGTGGGGAAAAGCATAGCATAGCGTAGACCCCGATCTCGAAGACGTTTCTTAGCACCACGAAACTCCATCCGTTGTCTTCGAACCTGTTGGGAGAAGTCCGGGTAGAAGTTCACTGTGGCATTCTCGAAGGCCACCGGGCCCTTCACCCGTGAGGCCTGCAGGATAGCGTCCCGATCCCTATAATGAAACAGTTTAGCCACAATAGGCCTTGGCGGAGCACCCGGCTTAACTTTGCCCCCCGGGACACGATGTGCGCGTTCAATCGTGAAAAATTTGGTAAGCCCGGAGGGGGCAAGATGGTCCAAAATCAAACCCTCAACCAGGAGATCAACAGAGTGGGGTTCAGGGTTTTCCGGTACACCAACCAGGCGAACATTGCAGCGACGTGCCCTGTTTTCAAAATCCTCCAGGCGTCGGGTCATGAAGTCGTTCACCCTACGAAGATTCCCAACCTCCGTCTGGAGCTCCGAGACGTCTTTCGTGAGGCTAGACGATTTAATATCCAATGACTGCACCCTCTCATTCGTCTTGCCGAGATCAGCACGAATCAGATTCACCTCAATGGCCACGGTGTCAAGTTTGTGGGCCAAGGCCTCGTACTGAAGGCCGGTGGATTCCCTCACTCCCGAGATGGCGCCCATGATATCCTGTAGGGAAGGCTCCGCTGACTCTTCCAGAATTCGTTCAGACGCCGTACTGTGGCCAGGTAGGGCAGCTCCGGGGGACCCCTTAGATTGTGTATAACGGTCCATGACGTTCGTCTGAACCGGCGCTCCGCGCAGAGGTGTTTTCGTCTTGCGCGTTTCTCTGTCCCCTCTGCCCGCCATTTTGAAGATGCGTCACGGGACAAGCCACCAGGGTCGACGGGCCAAACACCCAAAACTCAGGATCAAAAGTACACCAAAAAGAAGGGCTCAACTCGGGAGGAGGCCACCAAACCAGCAAATAGACAAGAGGAAAGCCCCGTGTCCGAACTGTCTCCAAGTCTCAGCCAAGCGCGATACGCACACTCAAGGCACAGGTCGAGACAGAATCGAAACCGAAACTCAGGAGGGGGGTCTCACAAGGCCAGATCTCCTGCCGTTGTTGTTCAATTCCAGGACGGCCACAGAACTGCACCTCGTCCCGGGCGCACCCCAAGGGCGGAGCCCAAAAGTTCAGACCACCGTAGCTCAGGAGTACGAGATCCAAAGCAAATTCCGAAAAGTGCCAGGGTAATCAGCCAAACGTCCTCTACTCGAATTCTTACAAGAAATCAGGATCTAGTCAGGATAAATCGCCGGGAGCGGCGAGGGTCCGGAGAGCGCTGTGCTCAAGCGGCCATCACGGATGCCCGCCAAGCTCCTCCCCCTACCCCTGGGATCTTACTCTATATATTATGGCAACCTTCATGTAACGCTGGACGAAATGGTTCTGGCTCTCGTTCGTCAGGGGGGTAAGGCTCTGGGCCCCAACGGTGTGCCAGTTGACTTGTTTAAGTCAAACATCCTGCTATGGGGCCCACTTCTAACCCAGTTGGTTAACGAAAGTAATTGTACTACCTTCCCAAAGACCTGGATGAAGTCTATTATTGTTCCAATATTCAAGAAGGGAAATCGTCAAGATCCTGGTTTTTATAGACCAATTTCCCTTCTTGATTCCATGGTGAATGTGGCAGGTCGAGTCATCCTGCAGCGATTACAGGACTGGGCAGCAGAAAACCATGTTCTGTCCGACCTTCAGTATGGGTTTCGGAAGGGATTGTGCACTATAGAGCAGAGTTTAAATCTGGCAATTATCATAGGGAAATACACAAGAGCCAAAAAATGGAGCCTATACTTAGTCTTCGTAGATTTAACCACAGCGTTTGATTCTGTAATCCATGCCAGGTTATGGGAGTTCCTTGCTAACCCAGGGGTCGACCCAAATATAATTGTCTTTCTGCAGCATTTTTATGAGGAAGCTTTAGCCAGCGTCAGATATGGGGTGGAGGGTCAGCGCACAGCAGGATTTCCTGTTAAAAGAGGGGTCAGGCAGGGATGTGTCCTGGCCTCTTTCCTTTTTAATTTATACATTAATGGGCTGGCCGAAGGCACTCCTAAAGAGTGGGTAAGATTTTCCTCAAGCAGGTGGGAGACCTATACAGGCTCTCCTATACGCAGATGACGCTGTTTTAATGGCACATACAGGAAATGGTTCACAAAGACTTCTGGACAGTTTTGACACTTTTATGCTTGACTTAGGCCTAAATATCAATTTTTCCAAGACATTTATAATCAGCTGTGGTACAGGGACTCATAGGGATACGGGTAGGGACATCTGCCTGGATGGTAGGAAGTTAGCACCTTCAAGCACTTTTTCATATCTCGGTGTCCTCTTCAATAAGAACGATACATGGTCCCGTGCAATTGAGCAGAAAAACTGGGCTTCAGTAGATCAACTGGTGCCCTGGCCATCTTTGCAAAGAAACTGGCAGGAAGCCGCTCGGCGAGCTTCTGCAAATATATAAGGCCCAATGTATCTCAGCAGCGATATACGGGGCAGGGGTGTGGGGCATCGCCAATTCCCTCCCTTTACAAACTGTGGAAAATGCCTTCCTCCGGTACATGCTTTCTGCCCCCCCTGGCACTTCCTCCTTTGTGTGCCATGAGGAGCTGGGTCTCCCGTATCTAGCAGACCTTATCAAACTTGAGCCAATACTCCTCTGGCACAGGATACGGGCTAGCAATCAGACACATCTAAATAGAGATATTCTGCATGGCAGTACTAGGCTGGACGGTGCGTTGAAGATTCCCTGGCTCAGCTTTGTCTATAGGTTCATGAATGATCTTGGACACCCAGATTTTTATTCAAACCCCAGCTCTATGGCTCGAGTCTCGAGGGAAACCCTGATGAAAGAGGCCCTTAAAATATTGGGCTCCCTTAGAATAGCAGATGAAGCCTCCAAACCCACAGTTATTCAACATCAGTTAAAGCTTACTTCGTTGGGTATGGAACCCTATTTAAATTTTGTCCCAAGTGGCTAGGACAGAATGCTCTTGATGAGATTTAGACTGGGCACGGTACATAGACTAGTGCCTACTCCCAAAATGAACAACTGGTAAAGATTGTTGCCCCCGTGTCTGTGTGACTCCCACTCAAAGCAGTCCACCATCCACCTAGTTTTCTTTTGCAAGTTGTTCTCAGAACTAAGGAACATTTGGCTACTTCCCCTCTTAAGACAGCAGGGCCTTAGGCAATGCCGTCCAGAGCTTGTCCGTTTACAACTCTTAGAGAATGAACACGTGGCCTGGAGGGTATCCAATTACTTGAAAAGGGTCCTGTGGCAGAGGAAAAGTATGCCTTTCGAGCTTTGGGAGGCCTCTTCTTAGGTGATGTAGTGGGATTTGAAATGTTCCTGGATTTTAAATGATCTAAATTTTTAATGTTATGTGGAACATGTACATTTTAACTTTTAACTTTTACTTTAATATTAATTGAATGTGATATGTGCTTTTATGACTGAAACTTTCATGGTCGAATAAAGCTAACTATTGATTGGTTGACTGGACCATCAGTGACAGTGACACCCACACAACAGCCCACACGAGGGCTGGGCAATTTTGAACTGGACATGAGAAGGGAGCTTTCGAACAGTAAATTAAGGTTGGTAGTGGTGGAGAATAAAGTGGATCAGCCCCTGTCCCTGCTACAGGATAAAAAAAAGCAGTGGGGCAGGACAAACACTAGGGGACATTCAAACATTATTTGAACTCTCACTGCCTATCATTGTTCCAGAGTCTGCAGACACAATGATATAATGTTTCTCAGTTTTTGATGTAGTGGCTACACATATTATTTATTGGTCACCCTTGCCCTGATTCATGGTGACAGACAACACAAAGCTACATTTATTTACATATGGTCACACAGGGACAGTTCACAGGATGACTACCCCAACCCCAAGCCAGTAGATGTCCTTGTGGGGAACATGTCATAGGACATCTTGATGATTTGGAAATTATCAGTAAGGAGGATGACCACAGTGTCACTGAGGATGATAGGCCACATTGGCAGTCTAAAAATGTCCAAGGTGAACAGGGCAAAGTGAAGATGAGGACAGTGATAGCAGATGTTCCCAGGCATGTTGGTGAGCATCGGGCTAAGCAGAAACTGGACATTAGACAAGGATGAATGCTACAGCATACTTTTTCTTTGAAAAGATGTACCGTCCTCCTCTGATGTGTGTGGTGTCTCCTGTGATGTTGTTTTTGTAGTTGTGGCATGTGAGGGAGGCGCAGACACATCAGGGGCGGAAGATGTGGATGCTGCTCCTGCAGCTGTGTTCATCTGTGCCATCATATGAGACATCACGGCAGCGAATTGGATCTGCTGTTTTTAAAACCCGATACCTAAGGGGATAATGGACAGGTGGCTTGAGCAAATCAAACACTCACCCCCAGTCAACTGATCTGGGTTTATTCCATCATCATTCTTTAGCTCACTCCACCACCCCAGTTCAGACATGGCCATATGCAAATCAATCTGACCCTGTGCCTCATGGGAACATTCCAGCCCGAACTGCCAAGCCATGTCTTCCCTGGACCGGAAACAAGCTTCCTGGGACCAGTTTCTGGCTAATCAGCCGTCATCAGCCAGGCTAGCTTGAATCCAGTGGCAAAGTGACAAGGGACCCACATCTGGGCATACCCTGCCAACTTAGGGCGAACAAAGCGATACCAAAGGGGATAATGGACAGAGCGCTTGAGCAAATTAAACACTCACCCACAGTCAACTGATCTGGGTTTAATCCATCATCATTCTTTAGCTTACTTAACCACCCAGTTCAAACATGGCCATATGCAAATCAGTCTGACCCTGTGCCTCATGGGAACAGCCCAGCCCGAACTGCCAAGCCATGTCTTTCCTGGACTGGAAACAAGCATCCTGGGACCGGTTTCTGGCTAATCAGCCGTCATCAGCCAGGCTAGCTTGAATCCAGTGGCAAAGTGAGCAAGGGACCCACGTCTGGGCATACCCTGCCAACTTAGGGCAAACAAAGCGATACCAAAGGGGTATCGTTTTAAAACCCAGCAGCAATGTCGCAGTGGTAGGCAGCCTCGGCAGCCATGTGGGAGTCCTGCTTCTGCTCCGTGCTCTATAAGATATTTGGATTGCCCCAGCCCTTTGACTATGTAGCTGGTGCCACTTTGGCAGGGCAGTTGTTGATGCCTTTGCTCATGATACCACCAATGTCAGCCAGGGACAGCTAGAAGCCAAGGAGCGGAGAGTAGGTGCCTCTGATGGCAGCAGAGTTGTCCCTACTGGGACTGAGGCAAACCCGGACCCCCTCTACTGTGACTGCCAGGGGTTCCATCCCTGCCCGCACCTGTATCTGCCAACTCCTGCTGGACTCCTACCGCAATCCATTGGGAGGTTCTCTGTGGGTTCTCTGAGTCCAGGGGTGTGGCTGTTGGCTGTTTGGCAGGGTATGTGGAGAAGCCACGGTGCTGCTGGCCCTCCCCAGGTCTGGAGATAGTGTTCAAGTGGAGTCCAGGACCTCTTGGAGGGTCTTGTGGTGGATGGTTGGTAGGTTTTTATCATCATTGCCATCATCGGTGATGTCTGGGACAAGGCGCAGGAGGTAAGGGTTTATCAACTGCAATGGAAAGGGTAAATACTATTGTTGCTGTCTGCTACATATTGATATGTTTTTAAGCAGTTGACATTTCAAAGTGCATGACATGACATTTTCCATTCTCCTGTGATACATGGTACACTTGTTACACTAGGCTGTGGATGGCATTTTGGACTGTCCGTGAATGTTACATGTCTGGAGTTCTGAATTATGATCATTGCCTTTGTGTGCAAACACTGAGTGGATGAGGCTCATCCTAGTAGTAAGAAAGGAATCACTGACAACCATTCTATGTCATCATGTGCAGAGTTGGTCATCTGCAGGGTGTCATACATCTAATAGAGTTATTCCACACACTTGTATGTGTGCCTTGACCACTCTGGCCGTTTCAGAAAAGGTCCTGACAGCTGACTAACTGCCACACAGTGATAAGACCATGATCATGAGTGGATTATCCTGTACCTACTACACATACATCATGTATGGCTACCTTCAACAGACTGATATTGCAAGCTGTTACAGGGTGACATACATGTGTCATGCAGCACCCTGGATGACAGTGTTTTTTAGGGATGGTGAGATGTACCTACTGAGGGGCCTTTTCACAAGATGTTGTCAAAACATGGTGCAGCAGGCACTTTATCAATGCAATTCAGCATATTTACACATACACAGTGCAGTACCGTACTCAGAATGAGCATGCCCTCACATTGTGTTTTCCCCTGCACTGGCAATGAGGAAAACAGGCAATCAACAACACAGACAACTTTGAGCCAGGGTGCAAGGATAGCTGCATTGGTTCACAGCTGACCTTTTTGCATCAGCACAGGGATGTGCACAGGGATGACACATACTCCAGTGTATATGGCCATCCATGCATTTGTAAAAGGATGCATGCTGGCACAAATCAATATTTAGGAATTTGCGTCCTGCCCCTTTTGAATTTACCTATGGCCCATGTTCCTTGTATGTACGTAGGTTGTATTCATCCCCACATGCAGTCTTTTCTCTGTAGAGGAGAGGTGTTAAGGTGGAGCCTGCCATTGCAGCTGACCAATGTGTGATCTGAGTAGGCATGGCTTGACCTCTGTGTACCAACTAGTTTTCTCTAGTAGAGTTTTGAAGTGACAATGTCCATGTCCCCATATGTAATTACTAGCCATGGACCACAGATTCCCCCATCCCTCAGGTGCGTAGTTGATCCTGTGAGATGCCCTTTGTATGCTGTGTATAACCAGACTTGCTTGTTGTGTATTTGCCTAGGTGTGATGGAGGGGCATCATTGAAAGACATCTGTTAGTGTGCTACACAGCACAAGAAAGGATTATGCTGGCCCAAATTGTGTGAATAGCGAAGTGCAGGTGTGAGCTGTGTGTAGGCGAGTAGAATGCATCCTTCTTCTTTCCATTCTGTTGGTGCACAATCAGCTGTGTGGGACTTACACAGGTGCCTATTGAACTATGGTGGAGGAAAGCCAGCATACAGTTATACTGGAAAGCGTATTTTCTTGACAACAATATACATGGCTGCTCTCACAATGTGTATTAATATAGCCCAACTGAGAGACTTGCAATGCTGCCCTATGCAAACATTTGTGCTAAATACACATGACTGTTCAATTGTTATTATTTCTATGCATAGAGTACCTAGGTGGCTACCGTTTGACCTGCACACAGTGTACGAGAGTGCTGAGGCATAGGTGCCTGGACTAGACAACATGGCATATTCCCCCCCACCAAGCCCCTTGTTGGTACTTACCCTATTGTTGATGTAGTTGGTCATAGTCAGCACTGTCCTGTCCCTCAACTCCCTCTACTCCAACCACTGACTCCTCACAGATGACTGAGGACACCTGCTCCTCCGAGGGATCAAGCTCTTCTTGGGTCACTGGACTACAACCTCCAGTCTGCAATGCTGCCTGTAGATTTGCTTGCCAGTTTTTGCTTAGTTTTGCGCTTCACAATGTGCCAGTGCTTGTTGCTGTCTTATTGACGTCTGCGATGCAGTTCACCTTGTCTGCTGTGGGTTGTCATATAGCCTTTTTGGTCCTCAATGACACCTTGGAGCTGACAAAGAGCTGGTGTTGATGCTCCCTCACCTCCACAATCAGGATCTCATTCTCCTACTGACTGACAGCATTTTCCTTCCTCTTCCCCTTGGTCTCTGGCTGGTCATCCTGGCCTTTAGCGGGATTTGGGGGGGGGGGTTGTTGTCCTGTGCTGAGATGGTTCCCGGCAGCTCCATTCTGCATTCAGGTTTTTTTCCTCCTCAGCAGCATTTTTGAATGTTTTTTTTCACTTGATGCAGAAATGTGACGTTCGGCCGCCTAGTATGATTTGTCTTGCCACTAATTGGCCAGCGATCACTTTTTTCTCGCTAATGTGTATTTTTTTAATGACTTGAATTTTTATGGCTGCTAGCTGTTCCTAACGACTCATAGCAGTGCATTGTTAATTGGGCGCTAACATGGCGTTAGGAATTGGCGCATGACAGCAGTAAAGAAATTGACACTAAGCAGCGCCAAAACAGTGATGCGATACATCTTTTAAATATCCCCCACGGTTCAAAGGGATAACTCCTGTGAAGATAATAAATGCATATTATTTTTATCCAATTTTTACAATCTCACAGGACTCCCGTGGGATAGTGAAAAGTAAAAAGGAGTAGATGAGTTCTCTAAATACTCTATTAGTAGGTATGCATATTGTGGTTCTTGTTATTGAGAGGGAGTCTGTAAGAGATAAGTACTGTGTTGAGTAAATAGTTAATTCTTATTTTCAAAAAATGTTATGATCTCGTGAGACTCTTGTGGGATCGTGAAAAGTGGGGAGAAGGTGATGTTTGAACACACTCTGCTATGAACACTTGTTACGGTAGGAAGGAGTCTTCCTGGAGATGGAGTTTATCAAAGTCTACTATTTATTCTCATTGGCTTGGGAAGAGTTGTGAGTAGAGTTAAGGCTCATCCACACACTGTATTACACATACCCAATACCTGAGATAGAGGTCTAAAAGGAAAGGATAGTCCCTCCCTATACCCTATTACACACAGCCATCATCTGTGAGAGAGATCTGATAGGAAGGCCAATCCCTTCCACACCCTCCTACGCACAACAATAATTACAGAGTGCGGTTGGAGCAGAGAGACCAGTTCCTCTACACACCATACTACACACACCCGTCATCTGCGAGAGAGGTCTGAAAGAAGAGCCTAGTCCCTCCCCGCACCTTAGTACACACACCCATCATCAAAGAGAAAGGTCTGAGCAGACAGGCCAGTCCCTCTCCGCATCCTACTACGCACACCCGTTATTTGAGAGAGGAGTCTGAAAGGACAGGCCAGTCAATCCACACTCCCTACGCACATCCACCATCTGAATGTAAGGTCTACAAAATGAAATGATTTAATTACTATGTAAATGATTATGAATTTGTATCTGAATTTTTAAAGTAATGATCTTTTTTCATGTGTGTTGTAATGTTTTGAATTGTTTTTTATATGTAGTATACTTTTTATGCCTACTTTGTGTTGGCGAAATAAAGGTTCTGACTGGTAAGGTCTAAAACGGGATGCCAGTCACTCCCGACTCACCTCTACGCACACCCGTCATCTGAGAGAGAGGTCTCAAAGGAAAGGACAAGCCTCCCTCTACACCCTACTACGCACACCAGTCATCTGAGAGAGAGGTCACAAAGAAGAGACCAGTCCCTCCCCCTGACTACTGTGCACACCTGTTATCTGAGAGAGAGGTCTGAAAAGAGAAGCCATTCCCATGACACACCCTACTATGTGCACCCGTTATGCAAGAACTGGGTCTCAGCAGAGAGGCCAGTCACTGCACACAACCTGCTATGCAGAGTTTTTATTTGAGAGAGGGCTTTGAAAGCAGAGGATAGGCCCTCCTCATATTCCAGGATGCACACCCATTATCCAACAGAGGGTTCTCAATGGAGATGCTGGTGTTCTCATATATTAGTATTTCCCTACAATTGTGTAGCGTTCCCATAAGAGTTTCACGAGACCCGCATGGAACTTGCTGAGCCTGCCATGAGGTGTTTTATAATTCCGCAAGCCTCTTGCGAGATCATCATGGAAAACTACTGGGCCTGCCGTGAGGTGTTATATGATTCTGCAAGAGTCTCACGAGATGATATGGGCAAAAAAGGGCCAACCTCAACCAATTGTTACCATTATTATTGCATGGGTGAAGACATGCTGTGATGTGATTGGGTGCAGAACCAGAGATAGCTTAGTTTGTCCTTGGTGCTTTGGAGGAGAAGGAAGTCTATTTGAGTTGTGCTCAGCAGATGTGAATTTATGTGGAGCTGGACAAGACTGGTGTCTTCATCTACATTTAAGAAAAAGCTTTTAGTTCAGGTATTTAATAATATATTTGATAAACTTTGATGTGAAGTGTCGGTAAGTGTGGTAATGTTGGTAAGCTTATTCCACACCAGGTTTACATAGTTGAAGCTGATTGGGGGGGGTGTAGATGTGTTAATATAGCTTTTGAGAGGCATGCATTATAATGTAAAGAGATGTGAGTAAAGTTTGCAGATTTGTTAGAAAAATGATGTATTTAAACTGTATAAACTTGTAAGTAAAGGAAGTACTCTTTTTTAAGTTATAAAACAAAGAATGTAATAATACAAGCTCTACTGTTCTTATCAACCTTGTGGTATATATATTTGAGCCCTATGAGATGTTTGAGTGGTGATATTGCTATTTTTTAGAATGAAACAGTGTGGTGAGTTTAGCAAAGATGTGTCAAGATGAATGTGTTACTTTATAAATCGTTACAGAAGCAGATTCCATGGTATGGTACATTTTAAATGCAAACATATAAAAATAGACTGGGTGAGGGTGTGGAATTTTTCAGGAGAAAGGAAAAACAAGTTACCGGTGCACCAGATATAAATCTGATATTGTTGATTAAAACGTTTTTTGTTTTTTGGGAGGAACATGGAAACTTTCCTCTGCGGGAGTAATTATCTGCTGACATACGCAGCAAAAAAGAGTCTTCTTAACACAAGCAGAATTATTGTGCTGTTTAGCAAAAACTACCTCTTCAGGCACTATATATTCAGGTTAGAAAGATGTGGAAGTGACTGAACAGTTGCGCAGTTCAGCAACACGAGCAAACTCTGGCATGAGCTAGGCTTTGTAAACTATAATTTATAGATATGCTACTTTACTGCAACTTTCTTGCCACCTAGCCTGCTATGAAACAGTATGAAACTGAATACAGTATGGCTGGCTAAGGTAGCTAAAGTTAGGAAAAGAAGTGATTCCCACATCAAAATTCAGAAGGCAAATTAACCAAAATGGGGGGAGACGTTAGTGCCTGAGCATCTGAGAAAAATGCTTTATATGACTAAAGTTGTTTGTTTGTTTGTTTTATAGTTATATAATATAGTTATTGTAGTTTTGTATTGTTGTTAAATTGTTTTGTGTAATAAATAAGTTTACAGTTACTTTTGATTTCTTATTTAACACATACATTTCAATTCTATTATGGTATTGAAATATTGACTAAAACTGGCAGTTCTCAACAGAGAGGATACTCCATTGTATACTCTACTATGGACATTGATCACTATAAAGAGAGGAATGTGTAGAGAGACCAGTCTCTACCATGGCCTTCTTTGTACATGTGTTACTCTGGGAAGATGTCTCAGCTGACAGGACAGTACATTTCCATAGTATAGTCTCAACAGTTGTATGCAAGACACACTTCATAGCATAGAGATAATTTCATCCTCACACCTTACTTGTACATCTGTCTTTTTGGAGAACTGTGACCTGAAAGGTAAGCCTCAGTACAGAGCCTTGTGTGTCTGTACAGTCTAATACTGACAACCTTGGATACAGAGCTGTTATGCATTAAATATAGTTTGAATGTCTGAGCTTGTAAAACTCTTGCAAGAGCTGAACAAATATACAAGTGAGATGAGGCATTTGTATTTACCCGTGAGACTCACAAGGGTGTCAGTATTCTGAAACATTTGGGATTAATACCATGAAATAATCACATAATGTTGCAATAGGGTGGCTCTAACAAGAGCCTTTGTGTATATAGTCCATAGTGTTCAGTTACACATAGAACTGGATACATTCCTTGATGTTTTTAGAGAAAATCCTGTTACTTTCTGCAGTGAATTGCACTCCAACTTGCCTATAGACACCTGGCCTATCAAACTGGATGTTATTATGATATATAGAGTCCATGTCATGGACACAGAGTAATGCAGAAACTGTTTTACTGACATGCTTCTGTGATTTGTAAATGTTAGAACAAAACTCTTTTGACCACTGCCATTTCTGCTTTTGACATATTGTATGAAATGGGGGTCTCTTGTTGGCAGAGGTAGGTACCTTTGTCCAAGTAGGGAACCTTTCTTCTAGTCAGGGTAAGGGGAATACACACTCATCACCCCCTGGTAGCTTGCCAAGAGCAGACAGGCATATCCCAGAGGCAATGTGTAACGTACCAAAATGACAAATATCCAACATACAGCTAAGAAGATATGACTTTCGACCAGTTTTGGCAAAAAATAAGCTTTTAGAAAATAAATAGCTCCACCTGGGGCTATTGCGACATTGTGACAGCAATAAATCCAAAGTACAGCACCGACCGCCAGGAGCGCAGTACATTGGAGATGAATTCAATGATGATGCATGGCATTGTGGAGGTGAGGTGTTGTGCCGAGGTCGAGGCCGGCCCCTTGGCTGCCACGGAGGAGGCAAGGCGTCATGTCCAGGAGGAGGCGATGTGTTGAGTCCAGGACAGGGAAAGACCTTTGTGTTCATGTAGTCACCCTCGGCGGTTATCAGCGCCGTGATAACAGGATGCAGGTGCTGGCGATGATGGAGTCGGTGCGAGCGCTGGCATCAGGAAATGTCGATAACTGCAGGTGTCCACAGGCATCGAAGGGCATCTGAGCTGTGGTGCAGGCCGAGCGGTGCATTGTTCTCTTCGGTGCCCCTGACCTCGGTGCAGGTCGTAGCATCACAGCAGCTTTGCTGACGGCATCAGAGACAGGTTTTCTTACTTCTTTTTGGTTTCTTCCAGCTCCCAACAGCAGGAACAACATCCAGAGGCCCAAAACTGGAGTAGGCACCTCCAGGCAGGTCAGAACTCTCAGCAATAGAGTTCAGGGGAGCTGGAGGTGAAGTCTTTGTGTCCCTGAGACAACAGACAGGAGGTCAGCACACTCAGGCCCTTGGAGATTGTTTTTCAAGCATGTTCACAGCAGAGTTGCAATCTTTGTCCTTTCTTCACGGAAACATCAACTGTAGTCCAACCCCACACAGCCCACAGCGCTTCAGCTCTTCTCCTTGGCAAAGGTTCCTCTTGAGTCCAGAAATGATCTGAAGTTCTGGGGTTTAAGGTCTACTATGTATACCCCATTTTGTCTTTGTTCTCTTTGTACAAGGGTCTCTGAGCCCAGTCCAAACCAGTTCTGTCCTCACTGGTGCAGTATGACCACAGGGCATGGAGACAGCCTTGTGCAAGGGAGACAGTCCCTATTTAGGGACAAGGAAATATCCTCCCACAACTCTAAATGAAGCAAAGGCCCATTCTGCACAGCTCTAAGTCAATCAGTAAGGGCCAGGCACAACTCAACTCCCCTGGCTGTCTACAGTGAATGCTCATCCCCAGCCCCTGTCACCCCAAAGCGAGACAGTCAATCCACGAACTGGCAGAGGCACACAGAATGGTTAAACAAGAAAATGCCTACTTTCTAAAAGTTTTGGCTATAAAAAGTATTAGAAATGGGAGCACTTGCACTTTGACAGTGATCAGCAGTGGCAAAGTACTCAAAGCATCTCAGCCAGTAAAATCGAAATCCAGCACAGCATCTAAAATACAGGAGGTAGAGTCAAAAAGTCAGAGGAAATGAAGCCAAAGATGCCAAGTCCAACACATGTCCCCTCCAGCTGAAAGGTGGGGAGTACCCACCCTCTTGGGAGTTCTCACACTAAGGCGGCAGAATCTGGACGGACCATCAGCATTGGTGTGATCTGTACCAGGGTGGTGCTCCACCTTAAAGTCCATTCCCTGTAGGGAGATGGACCACCTTAACAGTTTTGGGTTCTCACCACTCATTTGCATCAACCATGTAAGGGGCCCGTGGTCTGTCTGAACCCAGAAGTGAGTCTCAAACAAGTAGGGTCTTAGCTTCTTCAGTGACCAGACCACAGCAAAAGCTTCTCTCTCAATTACACTCCATCTCTGTTCCCTAGGAAGTAGCCTCCTTCTAATGAAAGCTATAGGTTGGTCCTAGACCTTGTCATTCAATTGTGAGACTACCGCTCCCACACCATGCTCTCAAGCATCTGTCTGCACAACAAATTATTGGGAGAAGTTGGGTGTCTTGATCACAGCGCCGTGCACATGGCAGATTTCATGGCATCAAAAGCGGTCTGACAAGCATCGGTCCAGATCACATTAATTGGCTGCTTCCTTACAGTCAGTTCTGTCAAGGGGTCAACAATGGTGCCATACCCCTTGAAAACCATCTGTAGTACCCAGTGAGACCTAAAACGTCTCTCACCTCTGTATGGGACTTTGGGGGTTCCCA
Source organism: Lissotriton helveticus (assembly GCF_964261635.1). Classification (NCBI taxonomy): domain Eukaryota; kingdom Metazoa; phylum Chordata; class Amphibia; order Caudata; family Salamandridae; genus Lissotriton; species Lissotriton helveticus. Next base: position 1,819,128,311 of record NC_136057.1, read on the forward strand.
AGATAGAATGGTGCTGATCTTAGGCTGTAGGATGCCACCTGGCCTCTTCCCACCTGGTGCCCTATGTACACCACAGATCCCTGCCCTATCTGGCACTTACTGGCCTTGATAGTGAGGCCTGCCTTCTGCAGAGCTTTCAGCACTTCACAGAGGTGTTGCAAGTGTTCCTCCCAGCTAGAGCTGAACACAGCAATGTAACCCAGGTAGGCGGCGCTGAATTCCTCCAGCCAGGACAGTACCTGGTTGACCAGTCTCTGAAATGTGGCAGAGGCGTGCTTCAACCCAAATTGGCATGACCTGAAACTGGTAGTGCCCCTCTGGCATTGAAAACACAGCCCTCTCTCTTGCCCCAACAGCTAAGACAGTCTGCTAGTACCCAGACGTTAGATCAAACATACTAAGGTACTGGGGAGCTCCCAGCCGATCAATGAGCTCATCAGCTCTAAGGATGAGATACGCGTCAGTCCTTATGATGGCATTGAAACCACAGTAGTTCTCGTAGACCCGGAGTTAAGGAGTGGCACCGGGTATAGCAGCTGTCAGAACCAAGACCACTGGGCTAGCCCAGGGGCTGCTTGAGGGCTATATCACCACTAACACCATCTTGGAAACCTCTTCCTTGACACTGGCCCTGACTTTGTCAGTTACTCTATAAATGTTATGTTTTACAGGTAAACTGTCCCCAGTGTCCACATCATGGACACACCAATTGGTGATTCCTGGAGTCAGGGAGAACAGGGAGGCAAACTATCCCAGCACCTGGGAAAAGTACTTCTGCTACTCTGTAGTCAGGGTGGGAGAGAGGTTTACTCCATCCACTGACCCATCATGCTCCTTGGCAGACAGGAAGTCTCCTCTTCGATTCCATCATCTGTCACCAGGAGCATTGGCACTTCAGACCTCTCAAAGTGAGGCTTGAGTCGGTTCTCGTGCAGGACCCTCAAAGGGTTCCTGGGAGTCTGTAAGTTGAGCAAGTAGGTCACTTCACTCTTGCGCTCCACCACCTCAAATGGACCAGTCCACTTGTCTTGGATCGCACAAGGCTCCACTGGTGGCATCACCCACACTTTTTGGCCAGGTTTAAACTCAACCAGAGTGGTATTCTGGTCGTACCATTGTTTCACATCCTCCTGGCTGGATTCCAGGTTTGCCTGAGCGATTTTCCTGAAGCGCAGAGTCTGGTTCTTAAAGGCCAGCAAGTAGCTGAACGCAACTCGGGGGTCTTACCAGGAGTTTTCTCTCAGCCCTCTTCACCTGACTCAGAGATCCTCTCATGGGGTATCCATACAGTAATTCAAAGGGACTGAACCCTAAGGATTTCTGTGATACGTCCCTATGGGCAAACAGCAGGCATGGTAGGAAGACGTCCCACTTATCACTCATGGGTTCTGCAAGATCATTTATCATGCCTTTCAGGGTTCGGTAGAATCTCTCAACCAACCCATTTCCTTGGGGATGGTAAGGACTGGTGTACATTACACCATACTCCTCCCACAATGACTTCCTATAACTAGAAATGAAGTTGGTACCACATAGTTAGAGACCACCCCTCTGGGGACCCCCACACGGGAAAAGAACCCCATCAATGCATGGCTCACCATAGGGGCCGTGATTGTCCTGAGAGGGCCACCTTCTGGGTACCGTGTCGCATGGTCCACCAAGACCAAGATAAACCTGTTGCCTAAGGTTGACTTGGGTTCCAGTGGCCCCACAATGTTGATGCCCAGCCGCTTAAAAGGGGTGATCACCACAGGAAAGGGTTGGAGGGGAGCCTTACACTTCCCTCCACTCTTGCCACTTGCCTGGCAAGTCTGACAAGATCTACAATGTGGAGGGGGTGGGCGCACACTGCCTCAAACTCCAGCCCTCAGTTTGCCCCGATGCATCATAATAAATGCAGTGCATGATAAAACCTTCTTCTTTTGTCAGGCTTTGGTTTTTCATCCTTGCTGGTGCAGCCAATGCTGTGTATCTCTAGACATGTGTTTCAAGATAATTGTCCTTCTTCAGTAGAGGGCAACACTTTTTTTGAGGGTGCTGGAGATGCTGCCCAAAGTCTTCTCAGGTGTCAGTACCACTCGCTGGGCGCAGGTGCATCAACCAGAGCTCGTCAGCTCAAAGGAGCCTTTTCAAATAGGAGGGGGGTGGGCGCACACTGCCTCACACTCCAGCACTCAGTTTGCCCTGATGCATCATAATAAATGCAGTGCATGATAACACTTTCTTCTTTTATTGGCTTTAGTTTTTCACCCTTGTTGGTGCAGCCAGTGCTTTGTATCTCTAGACACATGTTTCAGGATAACTGTCCTTCTTCAGTAGAGAGTAAAGCTGTGTGCTCCCACCCCTTCCTGTTTTGGCTCCCTTGAGCCATTGAGCTGATGAGTTTGTGGAGATGCACCTGTGCGCCTGTGAGAGGCACCGAGACCTGTAAGGATTGTGGCAGCCTGCTCAGCAACACCATATAAAATTCGTTTTTATCTCTACTGATGATGGATGAAATCCAGAAACATGTGACTAGAGATGTACAGCACTAACCTGCACCAACTTTGGTGGAACACTCCAGTAAAATCTCAAGTAAGTATGTATTACGAACTGCATTTACCATAATGCTAAGGGGCAAACTGTGCTGGGAGGTGAAGCAGTGTGCTCCCACCCCTTCTTGTGCAGCGTGTCATTGGTTTAGCAGGTTCTGCCCACACTCAGGCAGACTTGCTGACTTTGACAAAGAGTTGCTACATCAAAATATATAAAGTGAGCATATTGCCATTCTCAAGGGGTGAGTATATTAATAGATATATCATCTTTCTCCAAAAAACCCATATATTTTTAATCAAGGGTATATGTCAGTAATTCACAGAATGCAATGTTTAATAATGTGATTATTATAAAAATGTTTAATAATGTTACATTAAATAAAAGTGAGGGTGCAAGTTATAGTTACATTAAAGAACAGGCTATACTTGCTAGAGATAACTAGAATTCTGAATTTCTATGGTTTTGTGCGTGTAAAATCTGAACCTGACTATAAAATCCCTGTAATCTGTGGTTATTTAGTGAATTTCTAAGGGGTGTTAAATGCTAATTCCTAACTAAAATAACCCTGTAACCCTTTGGTTTTTTCAGTGAAATTCTAGGCTTTTTTTAAAATGTAAAGCCATATTTAATTACAATGCGTTAATCCAACCACCATTGTGCATGGCCTTTGGCCACCCTTGGCTGATTTCGGTCCAGGGGACCCCATCCCCGGGGCCCAGCCAACAAAGGGTGGGAGCCCTTGTGCCCACCCAGGGCACCCACCATATCCTGGATGTGGGTTGCGGGGGGAGCTCTAAGGCCTCCAAGGCCCCAGCTGGCTCCCCAAATCCAGCTGGAGCCAGCATTGCTCCGCCCGCAGGGAGCAGCTAAAAGTGCAGCTCCCTGCTGGCGAGAGAATTATTCAGGAACATATCTGAAGTCTGCTCCCTGCTGATGGGAGCATTTTTAAAGTTACCGCCAGTTAGGAGCGGACTTCATGTTTGCTCTTGCTTGGAGGGAGTTCTAAAATTGCTCCCGCCAAGAAAAAAGGAAACACAGGTTTACCTGTCTGTGCCTGTGTGGGCAGGGAAGCCGCTATGTCCCAGTGATGGGCACCCTGGGAAAAAGCAGGACCGGGCCTCCCTTTTGAAATTGTGACTGAGGGCCCCTGGGAAATGCCCCAGGGAATGTGGCCCCTGGGGCCAAAATCAGCCCAGGGAGCGGGGCTCCCTCTTTTTTAACTACAGGCGGCCCCTTGGGAATCGAGTCCTTGAGGCTGAAGTTGGCCTGGGAGTTGGGCTGTGTGCCCCCCTCTCAGTTTATTTTAAAGGTCAGGCCTGGGCAATAGGGCCCCTGGGGACCCAGGGGAGAAAATCGGTCTGGGAGATGGACATGCACACCCTATCCCCACAAATAGATATATAAATCCCCATGCAACCTGGTCTCACCTGTGGGAAATATAAAAAAAAGCTTGGGAGACTGTATTTGTTTTTTTTATTATTTTACTGCAGGTCCTTCACGAATTTGCAGCAGAATAAAATAACAAATTTGGGCCACCGGCTGGGTCCCTGTGGGACCCCACACCAGACCTAGGGGGTCAGGGTATTCCTACCCTGTCCCATTCTGTTTCTTTTTGCATTTTTTGGGACATGGTCTGTGTCCTGAGTCCCAAAATGGCTGCAACCACATCCTGGATGAAGTACTGCCAGCCAATCACATCTCATCATGAGATCTGTCGGATCAGCGGACCCTCCACGTCACTAGATATATATAAATATTTTTGCTTTAATAACTCCAAAACTACTGAACAGATTTACAACTAATGACAAAAGGCACACTTTCCGGACCAAGATCTAGCTTTCTGGGCTGTAGTCCTGTTTAAAATCTCAATGGAAAATTGCACAAGGAAAAAGCATTTGGGACCCCCTCTTTTTCTCAACCACTGCTTGACAAATTCCCTGAAACTTTACAGACAGCAGCTGAAGTGAGTGGAAAATTTTATGAGGTTCCTTCAAATGGCAGCAAAGCTATTAGAAAACAAAAAATGCTATTCCCCTGGAAACCAGGTCTGAACTATAACTACCTACTGGTGACTGCCAGCAGGCAATTCTTATATTTATTTATTTTGCAGCATATTTCTCAATATTTTAACCTGCAGATTGCTTTTGAATAAAGTGTCTTGCCTTTTCCCGTTATTAGATCGGTCACCTTCTGGTCTCAGTCATCGCCCTCCAGATAGTGCTGCGTTCTTTCCCAGATCTTCTGATGGTTTTGGGGACATCCCCAAGCTTCATAACTGAATTGTGCTATTGTGCAGCTAGTGTCTAGTCCAGACTTCACTTTGCGATACTAAGGGCATGTGCATTTCTCCATTTTTGAGGTGTGCCCATCTTGCCTAGCACCAGACTCAGTCTCAATAATGCTTTTTTGTGGTATGTGAATCTTTTGTCCTCTGCAATATTTAAAAGGGCAATTTTCAGGGCCTAAGTCAATTGGATACCCCATCACTTGTAGTATGTTAGTTATTATGACCTCCCAAAACGGTTGGATTACCCTAAGTACTGAAGGTTTGATCAGGAAGTCAGCCACCTCAGACCTACTTCTTAGGCTTGATAAGTTTGGGCTATGCTGCATCTGTCATAGTCTTTGTGGGGTCAAGTAGATACAATGTACATATCTAAACTGTATTAAGCGGTATCTGATGGATATTGGGGTATCCCTTGGTGTCATTAAAGAAAAGAACAAGTCTTCATCCTTTAATGGACCCACTTCTGCCTCCCATGCCATTCTTAATGTGTTAAATGTGTCAGAGGTATTCACCATTAGTGATTTATAAAGTAGTGATATCCTCCCCTTCTCTGACATTTGACATATTGCCACTTTAGCTTAAAGTGGGCTCAACTCCAGGATTTCTGTTATACCAGTATGGTGTGGCTTAATGGCATGCGACAACTACAAGTAGTGGAAAAACTGGGGGTCACCTAGGGGAAACGGCTGTCAAGCAACAGTGGGGTCTCGCTGGTAATTTTCACGTGCCATAGCGTTTGTGATAGTGAGGCTTTCCAGACGTAGGAGGCTACTCTGGCAGCTGGGGGAATCTCATGAGGGGGCCTGCCTCTGTATTTATAGAAATAACTCAATCCCACAATACTGTTCAGTAGGCTGGATCTGTGGCTCGTCCTTAAATTAGGGTGTCTATAACTTGTAGATGTGCTGCCCAGTAGTAAGAGAAAAGGCACACCATACCAAGCCCTCTGTCATACATAGATTTGGAAAATGTGATCATGGCTGCAGACGGGGTACCACCCTGCCATATGAACGATGGCAATTGGGAAGTTAAAGCATTAAAGATGGTCATCAGTGGCGTAGCAAGGGGGGGCAGTCCACCCCGGGCGGCATGGGTTTTGTGGGTAGAAGCATCCCTCCCCGCTCTTACCTGCGGCCATCGCGTGGTGGCCACGTAGGTATAGCCAGCACCCTCCCCATTTTAGGATTGTTTATGTGCAGGAAGGAACACCTGCCTTCACATTAACAATCCTCCCCTGCACACAGACACCCTTGCACTACGGTGCAAGAGTGCTTGCGTTGGCGCTAAGTTGCTAAACTTAGCGACATTGCAGTGGGATCCGAGATCATTCGCAGTAGCTGTACACGGCCCATCAGCCGACATCCAGCGGACCGGCGGCGTGTTATCTGTTAGCTCCGATTTGTATGTCAGTGCTGTACTCGCTTATTTATACATCAGTAATCTTACATTTTCACATTATTATACTGAACTGAATCAAACATAACAGTTTAACACCCAACCTGTAATTTCCCCCTTGTTACAGTCACTCTGCATCACAGCATCCTCCCTCCTCAAAACCATTAGTATAACATTTTTCGCTTTGTTTTGTCACCTTCTGATGTATACTTCACTCTACTTCCGCTTCTGATTCTGTCGCACCATGTACTAGTAAATAGGCACGCAGGTACCCCCAATAGTCCTTAGGCCTAGAACTGCCTGGCAACTCCTCCTCGTATGTGGTAAGCGTGTCTCGACAATAGACCATGTTATAGAAACAAAGGTTCAGAGCTTCTTTAGATTTTAACAATACAATATAGCACACAATGGACTACTATATGATAACTTGTTCCTGCCCAGCCGGGCCAGGAAGTTTATTTTCTCAAACAATGTCGATTTAGACACAATATTTTCAAACAATTAGTATGACACAAGCCTGTGCCGTACTTAGAAGAGGAGAAAATAGAAGAAAGGTGAAAGGGGTGTCTTCAGGCAAGGAAAAAGAGCAAAACAGGCCTCGACAATAGACCATGTCCTCAATCCAGTGCTTTACTTCCGTAGCCCTCTTGCTATTCCAGTGGAGAGACACCCTTCTCTTAGCCAGCAGTAGCGCAATAGCACAAAATTTGCGTTTCAAGGCTCTCAGTTGCGGAACAATACCCAACAGACAGATTTTCGCGTCACACAGCATGGAAACTCCAAGCATATCATTCAAAATTTGTATGACTTGTTCCCAATATCCCGCCACTTTACGACAATGCCATGCTAGATGCATGAAGTCTGTATCTTCTTGTTTACACCTGCAACATTGTGAATCGTCCCTCAAGCCATATTTATATAGTCTCTGAGGTGTGTGGTACACCTGATGTAAATATTTGTAATGTATGATTTTCAGGTTCCCGTTTGATGTCAGCATACCCGTGAGCATGCAGGAGGATTCCCATTCTACGTCCGTTAGGGGTTCTGCCAGCCCAGCGCTCCATTTGTCCCTGGCCTTGTGTGTATGTTCCCCCACCGCCTCTTGTATAGTTGCATATAGCTTGGACACTAGGTGAGATGCTGTGGGTGTAGTGAGGAGTAGTCGTAGGGGTGCAAGGGTAGGTGGCTCTTCTGGATGTGAAGGGTAGTGTTCCCGAAATGCTCTCTGTAGCCGGTAATAATTGAAACTAAAAAGTGGGGATGGGTTCCTGATGTATTGTAGCTTGTCTAGTGTCTGGAATACGCCATCTTTGTACAGGTCCCCCAGTGTGTCTATTCCCGCCCGTCTAAATAGATCCATGCCGACCCGCTCTTGCGTCACCGAAAGGGCCGGGTGATGCGCATACTATAAGTGTTGGGGCATATAGTGGTAGGCTGTTCGCTGCTTTACCCATCAGTCTCCACGCCTCTGAAGTTGCGTTAACCGGATTAATGTCACGGTCGTGTAGCCTTGTGCGTTTATGCGTCAGTATACTGGCTAGTGGGATCGGGTCTGCGTTGCCCGCTTCCACGGCCACATGTGTCAGAAAGGGCACCTCGTGGTACCAGAAGTGTGCGTATTGCGCCTGAGCGCATAAGTAATATAAGTAAAAGTCTGGCACTTTGAAGCCCCCTCTAGCATATGGTAGCGTCATGTTGCGCAGTTCCATCCTCGCCTGTTTCCCCGCCCACAGCAAATTAAGTACTAGCGTTTTTATATTTCGGAATACTGCAGCTGGAGGTTTTATCGGAATGTTGTTAAATAAATACAGGAATTTCGGCAGTAGCACCATTTTAACAATTGCTGCCCTGTCTGCCAATGATAGAGGAAGTCTGTTCCATCTTTTAATTTTTTCTTCCAGGGATGAAATGGTCCGCCCGTAATTCGTCCTAATGACCAATTCCGGGTCTCTGTGGAACCATATGCCCAAGTATTTAGTGGGTTCCTCTTGCCATTCCAGCGGATAGTCCAATTTTGTCGGACGTGTGCTGTCCGTCAGGGATAGGACAAGGGATTTATTCCAGTTTATCTGCAATCTGGATTGTTGGCCAAATTTTATGTACTCTCTTAGGAGTGGATTTAGGTGTTGTTCCGGGTGCTTAACATATAGCACCATGTCATCCGCGTATAGCGAGATATGAATGGGTCGGGAGGGCATTTGAATCGCCGAATAGTGGTGATGTTGCCGGATTTTACAGGCCAGTGGCTCTAGCACTAATGCGAAGAGCATCGGCGAGAGTGGACATCCTTGTCGAGTACCCCTGCATATTTGAATGGGTTCTGATATGTACCTGTTCACTCTGATGCGTGCCGTTGAGTTGGTGTATAGCATCGCTATCCATCCCAGAAATATCAATGGAAATCCCATACGCACCAGCACTGCTTGGATAAATGGCCAGCCAATAGTGTCGAACGCCTTAGCGGCGTCTAGCAGTACTGCCACGGCTTTCGTCTCCGGGGCCAGATAGTGTGCCAATGCAAACAGTGTGCGGGTGTTATGCGTGGTGGCCCTGTCGGGGATAAATCCAGACTGATCAGGCCTGATCACCAATGGCATAAGCGGTTTTAACCTGTCTGCCAGCAGACTAGCTATTATTTTGGTGTCTACATTTAACAACGAGAGGGGGCGGTATGAATCACATTTATCCACTTCTTTACCTGGTTTCAACAACGTGATGAGCAAGGCTTCCCTCAGAGAGGCTGGTAGCGTCTGGGCCTCATGTGCCGCCCCATATAGTTGCACTAAGTGCGGGGCGAGTAAGTCTGCGTATGTCTTATAGAATTCCGTTACGAAGCCATCCGGCCCCGGTGCTTTGTTATTAGGTAAGCGCTTAATGGTGTCTGTAACCTCTTCCACTGTTATGGGTCGCTCTAAGTATTTCCTATGCCCTTCAGCTAGCCATGCCATTTCTATATCCTCCATATATTTCAATATTTCTGCCTGTGAAGGTGATGGGCGTGCCTTATAAAGTGTGCCGTATGTGTTCATAAATTCTTTCAGTATCCCCTTGGTATCTGTGACCACCTCCCCGGTGTCAGTACAAATGGACGCTACAGTCTGTGGTACTCTACCTGCGCAAATCTTCGCGGCCAATTCTCTACCAGGTCTACCCCCTTCCCCATATCTCTTAGCTGTTGCTCGCTTTGACACATATTGAAGCTCGTCAGTCGCAAATTTATCGTGTTCCGTTAATAGCGTTTGAATGTCCCCCAATACTTTAGTGTCTCCCGTCTGGGTGTACGTTTGTTCCAGTTTCTGAAGGCCTTTTCTCGTGTGTGTAACTGCTGTCGGATATCTTTGAGGATGCCCGAGGTTGTACTGATTCAGATTCCCCGAATTGTAGCCTTAAAGGCCTCCCATAGCAAACCCGGGTCCTCAGTTGACGGGCCGTTAAGATCAAAGTAATCTACTATCGCCCTCTGTATGGTGTCAACATATACGGGGTCTCGCAGCGCACCAGCGTTGAAGCGCCAAGTGAAGGGTGGCGGGTCGTAATATGGGATGGCCATCTCCAACAGTACCGGACTGTGATCAGATAGTGTTCGTGGTAAGTGTTTGATATCTACAACCCATGCTAGTACTTCTTGTGTGCCCAGCCAGTAGTCTAGCCTAGACCAACTGTTGTTCGCCGCATGTATGTGTGTCGCTATTGTCAGCCCTGGGTTACGTGTCCTCCACATATCTACCATATGTAGGTCTTCCATGGCGTCCTGCAGCATTGTTCTGGCATTCCCATGTTGCTCCAACGTATGTGCTGCTCTATCTAGAGTGTCTCTCAATGTAACATTGAAATCCCCTCCCCATAGTACGTGAGTCGTCTGCATGTCAGTGATGGTGTGCCATACCGTATTGAAAAACCCCGGGTCATCCACATTAGGACTATATGTGTTCACCAATAGTATCTTTTGTCGCCTAACCGTGCCAGCCACCGCCACGCTTCTCCCATCTGAATCTCTGTGTACGTTTGTGATCACAAAGCCCGTTCCCTTTCTTATCAATATGCTCACCCCTCTTGAGTAGGACGAGTAGTTCGAGTCGGTTACAGATTCAGCCCATTTAGCACCCAGTGTGGATGTGCCATCACGTACCAAGTGCGTTTCCTGTAAAAAAACGATGTTGATTTTCAATCTATCAAAGTAAGCAAACAATCGCCTGATTTTTTTCGGATTTCCTAGTCCTCGCACATTCCAAGTGAGAAATTTAAGCGTACTACTACTTGCCATGAGCATGCACGTGGAGAGTAATCATGCACTTCAGGCATGGAGCCCGCATCCTATAGTGTGTGTGTGCCGTGTGACATCTTATTGCAGTTGAAAGTGACAGTGATATACTTTTTATGTGAACATCATTCGCATGACAATGCACGACTAAGGAGGTCGCCATGCTTCTCAGATACAGAGGCTGCAGTTGGATATATCCCAAACTTCCCGCCCTCCCCCCGCCCACTTTAGCTCCCAAACTTTGCCAAAGCCATCCCTGAACAAACTTTAACTTTGGTATCGAGCATGTTTTGGGGTACACCCTCTTGGGGGGTGTCACCAGATTCACACATCTCCATCCACATAGTGGATTTGGACGGTCGCATGCATATGGATCAGTATTGTACATGTGTGTAACTACCTCTAACCCCTCAACCCCTCCAATTCAATCAGCATTGATGAAACGGCACACTGACAGCCCATCAAACTCCCCGCATTCACATGTGGTGGTGCATCAGGCATGGGGAGCCGCGCCACGGACCTTGTCTCTCTTGCTAGATGAATTGTATGATGACAGGCCCAGCCAGGGGTATACACCCGTTACGACGCAACTTTTACTCCGCACTACCATTACAACGCGGGCATTACAACGCATGACATTACAACGCATTGCGCTGGGGGGCGCTCTAGGATAAGAGGTAAGTTTAATTTACTATCCAACACCTTCCCTAGGGTCCACGGGGACTGGAGTTAGAATAGTAAATTATACTTACCACTATCCAGCACCCCAAAGCGCTATGCGTTGTAACGGTATTCGTTGTAAATACCGCGTTGTAATGGTATGCGGAGTAAAAGTATGCGTTGTAACGTCATACATCCCCAGCCAGGGTGCCTGACACCGGCCAGCGGCCTTACTCCCCTCTCAGCCGGCCTACCCAGCTTCCCTCATTGCTATCAGCACTGTTGATACTCACATCCTGTTTGTCTTTTCTGCGGCATAACGCTTTCACGGTCCGTACTCACAGTTAGTTCGCGCCAGTCTATTATTTGCTACATTCGTAGTCGCCATGGCACGTTGGAGCGCCCGCCGTCAGGTGCAGTTGCCGCTGGCTGCGTCTTGCCGTTGAGCATCGTAGTTTAGGCCAGCCCGCTCACAATCAAACTTAGTCATTCCACATCACTCGTTGGTTCATTCCGATCCTGCTGTTTTCGTCGTTTCCCTTGCTGTTTAACATATTCCTGTGCCGCCTGTACCGTCTGAAGTATGACCGGTTTCCCGCCGGTGATGATCTTGAGTTTCGCCGGATATAACATGGCATACTCCAGGCCAAGTTCCCTCAGCTTCTTTTTCACTGGAGCAAATTCCTTCCGAGCCAGTTGTACCGCCATGGTGTGAACTGGATAGAATTCCAGCGTGTTTCCCTGATGTGTAATTTTACCTAGTTCTCTGGCCAGCCTCAAGATCGTGTCTCTATCCCTGTAATTAAGCATGCGGGCAATGACCATGCGTGGGGCAGCGCCAGGCTTTGGGACAGGTGCTAGTGACCGATGAGCGCGTTCCACCAGGAACACTGGGGACAGTTTCTCAGAGCCAAAGATCTCTCTCACCAGCGCTTCTATATAGGTCTCCATCTTCCCTGTGTTTGTGGATTCCGGTAAACCCGAAATCCGGACGTTGTTACGCCTGGACCTGGCTTCCTGGTCCTCCACCCTGGCTCGTAGGCTTTCCACTGTCTTTTCCAGGCCACTGCAGGTCTTGGACGTGGTTCTTTGGTCATCTTCCACCTGTGAAATTCGCTGTTCGGCTTCCATAATGCGCCCGTCATGCTGCTCAATTTTCGCCGCCATGTTGTCCACTCTCTGCACCACGTTATCAAGTTTTCCGTTCATCTCCTGCAGGCTCTGCTGGATCGCCCGTAGAACTGACTCCATGCCTGTGTTTTCCGATGGGTCTTGGCCCCCTTCCGCTTCGAGGTCGGGCATAGTATTTTTGCCCTGTTTTCGCGTTTCAAATTGGAGCTTGGTTTGCTGCCGGTCCGGCTTCCCCATGTCGCGGTGTTGTTTTGGCGTGCTTTGCCCGCTCGACTTAGGGCTGCCAGCCGTCGTCGCACTTGTCGCGGAGTTGGCGCGATGTGTGGTTGCTGCAGCCCCCCACCGCGCCGTACGCGCAGTCATCAGCCGGCCAATGCAGGTGTGGGTATGAATTCACCCGCGGCTAAATAGCGCCTTGTAGACACAGCGGGTAGTGCAGTCCAGGGATCCCTTGGGGTGCTGTAGAAACAGTGCTCTCTTGCTAGCGTAATGGCTCCCTCGAGCTTAGTGGCATCGGCTTAGTGTTATTAGCAGAGCCCATAGGTTTGTGGCGGGGTCGAGAATACTTTGCTTCGCCAGTGCGCCTTATTCTCCGTGTGATGCGCAGATCGCGTCTCCCACCTCGCTGGTTCCCAGTCACCGGTACTTGGTCTAGGGGTATGACGTGCAGTACAGCCAGCAGCGAGGGCAGGGAGCCCCACTCAGTCACCAACCTTCAGTGTTCCACATACCCGCCGGGCAACTATGGGGGTCTTCACCACATCCGGCGCCCGGCTTGATCGTTCGCCGCCGCCGAACATTTGCGTTCCACGGGCGCCGCCATCTTACCTCCGGTGGAACGCATGGCAAGTCTTTGCGAATTAACGCCCCGCACTGTTTTAAATCGCTTCACAGCCTCACATGGTGGTCGGCCTCCGCATTCGTAACTGTGCCGAGTCGGCTCCCAGCCCCATTCCGCCCAGCCGCCTCTCAAGCGCTGACCTGCCAATCTCCGTGAGCGGCCATTTTGAGGCGCCGCTGTGTGATCTCGGTCTTTCGGGCTGGATCAACCGTATTCAGCCCAGTCGGCTTCTCCTTTGTGCAGGACAATATCGGCCGCGAATTCCGATGTCCAATGCACCGTCTGTTACTGCATTTGTTGAGGATCTAAGGGGTCAAAGGCCGCTAGGCGCGCGACCGTCCGGCGGAGCTGACACACTAGCCAGCCATTCCGCAGTGCGCCCTCTAGCGCCCCCCTACAAAAAAGAATACTTGCCCTTACCTAAAAGTAGGGACAATATGCTTGCACAAAAAAATTATACCTTAAATATACATGAACCATCCCATATAATTTCAATAGAAGAATACTGGTGCTCCCTAGCAGATAAGTCTATTTAGAAAAGATGTAGAAACCTTTTTTTTATTTTAATCCATACTGCAGCAAATTATGATTCACATTGGTGCAAAGAAAAGGTACAACTGACTTTGAATTACTGTAACCTAAACACATTTTTTGAGCACAAAAGGGTGACTCAAAAGACTTAGGTGGAGATTTATGAAGATTTTTCGCCGTGTTTGTGTCACAAAAGTGATGCAAATCGGCGCAAAATCTTTTTTTTCCAATTTACTGTCCAGCTCTAAACGTGTTTAGCACTGGAAATAACGGAAAAGTAATGTAAAGCAGCGCATGCGCTGCTTTACATTACTTAGCGCCAGGTGGGGCATACCAAGGGTGGAGCATGGGCGCTCCCATGCAACCAACCAAGGTTTCTCACACTAATCCCAATTTACTAAATAAAGTAGATTGGGTTTTGTGCGAGAGAACTGCTTTCATTTCTCTTTCCTTTTCCGACTTTGCATGCGTGCTGCACTGTGCAGCATTCATACAAAGTGGGAAAAGCTTTGCATCCTGTCTTGGTATTTTGTACAGGAAGGATACCCTTCTCTTACAAAACCTAACCTAGACTCACCCACACACCCTAGCGCTATTGCGCTAAGGTGTGTGCGTGGCACACGGCAGCTGTAATCAGCACAAGGCCAAGGGAAAGTGGAGGAGAGAGCCTAATCTTTGAAGATATGGCGCTCTCCTGCTCCCTTCCTGTCGCGCAACGCAGGGGGCTGCTGCTGCGTTGAATGGAGTTATTGAAAATCTTTCCCTTAGAATAGAAAGAATAAAACATTAGCAAATAAAAATATTGGCCATTAGCCCTGGCACTGAGTGTACTTAGGCGGATGTGCACATATGATCAAGTCGAATACCATGACTCAGTGTTCAAGAGAGCCCAAGGCTGAAGGGGCTGATTCATTTCTCCATACTGTATGCTGTGGCTAGTGGAAGCGAAACGTGAATGACAATAGTAGCCCCTCTATGCATGTATGTATCTATGCAATTTTATTTTCGGATCGTTTATTTTTTTTGCTTACATGAGGCTGAGAAAGCTAAAGCTGTCTCTAAGCCAGACCTGAAAATTAGAGCAATGTGCTAAAACATATTTTAAAAAAATGCGTCGCGCATTAATACGTGTCTTCGGGTATTAACACCTTCACTGCGGCGGCTATTTGGGGCGGCCGCGCGGCGGGCGCATGGTGGTGACAGAACCGCTCCGTCACCAGCGTCGGTTGAGCTGTGCTCATGACGGAGCGGTTCCGTCTCGGCCCGCCCCGCTCAATAGAACCCTCAGCGCAGGCGCGGAATTCGCGCCGCGCATGAGCGTTCTATCGAGCTGGGCGGGCCATGACGGAACCGCTCCGTCATCAGCACAGCGCGACCGCGGCTGATGACGGAGCGGTTCCGTCATCAGCACCGAAGGGGTTAACATATTTTGAATTGATACATGTTAGGGTAAACTGGAGAGTGCCTAATGAAAGCATTCTGACTCTCCTTTCTTATTTTTGAGAGAATACATTAATTTGCCATTGCAACCATAAGATGGGTTCTATGACTAAATGATGAGTGAACTTTGTGATTAGAAAACCTGCATTTTAATCCCAGCTTCCAAAAACTGCCTTCAGTATGTGATCTTGAGGCAAATCACAATATCGCCCCTATGCATTGGTTCCATCTCTCCCAAAACAATTGCATGTGTGAAAAGCCTCGAAAAAACACATCAAATAAGTGAACTATCTGACCTTAACAATTTTAAATTGTATAGGAATATAATTCCTAATATTTTTGTAGCATGTTCAATTAAAAGGGCTTTTTTTAAACATTTTTTAAAGACTAGGATACAGCCTAGCCGGCACTCTCCCTGTTTCCACATTTCCGGTTATGCATAGCAAGACTTTTCATTTTTACGATATGAAACATCGGAACAAATAAAAGTAGTGAATTACACCTTTGTCTGGTGGAAGGAACGTAATATATGAACAATTTAGAGAAGGTATTGACTTGCTGCCTGCTGAGAAATATTGAAGTGAGCCCACGGGAAGGTGCGTGGGGGGAGGGGCTCACACCAGCAGCAGCATGCGGGTCAGTTTTAAAGACTTTTATTTGAGTTTCTCTGTTTTGAAGATAAAGTTTACTTGATATGTTTAATTAGGGCATTTTTAAATGTCATATGGATTTTATCTGTAATAAGTTAAGAAATGAATAAAGGGCACAGGAATAGCAAATCAGTTTTATTCCTCATCGAGGCAACACACATCACATTGCAAGTCGTCTTTCCTCAGTCCCCTTACATCTCCAACTGTCAACCAACTGTCACTTCATAGAGGAAGTTGGAATGTACCACATCCAAAGTGGGAAGAAGGGGAAAAGGAATGTACCAACAAAGGGACATTTCATGAAGTGTACACAAATAAGATAGTTGCAGAACCATCTATTTCAATTTGCTACATAATCTGGAAGGGCTATTTCTTTAATACAGTTCACTATTTAATTACTACCTTGTTTGGATGCTTGGTCAAATATCCCGCAAGCTCATGTTATGTTAAACACTCTACTCATATTTATATTTTGCTTTATTTTATAGACTTATGTAGCACAAACTAGACCAAAGGGGCATCAGTGTGCTTCACAGAGGGTAAAAAGTCTACAAGAGGTAAGAAAAAGGAAATAATAGGGGGAAGATGGTATGCATTAAATACAGGTAATGAGTCAAAAGAGATAGTAAGGGGAGTCCCAGGGGGAGCCGTGCGTGAGCCAGTCTCTTCCCTCTGGTTGTTTCGAGTGAGGGAGCTGGCCACAGGTGCAGGGGGGTGAATAGTTAAGTGGAACGGAAGGGAAAAGGGCATAAATAGGTGAGGAAAGGGCAGGAAAGGAACTGTGACGTGGGAGGTGGGTGGCGTAGTTTTTTTTTTGCGGGACGCGATGACCTTTTGCAGCCTGGTGTCCCCGGGGAGGCATGGGTGGGGCTAGCGCGCCCTACACAGAAGGCGTCCGGTGGAATGGCATGGGCGGTGTCTGCCTGCTTGTCTTTGCAGGCAGACGAAGATGACGGTGTGGCAGCCATGCCAGCGGGGGCCGAGACCGGTGAAGCGGAGACGGCGCCTCCCCCGCGCTTCCAGACGGCCCAACCAAGGTATGTGTAGCTCCCTCGGGAGCGGTGGGCAAGTCTGGGGCGGTTGTGGGCGCGGTCCGGGAAGTTGCGGGGCGGGGCTATGGGCTACGCGTCCCTCAGGGCTGCCGCTGCTGGTAGGGGAAGGCGGGGGAAGAGCGAGGAGGTGCTGGGCGGCTTTAGAAATGCACCGCAGGAGGTGCTGCAAACTCCGGCGGCCCCGCAACCTGATAGGCTTTTGTTTGTCAACACGCAGCAGTATCTGGTGAGTCTTGCACAGTTTGAACTTGGGGATACTGGCAATGTTGTGCCCAGGGAGGACAGGGGGGCTGGGTCTGTGGGGGCAGGGTCTTTCTGAGGTCGGTGTGGTGCACTTGGATGGTGCCATGCCGGGTCAGGCAGTCAGCACTGGTGCAGTGGCTTGTAATGCTGGTACAGCAGCACAGGGGGCAACTTTGCAGCTGCCCCTCACCCCCCAGACTTTTCCAGTGGTGGGTCTCTCGAGTACAGTGGATGGTACACAGTGCAGAGGGACCCCGCTGTCGCCCCAGCAGGTACTGGTACCGGGTCCCACTGGGAAGGATCGTGGTGCTTGGCTCAGCCGATAATTCAGGCTCCCCGGGGTGGACAGTGGGTGTGGTTGGGCCCCGGGAATGATGCACGGTCTGTTTTAGTTGACAAAGTGGGGGTGTCTGGGTCTTTCGGTCACGCACAGTCTGGCATGAGCGGCTGCAAGGGAAAGGTTCCGTCCACAACGACCAGGACCCCGGCTGGCAAGAGGAAGTTGCGGGCTGAACACGCCGCGGTTCAGTCTAGGGGGGGTGCGACGGAAAGTGATCTGGAGCGGATTTCTTTTCTTCTACAGGCGGCGGGGTGGATAGAAGTGATATTCAATGGCAATTCTACGATGGTGGTGTTGGGGATGGGGAAATGCCTGGTGGCAGTGGGATTTATGTTGGACATGGAGACGAAATGGTTTTGGATATTGATGATGATGACCTGGAGGAGGGTGAATTACGAGATGGGGATTTTGGAGATGTTGGAGTACAAGAACAAAGGGGTGTCTTGGGGAAATCAGTGTGTAACATATTCGTGCAGGAGTCAAGTGTGGAACAAGCAAAAGTACGGGTCTCTTCGTCCATCAAGTCTCGGCAGGAGGACCCTGTGGTTTTTCAACAGAGAGAGTCACAGTTGCCAAGAGGTATGGCAGGATGGTGGTCTGTTTGGCAACAGGGGGAGGGTATACCTACTAAGCATGCCAGGTCTATTGGCATTGGAGATGAGATGATTGTGGCGCAAGTTGCTGATGGAACGCTGCCTGCGCGGCATGCTACTGAGGGGGGTGAAAGCTGGTGGGGGCACTGTCACAGTGGGTCAAGGGCCTACAGGGGGGGGATTCTACATCCACGGAGAAGGCGGAAGAGGATAAGAACATACATAAGAAATTGCCTTACGTGGGAATTGGCATGCCTTTAGGTTCTCATTTATCGGATAAGACTAAAGAGTAGACTTTGGCGGCATGAATTTGTTGATATCTTTAAGTTTCTCCATTGTGATATTCAAGCCAAGGAGGGATCTAAGGAGGAGTGGGAGTTAGCTCGACGTCCTAGGGTCCCGAAATCCATTGAGAATTGGACTACTGCATTCCTCATATACGCCAGTGTTTACTGTGACCAGCATCAGGAGAAGGCGGTAGCTATGTTCAAGTATATGGATATTATCAGAAAAGCGCACAGTTAATTTGGGGGTTATGCCTGGCTCTCTTATGATGAGGAATTCCGAGCTTGAATGAGTATTTTTCCTGGGCGTTCTTGGGGTGATGTGGATTCGGAACTATGGCTGCAATGGATGGGGTCCTTTTGTGCATTGTCCGCTGCCTGATTTGATTGTTTCTCCTTTGGGGGTGGTGCCTAAGAAGAAGGCTGGGGAGTTCCGCTTGATCCATCACTTGTCTTGGCCCAAGGGATCTTCTATTAATGATTTTATCGCACCTGAGGATTCTAGTGTGTCTTACGCATCGGTGGATGATGCTTTGAGGTTGGTGAGATCGGCGGGACAGGCGGCACAATTGGCCAAAAGTGACATTCAGTCCGCATTCCGTCTTCTGCCCATTCCTCCGTCTGACTTTGGTCTACTGGGAATGCATTTCCAGGGAGAGTTCTATGTGGATAAGGTTTTACCCATGGGGTGCTCAGTGTCATGTGCTTTATTTGAAACCTTTAGCACGTTTTTACAGTGGCATTTCACTTTCATCAGTGGCCATGGGCTTGTTTCAATTGTGTATCATGGATCTCGTTAGGATCTTTTGTGGGAAATCAAGAGTGTTGATGAGAACAAAACTTTTGAGCAGATTCCTGTTAACATGGAGTTAAGAGTGGGGGTGAGACGTGAGGCTGTTATCTAGGGTACATAAAACTTTGCCCATGAGGTGGATAGATTTAGAGGAAGACTTAAATTGAAGGACCAGTGACTCTAGCTTTTAGGCAAGATGTTTGAAGCTTTTCTCTAATGGGTTATCGTTAGGGATGCAAGAAAGTGGGCTAAGCAACGAGAGGTCCTGATGGATCCTGGAGGTGGATGTACTGCTTCGACTGAGGCCAAGGGCTGCCAAGTCCATTCGATCAGATTGAGGCATATGAGTAGCTGAAGAGGATGTGTGCTCAGGTGTGATGGTGGGCTCATGGGAAGAGTTAGTGGTGGAGGAGCTTGAGAGTGTTTGATGATATAAAGGTGGGCAGGAGGAATGTTAGAAATTGTGTTTCTACTTCGCAGAGGAATGCACCCTGTCCAAGCAGGATTCACAATCCTAATCAGAGTAAGTCACAACACGCTCTAAATTAACCTGTGCTCACCCCCTGGTAGATTGGCACAGAGCAGTCAAGCTTAACTTAGGAGGCATTGTGTAACATATTCGTGCAACACTTCAAACAGTAACACATTGAAAACAATACAAAAGACTCCACATCAGATCAGCAAATTATAACTACATTTTATAAACAAAACAAAAGCAAAATGAAAACAATCCAATAGTCAGCAGTCGAGGTATGAATTTTTAAAGATTAAATGTGAAAATAACGCTTAGAAGCAAAAAGAGTCTATTCGGAATAGCTGGTTGCACGAGACTAGGACAAAGTCAAACGTTTAGACAAACCGCAATGGAGCACAGGCCAGATACAGAGACCGTGCAATGCCCGCTGAACAAAAGCACCTTGTCGCAACAGCGAAGAAGCGGGGTGCAGCCGAGCGATGCATAGGTGTCGATCCCGCAGTTGAGGTGATGCATTGAGTTACTACATTCATCAATGTGCCGGTTCCGAAGCAGATGTGCCAGTTCTGAAGCCTATACACCAGATTTCTCCATGTAATAGGGGGATGTGTTGATCGTCTCTCTGCAGTGGTGGTTCCTATGCCGCGATTCTGATGGTGATGCGCTGGTTCTGAGTGTGACGCACCGATCCTGCTTCCACAACAGCTGCGATATGTTGATTCTGCTCTCACAGCAGAGGATGTGGCGGTGCTGTAGCAGAACACCTCAGGTCCACTTCCAATGGTCCTGGGTGTAAGAGCCGGGTGAGTTGAAGTCTGTTATGTCCCTGAGACTTTGGACCAGGAGACTAGTCAGTTAGCCCTTGGGTCACTCTGGCTTCAAATGCTGTAGGTCCAGTCTTTACCCTCTCAATGAGAGTAGCAGGCAGCAAGGCAGCAGTCTTCCAGAGCAGCAGTCCAGCAGAGTGGCAGTCCTTTAGCAAAGCAGTTCTTTTTTCTGGCAGAGCGGTTACATGTCCAGATGTGTGCTGTCTTGGTGGGGTCAGAAACCCAGTACTTATACCCAGTTGTGCCTTTGAAGTGGGGGATACTCCAAAGAAGGGTCTATGAAGTGCACACAGACTATTCATGTGTAAGTGTGACACTGTGTCCAGCTCCTCCTTCCCATCCTCCTTCCACCTAAATCCCCCTTGTGTGTGGCTGTCTAGAGGGAAGACACAAACCCCAGTTTTTAACCACCCCAGACTGACCAGAGATAGGCTGCAAGCACAAAAAGGACTAGGGAGCAGGAAAATGACAACCTTCTAAATAATGCATTTTCAAAGTTGTAATGATAAAATCAACTTTACCATTAAAGAGGATTTATCATTGCAAATCCACAGGTATAAACATGACAGATCCTATCCCTCTCTATCAGGAATTACAGTGTATTAACTGTAATAAGGAATCCCCAATGTTATTCTATGAGAGAGGTATGCCTCACAGTAGTGAAAAAGGATTTTGGGTGTTTTGGAATACCAGACATGAAATACTTAAAAGTACATGTCCTACCATTTGATTACACAGCACCTTACCCTGTGGGCTAACTATGGCTTCCCTTAGGGGTGACGTATATGTAATAAAAAGGAAGTTTAAGGCTTGGCAAGGGGTTTTGAATGCCAAGTCAACATGGCGGTGTAAACTGCACACACAGGCCCTGCAGTGGCAGACCAAAGACGTGTTTAAAGGGTTACTTGAGTGGTTGACACAATCAGTCCTGCAGGACAACTATTATCATTTAATTTACAGACCCAGGGCAACTGTAGTGCACTTTATTAGGGACTTATGAGTAAATAAAATGTGCCAATTGGGTATGAGCCAATATTACCCTGTTTAGAGGAGCGAGCACATGCACTTTAGCATTTAGCACTGGTAAAGTGCTCAGAGTCCTAAAAGCAAACAAAAATAAGATCAGAAAAACAAGAGGAGACAGGCAAAAAGTTTGGGGTGACCCATTTTTCAACAAGATGGAACTGTGTATGGGTTTCATGGAGCGGAGAACCTGTCTGATTGATGTTTGTTTAACTGATCATGGTTCAAAAATCAGCATTGATACACAAATGCTTCACTCTTCTCTGGTTTATGTTTCCTACTAGAACTACGTGTCACATTATTTACTATTTCTTACATAAACATTTCTGCCTTACATATCAGTACTTTCGTGCCAAATGCATTCAAGTAAGTTTATAAGATACACCCCCCATTCTTGCGTAAAGTGAGGGAGGGTTAAATGATGCAAAGACCCCCTCCTGCCACTGTTCCAGGTATACAATTGCAAACATAATACTGGCCCAACTGGTAGCAGTCTTACTTCTGTTTCTCATGTGTCATGTTCACAACAGAACAGGGCTATAGAGCAGCTTCCTCCGGCCCTTAACTTCAGCGTGCAGAAAGTTCAGAAACATGCACTAACAGTTTGGCAGGGATTCTGCTCAGGACCAGAACTTTGCTCGGGATCATAGAGCATTAGTGCTTAGGGACTAAGTCACTATAACACGTCAGCACATATGGGCCCGAATCAGACTAGTTTATAGTGCCTCACTTGCCCTCCTATCCTTCCCAATGAGACAAGTGATTTTGCACCCCAGAACACAATACTCTCGACCCTCTCAGGGAGTGTGGTAGCAGATCATCTCCTTTCATTCTTTACTTTCACAACATTACTTCTCCACAATAAATGGAAAAGAGACATGAAGGAAGCTTACAATATTTATTAAAACTATTGTGCCACAACTAGAAAACATATGCAGGTCGACAATGTCATTAGTATGATTAAATGACTATATGCAATGAAAAGCTCTGTCACTAGCTGACAGATTTGCCTAAACCCACTACCCACTATTGCAGCAAAGTGTTATATTACAGATCTCTGGGAGTAGTGGCGAACCCATACTTTGGCATACATAGTTAGAGTTCTACATCTCAACTGATGTAGCACTTTCATCTCAGGACCTTTGCTCTACTTGAAGTCTCTGCTCTGTGTGTTTTAATACAGCATGTCATGGGTTATATGACAAAACATGTGTGCTCAAAAACAGCAGCTGTGTTGTTCTATTATGTCTAGGTGCTAGTCTACAACCACAGATAATAACATAGAGCAATGTTGTTTTACCTTGCATGGGCTGTTCTGAGTAAATCCCAGGAAACAAACCAAATACAAAAACATGTGCTGCCTATGTGAGAAAATACAATGTGGCAACAAAACAAGCATGATATTTGGCAACGTGTGCAAAGCAAATGCTGCCTACAACGTTCATAGTTAGGCTAACATAGGGAAAATTACAATGTGCTATATAAGGAACAGACAACACCCTCCCGTTGTTCAGGACAATATTAGAACAAGTAACTAAATAATGTGAATGTGATCATAAGATAAGCCAATTCAAAGCATATCTTGCGAGCATGTTCTAAAAAAGAATATAATTATGTAGAAAACTGACATGTCATTTTAGAAAAACAAATCAAATTATGGTGCATCGGAGGTATCCATGATGTCACTCACAAATTCAAAGGCCAAGAACTCCAAAAAGGAGTCAGCTCCCGCAGAAGATGATTAATCGACAGCCCAGGTCACCATTTCCAGAGAACAAATGATCCTTTTTTTTTTTTTTTTTTTTTTTTTTTTTTAAGTTCAAATAAAAATTTTATTAGGAGAAGCAAATTTGGTATTACAAAAATGAAAGGTAAACAGTATCATCAATAAATATAATGGAGTAAAATGGTACAATAAATATCAAGGGGTACAAAATGCGAGAGGGGAAAAGGAAGAAAGAGAAGAAAAAGGAAATGAGAAGGGAATGAGGCTATAAACGGAAAATGTACATCAGAAGAGGCATAATAACATGGGAAGTAATGCATATATACGCAAAGAAATAAATACTGGAGAAAAAAGAAGGAACGAAAGGTAACTCAGGGGGGTTTCGAAACTTGTTGCTGAGATGGGGACAGTTGAGAGGTACGCTTGGCACAAACATCAAGATAGAGGGTGACAGGAATCCATAGCGCATGTCTCTTCGGGGCCAAGTTAGTGGGATAAACAAAGGCAGTGTCCAATCTATGATTATAACATACATTAAACCACCAAGCTTTGAAAGTAATGCCCTTTGAGTCTTTCCAATTCACAGTAATCCTGTTGAAACGCAACAGCTAATAATAAATCGATTATATGAACATTCATGTCAACTGCGGACCAGGAGGAAGAGATTGAGCCAAGGAAGAGATCAGGGAGAGAAAAGGGGATAGAAGTGTGGAAAATAGAGTTAATTTGGTTCCATACCATAATCCAAAATGCGTGTGTGAGAGGACAGAGAAAGAGCATATGAAAAAGCGTTGCATTGGGGGTAGAGCAGGACCAACAGATGTCCGGGACCAAAGGGAATCGTTTGTGAAGGATAGCTGGTGTGTAAAGGAGACGATTATAAAGGAAGAAAAGTGTTTGAGTAAGAGAAGCAGCTCTAGAGGATTTGCGAAGCTTGGTCCATATTTTATCCACAAGGAGGTGGGCCAAGAGACGGCTAAATCATTTTCCCATTGCTCTTCCACTATAGTTTTTGGCCGAGGCGAGGAGGAATGATGGAAAGAATGGTAGATGGAGGATGCTGAAGGAACAGAGCGCAATTGAGAATGTAGAGAAGAGAGTGCGGTAGTAGCAATGGTAGCTGGAGAAGAGTGGGGGAGGGAGTCAAATGCAGACAGAACCGCAGTTTTGAGTAAGGTGTATTTATGAATAAAGGAGGATGGGAGGGAGAAGGTACGGCGAAGATCAGAAAAAGTTGTAAAGGCAGATCCCGTGAATAATTGGGAAACCCAGATCAAACCGCGCTGCCTCCAGGTTTTCCAGTAAAAAGGTTTTAAGTTGATGAGAATGCTATTGTTATGCCAGATAGTGGTGGTAAGAAGGTCAGTAGTGGAAGAGGGAGGATCTGGAGTGGAAGCCAGAAGTAATTTCGCAGTATATTAGTGAATGGGAGAGGATAAGAATTGGGGTTTACGGGAAAAGGAAAGATATTCAGCAAAAGAGAAGGGGGAGAGAGAAAGGCGTTCGAGTTCAGCCCAGAGGGGAAGAGGCTCAGTAGGATCTTTAAGCCAAATAGAAGCTTGTTTCAGGAGAAAAGCTTTATGATAAGCAGGGAAATGTGGGAAGTTAACCCCGCCCTCCGATTTGGGAAGGCGTAATCGTGATAAAGACATACGCGGTGTCTTGCCAGACCATAAAAAGGAAGATAAAGTGGTATTGATTTTTGCAAAGAATTTGGCAGGGATGGAAATAGGGATATTAGAAATGGTGTAGAGAACAATTGGGGTTAAAATCATCTTTATGGTGTCGAGGCGGCCCCACCAAGAGAGATAAAGCGGGTGCCATCTGGATGTAAGGTCAGATAATTTTTGGATACATTTAGTAAGGCATGATGAGATGGTGTCTGGAATAGCACAAACCGAGATACTTTATGTGGGTCGGACTCCATTTGAAATTGGTCATTACAAAGTCCGGTTTAAAGGTGAATTTAGTGAGGGGAAGAATTTCGCACTTATCGTTGTTTAATTTATAACTGGAGAGCTGAGAATAAGTGTTTACTTCGGTAAGGAAAGCTGGGACAGAAACAGATGGGTTCGAAATAAATAGTAAAATGTCGTCCGCGTAGGCAGCCAATTTGACTTGTGAATGAGATAGAGAAAAACCGTGGATATTTGGATTTTGACGTATCTTGGACAGAAAGGGTTCTAGGGCAAGGTTAAAAAGAAAAGGGGAAAGAGGGCAACCTTGCCTGACGCCTCTACCAAGGTTAAAAAAGGAGGAGATCAGGCCATTAGCACAAACTGCTGCTCTGGGGTTGGTATAAAGGAAGGAGATGAGGGAAATAAAGTAAGGACCGAACCCAAACCATTTTAATGCGGAGAATAGAAAAGGCCATTCAACCCTATCAAATGCCTTCTCGGCGTCTAAGGCGATTGCAGCCAAGGAATCATTAAATCGGGACGATTTAGATAAAACATTAAAAAGGAGTCTGGTGTTATCTGAGATAAAGCGTCCCTTAACAAATCCTGACTGTTCAGGGCCTAGGAGATCCGGAAGAAAAGGATCCAATCTGATGGCTAAAGATTTGGCATATAATTTATAATCAATGTTGACAAGTGATATCGGTCTGTAATTCTTGCAATGTTGGGTGTCCTTCCCTTCCTTCGGTATAATGCATATATAAGCGTCAGAGAAGGTACCCGAGGAGGCACCACAAGTTTTGAAGGAGTCAAGAAGGTGATGTAGCTTGGGTAATAAAATCTGGGCAAAATGCTGGTAAAATTCGACCGTGAAACCATCCGGACCAGGGGCCTTGTCTTTTTTTAGAGAATGAAGTGCAGTCTGTAATTCTGGAATGGTGAGGGGAGTTTCAAGGGATGTCAAGTCAACAGGAAAGTTGGGAGGGGGTTGAATGCTCGTAAAGAAGGTGGAAATAGATTGAGCAGAGGGTTGAGTTTCAGAAGAGTAAAGTGTAGAATAGAAACGAGAAAATTCCTCCAAGATAGCAGTATCTTTATGTTGCAAAACAGAATTAGCATCAAAAACAGACTCAATATTCAATTTGTTTTGTTTAACTTTCAGATAATTTGCAAGAACTTTCCCCGCCTTATTTTTCCCCCCATAAAATTTAGAACTAGATTTTAATAAATACAACGATGCATCTTCAGTAGACTGTTTGTTATAATTAATTTTTGCAGTCACAAGAGCTGTTAAGCTGTTCTGGGTGTGTGAGGTATAAAAGGAGTGTTCTAAAGCTTTGATCTGAGATAGCAGATCGGCGGTACGTTGACGGGCAAGCTTGCGCTTAGCGGCAACATGTCTGATGATGAAATCTCTGGCCGCCGCTTTGTAAGCGTCCCAAATAGTATGAGTGGCTAGGGAGGGGGTATCATTGATGGCAAAAAATTCAGTGGTGAACTCAATAAAGGAGGCAGAGAATTTGGGATCTAGAAGGAGGGCGTTATTGAAGCGCCATCTCTTAGGACCGGTGGATTTGGGTAAAAGATCAATCTGAATGAGAACTGGGGCATGATCAGAAAAAACAATGGGACCAATTTCAGCATGGGTGAGGGATTGGGAAACATGGTGAGAAAGAAAAATATAATCAATACGGGATTGAGAGTGGTGAACCGGGGAATAGAATGTGAATTCCTTACTGGTTGGGTTACAAATGCGCCATGCATCGACTAGTTTATGTTGAGAGATGGCGTGTGTGAATAACTTATGGGACTTGTTAGGAGTAAAAAAAGATTTGGAGTGTCGATCCAAAAAGGGATCCAATGGCATGTTGCAATCACCAGCTAAAATAAAATTATCATCAATACATTCAGTAATACGAGAGGCAAGTGCATTCCAAAAAATAGGGTTCCCACCTGTGGGGGCATAAACATTAAGTAGGGAAATAGGTACACCCTTTGAGGACAATTTGACAACTAACCATCTACCATCGGGGTCAGATTCAAAATGCACCACAGAATGGGAGAAAGTCTTTCGGAGTAACAAAGCAACCCCATTTCTCTTGCCATCACCAGGAGCTGAGAAAACCTTTCCAACCCAACCCCTTTGAAGTTTAGCAGCCTCAATATCAGATAAATGGGTTTCTTGCAGGAAGGCGACATCAACATTCAACTTAGCTAGATGAGAAAGGATTTTTTGCCTCTTAATGGGTGAATGTAAACCTTTAACGTTCCAGGAAACAACGCGTACTGACATTAAGAATAATTAGCAGGTGGAGAGGAAAAGAAGGGACTTAAGAAAGCCTCAAAAAAGAAGAGAGATGAAAAAAAGAAGATAAAAAAGAAGAAAGCCTCAAAGAGAAGAAACAAAGGAAAGGATATAGAAAATGCATTGTGAACAAGACAAGAAGAAAGATACGAAAAAGATCGAAAGAATAAAAAAAAGGGAAAGAACACGGAAAAAGAACATGTAAAGGGCAGATTCAGGTAAACCAAACCGACCAACAATGATGGGAAAACTAATAACGAGAGAGGGAAAAATGGCCAGATACTTACAAGGGTGAAGAAGTGAGGGTATAAAATCTGAAGAGAAGACGAAAGGGATGAAAACGGAGACGAGATGAGATGGGGGGGGGGGTAAGGCCAACCAACGAAGGGCGGAAACGGGGCGACGAAACGTCCAGCCAGGGAGACATGACGGGGCGCTAAAACAGGGATCTGCAAAGAGAGGGAAAACAGCACAGTTAGATGAGAAGAAATATCACAGAGACAACAATAAATATGAGACAAACATGTCATAAAATGTAAGAGACAACAAAACAGGGTCTCCATCAAAAAAGATTAATCATGAACCAGGTCGAGGGAGAACAATCAATAGAACGAGAAGAACAAAGATAAACAAGGTAACAGAGCATCAGAAAATCCAAGGACAACAGTGCAAGAAAGTCACGGAGGAAATGATGAGGAAGAACCGGAGCTGGAGAATTCCATGTTGCCAGGACCACAGGAGTTGAGGAAACTGCGAAGGCGCACTGGATCTTCGTAGGTCGTGGTCTTGTTGTTGTGGGTAACCTTGAATAGACAAGGATGGAATAAGCCATATCTTGCTCCAATAGATCGAAGTTCCGCTCTCATGTCTAGGAAGGCTTACGTCGACTTGCTGTGGCCTTGGCGTAATCTTGGGCGAAGAAAAGGGTGGAGTCAGACCAAATTAAGCGTGGAGAAGCTTTAGCCGCCAGGAGGACCTTCAAAAGATCCGTGTATTCCAGAAAGTACATTATGACTCCCCTGGGTTTCGTATTTGGAGAAAGAGAAGAAGGGAGTCGGCCCAGCCTGTGGGCACGCTGAATGTTGAGCGTGGTGTCTTCAGGTAGATGCAGGAGCTTGGGCAAAAAGGATTTGAAGAAGGTGATGGGATCATTCCCCTCGCTTCCCTCTTTCAGGCCGTAAAGACGAAGATTATTGCGTCTATTCCTATTTTCAAGGTCTTCCACCTGCTTCTGGAGAGAGGACAGCTGCGCATCCATGTGGGGAATTTTGATGGCTGACTCTCGAAGAGTTGAGACAGATTTTTCCACAGTGGAGACCCTGGCGTCCATCTGAGACCAATTGTCAGTGAGCGTTTGCAACTTGGCATTAGTCTCTTCCATGTATGGGCGTTTTTTTTTTTCCAAAATAGAATCTATGTTCTCTAAATTTATTTGGGCAAAAAAAACACCTAGATTACATATACGGACATTAACTGCAGAAACTAACTATGGCGGTCTTTCTTTACCAAATTTGAAAGATTATTATTTTGCTTACTTTGCACAGTACTTAGAGAGATTTAAGAACAGGAATGCAGTAACTAGTTGTTTTATAAATTATTATTTTTTTTTTTGATTTGATATGCTCAGAAATACAAATACCATCGCCGTTGTTTGTATTGAAATCCCCCAAATTTGTGCGGTATAAAATCCTAAATTGGTTTTTTAAACGACGTAAAGCAATGCTTAAGAGATATTCACTTCCACACTTTCATTTACTAACTCCCTTAATTGGAGTGTTTTCTTTTTTAAAGATTAAAATCAATCCCATTGTAATAAAAAATTGGGGTAGGGCTGGGTTTAAAACATTATCTGACTTTTTGGTAAGCGGGACTTGGCTCTCAGTTACTGAGATGTCAGCTCGAATTGGTGGCAATTTTTTGCTAATTGGTTCCTACTCTAATTTAATTTATCCTATGTTGGCGCAATTAGATCCCGGTACCATTGCGAATCATACTTCTACTCTTGTTTTAGATCTTTTTATTAATAATTTGGAGAAGAAACCAGGAGTATGGAAACAGTGTCTGACACAAAGTCGGGAGGTAGAGTTGACTGCTAAAGTTATCCGTAAATGGTACACTCAAGAAAATTTTATATTGTCACCGGAAATCTGGAAAACCATTAATCAATTTAATTTCTGCGTACTGCGTGGTGCCAACTGGCGCCGAATGTTGTATTTTAGCAAGTGGCTATTATATCGTACACCAGTAATAATTGCTAAAATGTATAACAATGCGTCTGCTTTTTGTTTCAGACATTGCAATTGTGAACAAGCCAATTGGTCTCACATTATTATGTCTTGTCCTAAAATTAAGCATTTCTGGGAAGAAATTACTGGTTTTTTAAAGACTTATTGTTTGTTATCTGTCCCATGCAATGCAACAATGTTATTATTTGGATATGACCCTGATTGTATATTTTCCAGTCACCTGGCAAAATTGATTTATATTATAATGGCTGTGGCTAGATCTTTATTACTGCAGAATTGGCTTTCAACCTATATCCCGACGCTGCAGGAATGGTTGGAAAAAATGAAAAGGGTCAGGAAAAGCGAACTTTTATATGCTCAAAGAGTTGTGGGTATTAGAAAATTCGATCAAATTTGGGGATGTTATTTTGAGTAAATTGGTTTAACATTACGTTAAGTTGAAACTAAATGTAATTGTTATTTTTCTGTGTTTTCTTATTTTTTATGTATGCTGTATATAATCTGAATACAACTTCAATAAAAATAATTAAAAAAAAATAAAAAAAATATGAGACAAACATGTCATAAAATGTAAGAGACAACAAAACAGGGTCTCCATCAAAAAAGATTAATCATGAACCAGGTCGAGGGAGAACAATCAATAGAACGATTAGAACAAAGATAAACAAGGTAACAGAGCATCAGAAAATCCAAGGACAACAGTGCAAGAAAGTCACGGAGGAAATGATGAGGAAGAACCGGAGCTGGAGAATTCCATGTTGCCAGGACCACAGGAGTTGAGGAAACTGCGAAGGCGCACTGGATCTTCGTAGGTCGTGGTCTTGTTGTTGTGGGTAACCTTGAATAGACAAGGATGGAATAAGCCATATCTTGCTCCAATAGATCGAAGTTCCGCTCTCATGTCTAGGAAGGCTTTACGTCGACTTGCTGTGGCCTTGGCGTAATCTTGGGCGAAGAAAAGGGTGGAGTCAGACCAAATTAAGCGTGGAGAAGCTTTAGCCGCCAGGAGGACCTTCAAAAGATCCGTGTATTCCAGAAAGTACATTATGACTCCCCTGGGTTTCGTATTTGGAGAAAGAGAAGAAGGGAGTCGGCCCAGCCTGTGGGCACGCTGAATGTTGAGCGTGGTGTCTTCAGGTAGATGCAGGAGCTTGGGCAAAAAGGATTTGAAGAAGGTGATGGGATCATTCCCCTCGCTTCCCTCTTTCAGGCCGTAAAGACGAAGATTATTGCGTCTATTCCTATTTTCAAGGTCTTCCACCTGCTTCTGGAGAGAGGACAGCTGCGCATCCATGTGGGGAATTTTGATGGCTGACTCTCGAAGAGTTGAGACAGATTTTTCCACAGTGGAGACCCTGGCGTCCATCTGAGACCAATTGTCAGTGAGCGTTTGCAACTTGGCATTAGTCTCTTCCATGTATGGGCGTAATGCTCTAATCTCCTCAAGTAAAAGCTCCATGGAGATGGCTGAGGAGGGTGTTGAGGGAGAAGGGGGGTTTTTCTTTAATCTCTTTGGGGTGGTCTTAGAGGAGTTCTGTGGAGAAGGATCCATTGTAGACATTGAGTCACAGGCGTCAATGGATGTGGAAGCTTCTAAATGAGCCAACGCTGAGAATAGTTTTGAATTTTTGATGTAATTGCGCTTGGGGGTCTTCCCAGTAAGATTCGCCATGCAGACGTGCGTGCGAAGGATCTTAGAAGACGCACTCCAAGAGTCTGAGCATGCAAAGAATGGGCGAGACAGGCAAAAAGTGTCCAAAAAGAAAGCGGAAGCCCAAAAAGGAGTCAATGTAGATTGAGGAACAAGGAAAATATTAAAACTATCAAAGGAGAAAGGAAACTCCTAGTAGAAAGCGCAAGAATAATGCCAATGAGGAAAGCACATTACAAAATGGCGTCTCGCTCTGAGGAGAATGCAAAGAGCCAAATTTATTCCATTGGTAGGTCCAGAAAGCAAAGAAAAGTCACCTGAATTGATTCACAGCTGTCCACATAGCAGGAGAGAAGATGTGGAGAAACCTGGAGGCTGCATAGAATTGGAAGGCAGACTTGAAGCGCCGGTGCGCAGCTCCGCGGTGTTAGACAAAATGGCGGTCGCGGCCGCTTCAGAGCCGCGACCGGGACGAAAAGGAGATTTTGCGCCTATAAGGGCTTCAATACGGAACAAAAGTCCGCTCGCTGGATGCCTGGCTCTGTCTCATGGCTGCCGCTGTATCCGCGGTGAAAAATGCTGAGCGCGGTCCGCCTGTCAGCCCCGGCACGGACGGAGCTTCACTCCTGCACCGCCATTCAGCTCGGGCGCTTAGCCACGCCCCCAGAACAAATGATCCTTGATCTCAGCGGATGCTGAAATAGCTACCTGGTAACCTTTATCCATGTTAGTACAGCCAGCATTTAGTGATCCATATGCCGATGCACACATCTCCTCTGGAAGGAGTGGCTCATATTGTGCATTGAGGAGAAGCCACAAACCCAAGGGACAACTCTGAAAATGGGTCATTAAAGAACTCATCAGCAGTTCCATGTCTATGGGAGCAGGCGTCTGCAAAGCCAGGCAAATACCTAGTGCCCATTTGAAGGTGTACCAGAAGCAATGAAACACAGGTTGCACGCAGGTAAACCAGGCAGGTCGAAATGTTAGTGACCAATCAAGGTCTAGTTCTTGAAGCAACAAGATTCCAATGTATTGAAGTATATGCTCATGGCACTGCTGGAGCGCTGGTAGTTCCAGGGGGCTTTCAAATGAACATCCATTGTGGAGAAGCAAAAATGAGATCATAATGCCACAAATGAGGAATAAGAGCAGCTGAACTCCTCTGAACACACTGTAAAAAAAGGAATTAATAAAAAACGGTATTACTCCGAAGATAGTTTAGAAAGAACTGACCAGGCCAGATCCTATAACGTTAAAGAAATGCGCAAGACCCACAGAGCTAGATGAATTAAAAATACGATGAACTAATTTGCCAAAATGTAATGGGAGATTTGTGTGTAATAAGGACTGTATCTCACTGGATGTCCTTGCAACCTGTAATTCTAAAACTTTTCAAGTAGATGTAAGAGCTACTTCTTTTTGAAACAATAGTGCTTTGTTTCTGCATAACTTGTTAAAGACTGCCTTCAAAGTTGGAATGGAAGGCCACAACGTGCTATCGACAAGTACTTGCATGGGGGAAACAGAATATTTTTTCAACATTGTTCGGACATGGTCCTTCATAGGGGGATTTCATTAAAACATTTTGCCCTCCTGGTGTTTGCTGACTCTGTTTTTATGACCTTAGGACTCTGAGCACTTTCCCACTGTACTGAAGTGGGAAAGTGCATGCACCCTTCGTACCCATGCCAGGAAAGGGCGCTTACGTGATTGGTTTATGTGTTGTACCTCTGAGTACCCCGTAAAAAGGTACACCATATACCCAGGACAGGTGCTTTACTGGCTATTAGTGGGACACCGCACTGATTGTGCCACCCACTGGAATAGCCTGTCAAACATGTGTCGTGCTCAGGGTTAGCATTTCTCACTCATTAGCCAACCCTGAGGGTGCTTTTCGTTACCACCAGAGCATCCCTAGGGTTAGTCCTGAGGTGTAAAGCTCAGGGTAGGTGAGAGGCCAGTTATCATTGTGCTTCCTATCATTGGATTTACAGTGACAAACCCTTTCCGGTGGTAAAGGTGGTTTTGCCATTACTAGCTTAAAAATGCCTCTCCCAGAAAGTGAAAGGAACAATTGATGGACGGAATGCGGAACAATGCAAACATTCACCCCCAGTCACAAAGATCTGGGTTTAATCCATCATTCTTTTGCTCACCACACCATCCCAGTCTGGACCCAGCCATATGCAAATCATTCTTGACTCTGTTCCTCGTGGGAACAGTCCAGCCTGAACTGCCAAGCTAAGTCCTCCCTGTACCAGAAACAAGCATTCTGGGACCGGTTTCGGGGCATCACATCTCATCAGCCAGGCTAGATTGAATCCAGTGGCGCAGTGAGCATGAGACCAATGTCTGGGCAAACGGCATGGGGAGCAAAAAAAACAATGGATTCAGGCCCAGATCTCTGTACTGGGGTGAATGGCATTGATCAGCATTCTGTCCATCAATTGTTCTTTTTGCATTTGTGCCCTAAGTTGGCAGGGTATGTCCAGACGTGGGTCCTGTGCTCTCCATGCCACTGGATTCAAGCAAGCCTGTCTGATGAGGGGTGATGCCCCGAAATCAGCCCCAGGATGCGTGTTTCCAGTCCTGGGAGGACCTGGCCTGGCAGTTCGGGTTGGACTGTTCTGATGGGGAACCGGGTCAAGAGTGATTTGCATATGGCTGGATTTAAACTGGAACGGCATGGGGAGCAAAAAACAATGGAGTTAGGCCCAGCTCTCTGTACTGGTGTGAATGGTTGACATTGAGCAGCATTATGTCCATCATTTGTTCATTTTGCATTTGTTTCCCCGAGTGGCCCAGACATGGGTCCCATGCTCTCCATGATACTGGATTCAAACTAGTCTGGCTGATGAGGGGTGATGCCCCGAAACCGGTCCCAGGATGCTTATTTCTGTTCCAGGGAGGACCCGATCTGGCAGTTCGTGCTGGAATGTTGCCATGGGGAACAGGGTCCAGACTAATTTGCATATGGCTCGGTTTAAACCAGAATGGCATGGGGAGCAAAAAAACAATGGATTTAGGCTCGGATCTCGGTACTGGGGTGAATTTTTGACATTGATCAGCATTCTGTCCATCAATTGTTCTTTCTCCTACAAACTGGGTATTTGTCCATTCCAACTCTTTATGTGCCTTTTAACTTGACTCTAGTCCATACTGGAGGCTTGGGGAGCACAACTGGGCATTCCCCAGCGGCAGCTATAAAGGATTGGGCATGCAACTGAAACAACATACCTCTGCCATTTGAGGGCCTGGCTGGATAGACTGGAGGAAGAGGTTTTGATACTTGGCCTCTGGGAGCCAGATCATGGCCCCACTAAAGATTAAAACATGCATTCCATGGCCCCATGGCATACAGGAATGAAATTTAGGGAAGACATCTGTGGTTCATAGGGAAACCCTCTGAACCACCCCCCACTTCAAAGACACACTACAGTATAACTAATGGTACCATACTTCAGCAGGGCAGAGATACACTTGAGGGGATGTGGGAACGGAGAACTTGGGATTGTGTGATG
The DNA here is from genome assembly GCF_964261635.1 of Lissotriton helveticus. Classification (NCBI taxonomy): domain Eukaryota; kingdom Metazoa; phylum Chordata; class Amphibia; order Caudata; family Salamandridae; genus Lissotriton; species Lissotriton helveticus. The sequence goes on from NC_136057.1 coordinate 1,819,163,022, forward strand.
CACACTGCCAGAGGAATCAGTTGTGCACAAGGAGGATTACTACCATTGAAATGGAACTCGCGCTCTTCCTAAATAATTGCTGGTTTGGGCTGACTACTTACTGCTGTGTGGCTCCCTGAAGTGTGCTCTGCAAGGGCTTGTTGGCTTGTCCCTGTTCTTCTGAGGTCTCAGAGACATCAAAGATCTCCCAGGAGGGACCCACACTGTCTACTTGTGACACCTGGAGAGCGGTGCCCTCCTAACTGCCCACATCGTCTGCTAAATTTCAACTGGTAGCTTGGGATGAGCGTGGAACTAAGAATTGTGCCTGGAGACCGGATTGCCTTGTGCGGAGCCCTAGAAATCTTGCCCACATCTAAGGCATGTGGCCACTGCATCGTGTGGACATCGATAAGCATAAGCATCTTGTTGGTGGTGAGCTGATTCACCGGTTGCGGGATCATCGATCGTGCCTCATCTCTTTTGTGTGACACGCCAACCCCATGCTCATTGCATGCGGTGTCCGATTCACAGGTTGTGACCCTCAGAGGTGGGAGCATAGTGCCTTATGTTACCTCATGAGGCATTGCTGCGTCTGTGTGTGACTGCAATTGTCTGGTGCGACCCATATCAACGCGTACCAGCATTGTGCCTCATTTCCAGGGAGGTAAAGAATTTGCAACTCTTTGCTGTGTGTGACCGGTATTGTCTGGTGCAGCCCATATCAATGTTCAATGGATGTTGTGCCTCATTTCCAGTGAGGTACGGAATTTGAAACTGTTCGTTGTGTGTGACCAGATTGGTCTGGTGCGACCCATATCAACATGCACCAGACGTTGAGCCTGGATGGCCTGGGTGCGACTCTGATCTACGTGTACCTGCCAGGGTGCCTCCTTCTTCCAAGAAGCCCCCTGTTTCATTCCCCATTCATTGGTTGTTACCTTTTTGGCCCTCAGCATGGATGACCAACTGCCCTGTCCTCACCCGACCTGATGACATTGTGTTGCCAGGTAGTATTGCCCGGTTCGAACTCAGGTAGTGAGAGTGACTGACTGGGTTGAAGGAACACTTCTGATAGCAATCAGAAGCGGGTCAAGTGATTGTGTGACCCCGCTGTGAGTCACAGAACTGGGCTGGTGCCGTAAGACCCTTTTGGAACCCTTTTGAGTGACCGAATATTGCAAATGGACGATTTTTGCAAATCATGATATGAGGATTGCAGCCCTCATGTTTGTATACTCTTCTTTTAGCACAATCACTGATGGAATTATAGAAAGTGCTTGACCATTTTAGCAGATGTTGCACGTTGAGGGGCCTGGAAATAAATATTAAAAAACCCAAATATATGTTTTTTAACTCTTGCCATACCACACGCTCAAATCCTACCATAGAGGGTATTGCCCTTGAACAGGTTCACCTATTTGACTATTTGGGCAAAACCGGTCCCAGGAAGCTTGTTTCTGGTCCTGGGAAGATCTGGCTTGGCAGTTCGGACAGTGGCCCGTCGGATACCTATCCATACCGTACGGCATCCTCGGGATGCCGTACGGTATGGATAGGTATCCAACTGGCCACTGCCTTTTGACCAAACGCTCATAGGCGGCCCCCGACTGGCATCCATGGGGCTCTTTTACTAATAAATACTAACTGTCCTTACACAGAAAGCTGTAAGCAAAACTAAACCGTAAGTACATGGTCTAGCATACTGGTGAGCCAGGGAAGGGTGCACCTTAGCGTGTGCAGACCTCCCGGCTCCTCTTGGTCCTGACGAAAACCGACAATCCACACACGGTTGAAACATGTTGACCATTTCACAACTAAAAGACTGATAGTCCTTGGTCGAATCATACCAATAGTAGTATCCCACCTGTTTTTACTAGTGTCACACTGACTCCACATTAAAGTTGATAGGGAGTACATGTAGCACACTTTGTAATTTCACCACTTCACTCATTCACAAAAAAACCAGCTCCGCTGTAGTTGCAGGCATCGAAGCACACCCGAGTGGCACTCCGTCACTCGGGTGGACCCCGATGATGAAGCATGTCACCGACCAGGTCGGTGAGTGAGGGGTTTCCTAACAAAGACAGAACTCTTTCTTTCTCCAGTGCTCGCTCTCCATGCTAGGACCTTGGGTCCTGAGGACACTCCTTTCATTTGTTTTTTGTTTAATTGACTCTAGGGGACTAAGGAGTGGAACCCCTCTCAAAAAAACCCTCACTCTCTTTTTGTTGATTACAAAAAATACAATGTGGCACAAAAACAAGCATGGTATTTGGTAACGTGTGCAAAGCAAATGCCACCTACAACGTTCATAGTTAGGCTAACATAGGGAAAATGACAATGGGCTATACAGGGAACACACGGCAACAGGGTGATTTCTAAAAACCTCTTGAAGTTTTGTCAGAGGTTGCCAATATGGGAAATGTGTTTGCAGTTTTTTTTATATGCTGCTAGATGATACTCTGTCACAAATGGGATTCTGTTACTTTTGTATTATTCTGTTGCTCTTCTGGGTAACCAAACATTGCGAATTGTTTTAAATGCTCCTCACGCTGTTCTTTTCACATTCATCTGTTGAAAAAAATGTAATGCAAGAGAAGTGATTTGCAAAGTATGTGACAAGGTTTTGAGTTATGGCTATGCAAGTCTGTATCCATTTGGGGCATTCGTCTTGACAAGACATCTGAAGGCAATTTCGATTCCGAATGCAAGCAATATGGTGGACGAAGATGACCAAGAAGGGAAAGAACAGAAGACCTTATAAGAAACATTTTGAGAATAAAAAGAAAAAATGATTCCTATATAGAACTTTTTTGCAATGTTTACTTGCACAGCAAGAATAACTCTCTAGAGTGGCAAGCAAAACTGTGTCTTTGTCTCCTAATTGATATAAAAACATATTGAGAAGCTCCACTTTACTTTTCATCTAGTGCAAAAGCACGATTTTCTTTGATTTTTATTTTACAATGTAAAGAAGTAGCCATTTACTACTGAAGTTGTTTAGACAAAAGAAAACGCGAAATACAAAAAAAGCACAAAATCAGCAAAAAATGAATACATCACAAACACAAACAATTGTTCTTTGGTGAATTGTCTATCAAAGAAAGAGCTATTTCTTAATTTCTTTCTTTCTTTGTATTTCTTCACTTGGACTTTTAATGAAGGGCTTGTGCAATAAGTGAAAGCCAAACCCTGTGCCAGCTTCAGCTGCACATTTTCTGGAGACCATGCACCGTAGAGAACTGTTACAGGCAGTCGGGGCCTGTACTATTACCAGGGAGAGGAGTCGGGCCACACATGCACACATACACACTCATTCACACTCATGCATTCACACATGCATGCACACACACACACACACATGCATTCACAACACTCACTCCCAAATATTCATGCATGCACCAAATATTGAAGAAAAAAAAAATCATACTTACCTGAGTAGATCAGCCTCGGAGATTCCAGGACGGGTTGGACTGCTGTCTTTCGTTATAGGCTGATCTTAGATCAGCCAATGAACGAAGTCAGCAGTCCCTACTAAACACGTGGGGGCAGATTTATGAAGGCCTTGCGCCGCCGGTGCGTCATTTTTAACTTGGGAAAAAGTGACGAACCGGCGGCGCAAGGCCTTCATAAATAAGGCCCGTGGGGCGTTCCCTCAAAATTATTAGGGACTATTATCTCTTTGTACTCCCATACATGGGTCTGAGTGAGAACTGGGCCTCATACATCACCTCCAAAATCACCACCCAAGACGACCTGAAGCAGGGTTGTGTCCTGCTCCCCTTATCTTCAACATATGTACAGCGGATTTGGACAAAACCCTGGAGAGGAGCTGTTTGTCTCCCCCACGATTAGGTCATTTGAACCCACACATCCGGCAATATGCAGACGACATTGCAATAATGGACCACACCAAACTGGTTATATAGCAGGCAATGAGTAGTCTCCACTCATATAGCGAAAGAAACTACCTTACAGTCAACCAAGGTAAGACAAAAGTCCTGATTTTCGGCCATCCAAAGAACAAGAAATTGCTAACATGGCACATGGGGACCATATTCATTAAAACAGCAATGAAGTACAACTACCTGCAGGTTTGGTTCACAGAGACCTCCAAACTCATGGCTCACATAGTCTTGCTGAAGAAGAAAGCTGTAGCCAGCACATTTGGTGTCACCGGCCTTAACAAGAAATTAAAAATCTCGTCCGATGGTCCAATTCTCAAAAATGTGAAGGCTTCCCACCTCCCAGCACTACACTACTTTTCCCGAGGCCTGTGCCGCCAGTTTAGAGCATGCACAGTGTTCAGGGTAGAAGACAGTATTCCAACTACCCAGATATTTCAGCAGTTCTATATGGCTGGAACCTGCTAACCTGCGAGTCTAACACCTTGAAATACTACATACACACTCTGAAAGCACCCAACAACTCACTAAAGATCTGCTTGAAAGACACATTTATCTGTGGTTTCAGCAACTACAAAAAGCAATTACATGTTTCCACATTGAAGCACCAGCGTTAAAACTCAACACCATCTCCTTTCTGACTTGGAAAAAAGTAATCAACAGGCTGCTGCGATTAGCTTCATTTCAGTAGGACACTATTTCCCAAAAGTCCTCAGCATTCTGCTTCCCCTGAACACCTCCTATCAGGTAGGGAAACCTCAACCATATATCTCATAGACCATCAACAGACGAGTGTGTAGAGCCATCTTGTATATGCGTTTGCTTGGTCTGCCATTAGCCAACTTCAACTCAGCATGGGCCAGCCCAGGAAAGGTGGGGACGTGTAGACTATGCAATTTCAAGCACGAATTCTGGTTGCAACTCCTGGGCTGCTGCCCAACTCTTGGCACCAATAGGAGGTCCCCGTTGAAACCAAGCTATCTGATGAAGGGGGCCCGCACTTGTCAGGAGACTTCTTCTTTGTGCTTTTTCAGATCTGATGTATGAACTCTATTGAGGTGCAGTAAATATGTTAAAGAACTCAGGAGCATATTATCAACGGCCAGCGATAATTATCGCTGACCGTACATAGCGATAGAAATATTGTCGCCGGCTATCGCTGAAAATTATCGCCATGATAACGCTATATTTACAACGCATAGCACTATGGCGTTAATATTTCCGCGATAGCGGTGCTTTCAATGGAACATCGCTGGTTTTCCAGTAATGTTCCATTGAAAACAGTGATAACATTGCTGATACGACCCTGTGGTCGTATCAACATAATCCATCTCCCATTAAAGGTATGCCTTAGTCAGGAATTTAACAGACGTTAAATTCCTGAGTTAGGGCTGAGGTAGCGCGATTTTTTTTATCGCTGCACCTCCTTGTTAATATCGTGAAGCTGCCTTCACGATATTAACATGTGTTGTTTTCATAGCCACGCCTTCTTTGCATATCATTAGCGCTGCGAGGCTGTGAAAAAACACGCTCTACATCAAGGAAACACGCGTTAGCGTGTCCTTGATGATATTGCGATATAATTATCGCCACTTTTCACCCAAAAACGGTCGCTAAAGCGGCGATAATTATATCGCCAGCCCTTGCTAATATGCCCCCAAGTGCTCAAAACCAACACAACACTACTGACTCCCCTCCAGTTACCTTTGCTCAAAAGCTTATAACAGACTACAGCACTCAGAAACCCTAAAATGGGAAATCAGAACGACTAGTGGCTCATGGTCCACTCACTGCTCGAAGCACTTTTTGACTCGCATTATCTCTCTAAAAAACTATATAGAAACTCAAAATGGGACCCCGGAGGGGCAAGGGCCTCTTTATTCACAAACTTCACAAAGTATACTGCCCCATCAGCAGGGGGTGAGGAAAATCAGGAATATGATTGTTGGGCTTCTTTTAAAGTTTGTGGTCCTTAGTTGTTGCCTTCACAAATTAGCCTGGGGTCAAGCCAGCATTCTTACCAATCGATGCACTGCCCTCTTTTCCTGAGCCGAACTAAGTACTTTACTCATGGGGCACCTTTTGGCATGGGCATGGGGGAGTACTATGCAAAAAAGGGTATGCAGTTCCTAAGTGGATAAAACAGGTTGAGTAAGAGAGCAGCCGCTCTCTTAGTATCTAGATAGAGGAGGGGAATTCCTCTATTCAGAATTAGGACCCTCACACACCAAGCCAGCTAGGTGTCATGCTTTATCATTGGGTCTGCTCCTCATCGGGTCGGCGCTGCAATACCCGACGGGCACCCATAAAGGGGCTCTTTAGCAGAATCTTTTAATTACTGCCGTTAGGTGCAGTATGTGTGAGGAACCCAGTGAGTGTAGATGTAAAGGGGAGTGATGTTAAAACAGGAAGAAGGGGTCCAATTAGAACTATTTTGAAAAATGTGGCTCCTCTCCTGTTTAAAAACTAAGTGTGGCGCATCCCTGCAGTAATGTTACAGGGTATAGCGCTCTAAGATCAACGTTTCTTGCTTATTCGTCAGGTAGACAGCAATTCATCAGGACCACTTAAAGTATCTATCTACACTAATCGTGGTGCGTAATAATGTAAGTGAACCACAAACAGTACCCTAATTGTGGTACCTGTCGATCAAGAGGCACAACCTGAAATACAAAAAGGGAGACATTTCACAGCACAGTTAAATGATACAGCAGAACGTATGTTTAAAATTCTGTTCATGTGGTGTGAAGAATGTGAGGAAAGCATGCTTCACACTAAAGTGCTGTGATAAAAACATTGCGGTAGTGTAAAACACGCAGTATAATGGCGACTATAGTGGTGACTAACCCCATTGGGTTCAGCAGTTCACGGCGACGTGTTCCAACAGAGGTGGACACTGTAACAACTAGTGTCCTGTGAGTAACAATACCAACGTTAGAAAATAGGTGAAGAGGTAGTTGTTCCTCCTCTCAGTAAGGGTAATTAGGTTCATCTCTCTGGGAGACCGGTAAATCAAGAGTGGGTTTTATGGTATTAGTATCATATTTTAGCAGTGACCTTGACCAACCCTCAATTAAAGTGGTCAAATTGAAAATTGAACATATGCGTACAGATAAGGGGCGGTGTCACACAATACCAAGGGTCTGCCAGAGGGGGTGTGGGTGTATCCATGTGGTGATCAGTCAAGACATGTGATTCATCTCGTTAGTAGGCTCCACGGGATATCTTCATTAAGCCCTTCTTTATCGGATGCCAGTCTAAGGACCCACCTCTGCTCAATTCAGAACAATGCGCTGTTAGTTATTTTAGCGTGGGATTCCAAAACCACCCAGCATAGTGAGTCTGGTGAGTATTTCATAGACTCAAAATGTGCTGTCATTTTTGCATTTGTTGTGTGACATCTAATGTTGCACCTCTGCTCTGTGATGCGCGTCTTGGTGGGCCGAGTTGTAATGCCTATATACTGGAGTCCGCAGGGACATGTGAGCATGTAAATGCAATTGGTTGAATTACAATTCGTGTGTTTTTTGAGCTTCCACCTGAAGCCATTGGTGAATGTTATTTCATTGGTATGTTTTGTAAGTGGGCACCATAGAGATAGGGTCTCTCTACCAGTGGGAAGTTCCAGAGAGATCGTTGTGTGTTGGTGTTGTGGACCCTGGGCCTGTGTGTATTAGCATATCCTTAAGGTTACTGGAGCGTTTGAATGCAAATCCTGGGACTGGAAGGTTGAGTGTGCCGGTATTGAGAATGCCCCAGTTTTTAAAAATTATATTCCTTATCCTGTTGGAATCTGGGGTAAAGGTAGTGACACGTGTGAGCATCTCGTTGGGCCTTTCTGGTTGTTCTCTAACAGTGCCTCACGGTTGTTGTTCGCAGCTCTCTTGAATGATAATGCTACATTGCGTTTGGGATATTCTCTTTTGTTCAAGTGTTTTGCTAGGACTCCTCCCTCGGTTTGAAGTCAGTCAAAGAGCTTCAGTTCCTCCTGATGCGGAGCAACTGGCCACAGGGCAAGTTCTCTTTCAATGCTCTCGGGTGATGACTGCTGAATAGTAACAGACTATTTCAATATGTAAGTTTTCTGTATAGGGTGGTACTGATTTGGCCTTCATTCAACCTAATGAGGAGGTCAAGAAAGGGGATATTTTTGTCTGAGATAGTGCTAGCAAACTTAAGGTAGGGGTTGAGGGTGTTGAGCCAAAGACAGAATTCTTCACACCTTGACTTTTCCTGTTTCCATAAAATGAGGATGTCATCGATAAACCTCTTCCATATGGTCAAGTTCATGAGGTAGGGGTTAGATGAACTGTGGATCTCCCTTGCCTTAAAAGCAGCCATGTATAGACATGCCAGGCTTGGCATGAACGTGCGGCCCACAGATGTTCCCTGGGTTTGATGGTACTGCTGTTTTTTGTATTTGAAGAAATTCTCAGTTAAGGCCAAAGTGGCACATTCTAGCACAAATAATGGAAGGGTAGATGAGTCCCAGTCCATTGATGTGAGGGCATCCTCTATAACACTCAGTGTGGCACGTTGTGGTATGTTGGTGTATAGAGCTTCAACATCCAGACTAACCAGTATGTTAATTTCTTCTGGATGTTGGATTCCCTCAATTAAGCGTAGTACATCAGTTGTATCTTGTAGAAATGATGGAATTTGTCTGACCAAGGGCTGTATAAAGTGGCTGCAAAATATGGAAGAAGTTCCAGGATGGACCCTATCCCCGAGACAATGGGTATCCCGGGGACAGGAGTGAACCCTTTGTGGATTTTGGGCAATATTTAGAAGTAAGGTGTCTTGGGGTCTTTGGTATTGAGGAAGTATGCTTGCCTCTTAGTGATCCACCCCTCTACCTCAGCTGTAAATACCGTAGTAGATATAACGGTGGAGATTCTTGGTGTTAAGACATCAGTATTAGGGGTGTAGTATTTCTGGTCGCTCAATTGTCGGTGACAATCTGTGTCGTAGTCAATGGTTGACATAATGACTCTGGCACCACCCTTATCGGCTTGCTTGATTGTGATCTCTGTATCGTCCACCAGCATCCTGACAGCCATCAGTTCAGCTGTGGATAAGCTGTGATAAGAGGTGGGATTTGTGTGGCTGGTTACTTCTTTTAGTACTGCTTGCTCAAATGTCAACACTTCGTTGGGTACCATGCTTCTGTCTGGACTAAACTTGGAAGATTTGTGTAGCCTTGAGTCTTTGGTGGGAGTAAAAGGTTTGTCTTGGAAAAAGGCTTTCAGGCGTATCTTGCGAAAGAACCTTTGAATTTCACAAATGTCCCGAAATGTATCAGTCTTGGACGTGGGGACATATCCCAGGCCCTTCTGTAATAATGATTCTTCAGAGGGAGTAAGAGTCCTGGGAGAGAAGTTAACAATGAATTTTTTTCTTCCCTCTTGTCTGACTCCTCGTCTCCATTGAGAGAGTTGAAGGATCCTGCCATTGTACTCTCTTTTGGTGCCCTCTTCTGCACCTTCTTCCTCTGCCCCAGCCTCTGTCTAAAAAAGGAGGGTTATTTCCTTGTTGGAAGAAGGGCGGGTGTCCCTGAGGGTACATTGGGAATTGCCAGAAAGGGGGTCCTTGGTAAGGTGGCATGTTGTATGCAGGATACACGGGACGTGTATTACGTCTGGAGTTGGTACTCCCCCAGCTGCCATTGTTTGAATAGCTATTGGATGAGGAGCCTCTCCTTGTTGCATTGGGTCCCTCATCAGATGAGTAGCCACCACTTGTCTGGGTGTAATCTGCCCTTAAGTAAGGATATACTTTCTCTTTGTCAAATTTTTGTATATCTTTCTGGAGTGTAGAGATTTTCTGTTTCATCTTATATTCTCTATTTTCTGTAATATCAGTATTGATTTCTGCTAGTTTGTTTTTAAAAGCAGTGACTTGCACGCTCACTTTAAGTGCCCCTTCTGCCATTTGGATTCTTATTAGGAGAGCATCAGCAATTCTTTTGGGAGTGTTAATGATTAAGATGAGTAGGTCCCTTGTGCATGTCCATGTTACCAGGGACCACTCGTTCCTAAAGACAGCATCTTCTAGGAAAAGGCATGGGATGTTGTTTACTATTAGACCTTTAGGGTCTATATTTGCCCGTAAATATTCGGTCATCATGGCACCGTGTAAAGTAATCTTAAGCCATTTATGTTTCATAGCTGAGAGTGAAGACCAATCTTCTGTCTGACTGCCAGAGGCAGAGCAAGCCTCTGTCCCCAAAATGGATGGTTTTTTGAAGATATTAGCCACTGTATCATCGCCAAATCTGAGTACCTGATTCTCTACCATATTGGTAGTATGGGGATATCAGGGTGGTTAAAAAAAAGAGTAAAAAAGGGACAATGAATCCTAAAGTCCTTAGAGGGGCCAGGGATAACAAATTTGTTTTCCTGGTAACCTGAGTATAATGTGTCCCACGGGGAAGGCCCAGCATACATGCCCTGACGGATATCAATGCAAAAAAGGGTATGCAGTTCCCAAGAGGATAAAACAGGTTGACTAAGAGAGCAGCCACTCTCTTAGTATCTAGATAGAGGAGGGGAATTCCTCTATTCGGAATTAGGACCCTCACACACCCAGCCAGCTAGATGTCATGCTTCATCATTGGGTCTGCTCCTCGTCGGGTCGGCACTGCAATACCTGACGGACACCCATAAAGGGGCTCTTTAGCGGAGATCTTTTAATTCCTGCTGTTAGGTGCAGTGAGTGTGAGGGGCCTAGTGAGTGTAGATGTAAAGGGAAGTGATGTTAAAACAGGAAGAAGGGGTCCAATCAGAACTATTTTAATGAATTTGGCTCCTCTGCTGATTAAAAACTAAGTGTGGCGCATTACCAATAGGAAAGGAGCGTATCCCCTTCTTTCAATGATTTCAATCAATTATTGAATTTCTCAAAGAAAGTCCAGTCCACAGGCCATTTTCAGTTCCAAAGAATTGTTGTTCCAAATTTATTAAAGAAAGAGCATTACATGATGTAATTCATTCAATTTCAACAAATCTTTTCAGACAATTTCATCAAATCGTTTCAACCTAGGCGTTTCGTCCTAACCCAGACTTCATCAGGGCTGAAAAAAAGAATATATACACCAATCAATTCCATAAAATGTGAATCATTATTATGTTATACATTATACTGATACAAAAGCACTACTCACAAAAATCAATTAAAACCCACAATACTACATAAACTTTTAAATGCCTCCCTAGCTCCATTCTAACAAACATACACCCAGGACGGGATTTCAATTAGTCCAATTTTCATTAATAATATACTTTATTAGAAAAATCTTTTTTATTCAAAGACTCTCTTCAAATTCATTGACAATGTTAACCTCATTTTTAAATTCTTGCGCATTCGACATGATGATGACATTCCAATACCCAGGTTATTTACCTAAGAAAAGCCTCCATTGCCTCATCCTTTCTCTCCTAAATACCAGGGACATCCCTGATCTCTTACTTTGCATTATTATAAGCCCTGATTAACTCTTGTTCACCGCTCATTAACGCCTTAACCACGGCGGTTTTTCTGCTATGGTGCGGGCGTTCTAAAGAGTGGTGGGGCTCCGTCGGCAGTAGGGAGGTAATGCTGCTGCGCAAGGGGTTAAGAAAGAGTCAGAAATTCTCAAAAAATGTTCTAAATTTACCCAGAGGCCTACCGTGTAATTTTTTTTACATTTAAAGCCTATGCACCTTCCTATTAGCCTTAAATAATCTTTGAAAAAAGTACTTTGTTCAATCCTTGTTGGACCTTTATTCACATAACAAGTCAAAATTGCATCTTTTTTAAGCACTCCCATGAATAACCTCTGTGAAAGTTCAAACAGCATCTGGAATTACCACTTTGATTGTAAAATGTATCCCTTCAACTATTGCTTTTTTTTTTACGAACAACATACCTTTATTTCATGTAACCAATTTATTACACATTCTTCACGATCAATCCGTAATGGACATCCTGATTTTCACACTATCTCCTGCACAAATACTGAGTTTTGTATAAAAATATATTTACACCCATATAATACTCTAGTGCTGACCAACTGACAAAAAGCATGGATAATGTTTATTTCCCAATCAGGATGCTACCTCTACAATTAAAGCTGTCTATATTTAAACTGTTATCTATTCTAGTTTATATTTATAGATACACCGTACCTTGTTTCACATCAACAGTTTTTTGCTCAGTCCTCACGATCTTCCTTATTTAATATTCTGTAGTCCTCTCTTTCACAATCACATGTGCTGCATTCTGAGTAGAAAAATATTTATACCATTGTCATCCTGTTATGACAATCTGCTGACAATAGGCATAATTAATGCATTATTGTCCTAATCAGGGAGCTACAGCTACCTCTGCCCCACCCTACATACGTATACCCAACGTAGTGGTCTAAAGTCAGAATTCGTAAGTATAAACACAATATATATCCACCGTCAACTCATCTCCCCACTATAGATTAAGCCATAATCAGTAAAACCTCATTCCAAATCTATATTTCTCCTTTTCCTTCCTCCGTGATCCACAATCAGGCCCCAGCACGTATTTTTCTCACCTTCTCTACTTCTGTAAGTCATTCCTGTGAACAGCCGGTCCGATAAATCCCGCCGTCTCAGAAGCTCCCGCTAACACTTTTTTTAAAGGAAGTCTCCACCAATCAAATTCCAGCCATGTTGGTCCTCACAACTAATTAAATTCATTTCTTTTCAAGCCTCCATATATCAACTATTCAAATGGTTTCCTCTTTGGTTCACCACCTTTCTTAACCAATATATTGCTGCTAACACCCACCTCCATGTATCAACTTCTTCTTTCCACGTAGTTTCACCCGATTCATTTCCTGTTTACAACCAAGCTATTTTATTGGTTAGCTTACGCATATAACAACATCCTCTTTCTACGTGATTCATTTGCTGTTTGTAATCAAGTAATATTATTGGTTAACTTGCGCAACCTGCCCACGCGCTCATCTCCTGCGCAAATCTCCTTTCTCTAAATTTACTCCCAACACCCATCTCCATGTTCCAACTTCCTCTTCTAAGTGATTACGCCCAATTCCTATCCTGTTTGTGCCCCAGTAATTTTATAGGTTAGCTTACGCTACCTGCTAGCCGCGCTCATCCCTTGGGTTGTAGTTATATTAATAGGGCACTAACGTCAACAATCTACTACAGTATCATGACAACTACTATTTCCACTGACTCAAATTCTTAAATAGTGGCTCAGGAAATGATTAATTTAAGAAATTATGTAATTCATTATCACTGTTTGGGCCCTGAGTTACTGACCTACATCTACTGATTCATATGGCTTCTTGCTGCCTTAATTGTAACTCTAATTCACCTCCCCTTGTTTTCAGAACAATTAATTGAATACCATGGAAATTGATCCTCGCTCTATCTTCATGATTCTCCCTAATATGTTGATATATAGGTGATCTCGCGTCTTTATTAACTAATGCTCTCCTATGTTCGCGTATCCTAAGTTTCAAGGTGCGCTTAGTGCTCCCTATGTAGATCTTCAAACATTCCCACTGAATTACATACACTACTCCGCAACTATTACAATGAATGAATTCATTTATATGGTATTTTTCTTTGTATTGTAGCTAAATTCCTTAATGCGATTAATACCGAATTTGCACATATTACATGCACCACATGTGAAAAACCCTTTCGTGGATCGGGGTGGCAGTTTCCTCCCTGTATCCGTGGAGGTTCTAGATATTTCCTAGTGATTAAACTACCAATGGTAGGACATTTCCTGTAAGTGACCTTAGGCTTATCCGAAATTACATCCAATAGTCCTGGTACACCTGTTAACAAATTCCAATTCTTATTCAAAATCTTATATATCAGATTATGATGCATACTATATGTTGAAATGAAAGCTACTCTTCCCTTTGCTTGATTTTCTCTATCTGCTCTAAAGTAGACTCTCTCTTTACCAACTTCACCCTTCTTTTTGCTTTCTCCCAAAAATCACGCAAATATCCTCTTCCTAATAGAGAGAGAGAGACAAACAATGTTTATTTAGACCATAGTCTTTAAAACCATAGGCAAATTTTGGAATCCACATAGTGATAACATAATTAAAACACAATTCATTTTAACACAATTTCAAAAGAGTATAAAACCATAAAATTCTCAATATTGGCAGGACTTCTAAGACGTTTTAAAATCAGGATCCCTCTTTTAATTTCTCCTTTACAAAGTCCTGTGTCGCTTTCAAGAACTTCCCCAAAGCAATTGTAATTTCTAGGGATGACATATCCAGAAGAAGACAAGCAGCTTGAGCATGTGAATGCACCTTAGATTTTAAAAGTATTGGACATAAAATTACTTTCCGTATTACTAAAATCAATGTGCAATCAAGCAATATATGCAGAATATAATTTCTTACTCCTAGGCCACATTTACAGATACCATCCCTTTGGATCAATGCTGCATTTATTTTCCCTTCCAACTTCCAAGGGTTAATACCCACACGGGCCCGTAGGATTTCATGTCTTAGCCATTTATTGGGGCAAAAAATCTAAATATGGAAACCGGGCCCCCTTTCCTCAGGTGCTCCTTACCCAGTTAAACGATTTTTTCACCCTCAGATAATCAAGATCCTGTGATCTGGAGTATTGGAGCCCTTGATCCCTAAGCATTTTCTTTGTAAAGACTATGTCCAGGGATGGCTGCGAAAGGCTCAACTTTAGGTGCGCTGCTATGGTCTGTAGGGTTTTCCTTACATCCCGTGCCCAACCAAGACTACTAGTTTGGATTTCCTAATAGTCTAGTCTGTAATTCTTCTAGTCCTTTACACAGAAGAACACAACGGCTAACCAAGGTTAAGCAAATTTAAATCCGGATGTATTGTTATTGAAAAGTAGTTGCTACAACTCGCAGCACCCGCCGAAGATAGGTGCCACTGATACAAAAGGTTTCGAAGAAAAAGGAGGAGCACTCAATAATTATTTGGGAGTGCCAATAAAGTCCGAAAAATCTTCTTTATTAAAAAAAAATAGTATGTATAAGTTGAAGCACAGCCAACTCGTTTCGTTCCTGTCTGCCAAGGAGCTTCGTCAGGGCTAAAACAATCACAATTAAACATAATGTAAATAAACAAATAACAGATATAATAACAAAATAGTAACATTAAGAATAAAACATATACAAAAAAAATATATAAAAACAATAGACAGCCCACATAACATTATATTTACAATTTTAAATGGACATATTTTACAATATATTACAAACAAGCATTAACAATTTTTAGAAGAAGTATCTTGGTAGTGTTATTTATATACATATATATATATATATATACACATATTGTGGTCTAAAGAAAAAAAGAGAGAAAATGAGAAAGAAGGAAAGAAAAGAAAAGAAATCAGAGGAAATGTAATAGCATATTTCATAAAGAGACAGAGTAGTATGATCAAAAAAATGGGATAAAATATTATTATCAATTGGGCAAAGGAAGAAAGAAATGATAATATTTAAAGAAAGCAATGCAAGGACTCTAAAAGGTAAAGGACAGGAAATGGTACCTAATACTATATATTCATGGGTAACAAATAATTGTCATTGGAAATATTTAAATTATTTCATATAGGATAACATCTCACCATAAAAAAATTAGTCAGATGATCGTAATAACAATCAGTATTAAATTCCGTGTTCAATAATTCCTCTATTATTTATAGCATAGATAAAGTCCAGAGTCCATTTCTAGAATGAATAGAAATCCATATTAAAATAATCATGAATTGAACAATTTTAAAATAATGTTTAAAAATTTCCCATTGTATCCGAATGCTCTCACCTTAAAATTCAGTTACTATGTATGCGTAGTCAATTATAAAGATTCAGAAGTAATAACATATAGTCCCGCGGTTCAAGGTTTGAAAAAAGGATGGACAGAATACTTCAATCCTTATGGTAACTTCAAAGTAAGGATGCAGAGGGAAATAATGTGACCCACCTGGCAAAGTGATACAAGAGAAGTTGAATAAATGCACTTACTGAACATTATGTCTGCCAAAGTATCTAAGAAAAAGGAATTTATCAACTTTTCAAACATTGTTCTACATAGAATTCTTTTTATTTTTATAGTGACCCGTAAGCGAACACACACCACCTATGGGGCTGACGCTATCAAAAGGATATAAAATAAACTTAAGTGCTCTCTATCAAGTGGATAATAGCATAGCACATAGGATGGGTTGGCAAAATAACAGGAAATACGTATCGTTACACAGGGCATGAACCAAAAAGGAAAAGAAGAGAAAAATAGGAAGAGCACCTGATGTCAGCATACAAAGTTCGCCGTCAGAAAAATTGCATCTTGTCTGGTCATAACTTAAAATGATTATGGAAAGTGTAAACAAATGACCTCATAGGATTGCGTGTAAAGAAAAGGGAGTGGGCCAAAGGATATCTAAATACTGGCATACACGATTCAATAAACAAGCATATTGCCCCAGGTTAAAAAAACCATGCGGGGGTCTAAAAGGTCATACATACAATAAATGATATGTAGGAGAAGCTGAATTAAAGAAAACACACAAGCACGTAATGTTAGTAAACCCTTCTTCACACAACGTGTAAGCTCATGTAGTAAAACAGGAGTGGGCTAAAATATATTTTAATGCCATCATGCAAGATTCATGCATATTGCCCCAGATTCCAAAAACGCGCAGGGTCTAAAATGTCACACTTAAAAATTTTATTCTATATATGAAAAGCTCATTTGAATAAAGCGCACAAACAAGTGATGTTAACAAACCCTATTTCTACACAGCGTAGGCGGTTAATGGTATCCTTTGGAAAGAGGTAGAGAACATATAAAAACACTGCCCAAATTGCAATATTGAGCGGAAGAGAGCAAAAATATACACAACACTTCGGAAACTTAGTACCAAAATGTCAAACAAAGAATTACTTACTTTCATTACAATAGTTAGTCGGCGAAACAGCATAGTCACCAGCAAGTGTTACCAACACAAATTCGCACCAATATTTAAGGGGCAATCCCGAAAATAACATCACTCGTAATTGGACGTCAAAAGCGGGCAAGGTCAACAAAACCAAAGGAAAATAATACGCCCATATTGTAGTGGCACCAAAGGGTATAGATGGCCAAAATTAGATATAAAAGACCAACGCATTAGTAGTGCCACCAAATTATAAACCAGGAAACGCATTCTATATTGAATGTAAAATAAAAATATTTAAAAAATGATAACTAAGAAATGTGTTAATTGAATCAGGATACTCTCTGTCTACTCTCGGTCTAATTTTCCTTACAGATATATGGCAGGAATTCCCGTCCATAGTTTACGTTAGGAAATAATGGAGTTCCCTTTCTGTATTATGTCCCTTGTTTATTGCCTGCAACCTGCAAATCCATTTAGCTTCTCTTTGCCTGACCAATAATTCTCTATCACCACCTCCATCTCTGGTGGGTATGTGGTCAATACCGTGGAACCAAAATGAGGTATCATCTGGGTGCATCTCATTATAATGATCCACTAAGGGATATCTGTTGTCTTTGTTCAAAATGGCCCTATGGAGCTCTTGTATAGGAGTCTATAGGGGCCGAACTGTGCTACCCATACATATATTATATCACATTAGCACATTATTTTGCCATTTGTACTATAGAATTTACTTCAGATTATCTCTCGTGATCAAACTAACTGAACCCTATTAAATATATATTCTTGTTTCTATTTATTTTGTTTCCAATTTTGTCCAGATTCAGATATTACTTTTCTGACTTGATTATCCCTGAAATAGTTAAATATTTCATTTTGATATGAGAATTACTGGACCACTTTAGGTGATTGCCAAAGTGTTTCCAAATACTGGCCACTTCCGCTCCAAGATGGCCGATTTTTACCTTATCTTGAATATTGCAGTTACTGACATTTTCGCTTTCTACTCCTGGGCAGGCGTTTTCTCGTTTTCTTTTATCATAAGATTCGTGTATTTAAAGAATGGATACAATGTTACCCTATCGACAGTGACTTTCAGGGTTATTTATCAATACAATTACCATCGCTATTTATGGGATTGTCAAGTTCCTTTCGACTTTATTCTTTTATTCCCTACTTTTTCGATCTTACGGTCGTTTTCCAAACATTACTTAGTTATCATTTTTTTATTATTTTTATTTTACTTTCAATATAGAATGTGATTCCTGGTTTATAATTTGGTGGCACTATTAATGCTTTGGTCTTGCATATCTAATTTTGGCCGTCTAAGCGCTTTGGTGCCACTACAATATGACAGTATTATTTTCTTTTGGTTCTGTTGACCTTGCCCACTTTTGACGTCCAATTACGAGTGACGTTATTTTCTGGTTTGCCCTTTAAATAATGGTGCAAATTTTTTTTTGAAGTTTTATTTATAAAGTTTTCTTGATGAACAACAAAAAGAAAAAAACAGCCAGGTAGGTTACACAAGTTCGCGTTGCAATCACTTGACAATCATAAAGGCACTTTTCACGAGCAGTTGATCCGAGCAGGCAGGAAGTATCTATGCATCAACCCCTATTCAGTTCAATAGAACAGCTTCTGCACAACACCAAACAATAATTGACAGTCATATAGGCAGTTTTACAAGCAGTTGATCCGAGCAGGCAGGAAGCATTTATACATCAACCCTTATTCAGTGCAATAGAACAGATTCTGCACAGTACCAACCATTAATTGACAATCATATAGGCAGTTTTACAAGCAGTTAATCCGAGCAGGCAGGAAGCATTTAGACATCAATCCTTATGCAGTTCAGTAGAACAGAACATTTACAGTATCAAGACATGAAGACCATACTGCGTAAAATTCCCCGATCACCACCCTAGGCAACCGGCAGCGTGTAAGGGGTTTATCCTCTATTCATGACCAAGTCTCTGCAATGTCCCGCACGGGTATCCACTGGCATAACTCCTAGTGTGTCAGGATAAAGGGCTATAGTGAAGTGGTAGCTACTGCCCTTGCTCTTGGCTTTCATCCTATGAGTCTGCAGATGTAGCTGCCCTAGCCAATAGATAGGCCTGTAATGGGCCCCAAATATCTCTTGGTCTGTTCCGTACAGGTAACAAATCAACATAAATATTACTTTGATCCTGGCAATAAACCATAACATCAATCCACTCCTTAAACTTAGGAGCCCTCCCTCTAGCAAGTAATAGGGCAACATCTATAAATCTCCTAATAGTCTTAGGCAAATGACGTGTGTATCCTAACAGCATAGTCAACGGGTCTCTATTAATCACCCCTTCCACCATAATCTGTAAGGCATCCTGTATCTGTGACCAATACTCATAGACTCCAGGACACTCCCATGCCAAGTGGAAGAATCCTGCCCCCTCCACATTGCAGCGCTCACACCTATCGCTATCTGCCAAATGAAAGCGTAGCTTTCTAACAGGTGTATAATAAAAACGCAGTAAAAATTTTAAATGAATGATCTTTAACCTGCGACTAGACGATATATTAGCTGTGATGGCACAACAATAGTTCCATTGGTCTTCAGTAATGTCTCGGCCCAAATCTACGCTCCAGTGTCGCCGTGCCGAACTCTCAGGCCCATTGCGCTGTAACCTAATGTTATTATACAGTCTGGAAACAAGATGGCGGCCGTCTGATAAAAGCATGGCATGCAGTGGTAGAACTACATCTGGTTCAGCCGGAAAATTGGTCAATACTTCCCTTAGTCCCTGCCTAAGTCTGATGTAATAAAATACCTCCAGAGGAGTAGGTGTAACACCCTGAAATAGCTGTTCCCTGGTACGGAATTGTCCATTAAGGAACAGGTCCCCCCAAGTGGCAATCTTCGTGCGTTTGCACATCAACTTAAAACCCGTCTCCTGCAGGAGCGACATACGAGGGTGATATGTGAGAGGCAGTACTGGGGAATATAATTGCGGAGCATCAAGGACCCTTGCTATCCTACTCCACGCGCCTATGGTGCATGTCACCGTGGTAAACGGTGTGTCTATATCCTTCACCGTGCCCTTTATTAGGCCATTAAGAGGAAGAGCGCGCGGGATCCAGTCCTCTGCAGCAAGTTGTGGCATACAAGGCGTGGGATTGAGCCAATGATAAGCATATTGCGCTTGGGCTGAGATATAATAGATTTCAAAGTCTGGCACATCAAAACCTCCCTTATCATAAGGCTGGGTTAGAATGGCCAATCGCAACCGTGGCTGTTTACCCCCCCAAAAGAGACGAATGAGTTCCGATCTCAATCGTTTAAAAAAGTAAGCGCCAGGGTAGTAAGGCACATTCTGGAATAGATATAAAAACTGTGGCAGTACCACCATCTTTATTAGCGATGCCCTTCCCGCCATTGACAGCGGCAACGCCCTCCAGCGTGTAACATTGTCAGCAAGTCTCGTGATGGCCACCCCATAATTTAACCTAAGTGTCTTGTCCTTACTCAGGGATATCACTATTCCCAAATATCGAAGATCTGTGTCACACCATTCAAGTGGGTAATCCAACTGGAACTTCGTAACTGCACTCGTGAGTGGGAAGAATTGAGATTTCTTCCAATTTATTTGCACCCCCGATAGCCTCCCAAAGACTAGGAACTCACGTAAAATAGGGTTAAGATTGGTTTGTGGGCCTTTCACATAAAGCGTAATATCATCTGCGTATAACAACACCCCAATCTGACGTTGGAAGCATCGAAAGGCACTGTCTCTGTGCAATTGACGGATTCGACATGCCAGTGGTTCGATCGCTATAGCAAAAAGCAGAGGGGAGAGAGGACACCCCTGCCTGGTGCCCCTCGTGATCGGCATCGGAGACGATAGCAATCCATTAACAACCACTCTAGCAGTCGGTTTGGTATAGAGCAGCTCTATCCAGTTAACAAACAGTTTCGGAAACCCAATCCGATGCAATATAGGAAAGAGGTACGTCCACTCGACCGAATCGAACGCTTTCGTCGCATCTAAAAAGATAGCAGCAACTGGGAGTTCCGGAGCTATCGTCTGTATCAAAGAGAACAATGTTCTAAGATTATGTGTAGTGGCACGGCCTGGCACGAAGCCAGCTTGATCTGGTAACACTATCTTAGACATAATCAGTGAGAGGCGTGTTGCAAGTATCTTAGCAAGGATCTTCACATCACAATTGATGAGAGACAGTGGCCGATATGAGTCAGTGTCCGTCGGGTCCTTACCCGGTTTCAACAAGGAGGTAATAACTACCTCTCTCATCGATCCTGGCAATTCCCCAACTTCCAACGACTCTTCATAGACTTCCTTAAGGACCGGTGCCATTATTTCTGTGTAACACTTATAAAACTCTGCATGGAGTCCATCCAGTCCCGCCGCTTTGCCATTAGCAAGTGACATAATCGCGTCGCGTATCTCATCAAGCTCCAATGGCCCACTAAGAAATAGTCTATGCACGTCGCTTAACCAGCACAGTGCAATGTCATCCAGGAAGTTCCCCATTTCCACCTCGGTAGTTCGTTGTGAAGTATATAGCCACCCATAATGCAGCAGAAACTCCTCCTGAATCCTCTTCGTATTCTGACAGCGTGTGCCCTCCGGTGTGACAATCTCTAAGATATTGGCACTAAAGCGCGGCTTCCTCGTTATTGCAGCCAACACTTTGCCTGGTCGTTCCCCTTCGCAATACCTACGTGCAGTCCAATACTTTCCCCTGAATTTGACTTCTCTCGCTGCCTCTTCCTCGTACTCGGAAAGCATATCCCTAAATGCCTTGTGCGTCCCTGCTTCACTCCTTCTTGCCATCTCAATTTCTAACTCTTTCAGCTCGCGCTCTAACTTACTTAGTGTCCTTTGGATATCTCGCAGCACCCCACCATTTCTACACTATTTACCGAATCCCTGTTCCTGGGGAAAAACTCTTCAATCTCTACTCCCAACTCTGTCTTAAAAACTGTGTCTAGCAGCATGGAAGGGAGCAATCTCCATGGAGGTCTTATTTTATCGTGTCCAGGGATAGTCAGCCGTTACAAAAAGGGGGTTGAACCCATGCAGTCACGGGGACCTGGGCGCTATGTGATACATATATAAGAGGGGTCCCCGCAAGAGAGGAAGGTGTATTGTGGAATACATACACTGGAATTATTTGAGAAAAACAATAGAACAAAAATTTGTAATAAAGCAATATTCGATTGGTATTGTGATTTATTACCCAATACTACGTGATTGCCAGTGGCAGTATATAATCACAAAAGTTAATAATTACAAGCCCCAAGGGGGAAGGAAAGGAGAAAGGGAGGGGAAGTAGTGCTCAAGGGAGTGTTAGAACAAAGAAAAGTAACACAGTATCAAAAAAGTAACAGATGTATTACAAAATTGCAGACATTATCAAAACAATTATAATACAAAGGCCCAAGTACAAGGCAGAATTTGAAAATTGTTCACTAGATAAAATTCAACGGTCACATCTGAATATTAGATGAATCGGGGGTGTGCCGGAAATTCAACGTAAAGGAAACCAGTCGACGTTTCGACCCCTATCTACAGGCCAATTAAAGTCCTTTCACAGGGTCTTCATCAGGACGTCACAAAGGGAGAGGGGGGTGTGGGGCAATTCTGTATAAGACAATATAGAGTAATTAAACTTTAGTGCATTGTAGGGACAAAGATTATCATCCTATCTAACATTTAGACAAGGGATATTTTAATTAATAACAAAATTACCATGGAGTACGGCCCAGCCGGGCTCTGTACATGGAGAGAAACGCCACGCTGGAAGTCGTGGTCAATCTAGTAAGGTGGAAACCTCAACTGGAGAGGAGACAAACAATCAGTAAGATTCAGGTGAATCAAAAGGTTGTAAGTACTAATGTAACTACACTTACACCCTACAGGAGTAGAGACAATTAGTTTAAGGATGAACAGCAATGTTGGCCAAACATGGTTATCAACATGCTTGGATATTTATTATTAAAGAAGTTAGTCAAAACAATATGAATTGAGACTATAGCCACATGGGGATTGCAGACTATACCTCTAGGTCGTTGTGAACCAACCCTTCAAAGGATCCACGGGTCTGGCACAGTGCGGGAAAAACAAATTGTCTGCTTTTACAAATAGTCTCCTGTGGTAAACCAAAGGGAGGAAAGTTGTTTACCAAATGAGCGGGACGAGTGAATCTCCTAGTATGCGATACTCGCTGCAGGCTGACAGATACTTACAGATAAATGAGCGAAACCGCGCCGTCTACATAGGTCATTCAGTCAAACTCCGTAGCGTTGAGAACGCGGAGTGAGAGGTTCACAGATACAGATCGAAACGGGAATTGTATTTGCGCGCCTGTTTGTTTGGTAGTCCTACGATAAATAAAGGTGATTGTTTGTCTAAAGTACGGGACTAGAATTTGAAAAATATCACAGCGGACTCAAGGATTACTTACAGGGAAACGAGCGGGCAGCATCGTCTGCACTGGTCATACCGCGAACTCCGCAGTGTCTGCAGCGCGGAGTTTGGGGCGGAGCTAGCTAATGTGCCAGAATAGTTAAATGGAAGAGTTACTCGCGGTTGCTAAAACCGGGCATCTGAGTAGCATAAAGTATAAGTTTCTTGTAAATTGCTAAGGCGGGTACTTCCGTGAAAGCGCAACGTGATGATTTTATTTTATTTTAGACAGCTATATTAGGAAAAAAACATTGGAGAATATCATAAAAAAACCTCATAAGAAAACAGATCACTGGTGCAACTCTCACGCAGGAGGATGAAAACCAGTACGCAAGGCATTAAACGACAATAGTTTCTAAGAATTATGTGACCAAGCATCATAGATAAGAATGGTGTAAAAAATCCGTGCGACTCTTATCATAAAAGGTCGTAAACGGAAAACATATTATACTTAACATCAAATCATTACAGCAGACTCGTGCACTTCTCCAACATGAGAGTGTAACGAGTATTGTTGGTAATTGATGAACATTTAAGGATGAAAGTTTAACCAAGTGCTGCCAATTGTGCTATACTACTGTCCTGCTCATTCAAGCCATTCTTAATGGAGTCCAAAAGGGACATCCATTTGGACTCACGTGTGTTCAATATTGTGGGAAGATTACCACCTCTTCTACCCAGGGATACTTTTTCAATGACAAACCATCGTAAGTCTGTTACAGCGTGTCCTACTGTCAGCCAGTGGTCTACCAATGGCGCACCTGCCACTTTGCATCTTAATCTGCTAGAGTGGGATGAAATCCTGAATTTGATTTTCTGTTGGGTTTGTCCTACGTATAACTGGCAACATGGGCACCGAATGATGTAAATGACCCCAGTGGAGTTGCAATTCGTGTAGTGTTTTAAATTGTAAGTTCTTCCCCCGTGAACAAATGTTTTAGTCTGAATAGTTGTATCGCAGGCAGTGCATGTCCCACACCTGTGATGGCCAACTACAGGGGGTAGGTTCCAGAGGGATGTTAGAGTCGGTTGGCTTGCTGACTCCAAATAAGAATGGACCACCATGTCCCTTATGTTTTTAGCTCTCTTGAATGAATGAAGAGGCAGTTCCGTTTGTTCAATGACATCCGCGACCAAAGGCCAGTTTTGATTAATGATTTTTTTGATGTCATTGCTGCGTGTCGAAAAAGTCGTAACACAAATGACGCGGTTAGACGAAGTACGTGGCAAATTCTCTGGGTTAAGTAGGGAGTCACGTGGGTTGTACCACGCCCGTTTTCTGGCTCGTTTCACCATCCGTGATGGATATCCTTGTGAGATAAGGCGCTCACTCAGGACCTTGGACTCCTTAAGGTAGTTGGCTCTTGTGGAACAATTCCTCCTGACTCGGAGGAATTGTCCGACCGACAGGTTATCCTTAAGACCTCTCGGGTGATGACTCTGATATTGCAATAGTGAATTGCGTTCTGTAGGCTTCCTGAACAACGTTGTTTGTAGATGATCTACTTCCACATAGATGGAGATATCTAGGAAGGGTATAATTTCATTACTGGATTCCATCGTGAACTGGATATGAGGGTTCCGGGAGTTGAGCCAATCGTGGAAAACTTTAAGTTGATCTGCATTTCCTTCCCAGATGCAAAGGATGTCGTCAATATATCTGACCCATAGGGTCAGATTGGCCTTAAATGGATTAGTCCCTTGGAAAATGTGCTGATGTTCAAAATGGTCCATATATATTATTGCCAGATTTGGAGCGAAAGTAGCCCCCATCGTTACCCCCTTAGTCTGCAAATAGAATCCTTCCTGAAAGATAAAGAAGTTGTGCATCATAGCAATCTTCAGTAACTCAATTATAAAATCTGTAGGAACCTGAACCGGCGCAGTTCTTTTGTCTAGGGCCTCTCTCATTACTTCCAAGGCATCTAGTTGGGGGATGCTGGTGTAGAGCGATACGATGTCGCAAGTAACTAGGAGCGCATGTTCTGGATTGAATGGTCTCTCATCCATCAGGTTGATAACCTGGGTTGTGTCTCGTAGGTAAGCCCTGGTGTTGAGGGCGATAGGCTTGAGAAAGAAGTCCACATATTGACAAAGGGGCTCTAGCAACGATCCACAACCGGACACGATAGGGCGTCCCGGGGGGGTGTTGAGGTTCTTGTGTACCTTCGGTAAGGTGTAAATAGTAGCCAGTCTTAGAAATTTTTAGTTGAGGAATTCAAATTCTTGTTTGCTCAGGAAACCCGCATCCAAACCTTTCTGTGTGACTCTCAAAACGGTGCTTGCCAATTCACGTGAGGGATCACTGGGTAGAAGGCGGTAGCTAATACCATCCGACAATTGTCTGAGAATTTCTGCCTTGTAATCCGAAAGGTCCTGCACAACAATGGCACCGCCTTTGTCCGCGGGTTTGATGACTACTTCTTTGTTGTTGCGTAAGTCTGTCAGGGCCTTTTTCTCCGTCTTGCATAAGTTGAGTCTCGTGAATTTTGGTTGTTGTAGTGATCGGTCTACAGAGGAGATCACAACGTCTTCAAAGGCAAGAATCCGACTGTTCATGGCATATGTGGGTGGAAAAAAGGTTGAAGGTACTCTGAGTCCTGTAACCGAGCTTTGTTGTCTGGATGTTTGATTGCGAAACAAATATCGCAATCTTATCTTCCTGAAAAAACTGTATAGTTCTGTTTTCAACAAGAATTTGTTAACCGAAGCAGTAGGAACATAGGAGAGGCCTCGACTGAGGACCTTAAGTTCCTCCTCATGTAAATTATATTTAGAGATGTTGATCACAGGGCTGGTAGTAAGTGCACTATTACTCGGTGTAGTGGGGCCAGGTATGGCACGTTCGTCTACCATCTGTATGTGTTCCTCCGGGTTGAGATCTCCCCGTGCACCTCCGGGCGAAAGGTCACCCGTTTCTGCTGCTTGCCTCGGCCGCCATCCCATCCTGTCTGATTCTGTTGTTGTCCTCTTGTCTGGCCCCTGGGCCAGTTGTTGCCACGTCCCCGTGGAGGGCGCCATGAGCCCCGACCTTGGTCTAAAAAATGGGGTGGGAATTGTGGAGGGTACTGTTGGTAAACTGTATCTTGAGGGGGATAAGGTGGGTAAGGGTACGGAGTGCTGGGTCCTGCCTCACCGTCACTTCCGGAACTATATGAAGAGTCGGAAAAAGTTGTGAAATTCCGTCGTCCTCTGTAACCCCCACGTCCACGGTTGGTGAAACGACCCTGATTGTCCTGTTTATAATAATCCGGTTGTAGATATGGGTAAACCAATTTCTTGTCAAACAGTCTGAGATCTCGTGCTAGTTTTTCCAGCTTTTTGGTTTGGGCTGTGGTATCAAAGTCTTTGATTGTGGCTTCCAGATTCTCTACAGCTTCCTTAGCTTTGGTGAGTGTGTTATCTCCCAAAATTTCAGCCTTCAGGTCGGCAATTTCCTTGCTTAAAGAGACTACTTGTTCAGCTGCTGTCTCGACTCCCAGCACCATCCAGTGCCGGGAGCAGTTATTGGCCACGTAGCTGAACCCCTCTTTAAACTTTGGTACATCTACAAAAATCACTGGTTCGGTTTTAATTTGCAGGCCTACCGGAATTATATTTTCTTGCAAATATCTGGTGAAGAGGTGCCCATGTAGCCGAGTTCTTATGAGTTTCTTCTCTAATCTTTCCAAGCGGGAAATCTTGTCATTTAAAGTGATATCAATTGTAGGGACAGAAGTGGATAAAAAAGTGGTTGACAAATCCTTAGTTAGCTGATTGATGTACTCCTCTGTGTAGGAAAGTAATTCAGATTCCACCATGGTATAATTTAATTAAATTAAGGAAAGGTAACCTCGCAGGTCAGCACCTGCTCAGAAGACGTTACAAAAAGGGGGGTTGAACCCATGCAGTCACGGGGACCTGGGCGCTATGTGATACATATATAAGAGGGGTCCCCGCAAGAGAGGAACGTGTATTGTGGAATACATACACTGGAATTATTTGAGAAAAAGAATAGAACAAAAATTTGTAATAAAGCAATATTCGATTGGTATTGTGATTTATTATCCAATACTACGTGATTGCCAGTGGCAGTATATAATCACAAAAGTTAATAATTACAAGCCCCAAGGGGGAAGGAAAGGAGAAAGGGAGGGGAAGTAGTGCTCAAGGGAGTGTTAGAACAAAGAAAAGTAACACAGTATCAAAAAAGTAACAGATGTATTACAAAATTGCAGACATTATCAAAACAATTATAATACAAAGGCCCAAGTACAAGGCAGAATTTGAAAATTGTTCACTAGATAAAATTCAACGGTCACATCTGAATATTAGATGAATCGGGGGGGTGCCGGAAATTCAACGTAAAGGAAATCAGTCGAAACTGATTTCCTTTACGTTGAATTTCCGGCACACCCCCGATTCATCTAATATTCAGATGTGACCGTTGAATTTTATCTAGTGAACAATTTTCAAATTCTGCCTTGTACTTGGGCCTTTGTATTATAATTGTTTTGATAATGTCTGCAATTTTGTAATACATCTGTTACTTTTTTGATACTGTGTTACTTTTCTTTGTTCTAACACTCCCTTGAGCACTACTTCCCCTCCCTTTCTCCTTTCCTTCCCCCTTGGGGCTTGTAATTATTAACTTTTGTGATTATATACTGCCACTGGCAATCACGTAGTATTGGGTAATAAATCACAATACCAATCGAATATTGCTTTATTACAAATTTTTGTTCTATTGTTTTTCTCAAATAATTCCCGTGTATGTATTCCACAATACACCTTCCTCTCTTGCGGGGACCCCTCTTATATATGTATCACAGGGATAGTCAGCGGCAACAACACTGGGCAGTGATCAGAATATGTTCTGGGCAAATGTGTTACCGTACCTATACCCGCACAGAGCCCCCTCGTCACAAAGCAGTAGTCTAGCCTAGCCCATGTATTAGCGTGTGATATAAAAAGCGTACCCTCTCTATGCGCATGATGTGTGTATCTCCAACTATCAACCAGCCCGGCTTCCTCAATGATTCCCAATAGCACATCCCTCGCTTGCCTGTTATATTGACCACAACCATCCGATCTAGCCATTCCAGGAACTAATGCAACATTAAAATCACCCCCCCCCATATGACATGAGTAGCGCCCGCTCCCAAAACATGTCCCCAAAGTATCGTAAAAAATTCCGGAGTGTCAACATTAGGAGCGTAGCAGCTCACTATCGCAACAGTATCTATGCCCAAACGTCCCCATAATAGCACATAGCGCCCATTAGGGTCAAGGATCTCACCCAGCAACTGAAAAGCAATCGATTAATGGATCAATACAGCAGTGACCCTAGAGTACGAGGAATATGATGAAAATTTCCTGACCGTAGCCCATTTACTAGCAAATTTGGGATCCGATCGTGGGCGGATATGCGTCTCCTGTAACAAGGCTATGTGTACATTGTGCCTGTCCAGATAAGCAAGCACATTCCTACCTTTCCTAGCATCATTGATGCCCCGCACGTTCCATGACATTATCAACAGTTTACTTCCTGCTTTATCAGCCACCATCACTTGTGATATCAGTAACAACATCTACTCCCGTATGCCCCGACCACCGCCCATACGTGCCAGAACAAACACTCCAATGAATCTGCAATTTCGCGTGTAACTCATGTCTGTTGCAACGTGACTCCCCAGCACCCCCTTCCCATTGACTCTCCCCAACCAAGTCAAACATCCCGCAGTCCACCCTCCTCCCCCTACTACCCATACAAGCATACCTCGAGTGTATAGTCGTCATCTGAAGAATCACTCCTTCAGACGCCCATTGACATCCATTATTCCACCACACATTCCAGCGGCTCCAACACGAACCAGTCTGCAACAGCCATCCCCACCAGGGTCCTATGCTAAACTCAATCCTGGCATCTCCCTCCCCAATCCTATCTGAATGACTTATGAACGAGAGGGCCACAATCATACCCATCCCACCCCCTCCCACTGAAGCATCCCCAACTCTCCAGCATCCCCGCCCCTCCCCCCACCCATCACTGCTAGCAAACACCCCAACAGCTGCAGTGTAACGAACAATGGTAACGGGGTATACCCTAGTAGGGTCATCTAAGGTACACACTTTGCCACCCACTTCACCTCGCCCTTCGATCTGAACCACCCGATGTAGGGCATGTCGAGGGAAGGGGGTGGTGCCTGGCATACATTACCACCTTTAGTCCCAATGCCGTCCTCATCAGTTCCGACCATCCATATGAGCAGTACGACAACAGAGACCCCATTGCGGTTCCATAACAACAGCACGCAATGCAATCTCAAACTTATAGCACTTCAGTTAAGAATAAATCCCAACAGACTCTGAACATAGTTCAGTCCTCATCATTCTCCAAGTCATCCTCTGCAGGACGTTTTCCACGATCACGTTTCAGCATTTTTAGGAAATCCTCAACCTGTTGCGGGTTCAAGAAGAAGTGTTGTTTCGCCTGATGCGTGACCCTGAGCTTCGCCGGGTATAGTAAAGCATAGTCAATTTGTAGAGCTCGCAGTTTTTTCTTCACGTCCAAAAATTTTCTTCTTTGTTCTTGCACGATGGGCGTGAAGTTAGGGTATAGAGAAAAATTAACTCCATCACATGTCAATTGGTTAGCATTTCTGGCCGCCCGTAGTGCAGTATCCCTGTCTCGATAATTTAGTAGGCTCGCTATTATCGGTCGAGGCGGAGCTCCTGGTTTGGGCTGAGGACCAAGGGAGCGGTGTGCCCGCTCAACGATAAACTGCTTGGAGAAGGCAACCACCCCTATCGCTGTCTGTAGAATCCGTTCTACATACTCCTCCATCCGCCCTGTGTTTGTAGACTCCGGCACACCAACGACGCGGACATTATTGCGGCGACTGCGTGTCTCTTACTCCTCGTTCTTTGCAGCTATTACTCTGAGGATGTTGTCCATTCTTGACAGCCTAGTAGCATGGGACGCCGTGGTATCATCATTGTCCGAAATTCTCCTCTCCGCCTCAGTAATGCGTTCCTCATGAATATCCATCTTCTGCACAATAGCGTCCATCCTCGAGGACAACCAATCCACCTTGTCCACCACCGTTGCGAACCCTTGTTTCATTTCCTGCAGGAGGAGATGCATGTCCGGTGCAGCTGCTTCACAGTTAGTCCCCCCTGTTGGTAGGCTTTGAGCACCCCCGAATCAGACACCATCCTCACAGTTTTCTTCGATGCCAGGGCAGAATCAAAGGATATTTTCGGCTGTTGATTATCCTGCCGTCCCATGGTGGCACCCTTAGCTGACTTCACTGTGGGTAAAGAGGTCGCCCCAAGACCCCCTCCTCGTGGCGACCCGGAGTTCTTGGACATGAATTTGTACTCTCTCAGTGTCTAGTCCACCTGTCCTCCGTCGAATACGCCGTTCGCGCCTGCAGCACTGAACAAATGCCCCGCTCTCTCTGGCGTTTATGCCCAGATAGTCACTGCGCGCCAAACTGGACACCGCTCGTAGACATCGTATCCAGCCCCCGGTGTATGTTATGCTTAAGCCAGTGAGGCCACGGTGTAAAGGGATCAGTGCCGACCCCCCGGAGTCCCATACATTTCAGGCTCTACACACAGTTAATCGCAACGCCTCCTAGGCCACAAAAAGTCCCTTAAGCGTCCTCCATATGCGCCATTCTCCGCTGTCGGAACTGTACCACACTAGCGACTGCATTCCGATTCATAAGGTAGCGTTAGCATTTCTGAAGCAGCCACAGGTCCAATGTAATTGCACTAAGCACCTGCTGAGGCCAGGCCACTAAAACACCAGAGCCCGCTATGCCTATGGGCAAAACCAGCATATCACTCGGTCCTATGCAAAGTGTCTCCACTCAACTGTATCGTGGCACGATGTGCACCCCACACCAGTATGCAAGTGACCCTGGGATTGCTCCGAATGTCAGCGTGTGTCACAGATGCCGTGGGCGCCACCCCAATTCCACCTGTGCTGCCAAAATCCCCACGTGGCACTCATACACTCTTCACTATGCTCCGTCGTGCAGCAATCCCTGTCACCAAGCCAGCACCTTTATTCTGCCTTGTGGTTACACCAAATCACTGGCCCTGCACATTGACAGTACTCAATTCTGTGTTTGTACGTCTCACGCAGGTTGCTTATCGCACACCGCTCTCGGTCCCAGACAGCTTCAGATCAGATCAGAGCCCGGCTACAGATCTCCGGCTGCCTCATGTATGCCGATGGCTCCCCCGGCGTGCTAAGTCCCACGCTCTGCATCAAGGCTCCCGTATCTGCAACTCTACTCACGGGTCGTCGCCTTGCTGCCTGCTCCGTCTTCTCCAGCGGGGGGGGGGTCTCAAGCTACCGGTGTACATGTAGAGATCCCCTATCGGCGCCGGGCTTGTCCGCGCGTTGGATGCGCCTCACCGCAGACCTCTCCGCACCTACATTGGAACGCCGCCAGCCAGTTCAGTTGCGCTCCCGACCCCTTCCTCGGCCGCCAAATATCGATCCTGTGCCTGCAGCCCCCGTCTGTGTGTCCCATCAATGGGCAAATGCAGGAATACGATCTTCCTCCTACCGAGGCCCACTTGCCTCGTGGGCGCACCGGAGTCCCGTAGTGGTGGTGCCCGGCCTCGCGGTTAAGCTGGCTCCGCCTTCGCTGTCGGTCGAACACTGCTACTGTGATATCTCCGCATCCCAGGGTCCGATTCACTCCAAATTTTCAACGAGTGTCAGGGTATGGTTACTCTGCAATCGCATTAAGTTTCAGCGGCATTGGAGGTGATTTAAGCAGGATAAATGTCGGAGATTGGCACAGGCTGCAGGAGCCTCACGTAAGTGCGGCCATGCTGCTCGTGCGCCCTCTAGCGCCCCCCAATAATGGTGCAAATTTGTGTTGGTAACACTTGTTGGTGACATTGCCTTTTCGCCGACTATCCATTGTAATTAAATAAAGTAATTCTTTGTTTGACATTTCGGTACTAATTTTCTGAAGTGTTGTGTATGTTTCCGCTCTCTTCTGCTCAATATTGCAATTTGGGCAGTGTTTTTATTTGTTCTCTACCTCTTTCCAAAGGATACCGTTAACCGCCTACGTGGTGTAGAAATAGGGTTTGTTAACATCACTTGTTTGTGCGCTTTATTCAATTTAGCTTCTCATATATAGAATTTAATTTTTAAGTGTGACATTTTAGACCCTGGTTTTTTTTTAATCTGGGGCAATATGCATGCTTATTGAATCTTGCAAGATGGCATTAAAATATACTTTGGCCCTCCCCACTTCATTGCCTTCGTTTACTCTCCTTAAAATGGTCTCTAGAGTGACTGTTTCGCCCCTTGTTTTCGATGGGGATTCTTCTACTCCAACCCACACAACTCATACAGCCGAATAGATTACATACTAATGTCAGGAACACACACCCACCTCATAGACCACACGGAGATAGGACCTAGATCAGTATCAGATCACTCGCACATATGCCTAACCCTATCTGGCAAGCACAACGAAAAGCCAACCCGCAGATGGCGGTTCGATGACAGCCTACTCCAACATATCTCGGCGAAAGCAGAGATAGAGGGGGCGATAAAAGAATACCTGCTAATGAATGATACACCAGAGACAAGCAGGGAAGTGCTATGGGACGCCCTAAAAGCCACCATCCGGGGAACAGTCATGACAGTTAAGGGCAGGATGAACAAAGAAAGGAACAAGAGAATTGCTGATCTAGAGAAAGAGATTAAAAAGCTGGAGAACAGCCACATAGCCAGAATGGAAGATAATAACACACTCACGACTCTGACAAAACGGAAGTACGAACTTAATAGAATACTGAGCGAGAGGGCAGGGACCTGGATTAATAAATACAAATCGATTAACCTCTGCACTGCAAACAAAGCGGGCAAAAACTTAGCATCCTACCTAAGGGGGAAACAAAAACAGCACATGATAGGGGCCATCAAAGACAGTCACAGCAAGTCCCAGACTGCCAACAAGGATATCCTAGAGGTCTTCAGAGACTTCTATGAGGGCCTGTACACCAAGGATGATACGCTAAAGGAGGATGGGGGCGAAGAGCTGCTAGGAAGCATCACCACACCCACACTATCAGACCGAGAACGTCACATCCTAGAGCTGACCATAACGGTAGATGAGATAGAAAAAGCCACGGCAAGCCTCAAAGGCAATAAGGCACCGGGGCCAGATGGCTTTACAGCTGGCTTCTACAAGCAGTACCTTCACACTCTCAAACCCACAATGAAACAGGTATTCGAGGAATGTGTCCACACGGGACGCATGACACCCTCAATGGCTGAGGCAAACATAATTGTCATACCAAAGGAAGGGAAGGATACGACCGAGGTGAAGAATTATAGGCCGATCTCCCTCATAAATGTAGACTGTAAGATATACGCTAAAATACTTGCTAATAGGCTCAACGCATACCTACCCAAGCTTATACACAACTCCCAGGTAGGCTACCTCAAAAACCGTATGTCCCACGACAACACGAGACTACTATGCCACATAATTAACCACTCCTCCCAAGCAGCAATGCAGCAGTCATGATAGCCCTGGACGCGGAGAAAGCCTTCGACAGGGTCTCATGGCCATTTTTAGATCGATGCATGGGGAAAGTCGGGCTAGGACCTAACTACAGGAGGATGGTGATGGCTCTATACAATGGCCCAAAAGCGCGGGTGGTAGTCAACGGAGGCACATCGAACATACTCAACCTGGGCAGGGGAACGAGACAAGGATGCCCACTCTCACCAGCCCTATTCCTATTAGCCATAGAACCGCTCCTGACGATGATCAGAACGAACAAAGACATAGTGGGCATACCAATAGGGGGGGAAACCTTCAAGCTAGCAGCATACGCGGACGACGTACTAATAATCACAGAAGACCCAGAGAGATCCATTAAAGCACTGACGGACACCATCGAAAAATACGCCCAGGTCTCGGGGTACAAACTTAACAAAGATAAATCAGAGTGTAAACCCTTACACATCCACACAACAAGAACGGTACTAGGGACGTCAGGCCTATCATGGCAGCAGAAACCCATAAAGTATCTAGGCATCCTCTTTGAGAGAGATCTAAGAATGACACTGGAACACAATGAACAAGCAACAATCCAGAAGATTAAGGATAAAGTAGATGGGTGGTCCCCCAAATTCACAACATGGTGGGGAAGGGTAGAGGCTATAAAAATGATGCTCACACCGATGGTCAACTATATGCTAACCATGCTCCCACTGACCAACACAGAAGACTTCCACAAGAGAGTAGACAAGATACTGAACAACTTCTTGTGGAGAGGGAAGAAGCCCAGAATAAGCCTACTCAAGCTTAGACTCTCAAAAGAGCAGGGCGGTCTGAACATAACAAATTTCAAAAGATTCCAGGTAGCGTGCATAGCCAGACAGGGGCTACACTGGCTGGACCCAAGACAGGAATACACCCCAGCTTGGCTAACACTCGAGCGGGGACTACTAAAAGGCATGGACCCATCACCCTCCTCACCGCCACCCGAAACCCAGCAGTCAAGGACAACCCCGTCCTGAGGAACACGAAAACAGCTCTTCTGAAGGTAGACAAACTACTGACAACAAGTATCAAGGGAGGCCAATTTGAATCCATCTGGCACAACCCCACTTTAAGATATAGGGATAAGGTTCTAGACATGCACGAATGGTACAGACACGGCATCTCCATTGCCCAAGACCTTCAGAAACAGGGCGCGGACATAACCTTTGACACCCTAAAGGAAGCACACAACCTACAAAGCATAGAACTCTACAACTTCCTGAAAATCAAAGTAGCAATAAGAAAGGCAAACCTCAACAGCCGGACACCATCGCTCATACAACTCACAACCAGTCTCAACACACTAGGACACCAAGTAGCACACCTATACAAAGCCCTCCGCCCCAAAAACACCAAACTCAACGATAAGGTCACAAATTTCTGGGGAGCTTTAGCAGGGAAGGAACTAAGTGAGGCCGAGAAAGCAGAGCTATGGAGATCGACCTCTAGGAAAAAGATAACGGCAACGCTAAACCAGACCAAATATTGGCTAGTGCACAAGGCATACTGGACACCGGCCCGCCTGGCCTCCTTGGGAATCCGAGAGAGTGATGCATGCTGGAATTGTGACAAAGGGAGGGGAGACCTAGAACACCTTCTGCTCAGCTGCCCTAAGATTAAGGAATTCTGGAAAAGAATTGGAACACTCATCAATGAGATCACAGGAGTAGCCATACAAATAGATTTCCCAAGTCTAGTCCTAGGCTTTGCATCCCCTTCCATCACAACGACAGAGGATCATGACCTCATTGACCTATTGTTGACGGCCGCAGTAAAAATAGTCCTAAGTAATTGGAAGGACACTTCGAAAGCTGCGCCCCAGGCATGGCTCAACTGGGTCACGTTCCTAAAGGGGGCAGATAACATCACAGCGAAACACTCGCCGAAAACTCACAGGCAGTCAAACATGTGGGGACCCCTAGACCTCTACCTATCATCGCATAAACCCCCGTAGGCGCAGAACATAGACAACCACCGAGGGCGCACTCTGCGGATCAAACAAAAGGGAACAAGTTTGCGAGGCTCTTCACCTCTTTCATTTTCGACTTCTATCCTTCTCTGTCCCCTCTATGGTCCGGGGCGTGGGAAAGGATACCAACTTAGCATCGAGAAGGGGGGCAGCAGGAAACAACGACAAGCAGGACTTGAAATCTGACATCCGAACTTTTCGAACTACTCGAACCATCGAACTACCGCAAAGACACGGAAGACCGGCGGCCAAACACCCACCGTCCCCCGGACCCCCGGCGCCTTTTTCTTTCCTTTTCCCTTTTCTCTTCCTTCTTCCTCCACTCATGTATAGTCCATGCTCCATGTAAATATATATTTTTTATATACAATAAAAAAATACAGAAATAAAAAATATATACTTTGGCCCACTCCCGTTTCCCTACATACAAGCTTACGTGGCGTGTGAAGAAGGGTTTACTAACACTATGTGCTTGTGCGTTTTGTTTAATTCAGCTTCTCCTACATAGAATTTATTTGTATGTATGGCCTTTTAGACCCCGCACAGTTTTTTGAACCTGGGGCAATATGCTTGTTTATTGAATCATGTATGCTGGCATTTAGATATACATTGGCCCACTCCCGTTTCTCTACACGCGATCCTATGAGGTAATTTGTTTACACTTTCCATAATCATTTTAAGTTATGACCAGACAAGATGCATTTTTTCTGACAGCAAACTTTTTATGCTAACATCAGGCGCTCTTCCTATTTTTCTCTTTCTTTTCCTTTTCGATTCATGCCCTGTGTAACGATACGTATTTCCTGTTATTTTGCCAACCCATCCTATGTGCTATGCTAATTTCCACTTGATACGGGGAACATACGTTTATTTTAAATCTTTTTGATAGCGTCAACTCCATAGGTGGTATGTGTTCGCATACGGGTCACTATAAAAATAATTCTATTTAGAACAATGTTTGACAAGTTGATAAATACCTTTTTCTTAGATACTTTGGCACACATAATGTTTAGTAAGTGCATTTAGTCAACTTCTGTTGTATCACTTTGCCAGGTGGGTCACATACTTTCCCTCTGTGTCCTTACTTTGGAGTTACCGTAAGGATTGAAGTATTCTGTACATTCTTTTTTCGAACCTTGAATTGCGGGACGATATGTTGTTACTTCTGAATCTTCCTATTTGATTACGCGTATATAGTAACTGCATTTTAAGGTGAGAGCATTTGGATACGATGGGCCATTTTTAAACATTATTTTAGAATTGCTTAATTCATGATTATCTTAATATGGATTTCTATTCATTATAGAAATGGACTCTGGACTTTATCTATGCTATAAATAATAGAGGAATTATTCAACATAGAATTTAAGACTGATTGTTATTACGATCACCTGACTATTTATTTTATGGTGAGATGTTATCCTATATAAAATAATTTGAATATATCCATTGACAATTATTTGTTACCGATGAATATATAGTATTAGGTGCCTTTTCCTGTCTTTTACCTTTTCGAATCCTTGTATTGCTTTCTTTAAATATTATCATTTTTTTCTCCCTTTGTTCAATTGATAATAATGTTTATCCCATTTTTTTCATCGTTCTACAATGTTTCCCATTCCCCTTTCTTTGTTTTTGGCACTTTCCCACCGCAAGATAATCTGGCCAAAGAAAACTTTTCCTCTTTCCTCTGATTTATTTTCTTTTCTTTCCTTCTTTCTTATTTTCTCTCTTTTTTCTTTCTTCTCATTTCTTTAGACCACAATATGAATATGTATACATAACACTTCCAAGATACTTCTTCTAAAAATTGTGAATGTCTATTTGTAATATATTGTAAAATATGTCTTTTTAAAATTGTATATATTACGTTATGTGGGATGTCTATTTGTTTTTATATATTTTTTTATATATGTTTTATTCTTAATGTTACTATTTTGTTATTATATATGGTATTTGTTTATTTACATTATGTCTCATTGTGATTGTTTCAGCCCTGATGAAGTTCCTTGGCACACAGGAACGAAATGCATTTTCTTCGATTTCTTCTAGTCCTGTTTCAAAATCTTTCTCCTGACTGCAGTTATGCCTTATTGGTATCATCTCTCCATATGGGATGCCTTTTATAACTGCAGGCGGGTGTGAACTATCAGCTCTTAAAATAGAATTCGTAGCTGTTTTTTTACAGAATATCTTGCTTTGCACTCTATTCTCAACTAGAAACAGTTCCACATCCAAAAATTCAATCTTTTCTTCATGGTGACACAAAGTGAAAGTAACATTGAAACTATTGCTATTCAGAAATTCAAAATACTCTGATAACTCCCCATCTGTCCCTCTCCATATAACCATAACATCATCAATAAAATGGGCCCAAAACAAAATGAAGGCCATCCACTTAGCTGCCCTCCTACCCCAGGCATGGTTCCTCTCGAACCAACCCATGAAAAGGTTGGCATAAGAGGGAGCAAACCTGGAACCCATTGCCGTACCTCTCATTTGGGGAAACCATTCCCCTTCAAATAGGAAGAAGTAATTATTTAGTATCAAAGTACTCATTTCAGCAATCTTTGTTGAATGATCTAAAAGGCTTGCACTCCTGTTTCCTAAAAAATGATTCAATGCTTGCTCTCCTTTCTCATTCTCTATAGAGGTATATAATCCTACAACATCAGGAGTCACAAAACTCATACCATCCTCCCAGATCACATCCTGTAACTTATTCAGCACATCCATGGTGTCCCTTATGTGAGAGGATAAATTAATAATCAGTGGTTTAAAAAAAAATCCAATAATTCTGAAATATGCTCAGTTAGACTCCCCATACTGAAGACAATTGGTGTTCCTGGTCCATTTTGCAGAGACTTATATATTTTGGGCAAAATATATATAAATGGAAAGGTGGGATTCGTAACATTTAAATATTTATATTCCTGCTCATCCAATAAGTCTTGTTCCTTCCGGGTAAATAACCTTTCAGTTATAATCCTACTGGCTTCCTTGGTTGGATTGTAACTCAATCTCCTGTAACACCCAGTGTCACCAAGTTGTCTCCTCACCTCATTACCATAATCCTCCCTATTCATAAGTACAACATTACCACCTTTGTCGGCTTTGCGTATTTCTATACTTTTGTTATTTTTTAGGCTAGTAATTGCTAATCGTTCCTCTTTGGACAAGTTCTCATTACATCCATAATTGCTCCTCCTCAATCTACACTGGTCCTCAAGTCTATGTAGATCTCCCATGGTTTTTTGAACAAATAAATCATTTGCAGCATACTGAGAACCCTGCCGTGTAAACTTGGATACTGGTCTAAGGGCGCTAGTACAATCATAATCCATTGGAATAACTAACAGCGATACCATGTCTTCCACCTCATATCTCTCACCCTCTGTTAATGAAACAAGCATTTGTACATCTCTTAAATGTGCTATAGATAATTCAGAGCCTCTACCTCTGGTATTAACGTCCACAGAGATATCAATGGTTGAGAAGAAATGTTTTCATTTCAATTTTCTTGCAAACTTAAATAAATCAATTTCCATATCTGTAAAGTTACAATAACTATTAGGGAAAATGATAAGCCTCTGTGACACTGATATTTCATGCACATTCAAAACTCGATCAAATAAATTGATGACTGTTAAATCATAATCTTGTCCAATTAATTCATTCTCACTTATCCCCTTTCTTACTTCCTGAATTGGTCCTGGCTGTTGGTTCCTATCTTATTACTGTCTGTGTTGTGCTAAGTGTGACGCATCCCTGCAGTAATTTTAAAGGGTGTAGCGCTCTAAGGAAACATGTTTCTTGCTTATTCGTCAGGTAGACCGCAATTCTTCAGGACCAATTAAAGTATCTATCTACACTAATCGTGGTGCGTAATAATGTAATTGAACCACAAACAGGACCTTAATTGTGGTACCTGTTGATCTAGAGGCACAACCTGAAATACAAAAAGGGAGTCATTTCACATGCACAGTTAAATGATACAGCAGAACGTATGTTTACATTTTTGTTCAATCACTGCCCTCTTTCCCTGAGCTAAACTACTCACGGGGCACCTTTCGGCACGGGCATGGGGGAGCACTATGCAAAAAAGGGTATGCAGTTCCTAAGTGATAAAACAGGTTGAGTAAGAGAGCAGCCTGGGGCCTGCACATTTAGTGAATGTCCAGCTCCTGGCTGCGTGACTTGAAAATATGTGTATGTCAAGATGACCTTTCCACAGCCTGAAAGACATTCTTAATAGTGGCCAAAAGGTAGGGGGTGTAGCACTTCAGCACATTAGGACGGGTGGCGACTGGCCACAGGATTTGGCAAGAGGCGGTATTCCAGGGAGCTGGGTGCAAGGGAGCTGGGAGCAGTGTCTCGCCAGACACTGAGGGGCAGATTTATGAAGGTCTTGCGCCGCCGGTGCGTCACTTTATTTGATGCAACGGCGGCGCAAACAATGCTCCCTATTTACAACGTGACGCATCTAGGAGATGCGTCACGTTGTAAAGCCCTGCGCCAACAGGAGGCGTTCCGGCGCAGGGTGGGCGTTCCGGGGCAGGTGCGCCTCGCAAAAGTGGCTGAGTGAAATCTATAAGATTTCACTCAGTCACTTTCAGGACAATGCTGCATCAAAAGCCTGCGCCTGCTTGAAGCAGGCGTAGGTCTTGACGCAGCATTGTGGAGATGGGGCACCCCCGAGCCTTGCTGGAGCTGCGTCGCGCTTGCGATGCAGCTCCAGCAATGCGCCACCTTTACGGCACAGATGCGTCACGCATCTGTGCCGTTTTTGCCCCATGGTGCGCCGCATTGTAAATGCGGCGCACCATGGGTGGCGGAGCAGCGGCGCAGGATGACTGGCGCATCCCTGGGGATGCGCCAGTCATCATAAATCTGCCCCTGAATGTTGTGTGTCACAGATAACGACCACATGGGTACTGAGCTCAGTGCCAGGCCACACTTCTCTCCTTCCCCGACACACTTCTGCAGCTGGAAAGGTCACAGAAGGTGAGCCCTGAAATTTGAAAGAAGTGTATAATCAAAACACAAACCAAAAATACACAGACAAAAACACCGTGTTAAATGTAAGCTGTGCAAATATTTTCTCTAAACCATCAGCATACCTCAGAAATTCACTGAAAAAATTACTTTTATACTGAAGTTATGGTTACGATTTTCAGCAAAAATATTATCAAAGTTCATTAGCATTGGGAAACTACGCACCCGTAATTACCTCCTTGCATTGCTTATGTCTTCATACATGATGTCACAGACATGTTGAGGGGGGGTAACCTTTTTTGGAGAATTCAAACATCACATATTGCTTCTCCATTTTGACATCACTGTGACTGGCCCAAGCTGCTCCTTAGCAGCAAACGATAATATTATTAGAAAACAGAGTATTTCTAGGGCTATCATTTTAGAACTGACTATGTCTGTGTTGAAATTGAAATGACAGTGAAAAGAAAAATCATTATTACTGTTCCGAACGGACTATCAATACAAAGGTTTTCACCCTGCTGTCCAACGATGAAGAATGTGATGCAGATGTAAGAGACTCTTTTGACCAATAGAAATGGAGGATCTTTGCTGTTGGGCAAGATGGTACCTGAGTTAGCGTTTCTCTCAGCGCTCCTCCGGTCGGAACACAAGACACCCAATGCCGCGAACAGATACGCTGCACCGCCTCAAAATTGCAGCCGCCAACTTACTCTGACCAGTGATCTGTGGGAAATGTTATGCAATCCCCTTTGTGTTTGTCAAGGCTGGCAGCACCGTTATGAGAAGCACGAGGCAGCTCAGGGCATCCGCGTTGATCGCTCGGGCTTCTGTAGCGTCTTTCTGCCAGGCCCTCGGTCACGCATCAACGGCTCCATCCGAAGCTCTTGGTACTCCTGGTAGACCTGTGGTGCGAGGACGCACCAAACAAAAGACACAACAATATACTTGTCCTCATCTTGCCAGAGTGCTGTTACCACAGACAAAAGGAAGTCTCTGTGGAAATTTTTACATATACACGGCAAGATACTATAAAACCAAATATGGCAGGACGAGGAGCCGAAGCTGCCAAAATCTAGAATAATCAACCCAGCCTGGTAATTACCCCGAGTCCTGGACTCCCTAACACAAGAAAAGAGCAGCTTCCTGAAATTCGTGCAGGTGGCAAGGGGGTTAAGGGGGGAAAGCAGAAAAGCCAGAAGCAATCAAGAAGGCCCCACAGCGAAACACTTGGGATGTAGATGACTGCCAGCCATTAATCACCAACCTCTTTAGGCCAACAGGGTCAGGTCATCATGGTCTGACGGAACTAGAACCGGAGGGGAGAAGCAAAGAACAAGCTGGTGCTGATGTTACAACACCCCCTGTGATATAACCTGTATCCAAACCTCAGACAAACCATGGATCAGAATCTAATACAGGCAACCCCACCCTTGAGAATGGCGACAAAATGGATAAGTCACACACAAAGAGGGCCAGGAGGAGGTTTAAGGACCAGCGTGGGCACACTCCCCACTCTATTATAAAACACATGTAAGAGCCCACGGGTCCAAATTTCTAATAGTACAAGGATGTGACAACCCAAGAGAGAGACACCAAATGACCTCACAAGGGAAGGTATCCCTTTTAAGGATGACTCCCCTCACACACCAAAGATGTCATGCTTCATCATAGAGGTGCCTCCTTGTGTTAGGAACCTAGTCCTAACGCGGGCTACAACCCCCTCTCTACGAGGGAGGAGCTCAGGGGTGTTTTCCAACTTGAGCACAGGGGTTGTATTAAAACCCTATTTTAGCGTGTTGTGTGTATGAGTGAAAGTGTAGTGCTTGTGAATGTGAGTTAAAGCTGCCTATAGAGCTAACTGTCAGGAACTTTATTATAGCTGCCCTATGACAGGATTAAAAACAACAATAAGCTGTATAATGCAGCTGTCAAGATTCAAGACAGATGCATATATGGGATCAACATGTTTCGGCCATCAACGACCAATACGAGTGTCTTGGCCTTCGTCAGGATCCAAAGAATATAAACAGCTACTGCAACAAGTGTAATGAGGAAAACAATCAAAGATGTATACTGAACCAAAAGTTAATGTGTTCAGCGAAGTGTTCTGCTGCAACCTGCAGTGGAAGTAAAAAGAACAAACAAAGCTAGTGTCAACATTAGTTGGGTGTCACAAACCAAGTGCAAACTACCTCAACATAAATAGTGTCAAATGTGGTGACTATTGCCATTGCCTGCTGGACAATAATGATGCGGTAGGACATGGCTTTTGTAGTTCGGACTGGACTGTTCCCATGGGGCACAGGGTCAGCGCTGATTTGCATATCGCCATTGTCTAACCCAGGGTGGTGTGGAGTGGAAAAACGATGGATTTGGGCCCAGATCTTTGGACTGGGGTGAATGTGTGACATTGATCCACATTCTGTCCATCATTGTTGTGTTTGCAGTTACCGCTCTAAGTGTACTGGGGATGCTCAGACGTGAGTCCCAGGCACTCCACACCACTGGAATCAAGCTAGCCGGGCTGAAGAGAGGTGTTACCTCGAAACCGGGCCGGTCCTCGGATGCTTGTTTCCGTTCTGGGAAGGACATGGCTTTTGTAGTTCGGACTGGACTGTTCCCATGGGGCACAGGGTCAGCGCTGATTTGCATATCGCCATTGTCTAACCCAGGGTGGTGTGGAGTGGAAAAACGATGGATTTGGGCCCAGATCTTTGGACTGGGGTGAATGTGTGACATTGATCCACATTCTGTCCATCATTGTTGTGTTTGCAGTTACCGCTCTAAGTGTACTGGGAATGCTCAGACGTGAGTCCCAGGCACTCCACACCACTGGAATCAAGCTAGCCGGGCTGTAGAGAGGTGTTACCTCGAAACCGGGCCGGTCCTCGGATGCTTGTTTCCGTTCTGGGAAGGACATGGCTTTTGTAGTTCGGACTGGACTGTTCCCATGGGGCACAGGGTCAGCGCTGATTTGCATATCGCCATTGTCTAACCCAGGGTGGTGTGGAGTGGAAAAACGATGGATTTGGGCCCAGATCTTTGGACTGGGGTGAATGTGTGACATTGATCCACATTCTGTCCATCATTGTTGTGTTTGCAGTTACCGCTCTAAGTGTACTGGGGATGCTCAGACGTGAGTCCCAGGCACTCCACACCACTGGAATCAAGCTAGCCGGGCTGAAGAGAGGTGTTACCTCGAAACCGGGCCGGTCCTCGGATGCTTGTTTCCGTTCTGGGAAGGACATGGCTTTTGTAGTTCGGACTGGACTGTTCCCATGGGGCACAGGGTCAGCGCTGATTTGCATATCGCCATTGTCTAACCCAGGGTGGTGTGGAGTGGAAAAACGATGGATTTGGGCCCAGATCTTTGGACTGGGGTGAATGTGTGACATTGATCCACATTCTGTCCATCATTGTTGTGTTTGCAGTTACCGGACAATAATGATGCGGCACTTATCAAATGTGGTCTCAAACGTTACTGCATC
Organism: Lissotriton helveticus; assembly: GCF_964261635.1. Taxonomy (NCBI): domain Eukaryota; kingdom Metazoa; phylum Chordata; class Amphibia; order Caudata; family Salamandridae; genus Lissotriton; species Lissotriton helveticus. Next base: position 1,819,207,357 of record NC_136057.1, read on the forward strand.
TGTCCGGGGCTAATTTAGCCCACGGCACAGATGAAACCCCCATCTAGAGAAGAGATTGGGGGAAGTGAGTAAAAAAAATTAAATAGTAAGCAGAGAGAGACAAGTCACCGAGTATAAGCAGGTCGTGGAAAGCAATGAACTAGAGCAGTCTGTGATATCAGCTGTTCTGGATATTAGTCTTATATGCTTGCCCAGATATGCAAAATGATCAAATATTTTGAAGAAAATGCATATCGATTCCCAAAGAGGATTTAAATCCCCCGTCATCGGTCTCAAGATAACACACCGCCCAGCCCTGTGCTTAATGGCGACAGTGGGTGATACAATTTAAATATTCTGACCCCAACTTAAACAACAGGAAATATACTACTAATATGTAGCAACGAAGACCTAGCAAAACCTTTAACTCTAAAAAGTATGGGTTACTTATCAAAGAGTGAAAGTAACTCGTAAGTACAGAGTCGCACAGGTTTCGTCCCTGTTGCGCTATATGAGTAGGACGCTAGGCCAGGGACAGCATAACTGCTAAGCCACAGACAGCGTAACTCAGCTGAATAACAATATTAGACCTCCATACCTTACACCTCTCTTGCAGGTCAACAGGCGATCAGAAAGAACCTTGGGTACATTGGAGAGTGTCACAACTTACACTTCCCTCTTGCAGTCTAAAGAATTATTTTTAACCACCTGGACCACCAGTTTTTGCTTCTCTCCGGTAGGTCAACAGGAGATTAAAACCATCTATCTGTGACGACACACCAGCCCCTTGCGATACTAGTATGTATATATATTTTTGGATCACCGACTGGCTAACAGAAACACAGCTTTTTTAAAACCTGCACCTTAATCACAAAACTGTCCACATTGCATTTAAGATAAAGGGGCCCCATTGCATTATTTGACACTCAGTTATTTATTAGGGTTCATGTCCCATTAATTTTACCAGCATTGCGAACAACTCCATACCTCCAAGAGGCCAGACATGATTAGCCATTGGCGGCGGCCATTTTGGGTAGGGTTTCCGCTCCAGTTTTTGCTACAATGACTGGGCGGAAACATAAGCATAAATACTGGCACCCGATGCGAGACACGCTAACATGTGGTCCGGAGGGGAACAACTAGGTAACACACCGTGAGGAGAACTCCCATCAAGTAATTCCTTTCCTTTTCAGACGGAGATGAAAACCGGGCAAACGGCGGTCTCGACCACGGCAGTCATCGCATGTTTTTCCTAGCATTTTCTAGAGAGAGAGAGGCCATTAACTAGGCTTTGTCCCTCTTTTCAGAATTAGAATACGAGGGCCCTCATCCCCTCAAGACCATGGGGCACAATTTTGCTTACATATGAGTATGTGATTATGTTCTCTCTACATACTGGATGTGTTGTGTTTTTCTGATCGTGATCCCCCATATTCACCTGTCTTGAATCTTGATAGCTGCATTATACAGATTATTGTTGTTTTTTTATCCTGTCATGGGGCAGCTATAATAAAGTTCCTGACAGTTAGCTCTATAGGCAGTTTTAACTCACATTCACCAGCACTGCACTTTCACTCATAGACACACCATGCTCACATCAGGTTTTTAGTACAACCCATGTGCTCAAGTTGAAAAACATCCCTGAGCTCCTCCCTCGTAGAGAGGGGGTTGTAGCCCGCCGTAGGACTAGGTTCCTAATGTGAGGAGGCACCCCTCTGGTGAAGCATGACCCCTTTGGTGTGTGAGGGGAGTCGTCTTTAAAAGGGATACCTTTCCTTGTGAGGTCTTGTGGTGTCACTCTCTTGGGTTGCCACATCCTTGTACTATTAGAAATTTGGACCTGTGGGCTCTTACGTGTGTTAAACAAAATGGATAAAACAGCTAAAATATACAGCCATGGGGATCAGGGTGTCAGAAAAAACTGTAGGAACTACCTCATCTTCTCAGGCTAGATCCCCTGATGTCTAGGAAAAATGTTACTCTTTAACTGATGAATCAGAGATCTCGGATGTAAACATATCAACCTCAAGTGACGGAGTGGGGACAATTGGAACAGCAGCACTGGGCCAGAATATTCCGCTAAGGCAAAAGGGCCAAGAAAATCCCTAACAAGGAAGGGAAGAAGGAAAAATCTGCGTGAGTCCTCTGATTGTGGAATTCTGGAGGATCTGAATTAAGGCAACTCGGCCTCACAACTAACTGTTCTAACAGAACAAACGCCTAGAATCAAGGAAAATATCACAAGGACTAACATTGGAGAGAGCCCAGGGAAACAGATCAACCCTCCCCTAGCACTGGTACTGCAATCGATCAAGGGCTTCCTGGAGGAAGTAAAGATGGATAACCGGAGAGCCCGTCTCGCTGCTAAAAAAATATAGGGGGCAGTACGGAAAGTAGGCACAACCTGTGCGGAGATAGCGGATAGAATGGCTCCGAAGAAGCACGGACCGAGAATTTGGAGAAGGATGTTGTCACCATAAAGACACAGCGTGATGCACACAAGGGGATCATTAAGGATATGACTTGGAAATTGGAGGAGCATAAAATAGACAATGTTGTAACAATCTCCGCTATTTAGGAATTCCAGAAGGGGTCGAAGGAAGTGACCCCAGGAAATACATGGTCTCTCTATTAAGCAGCACATTTCCTGAACTAGGTATGTGGGACTGGGCAAGGAAATACAGCAAGCCCATAGGTTTTCTCTGATGTCCCCAAAACGCCCTGTGAACAATCCTGAAAGACCACGAGCCATGCTGTTATATTTTAGGAACTTTTTGTTACATCAGACTCTTTATGATTTAGATTGGCCAACTGCTAACATGGAATATGAGGGAGTGAGCTTTTTTACTAGGCCCGATTTCGCTCATGCCACAGTGGAGCGGAGAATGAGGCAGCTTTTTTCTCCCTTTCAGCAGTTAGGGGTGGAAGACTATCTGCAGAACCCAGCCAGACTAAAAATTGTCTTCCGGGAGTCTACACGCAGTTTCACATCAGAAATTCAGGCTGTAGCATATTTAAAGGAAATTTCTGGGAGACCTGAGAATGGGGTCTAAGAGAGAATAGACCACATAATCTAATATTAAGGCACCTGAGATGCTGGATATGGTGGCAATTTGTTTAACCTCATTACTGTGGCTTGCGTAGTAGAAACTGCTTAGGAATTAAAGAATATGTGAGGATTAGTTCATTTGTTCATGAGCAGCTTGGACGGTGGCACTGCATTTGTTTTGTTTTTTCGAGTGGCTTTGGAAATGACGGGAGGGGTGACGAGGCAGCGATTACTCAAATAACATAATCCTGGCTCGGGCCGAGACAGGTCGCCTCAGTTACAGGTGGGGGGAGGTGGGAGGGGTTGGGGCAAGGGGCTTGGTTTGGGTCTGGGGCGGGCTTTGGGTGGGTGAGGGCTGGGAGGATTGTGAGGTGCACAGTATGATTGTTAGGAGGATTCCTCTGATGGGTAAAATTCGTATCACCACTATTAATATTTGTGGCCTTAATGACCCTAAGAAAAGATGAAATATGGCAACAGGGCTATGATTATTGAAGGCAGATGTAATATGCATGCAGGAGACTTACATAGATGGTGTTCAACTATACCTGCTGAATTCTTTAGGTCATAGGCTGGTTGGGGGGACTACACAAAATACCCAGACACGAGGGGTAGCGATCGTTGTCATCTAGCAATACGTTACAATTTACCCGAACACTAACCAATCAGCTATGCAGATGGGTAATAACAGAATGCCGTAAAAGTACTGGGTAATCGTTCACCATCTGCTCAATATATGGTAGCATTCTGGACGACCCAGGAGCATATTAACATGTAAATAGAGAGCAGGGAACTTGGCCACTCCCCGTTGTCCTACGTGGAGACTTTAACATAAACATACCTGCCAACAAGGCATTCGGCCCAAAAGATATTTAGTCGTATAATGGCCGGAAACCTAAGGTGTTTCGGACACTAACGGCATTATGCAGGGATTATGGGCAGAATGACGCTTGGAACTGGCGAAACCCAACAGATTCAGGGTTCACGTATTTCTCTATCCCACATAAAGTTCATGCCCGACTTGATTTTATCCTTGTGTCTCAATCTCTGCTTCATGAGTGTATGATAGAGAAAGCTCTGTGTATATTGTCCGATCACAACCCTTTAGGGATTGAGAATAAGGGAGACAATGTTAAATACAGGGAAAAAACGTGCAGCATTGAACGGGCATTGTTGATTGATGAGGATATTGTAGCCTTATTAAGAACTGGATACCGCAATTTTTAAAGGAAAATATAGGTAGTGCGGGAATAGACATTGTGTGGTATACACTGAAAGCCAGTATACGAGAGGAAACTCTGAGATATTCTTTGATCGCAATAAAAAAAAGACAACAAAAACATGATTTACAGAATAGACTGGGCCAAGCAGAGGAGGACTTAGTGGGGACTATACACCGGGGGCGGGGGGGGTTTGTGGATGATGCGCAAGCAAAGGTAGCAGTTGCTGAATTCTCCCTTATGGAAATAATTGCCACAGATGCTGCAGATAAACTTATGGTATGGAAAGAGAAGGCATACGAGTACAGTGAGCAGATTGGGCATCATCTGGCAACAAGAGCAAGACAAAAAACAATGCAAAACTTAATACAAGAAATTCGGGATCCCACATTGGGAATAGTAACAGACCCGGATAGCATCCGGAACACATTTTATACGTACTATCAGACGTTATATCAAGATGATGTACAAAGGGATACAAGAGAAATTAATGATTATCTGACTCAATTCCTGGAGAACAATTTTCTATAGAAGACCAACAACTGTTAGATGATCTCCCACAGTGGATCGAGATACTATTATGTATCAATAGCCTACCTAACGGTAAGGCGACAGGATTGGATAGTATTCCCACTGAATTTTATAAAAAATTCTAGCAGGAACTTAAAGAATGTATGACCCAACTGTTTGTTCACATGTTCAAGGGGGGGGAACCTCCAAACTCTTGGTCTTCCGTTAAAATAGTAATCTTCCTCAAAAAGCATAAACCGGCGAGTGAGCCCAGCTCATATCATCCAATTACACTGATTAAAAGTGACAGTAAAATATATTTGAAAGTGTTAGTAGCTTGTCTGGCGCCAATCATCCACAAGGTAATTTCAAATCGACAGCATGGGTTCATTCCAGGGCGTGGGACGCTTGACCATATGAGGAGGGTTATCACACTCTTGGATGCCTCAATGGTACCCAAGGACCCCATGGCTTTAATCTTATTGGATGTGGAAAAAGCCTTTAGCAGGGTCTTGTGGCACCTTTTATGGGAGGCCTTTCGAGGGGTGGAGTTAAAGGTGTGCTATTGTAGGCCATCCAAATGCTCTATTATCACCCACCAGCCAGGGTTAATGGTGCTCTTTTAGATCCATTTGTAATAATCAGGGGGACCCGTCAGTGATGCCCAAGCTCACCCTTGTTGTTTGCTGTATATATTGACCCCCTCATACGTCGATTAGAAAATAATCGGCCCATTAGATCTATCATGACACATGGCTGGGAGACAAAAGTGTTGGCATATGCTGACAACATTGTCCTTGTGAAACCTGACCCTACTATTGATCTACAGGAAATAGAAGAAGAAGCAGGAAGATTTGGGAAGTTTTCTGGGTTTACACTTAATCGTGGTAAATAACAAGTAGTGGTCAACGGGAATACAGAGATAGATGACTCTAGAGTGGTCAAGAATGCAACATATTTAGGGGTTAATATCTCTGCAAACATGGAGGAGATTGTTAAAGACAATATAGGGCCTCTTTTAGTTAAAACTAAACAGGCTTTACTTGAGCTAAACAATTTACATCTATCCATTATTGGCAGATGCAATATAGTTCAAATGCTATTATTTCCTAAGATATTACATTTTTTCGGCCAATTCCTTTAGAGTTTTCTAATGATAGGTTGAAGAAACTAGAAGATTTGTTCTTGCAATTTATCTGGCCATATGCCAAACAGCGAAGGTCTTTTAAATATCTTACATTACCCTGGGAAAGAGGGGGGTGGGCTTTACCCAATCTCAGACTTTACTATTGGGCCACCACAGCTCTACATTACCTGGTACTGCTACAAAAAAAAACACTTGAAAGACATGTTGCGGAGGTCCCGCCCCCCCCAGAACTTATAATGGGGGAAGCGGCCTGGGGATTGCTATGGCGCTACTTAAATGATAATCACTACAAGAAGGTATGCTTCAAAACATTAGCGGGAGGGTTTAAATTATGGAAAACAGTTTGAAGATCAATTGGCATAGGCAGGCTTAACTACTATACACCTCTAATAGACAACCCAAACCTTCCAGGGGAGGTTTATAAGGATTATACAGTTAAGCGATGGGGGGATGCTGGTCTGAATAAATTGGGGGGCTTTTTTTCTGAAGAAGGCTTAGTCTCCTTTGAAGATCTCAGGGAGATGTTTGGGATAGACCGGAGAGACTTCTTAAAGTATCTTCAAATAAGGGACTTTTTATTTAAGAATGTTGGTGGACCAATTGGTTTCTCTAGGAACACTATAGTGGAGGAGTTGGTAAAGTATAAGGACCTCTCCATTCGGGTTGTTTCTAATCTTTTCAACTCCCCCGATGTAGGATGATATGGAACTATGGGCAGTAAAATGGAAGGAGAGGATTGGCATATCAGAATATACATTCCAGCAATAATTTAAAATGTCAGAAAATCTTAATTACGGCTCGGCTACAGGCAAAATATTATAAGACCTGCTTCTCATTTTATTACACTCTGTATAAGATAGTCAAATGGGAGAGTGGCAAGGGGGCATACTGCCCTCGGGGTGCCATATATCAGGCCGATCTTGTTCATATTTTTGCTCCCTGTTGTAAGCTTTCAACGGTTAAACAAGATATAATCACAGTTTTTAAGGAAGCCTTTGGAATAGAATACTCCCCATCACCAAGCCTCTTTCTGCTGGGGGTGGGGGACAAAGAACTGGGCAATGAAGGTTAGGAGCTGGTGTTTATTGGGATGTTGGTATTTCGATTATGTATTGCTTGGCTGGATCCCAATTCTCCGAAATTTCAGCAATGGCTCTCCCGATTTCTGGCTACATACAACCTAGAAAAACTGTTCATGCAAAAAGAGGGATTTGAGCGCAAATGAAAGGTTTTAAAATGTGGGCACCATTATCGGAATGGGTAGATAGAAAACGATAGATTAGGTGGGACGACATATTGCAATGTTGTTGGGTTGTAATGAAGAAATGTATATGAAATATTTGATTTATGTTATATTTTTTGGTTTAACTGTGTACAAACATATCGAACTCATGGCTCTTATCAGCCACCGGGGTGGGTGGGGTGGGTTGAATAATTGGAAAAAAGGCACAATCAACTTGAGGGTGAATTCATAAAATGAATGTATATGTGTGTAACATTGTACAAGAGAAAAAAGAAAGAGAAAAAAGAAATGGGGGATCTTTATGGAACTGAGTGCCGATTCGAAACATGCTTAATCACAGCTGTGTATAATCAATGACCCCTGCATAGTGGCGTTTATGTCCATTTGGAGCCAAAGGCCATGGCCTGTTCTTTATATCCAGAGGGAGGCTGGGTGTTTGGCCAGGCCCTGTGCTCAACACCTATTGCCAAAGGCCATGCACTGCAGGCTATGTCCATTCTGTGGTAGGCTTAATAATTGCTCAAAGGTATGGTGATATTTGGGAACAGTAAATAACACTATATAGGTCAACAGTCTATCAGTTAATAACTAGACACACACAAACAGACAATATTTGTGCAGGTATGGTGATGCCATTTATGACAGTGATGAGGAGATAGATATGTCATGTCACCATTGGTATCCTTGATAATATCATTTATAATACAGCCTTTAGTGTCATATGTGACATCCTCAGCTCCACATTGGACGAGTAATGGCTACACAGCCACCTGTATCTGGTGCGTTTTAGTGGTACTTCGACTGGAAACCATAACCACAGCTTCACGGTACTTTTTACAGTCAATTGTGGAGGTTTCTTCTAACATGTTTTTCTTCTGCATAGTTACCCGTAATGCCCTACTATGCACCTGCAGATCTGTGTGCCTGTACATCTATCCAACTGTTTGCTCGTGCACTAATCAGTCTAAACATCTAACAGTGCAAATGTGTGTCTGCCTGCACAATTACTAGCCTGCTGGTGTGGCTATCTACTTAATGTACGTGTCTTGAGAATTTTAATAGGTCTACGCAAAAAAGGAAACTACAATGGGACATTTTGAAAGGTTTTTCGAGGTTTTAGCGACTACTTCTTAATATGCCATTCAACATTCTGTGTGTCTGTATGCCTGTGTCTCTGCCTATTTACACTACTGCTCTCTCCACCTGCCACTGTCTCTATGTGTATACTTGTGTGCCTGTGTCTGTCTATCGGTCTACCAGTGTTTCTGCATATGTCTCCCTGTGCATATCACCCTGCATCTGTTTGCCAGCCTCCAAGATCTTTATATCTACGAAATCTGACAGGTTAATTTGATGGTCTGTTTTTAAAAAAGAAATGTATTGAATGTATATCTGCACTTTTATGGTGATTTTTAATCATCGAATAAAGATTATATAAATTGAAATTGAGTCTGTCAGTCTGCTCTCTGTGTTCGTGTCTGTCTGTCTGTCTGCATATCAGTATGCCTGTGTCTCTGCATAGTTGCAGGTTGGCTGTCTGTCGGCCTGTATGCTCCCTATATGTGTGCTTTCATATCGCCCTGCATCTGTAAGTCAACTGTCTGTCCCCAGAGTTATATCTGGCTATTTACCCTGCTCCCAGTCATATCTATACATCTGTGCGTCTATACATCCTCTCTGTACATCTGTACGATTGTTATATTTCAGTATGCATGTGTCGCGGCATATATGTAAGTTGTCCGTCTGTTTGTAAGTTCTTTGTATGTATAAATGTATATTTTCCTCTATCAGTTGTGTGCCTGTGTGCTTCTATTCTGCATAACGGTTAGCTGCCTGTATGTCTGCCTTCCTCCGGTGTGTATACCTCTGAGCGTCGGTCTGTCTACCTGCCTGCCTCTGTGCGCCTGTCTGGCTGCTCCATTTGTATGTCTGTCTGGCAGCTTCTTGTGCTCGCCCGCTCTTTTCTAGATCTGCCTGCCTCCGTTTGTGTCCACCTGTATATCTGTCTTTTCCCGTTTTTTTCAAATCAGCCTGTCCACTGGTTTTGAGTAAAATCAGTTTTCTTCAGTGATCACTTATTGCCGATTTACACTCCTCAAGGATGGCTAAAATTGCTGCAGTTTGAAGCTAATATTTACGCGCCAATTCCGCTTAGACGTCTGCGCCTCCCGCTGGCGGGGACATCTGTTTGCAGCTCGTTGTTCCCCTCGGCTGCGCCTCAATTGGATCCCTCCCTCCCTCCCGCAGGTCCCAGGCCTGTCACCGCAGCCAGGCTCTGTTAACTATCACCGCCGGCCCCACGTTAAGTAGGAGGTTCATGGCTGAGCTAATAACTCTCTGCCTCCCTGACTGATCACAGTGGTCCAGCCAGGCTCCTCGTCGCGGAAGGACCCATCTCTTCACCCGGGGGGTGCGCTCCTTTGTCTGCTCCCCTGGGTGCACTTGTTGTGCGTTTCCCTCATTTCTAGGGTTACACGCTGAAATACTAGGCGCTTTGATGCTTTCAGAAACTTAGCTTATTGACCATTGGCAATCGAATCCTCGTCATTATGATTTTAAACACTATCTTTCCAGATCTAAATTGCTGGTCTTCTTCCCCCTGTGGTTGCACTGCCGGCATTGTTTGTTTATGTTCGGTAAACGGAAATGTGATATGTTTGATCTTGGTATAGCTTTTAAGCCGATTGGATAGGCCTCTCATAGCCTCTTAGATAAGTCTTCTCTCTAGTACATAGACCAGTCCACTCTCAGATCCTCAATATGAGTTAGGAAGAATTCCTTGTACAGAATTATCGATACCAGCAAGATTTCAATTCTAGTCTATTCTTAGGTATGTGTAGAGCGCGTGGCTACCTAACAGGGCTTCCCAGCGCTAAAATAGATTACAGGTGACATATCAGTCCAACCCATTTAGCTACAAGAGATCGTTTTTAGCAGTTTAAAAAAATTTTTTTTTTAGTTGTGACTGTTTTTTCCTTATTTGCTGTGGGAGATCATTCCAAAGCATAAGGGCCAGAAATACGAAGGTGTGGCCTCCTCTACTCGTTCTTTTAATCCTTGGTTTAATGAATAGGTGCTGGTTGATAGAGTGCATCGTTCTAATTAGGTCATAAGATGTTAGAAATCTTTGGATCAGCTTTCGCCCTTTTTTATACATTGCTCGATGTGCAATGCATAAGGTTTTAACATGGATTCTCTTAATTACTGGAAACCAGTGCAGGATTGCCAGAGCCGTGGTTGCAGACTGGTGCTGGGGGATCTTCAGTAATATACAGGCTGTGGCATTCTGAGTGACTCTATGCCTTTTTATGACTGACTTGGGATTTCCCGGGTAAAAGAGTTCCCATAGTCGAGTTGAGAGATGACTAAATCTTACACCACCAACTCTAGCTGAAGGTTCAGCTAGCCATCTCAATATCTTTCTTAGGGTCCTTAGCAGGCCAAAACATGTTGCTGCTAGTTTTTTTGCCTGTGTTGCCATTGTAAGTTTGTTGGCTAGCCAGACGCCTAGACTTTTGACCTCCATTTTGGATGTGGGTTGCTCGTCCAAAAAATGTGGCCAATTGACCTCCTTCCGACTGGCGGCATTGTTTGTGACTTACATGATCTCTGTTTTCTCCCCATTCAGTTTGAGACTGCTTACTGCCATCCAGTCTACCACATTTTAAGGTAGTTGTTTAGCTGGGTGGATGTTGTATCCATTTCATGGGAGAGGGAGATGATGATCTGAGTGTCATTCAGCGTACGATATTGATGAGAGACCATGGGCCTTTATCATTTCTGTCTGTGGAAAGACGTACAGGTTGAACTGTGTAGGGCCCAATGAGGGCACTTGCGGTTCCCCACATTTTAGAAAGTGAAATTCCGAAAGTGTGGTTTCCTCACAAATGTGGATGTTTCTATTTTGGAGAAAGGAGCTAAGCCACTTAAGTGCTGTTCCAGCTGCACTCAAATCCAGCAGGATTAGGGCCGCCGTTCCACCTTCACCCAGGATATCTCTGAGCTCATGGACATCATTTGGAGGTAGTCAGTGGTTGCATCTGTGAGCTCTAGCTTGCTCCCTGCTACTCCTGCCACTTCATTTGTGACCCCTGGCCTCAGAGGGAGCAACACCTTTGGCCCTTCTGGATCCAGGGGTCACCACAGAAGTGCCCGGAGTAGCAGGGAGCAAGCCAGAGGTTACAGCTGTGACCACTGACTACCTCCAAATGACATCCACGTCTGTGGCAGTAAGCAATGCTGTCTCAGTACTGCTACCTGGTTTAAAGCCTGTCTGAGACGGATGTAAGATGTCATTTGTCTCTAGATTCCGCAAAAGGTTACTATTGACAAACTTTTCTAGAATTTTACTAAGTCCTGGAAGGAGGAAGATCGGGCGGTAGTTTTCATACTTTAAGGGGTCAGCCGAACGCTTCTTTAGAAGTGGTTTGACAATAGCATGTTTCCAGCATGAAGTAACCGTCCCGATAGGAGTGAGAAGTTGAAGATATCTGTTAGAATAGTTGTGACTACTTTTTCACCTTTGAGCATAATGTCCGGAGGAGCAGGGTCCAATGAGAAGCCTGATTTTTGGGATTTGCAAATCTCCAGAGTCTCTTCCTGGGTGATATCTGGGAAAGTTCTTAATTGCTGGTTACACAGTTGGTGAGACTTAGCTATGTCATTATCCCCTCCAAGAGTGAGAAGGATGTTATTAACCTTATTCAAGAAGAAGTCGGCTAGCATGTTGCATCTTGATTATTAGGTGGCATGACCAGACTGGCTTTTTTCAGGTTTCATTACACTGCTCACGAGGTGGAATAGTTCTTTGGAGGAGTTTGTGGCATTATAAATCTTAAAGGCAAATTAGTTGACTCTATCCTCTCTTATGGCATAATGATTCGTTTTTACTGCCTTCTTGTAGTTGTCTTTGCTCGAAATATCCTATGTTTTGCTCCAGACCCTTTCTAATTTTTTGGACTCCTTTTTCAGTTTTAGGAGGAGACTGGAAAGGTGCAGTTCATGTAGTAATTGTGTTGCCCAGTTTGAAGAGGATTAGTTTATGGTCACACCATATAATCTCTGTTGGGTTCCCATGTGGCCAGCTCAGGTATGTTATAGAATATTGGGCCTAGTAGGTGGCTGTGCACTTCTATGATCAGTCTGTGGGTCTGCCTCCTCCGTCTCAGTTGCAGGGTCGTTCAACACGTTCTGTGTCCACTTTCTGGGCTGAGGCGGCGGGGGTCTCTATCCAGGAGATTTGTAGAGTGGCCATCTGGCAGTCCCATCACATGTTCGTACGACATTATCGACTTGATGTTTTCTTTGCATCTGTAGACAGTTTTGCTGTTGGCGTTCTGAACGCTGCTGTTCGTTGATCATCTGTTTGATTAAAGTTTTGTTCTTTTTGCATGGATCTCTGGTGTCCTGCGTTTTTTTCTTGCTGGTTCTCTGTGAGTTCCTCACTATGTAAAGGCTGGGACGAGGAGGACCCATGAGAAGGTAACGTCTTGTTACTTACCGGTAATCTTCATTACCCCGATTAGGGTCTGCCTCGTCCCGGTCCTCTTCCCTTCCTCCCTTCCTCCCGCTGTGTTTGTGTCTGTGACTTGCTGATAACAGGCATGGAGGTGGGTGGGAGGGGTTTATTTGACCTTTAGCTTTTGGTGTTTAAGCGGTTTGATTGGCTGGGTGGAGGCAAGACAGCCTCACTATGTAAGGACTGGGACAAGGAGGACCCTAATCGGGGTAATGAAGATTACTGGTAAGTAACAAGACATTTTGTAGCCGGGCGTGTAGTTCAGCAACTAGAGCACTGACCAAAATGGTGCTCAAAAGTGTGTTAATTTGATGTGGCACTAAACACAGCCAGCACCAGTTAACTAGTTAACTCCCCGTACTGGAGGGTTTTTTCACAATACCTGTGTGGATAGCGGTAAAGAACTGATTTTTAACCGGCGCTAAGGGGAGTTGCCGCAGTTCAACTAAAAACAGAATGGTGAGTTATAGAAACAGCGCAGTGAATATTAAAGTTGGTTAAAAGCACATTAGTTTAAGTTCTAGGAAGGTTTCCCAGTGTAGAAGCAAAACCCAGATCAGTTGACTGGGGGAGAGTGTTTGATTTGCTCAAACACTCCGTCCATCATCCCCTTTGGTATCGCTTTGTTCGCCCTGAGTCGGCAGGGTATGCCCAGACGTGGGTCGTCTGCTCACTCTACCACTGGATTCAAGATAGCCTGGCTGATGAGGATTATGAATCCAAAACCGGTCCCAGGATGCTCGTTTCCGGTCCAGGGAAGACATGGCTTGGCAGTCCGGGCTGGACTGTTCCCATGAGGCACAGGGTCAGACTGATTTGCATATGGCCATGTCTGAAATGGGGTGGTGAACTGAGCTAAAGAATGATGATGGATTAAACCCAGATCAGTTGACAGGGGGTGAGTGTTTGATTTGCTCAAGCACTCCGTCCATCATCCCCTTTGGTATCTCTCAGGTCAGCAACTAGAGCACTGACCAAAATGGTGCCCAAAAGTGTGATAATTTGATGTGGCACTAAACACAGCCACCATCAGTTAACTAGTGAACTCCCAGCACTGGAGGGTTTTTTCCCAATACCTGTGTGGATAGCGGTAAAGAACCGATTTTCAACCGGCGCTAAGGGGAGTTGCCTCAGTTCAAATAAAAACAGAATGGTGAGTTATAGAAACGGCGCAGTGAATATTAAAGTTGATTTAAAGGACAGAAGTTTAAGTTCTAGGAAGGTTTCTCAGTGTAAAAGCAAAAAAATCATACCTGTGTTAAAATGTTTAAATCAGCGCAATATAGGCATACGAACATGGCAGAGGTATGCCTCCTCTCCAAGGAGGAACCACCACTCTAGTCATGGTCAGTTAGGTACACACTAAAAGATAACCTGTGCTCACCCAAAACGTGGAGGCAAAAGGGGAAAAAGCCCAGGGGAAGACCACCCTATAGATGCCAGGTCAATAACTCACTCACTCTCTATCTATCTATCTATCTATCTATCTATCTATCTATCTATCTATCTATCTATCTATCTATCTATCTATCTATCTATCTATCTATCTATCTATCTATCTATCTATCTATCTATCTATCTATCTATCTATCTATCTATCTATCCTAACATTAACCAGAAACTGCTATTTTTTCCAGGAGAGAAAATTTAGCATTTTTGGTTAGGCACATTTTTTTTTGCCACAATATAACTATTTTGCCAAGTTGGTAAAGTGCCTTTTTCAAAACTTCTGGCACTGTTTAGGCCACTTTCATATCTAATTTGCATACTTCCCCCATCAAATTGTATGCACACATTGGGTGTGAAAAGCCACTGGAAATGTTTGTGTATATTGACAAAATTGTGGCTTTGTGCATGTTGACCACATTCCCAAAGCTTCCCTCCCTGAAAACCCCCTGTTCACAGTTCTAAACCCACACTTACAACAGCAAATAATTCACCATAACTGCCAAATCTTTGCAGTTGCAAGAGGGATGTAGGGTCAGAATTCCATAAATACTGACTGTGAAACGGGATTTTGTAACCCAACCCTAAATCCAACTTTAAAGAATTAACTAGAGTTGGTCAAATATTAATTCGGAGCTGATAGTTGGGTTTTTATTACTAAAATTCTAACACATGACCAACTGTCTTTATATAATTTATAAAAACCTCTCAGATGTTTTTGCGGCTTTACTCTTTACCATTACCAGCCCACTCTACGGGCCTCATTTATGAGAAATGACTCATCGCTGCGTGAAAGCAGCGGTGCGTCACTTCTCAGTGCGCACTCCTTGTGACATACCTGATGCGTCATATTTACTGTATGACGCATCATGTCGCAAGGAGTTACAGATACGTTGGTATTTCTGACGTATCTGTATGGCGCAAAAGTGAAGCATTGCTGGAGTGTGTCACAAAACTGATGCAACTCCAGCAATGCGTCCTTTCACAGAAAGGGCCTGCGTCGGTCTTACGCCTGCTGTGAGGCAGGCGTAAGATTTTGTGTCCTAGTTTCCTAGAAGTGACGCAGTGAAATCTCATAGATTTCACTGCGTCACTTTTACGGGGCTTTTTGCGGGGGTACGCCCACCCTGCATACATTATACCTGACGCAGGTATAATGTAGCGCAGGTGTTTACAAAGTGACGCATCTGCTTAGATGCGCCACTTTGTAAATAGTGCGCAACAGGAGGCATGTTTTACGCCGCCGATGCGTCACAAAAAGTGACGCATCCGAAGCGCAACACTGACGCAAGGCCTCATAAATGAGGCCCTATGTATTTAAATTACTACAGGTAAAAAGGTATCTAGCCGGTGACAGTTCTAATTCAGTCAGTAAAATCCCACTTTTGTTTTAAGTTACGTGGTATTTTTTATGTAAATTGGCAAATGACAAATTTAAATGTTTGCTTTTATCAAGGTAATCATAAAATATTTTACCAAAGTCGAATAGCTATATTTTAAGTGAACACCCTCTACAAATTGAACTTCAATACTATAGTGCCTATTCACAAACTGCATTTTGTAGTATGTTTTTGGTGTACTACCAGAATCCCTCAAATGTTATACAAAAGGCTATTCACAAACCTATGTTCGAAGTTTCAGCTTGTACCTCACCTATCTTTTCTATGCAGAGCTATCTTCCCTGAGTGTGGAGTCTCTCCACACGTAAGTTAGTACTCCTTTTTAATTTAAACATGTATGTAATTGTAAATGTTTATGAAATATAATTAAATTACTTTTAATTAATTCTATGCATTACTTTAAATAGTTATTAATGCATAATAAAATTGCATGGGAGGGTGTTGCAGTACCAGTGGTTTGTCATGTGTACCTACACTCGTAAGTTTGGCTCCCTCCTCTTTTTAAGAGGTAGAGATGTGCAAGCCTATGCTATTGAATGACTTTACCACTGAGTTTGCGAGAAGCCCAAGGTACCAAAGTTACTCAAAAGTGTAAGAGTAAATTATATGTATAAATTACTCACAAGTGTAAGTTATGTTTGTGAAAAGCCCTTCATAAGAGCATGTTGCATTGAAGCTTGGTTTTAAATGCATAATCGACAAAACTACACCCAAAATCCAGGTAAGTTGCTTTTGCTTGAATACTTTCAATATTACCCATTAGAAGCAGAAGAGCAAAAGCTGGCTCTCATCAAGTGCTGAATTACTTAAATGATAAAAAGTTTAGAAACTTAGGGCAGATTTACAAGAAACTAACGCAGGGCGGTGCCGTAAGTCATTTTGCTGCACCACGCTGCGCTAGTTCCGAAGCATAAGGATGCGACATATTTACAACAATATATTACATCTCTTTGCTTCCCTCTGTGTTGGCGCATAAACTGGTGCCATGCACCGGCGCAGGCATCCTTGCACCATGGCACAAGGATGCCTGCGTCGTGGGGAAATTGTTTTTGTGCAGGAAGGGGCTCCTTGCTGCACAAAAACAATCACTTGAGGTGATTTCCTCTTCCAATGTGTGCTGTAGAATGCAGCATGCATTGAAAGAGGAAAGAATCGAGGAGAAATGAAAACATTTCTCCTCATTTCACCTCACTACGCCTAGGGTGGCGTAGCATTCTGACACATTTCCAGATTTACGATTGCCCGTAAATCTGGAAATGCATTAGTGGAAATGGGTGTTGCGTGGGAACACCCACAGCAACACCCATGTCATACTCCTAACACACAAAGTGTTGCGTGAAAAGGGGTGATATTTACAAGCATAGGCAAAGTCATGCAGGGTGGATTAACCTGTGCTTGTAAATGTCACTCAGCAGGTTGCGCCGCCGGTGCGTCACGCAACTTGACACACAGGCAGCGCACAGGGCATGTAAATCTGCCCTTTACTTTTTATTTTTCAAAATCATATCAAGCTCTTGGTTGGAACATTTATTTTCTAACTTTCAAGATTAAAATACACAACTCCTGTCAAATTTAGAAATCTCAGCCAGGCGAAGTTCAGCACCTTCAAACGGAGCCACTGCACTATTCACTCCAGTGAAGATACGAGGGATCTTGGTTCGATTACTCCATCAAAGTTACTGAACCTTGCCAAGCAATTTATTTCTTGTGCTTGCTGGGCAATTACTTTTTGTTTTCTAGTACCAAAATTCCAAATTGGAAGCTTATTTCTTGAAAAGAAAAAATCGATGACTTAAACATGCAGGGAGATTTCTTCTTTCACCTAGGGTCTAATGAGTGGTTTCCCTACCTGGAACTGCCATGTCTCCCATAGTGACCCAGGTAGGGAAAACGAGTGAGTGTTATTGTGAACCGACAGACCTGAAGCCAAATATTGTCGCTGGTGGAGCAAGTGTAGGCCTGAATCTTGATAGAGTGGGTGAACCACTTGTTTGGTGGGATTGGAGCACAGACAATTTATGGAGGCGATCCCGCTCTGCCAGACTCTAAATGATCCTCTTGGTTTCAACTGAAAATAATATGCAATGTGTTTTTGGTTTGCTTGTAACCTTGATGCTGATTACCAAATCTGCACAAAACTTTTGAATCAAACAGTGTAAGTGACAAAGGGCCTAACTTAGATCTTGGCAGATGGGATACTCAATCACACATGTGATGGATATCCCATCCACTAATTTACAAGGACTATAGGATATAATGCACATGTAGTACAGCAGACGGATATCTGTTACGTTTGTGACAAAGTATTCCATCAGCCAAGATCTAAATCAGCTCCTAAGTTTCTGCATGTTAAGTTTTGTGCAGCTCCAAGTTGAGACCCAAAAATTACATTTTTAATTTTGATTCCCAATGCTCATCTGCAGCCAAAAGCTATGAAATTATTACACCAAACATTGCATGACATTAGAACTTTACCCAGTAGAGTGTCTTTGCTTCATTTTGTGTTTATCCATTCAGTAGTTTTTGAGACATTTGCAATACGAAAAGGCCTTTGGTGGGATTCGAAGGATTAAACATAGCAATTTTTTTATCATTAATTTACACACATTTCACCTATGCAGGTTCACAGAATATCAGTGGTTCCAAATTTTGAATAATAAATTAATCCAATGGAACATCTTAATCCTTTGTACAATGCTAGTTCATGGGTTTAAAACCAGGTAATCACACCTGAGTGCTCCTATTGTCTGGTAGCAACAGCAAACCTTCTATTGCAGCTGCCATTTGATGAAGCAGTTCTCTGTACTTGTATCATTTAAAACAAATGTGAAAAGGGTCATAAGTGGTCAGGAAAGCATAGCCTTGCCACATACTCATCTGCAAGAGTTCTGAAAAGGACCCATTTGGTCACAAAATTAAAAAAGCAACTGCCGCTTTTATCCTGGAGTTCAAGAAACCATGACCATGTTTGTGGACCAGAGGACATCCCCAGAGTTCTCAGGTCCATTCCAGACCCTTGAGTCATCTTCAAATGTGGTCATTGGATTTACAAACTAAGCATTATCCAAAACCCCATGAAGATACCTGAGCCAAGCTGTGCTGCTTTGGTTCCTTTGTCCATCATCAGCTACACATATCTCAAAGCTGTGTGCACGGATCGATGACATAATATCAACAGACAGAATATAGACATACAAAAATATCGAAGCAAAAATATCGTCATCAAAAATATTGAAGTTCTATCTACATAATGGTAAGTACAAAAATATCGAGAAAAAAAGATCGTAGTACAAAAATATAGAAGTAAAAATATTGTTTTTTAAATGTATTAATAATAATGTAAAAATAATTTAAAAATACATGTAATTTAACAAATTATAGATATAAACATTAAAACATATTTAAAAAATAATAACTAATACATATACATTTAAAATAAATTAAAAACTCTACATATAGATTAATATATATACTTACTCCACATATTGCATCAGTAGGGAAAGCGTTGGATAGCGTAGAAGTAAAAATTACTATTCCCACTCCAGTGAGTCCAACAGTGGGGAAAGCGTTGGATAGCGTAGGGGTAAAAATTACTATTCCCACTCCAGTGAGTGCAACAGTAGGGAAAACGTTGGATAGCGTAGGGGTAAAAATTACTATTCCAACTGCAGAGGGTGCAACAGTAGGGAAAGCGTTGGATAGCGTAGGGGTAAAAATTACTATTCCAACTTCAGAGGGTGCAACAGTAGGGAAAGCGTTGGATAGCGTAGGGGTAAAAATTACTATTCCCACTCCAAAGGGTGCAACAGTAGGGAAAGCGTTGGATAGCGCAGGGGTAACAATTACTATTCCCACTCCAGAGGGTGCAACAGTAGGGAAAGCGTTGAATAGCGTAGAGGTAAAAATTACTATTCCCACTCCAAAGGGTGCAACAGTAGGGAAAGCATTGGATAGCCTGGGGGTAAAAATTACTATTCCCACTCCAGGGAGTGCAACAGTAGGGAAAGCGTTGGATAGCGTAAGGGTAAAAATTACTATTCCCACTCCAGAGGTTGCAACAGTAGGGAAAGTGCAGGATAGCGTAGGTGTAAAAATTACTATTCCCACTCCAAAGGGTGTAACAGTAGGGAAAGCGTTGGATATTGTGGGGGTCAAAATTACTATTCCCACTCCAGAGGGTGCAATAGTAGCGAAAGCGCAGGATAGCGTAGGCGTTATATTAACATACTTATCAATTACATTTTTTAAAGAAAAAAAAGATGTCATATTTTATTTACAAAAATATATTACTAAATACCAAATATTTATAAATAATATTTACTAAAATAACAAAAAATCACTTCCCACGCTACTCCCCCTTTAACACACAACACACTACACATACAAAAAAACACAATTAATCTAAATATCAATTACTCAATTAATCACAATTAATATTATTACATTGATGTAATTATAAATTAACTAATTGAGAAATATTAATTACCAATTAATAATGAATGACCAATTATTAATTAATTAACAAGAAATTTACACGAATAAACAATATTTATTAATAATTTATTTATAATTAATATTATAAATCAATTTTAAAAAACGAATTACCAATTAATTAATTAACAATTAATTAATAATAAACACCAATAAATAAATACAATGTCTTTAATTAATTTAATTTAATTATTTCGCACCCTATTCCCCTATAAACACACAACCCACTACACATAAATAAATCACTTAAACATTTTAATTACCATTTAATCACTTAATAATAATTAATTACCAATTAATTATTAATTAACAATAACAAAAAATAAAAAATATTACTACATTAACTCTAATTAATTTAATTAACTAATTAATAATAATTCATTATTAATTAGCACTTAATTATTAATCAAAAATATTTTAAAAAACATAATAATTAAATAATTATAATTAAATTACTTCCCACCCTATTCCCCTATAAACCCACAACCCGCTCTGATACTAAAACGCAAAATGTAAACAAAATTACCAATTTCTAAACATACATTAAAAACATGTTTAACAAACATATAAAATACATAATAAAATACATAACACAAAACAAAATTTCGATATTAATAACATAGATACCTTAAAATCGATATTCTGTCCATCGATATTATTGCACATCGATATTCTATACCATCGAAATTAAAACATCGATATTATTCTATATCGATATTTTAATTTCGATATTACCTACCGTGTGGACTAAGGGTTGATTGCTCATGCAGAGAAGTTTGTATGGCCTGGCCCTCTGTGGGTTGGGCTCTGGATGGCCAATCCTGGAATCATATGGACAAAGGCAGGCACCTGGTGAAGGCCCAGCACTGTCTTTATCCATGTGCTGTGGGTCTTGCCACCTAATGGGCAGGGTTCGGTTCCTGGCTGAAGGACAGATGTTTCAGCTAATTCATGCTGTACATGGCCAAAGGCTGTGCACTTCGACGGTGTGTCACCCTTGTTTGGGTGGGCAGTGGGACTGGCCACAATTTCAAGACGAAGACCAACCCCTGCTGCACATGGATGTAGTATATCATCAAAACTAAAGAAGAGCATTGATCCAAATAACTTTGTGTATGCAATGGTTTCTTCTGGGCATAACACAATAATGTATGTTTTAAAAACCATGGAAATGTTCTTTAAATTTGTTAAAACTACAGTCAGTAATAAAGTTAAGGTTACAAATTAAAATCAAAAATTGGCCAGTTATTGTGAGCTACACAATACAATAACTTGCTCCTTGGCCAGGAAAACCATAACTCACAAGTTGTTAGGGCATTGAAATCAATGGGGCATATTCTCAAGGATGTATTGCCCAGTTATCGGCACTTTATCACAGCCAAAGTGGCGATAAATGTATCGCCTTATTCACAAGCTGGTGCAAACAGCCCATATCACCAGTTTACCTGTGATAGCAGCCTCAAAAAACATTGCCACAGATGACCCAGGCAACTATCGCTAATGAGATGCAGAGTATTAATTCCCGTGCAAAAAGCCGTGACAACGCCACTCTGCAACATTCTCTATGACCAGCCAGATCGGCGAATCGAACCCAAAACAAGCGATAAGGCGCATTAGCAGCAGGAAATTAATACCTGCTCTGACCTGGTGTTAAGTCGGACGACAGCCTGCACCAGAAAAGGGAGCCCAGCCCAGAGCAACACCTGAAGATCAACAGATGCCATGGAGCCACTGATCATGTAGCTCGGAGCCCCAACTGGGCCACAACACCCACCACCACCACCCTCAGGAGCACCTCCAAACAACTGCCAGAGTCGAAAGAGACCTACTGCCAGACTATCAGAGTTGCTCACACCTGTTGTGGATGCCATCATCTGCCTGATACCCTGCTCAGCACTCCAGGTGCCACTAACTCAGTGCACCACAACTCATGGACCATTTCTGATTGAGTTGTGTGCTGTGGAGAGTTCACGCAGCAATGTCATCTCAAGCAATGAGGGAGACCTGGGATGATGATGAGGAAGATGATGCAGGTGTGACACACCCCACTGCAGCTGCATCAGGAATATCCCGAAGGGACACAATCCTAGACATTCTCTTCACATGAGCACGCTCAGCTCTAGTGCCCCAACCTCAGTGCACTGCAACTCAAGGACACTTCTGTTTGCTTATTGGGTGACCTCTGTACTACCACCATGATGCTCCACAGTGGTCTCTGTAATGCTGGTGTTTTCTGTTTCCATTTTGATGGTTATGCACTGTTCAAGTTGTTGCTCGCACCAACCACTCCTTGAGGGCTGGCTTACACTCACCCCTCACACATCCAGCACAGGTGTCACTGTACATGTGACCCTACCAATAAAGGGACCAGGCGCACGTGCCCATGGCCAGTTCCAAAAATTATCTGCATGTGTCCATGTGGTCTTAATGTAGGCATGAGGGCCCCAGGCCCTACAACATTACATTGTGCTGTGTACAGCAGACGCAACCATTTAACCGCTGGCAGTGGGTAAGACCTTGGACATGTAGCTTTGTTGTCACCCACTCAATATGTAAGAGGAGAGGACTGGGCCGTCGTACAGAGGTCCAGCGTGGGTGTGTGAATGATAATTTCAGGGTTCTGGGCGTGGTTCATTACAGGAAATGTGCAAATGTATGTGTCTCTGTCGCAGTGTGGGTCTCCTTTGTGGGGTGTAGGTGGTCCCTGATGGGACTTATACACCCACGTATGTGATCTCGTTCAGCTTTCATGAGCTCTGACCCCACCGCACCTGTTGGGCCACCTCCTTTTGGCATTCTGACACCTTGCATTAGAATGCGATGTGTGCCTCGGTGAAATGTTGGGAGCTAGCCGTGGTGGCGGGTGCTTCCTGCTGTGTGGTCTGTGCAGGGTCTTGGGTTTCCTCTACGTAGCTTGGCTGCCCTGCTCCTGGGGGTGGATTGCCTAAGATGTGCATGAGCTGTTGCAGAGCGCCGGTGTCAAAGGTGAGGTGGTCCTCTCCAGCATCACTTATGAGTTGTCTGGTCTGCTCTGCTGGAGGTGTTTGTCACTCTGCAATATGAAGGGGAGATACATGTTGACATTGTGTTGGCACATTGTTCTTGTTTACATGCAGACTCTATGACAATGTACATTGTGAATGTTTGGGAGGTGCTGGATATTTGACGTGGGACAGTGGACATTTGGACTACATGACGGATGTGAGGTTGTATACGTACATTTCAATCTCACAGTTTCCTGCTATGTTAGATGTGATTGGCATGTTTCTGCGCATGAGCGGACCCAGTTGTGTCCTCTGTTCTGCAGTGTCGGTGTGGCACTTTGTACCACATTGTCGTCGGATGTGCTGTGATTGCTATGTGTGTGTACTGCAGTGTGCCACGGGAATCAGGGACATGGTCCTGGGTCATTGTGGGTGTGCAGTGTGCTACACATGGTTGTGCATGTGTACCATTGTGCCCATCTCCCCCCAACCCCCCAGTCCCTGGTTGTTACTCACGATGTTGATGTTGTGTCAGGTCCTATCGAGCTGTGTCCGCACTCCCAACTCCAAGCACCGTCTCCACACTGATGACTGTGGCCTCCATTTCCTCCAGCTTCTCCTGTGGCGCAGGACTCCCACCTCCTGTCGCCGTTGCTGCCTTCCTGTTGGCAGCGGGTTTGTTCTTGGTTTGGCTTTTCACATCATACCAGCTCCTCCAGGCCTCCTCCACTGACCTCCTCGATACTCCGACTGCATTCACGTTTGTCAAATTGTCGTTCAGTTGATGGTAGTGTTCTGTTACCTTTGTGACACTGATCTGGTTTTCCTGCGGACTGCACCCTGTCCTCCTCTTCCTCTTCTCCTTGCCCTTCCCCGACCCCGAGGTTCCTTGCTGGGGGTCTGTTGGGTTTGTGGGGTTCGCGTTCGCCTCTGTACTCAGTCCGGGTGCATCCATGGTGATATGCAGTTTGATTTGGTTTTGGTGTGTTTTTTGGTTGCTTTTATAGTGCATTTTCCCACATGATGCGTGGGAGTTGCAGGCCTGTCGCTGGTTTTTGAAGATTTTCGTATCGCGATTGGCCTCATCACAACTTTTTTTACGTTTGTGTTTTGCATTTTTGTGGCGGCGCGTTGACTTTATCGCTGACATATGACAGGTTATCGTGAGCCTATCGCATGGTACCGCAGTGTTGAGAATACAACCTTAACACAGCCTTATTTTCCCGCAATAGACTGCGATGTGAAGAGTTGCGTAAAGCTAATTTTGCGGTAATTATCATTTGCAGACAGTTGTACCAATTCATTAATTTCTTGACTTTTCAGTATCATATGCCAGATGCCAGAAGTAACAGTGCTGCTAATTGATCGTTGAATGCCTTTGTGTCAAAATGAATGGAGAGCTAAAAAACTTTTCTTCAAGATGCCTTTAACAGCCAGACACTGTGCCAAATCCAGGTAAAAACATTATCAAAACATGAGAGAGCATGTTCCACCGACTCCTCAAGCTACACTTACACTGAGGACCCTGACTTCTTTTTTAAGACTCACAATACTTTTTTTTACCTTTTGACACAGTTGCCTTACTGGTCGTTGGCACTGGCATTATTTGAACTTAAACTTGACAAGTGTCTTGCAGTATTTTGATGCTTCTGTATTGAATTGGGTCTCTTGCAGTTTTGTGTAGGGGCATGATGTGTAAGGTATGGTTGGCTGCACGAGCCAGCAAATTGAGAAGGATGCTGCCAGAGTGAACGTTTTGGAAGATAAATATGTTTCATCCAGTCCTGTGTCAACAACAGGGAACTTCACCAGGATGATCAGGGGAGATAGAAAGACAAAAAAAGAGAACGAATATTTGAGTCTTCAAATACCCCTGGGTGTCATATTGGGGTTAAAGGTAGTGTACATAGAGTGAAAGATGGGTGGTTGAAAGAACTAGTGGTACTTTCCCAGTTTATGACCACAAGTTCTCTTGTAGAGTAGGATGAAAAGCCTATGAGAGCAGAAAGAAGTTAGCAAGGACAAATGAGAATGAGACAAATCCAACTTCAAAGGACTGCACCAGAAGTGTAGAATTAGACTTAGAAATGGGCAAGAAAATGTTCTAATTAAAGAGCATTGTCGATATTTTGTATTTATAAATGTACAATAATTATTTATTATATTTGTACTATTAAGATTAATTACTACTACTATTACCTCGACCACTACTACTACTGGTAATACCACTATCTCTTCAAGAACCACCACTAGTACTTCCACTAGTACTCCTCCTACAACTCATGCTGCCCCTATTACCACTCCTACTAGCACTACTAATACCATTACTCCTTCTAATTTCGCTGCTACCTATATTACTACTAATAATAATATTAATAATAATGGATTTTTAATATTATGCCTGAAGGCACTGGACACACACTGGCATCTCCCGTTCCCTTTCATGAACCATATCAAGACGATCAAAAGCACCATTAATAATTCAGCTCATAAAATTGTAAAACCACGCTTATCATGCTTTGATAAATTTGTATCTTACAGTTCCAACAGAAAATAATGAAACATCAATTAGATTTTAAAGCCATTACATTTAGTTGATGAAAAATCCAGGCACAATTTCACAGAGGTTTTGCATTGGGTTTGAGATACTTTTTTAAAGCAGAACTGAAGCAATGTCCTTTTAAGACATTTCAAACCAACACACATGGCTATGCGTGTTGCTTTGGTAAAAAAATAAGTAAGGCCATGAAGTGCATTGTGCTGTCTTGTGTTACTTTGTATCAGGGAGGCTTTCCATGGATGGTGTTTGGGTGCTCCCGTGTATCCACCCATGGATTTTGACAGTCATAGATACAAAGACTTCTTGTCATGGATTTGCACCAAAATGGTACACCTGCCTGAGGCCGGCGTAACAAGGTGACGTTTCTTTTTTCTCCTAGTTATTGCCCCTTTGCATGTTACCTGCATTCTGAGGCACAAGTACAAAGAGGAAATATAAATTTCTTCGGGAAGGTACCCCTTGTTGCACAAAAACTATCCTGACTGCAACGCTATAGTGCAAGGGTGCCTGCATTGTCGCTACGCAGCACAAAATACACCAGAACTAAGAGAGAGCAGAACTATGTTTTGAAGATGATGCAGTTCTGGTCTCTCCAGGTGGCACAATGCAGCTCAGCAACTTTGCTTGTTATGCTGCTGTGCGCAACTTTTTACTAAACCTGGCCCAAAATACTTCAGAATATCCCTGCTCAAGACAGGCTGTCGTGGTCATCAGCTGCCACAGCCTCTTACTGGGCGAATTATAGTACCATTAGTAGATAGCGAGGACTAGTTCATATTAGCTAAGATCAAACTCTGCAAACAACAGGGCCAGTAAGGGCAGCTGAAGGTACCTATATGCAGGGCCATTGGAATTATGTGATTGTGCTGCTGCTGCGGTGTCGCATGATTATAGATTTGCCACACAATCTATTACCTGCTGCATAATCTGCAGATTTTAATAAAACATTTTTTTTAGCTCAAATTATTCAAATGTTGCTAGGCCCTATGCAAAGGTTGAATGATCATCTATCTGTTGCTTATTGCTATATATGGGTGTTAAACCGGCCCTAATGAGTTGTACACCCAGTGCCCAGACAGTGTTAACAAGTGTAGAAATTAGAAAATAATGAAGCAATTCTACTAACGAATGTGCACGATTTCACTGCATAATTAGCCTTTTCTTGACACATAATTTAGGCAACCCTTCCGCATAAAAAAAAGTCCACCCCTGCCGTATAGTTACAGTGACCCTGCCTATATTTAATACTATTGGACACATGCTCGAAATGAAAGGCAGCAACCCCTGCGAATAAAGGCGTGGTACCTGGAAAGATCACACCCGTGTGCATATTCCATTCCTGCTGTAGAGTACAGTAATAAAGGAACAGTGCTGCAGCAGTCTCCTGTCATGAAAAGAAGCCTGATCCAAATTTCTGGTGTTCTCGGGTTTTTAAGAGCTATAAGACAATACATTGCATCTCTTCGAATCTGTTTTCTTAATGTTCGTATGTAGTCAAGGTCGCTTGAAAGTGATACCCATCGGGGAAGTCAACATTTGAAAGAAGGTATACTCTGGAGGCCTCATGTTTTTAGCACCAGCTCTGTGTCCTGGCTGCCTTTCCGCTTGATCTCACAGAAACCAGAAATGGCAACTTATATCCAGGAGCCTATAGGCTGTGCGGATTAAGGGTTTTGTTGCACTGTTTTACATCAGGTGCATTTTTATAGTTTACAATCTGCTATTGGTGTGGCATCGCAGCACTTTCAGTAGAACTGGGATGCCTTTCTAAACACTTCTGGGTTTCCTTGAGAGACTGGAGCTTGGGCAATCTTCAGTCTCTTTGTGGGGAGCATTGTCTGCTCCCCCAGTGCTGCTGCTGAGGTTTGGCGGGGGCTTGGCTGTGCTCCTGACCACAGCCCCCGCCCCTACTGTCTGTAACAGAGTCCTGTATCCTTGTTCAATTTATTATTGGGTCCAGGGTTTGTGGACACGGTAATTCCAGGGCAAGAACCAATTGGACTTGTGGATTTTGGAATTCCACGCGGCGATATTACTCAGGGTGAAGTTTTACCACTCACAATCAGGGTTTAAAGGCCGTAATACTAGTGAACCAATGTTCTGTTAAGTCCCCAAAGCCCCGGCAGTGTAACTCTGAGGGGGGCAAAATTTATCGGGGTTACAAATCAGACCCCTATGGTTCCCTTTAATAACCTAAGGTATTAGAAGTTCCGGTCCCATTCCGCCCGGTTATTCCTCATTACTTCTTAGTATTTCACCATGAGGTTTTGCATCAGCAGCTGAAATATCTGGATAAAAAGCATAGGATCCATACATTTATGGTGGATTTTGTGTAAGGGTGAGCAAAGAATTCCGCTCTGCCGGCGGAATTTTCAGAGTTTTGCCCACTCCACGCATAGTTCTAGAAAACTCCGCACAGTGACGCAGAGCGGAGTTTTTTCTCTTGAGCGGCTCGCCTAAATTGGTGAGCGCTAGTGAGAAAAAATTGTGTGCTAGACCTCCCAGCAAGATTTCTCAGCGCCGGAGGTCACAGCAGGTTGCGAATGCTCACGTTGAGAAACCTGTGCTCGCATTGAGAATGTCCACTCGAGCCTCAGAAAGCAGCAGCGCCTTCTGGCACAACGCGTCGTGCCATTCACACTGATTTTACAGTATGGGGCAAACTCCAGCTGCTAAAAATCAGTGCGAGCAGTGGACTTAACAGACTCAGCTGCTGGCTGAACTCCGTGGAGCGCGGTAGAGTTTTTCAGGCACTTCACAGAGTTTTTCAGAGTAAAGCACCATGAACTCCGCCCTAGCCTAACTTTGGGGCATATTATCAAGGACGGCGTTAAAATTATCGCCGGTTTAGTGGCAGAAAAATGCCGCTAAAGCGACGAGGATGGGCTTGATAATATGCCCTTGAGAATTCCAATAGAAGCCCAGGTTCACACCAGAACATGGATTTCTATTGAAATTCTCAAGGGCATATTATCAAGCCCATTATCGCCGCTTTAGCTGCAGTTTTCTACCGCTAAACCTTCGATCATTTTTAACGCCATCCTTGATAATATGCCCCTGAGTTATCCTATGGAGCCAGTAACTCCTGTTACTCGTACCCTCAGGATTAGCAAGGCACTTGTGATCTGCCCCTAAATGAGAGATAATACGAGAGCAGGGCACAGATAGGCAATTTTGCCATCCCAGAAGAATTACAGCTTCGTAGCTTGCCTCTGTGCCAGCCTCTTTTGCCATTGCGGCTCGTGGCACCCTAGACATCCAGGTGGTATTCCGAGAAGTGGTCCTGGGTAAAAAGCGCTCAGATGTGGTGAAACATTAAAAGATGTTCTTTCGATGGGATTCGGGGGCATTTTGGTTCTTCAAAGCAACTGCTCGAATATTTCAAGACAGATGGAAGGGGCCTACATATCCTCAATGCCACCGTGCAACCTTTCTTCACTTTCCGCATCCTAAAAATTATGGCTTGGCCGCTTATGGAAAAAGGAAAAAGATGCTGAGCGTGTCATCAATATGATCTCACTTTGCATGTAATTCTTTTGTTTTTGGGTAGGAAATAGAAGATGTTCAGTCAGAGCTGTATTACCATGAATCAAGCGGCTGGTGATCAGTTACCTCCAAGGACTCACTCTGAAATGCCTGCACAGCCATTCTGACTGATTATCCATCAAAGGACATGTCACCTGTTAGGCTTAAAAAAGTAAAAGCAAGTTATGTGCATAAGATATATTACAAATAGAATACAATCGTATAGCATTGCTTAGAGAATGGGGCCATAGCTCAGCAAATGTGACAATAAATGCAAGTGAGAGCGCCAGAGGAAGGCTAGGGACAGGGTGTGGACTGGAGAGGCAGGAATATAATGTGGCGCAAGGGAAAAATACACAGAGAGTCAATGTAAGAGAAGGCAGAGAGGAAAACAAGAAGGGAGGAAGAGTGGGAGAGATTCGTAAGACGAGAAAAAAGGAAAGAGAGAGGATAGTTGGCAATAGATGGCGAATTGAAGGGGAGAAAGCGGCGATTGGAGAGTTATAAAGAAATCAAAAATGAAGAATAATTTAAGTTTAGCCAGGAACAGTTTCCTATGCTGGATTTTACATACATGTAGATCAGCAGGAACCTAATGTTAGCAGGTAGTAATCAAGTGATTTGTTAGGCTAGTCTTGAACAATGTAAATGAGGGTTAGCGCTCATGTTCACATTTCTTGGGAGATAGTTTGACATTATGGAGCATTGCCCAAATAGGCATGCTTCATAGTGAACTTTTCTTATCTTTGAGGAAGTGAATGAGCAGATAGACGTTCCCTCCTTTGACTGGCAATTTGGGGTCTTCTTACGTTGTACCTTGTATTTGACCCAGCTGATTTTGTGGGTGCTTTGTACCTCTAAAGCCGGCTAATACCATGAGTCCCCTTCTAATAGAGTCACTTTCATAATTCATATCAGCTCTCTCAAATGCCATCCTTTGCCCAGTGTTCCTAATATGATTTTCATGCTAGTATTTGCCATAATCAATCTCTACCTCTCTACTAATAATTTCCTTGCTGAAACCCCTTCCTCAATAGACCTGAATGGATTGTGCCTGAAGAGTACATATATCTCAGATTTGTTTTGTACCCTGACTCTTCTCCATCCCCTACATCTTCTTGTATTGATCACTTTCTTCTTGCCCTGGTATAAAGAACACCACTCCTTTCCCTACACTGTTGACTATTTCTTGACTCGCCATAAAACACTAATCCACTTTCTATTCTTTCCAGCAGGACAAACTCTGAGTGAGCAGTAGGACAGATGCTTCCATAAGGTGACCTTGTGGCACACCATATTCCTGGGAATACCTGCACTTTCTCCATGAGCTGATGCTGATATGTAAAATATTTCTCCTACCTTAAGATAAAAGCAAGTTTGAATGCTAGAGATAAAAAAGGAAAATATGGAAGTTTAGTAAAGCGTGCCATGGGGTGTCATGTTTCACACCACCCTAAAGCAAGACACTGGCTTAAAAGTATGAAAAATATGAATCTATTGATGACATGACTCAGTCAGCTCTACCGCTGATCTTAAGTCTTAGGAGAGTCTCTCCAGCCAAACTTTGATGCTGGCTACCCTACAGGCTCCAAGTGGATTCACTGAATTTTCACTCCCATATGAAAGGATCACGCCCCCTCTTCACTATAACTTCTATTCTGGAATGAGCCTGCATTCACAGACTGCCACTCGAGTTGGGTTTGTTGGCTGGTGTTTGCCTCGTTGCACACACACCGGTCATGTCAGTCCATCACAACTAAAGTGGCAACTTCTCTATACTGATCACAGTAGTTGTGCCTTTTGCAACCTCCTCATGTCATTCGCAATGGCATGGTTATTTTAGGTTTCCTTCAACCAACTGTAATGGATTAGTTAACTCTGTGTCATTGAATTTACTTAATTAGTTTGAACTTCTTACTTCTCAATTGTTTTACTTCTTTTTTTGTCTTTACTACTTTTTATCACCTCAAATTGTGCTCCTCTGGTCCCCTTCTTCATTCACTACTTTTTATTTTGTCTTTGTTTAAATTCCATATCTGTAGGTCTAAAGTTGGTGTTGATTTGGTGAAAATGCATCTCCTTAAGAAACACTACATTTCAATTCACTAACTCTCCACAAGCCAGCTACCTCCTCTATTAGTTGTTGACAATTCACTTATCTTTGGCCCTGTAAAACGCTCTGCTGCTTTTTGGCTAAGTTCGCTCAGTAGTTATACTGGCTTATACATACATAGATGTATGCATACTTACATACTAGCCTTCCAGACAGCTTTGAACTGTCTGTAGGTAAATGCCTCATGTGGACCATACCGAAAACATACGCCAGCTGTGAGCCAACCCACTGCCTCCCATTGCTTGAATGTAATGGCATTCTAATGATATTGCTTCTTATTCAATGGCTTGTCTTCCTCTTCTAGTGTTTTCCCTTGCCCTGGAACACACCCTCGTTACCGTCCTTCTGATTACCTGACTTGTATCCTTCCACTGCTCACATTTACAGAACTACTCTTTCTTTTCCATTCACTCCATGAGAGTGCTGTGTTTTCTTGCTCTCTCCCTAGTGTGATGCTGCCCACCGCCCATCACAAATACCTGCCCTGTGCTGTGTTACTTTCTACCTTTCCCAGTTTGCTGTAAAATACAGCAACAGGTATATTTTATCCAGGGTATGACTAAAGAACAGTCTTTAAGGACTGTTTTTGCTTTTTCTTCTGCATTCCACAAGTTGTACAAAACCTCAGGCCTTGGCACACAAAGGCTTTTAGTGCCCTGAGGGCGGGGGGAGTTTACTGCTGTGCTCACTCAGCTGGCATTTGAGCCATAAGATGTAATTAGAATGGCAGAAAATGAGATGTCCGTCTCCTTTCAGCCCATAAGTCTCCTTCTTGGCCTACTGGAGAGCACCAAACAGATAAAGTATGTTTTGAGCTCTGAGTCCTGTAGAAAGTTAATTAGGCAATGGCCAGCATGTTCCTTCAAACTACCTTATTCCTTTTAAATTCTGTTAAGAGTTTCCTGAGCGTTATATACATGAAAAAGAAACCATGCTATTTACGAATATTGAAAATACTGCAATCAGTTTACAATTTTGGGATACCTTAAGTGTTTGCATTACTTTCACTTTGCATAATTGTTTTTCTTTTCATTTTTTAAACAACGCATTACAAACAAGCATTGGCAAAACAAATACCTTGGCACTCTCATCATAAAGGTGGGACTTATTGGCTTTGTCAAAGTTTGTTTCTCTTCCCTATATCCCCATTTTCTTTCCATTCCATTCCCTGTCTCTTTTAGGTTGTTTTTGCTATTAATCTTTTCTCTCATTTTGGCTCTACCTTCCTCCCTTCTTTTTTCCTGTTATTTTTTGATTTTCGTATACCTCTCTTCCCATTTTTCTAAATGTTCTAATATTTTTTATTTTATTTTGAATAGTATGAATTTGTTTTAGAGCTAAAAACCTTACATATTTAAATGGAGAAGTGAGAATTTGAAAGCATTGAGGTACTCGATTGTAAGTGTCTCTCTGCTATAAATTGGAATGTGACAGGTTATTTAAAAACCCTGTCATGTGTTCCACTGTCTATTGACATTACATTCGCAATCCCCAGGGTTTAAAATGTACGTTTCCCGTAGGGGCATGCAGCTGTCCACATATAGAAAGTAATAAGGTATGGACGGGCTGATGTTTAACATTGGTTAAGATCTTTTGGTTTTTCTACAATTATATTTATTATATACTTAGGAATAGGAGCTTTCAGCCAGCCCTCTTCATCCATTGGGCTGTTAATGTGTCATTCACATTTTTCCGACACCCACTATAGCACACAGTCCTACAGTGGATCAGCCCTCTTCAGTCATTGGTAACTTTGCCTTGATTGATGGCATTCTGCTGTTACACAAAGATCACGCCACACCAACATACTAAACAGTTCCCTTAAAAATCTGGCGCTATTATGGCAATGTATGCTTTTTGCGACCCAAAAATATTTTTGCTTTTAGTCAATGTTTTACTTTTCAGATTGACGAGGTCTGGACAGCTCCTCCCACAATAATAATAAAGATTTGGAAAAAGCAAAACATAACAAGGACCAAAAAAGCCAAAGAGCTGGAAGCTAACGCCAACCCAAGTGGCTTTGCTAAAGCTTGTTTTTTAGGCAATGACGAAAACTCCCCCCCCCCCGCCTCCCACCCCACCCAGTGGTCTTGAGGCTTCTTCTGCAGTAACAAGTGTGTCAGTCACAAAAGAAAAGTGGATGAAATGACTGCATCAGGTTTTCGGCCACTGTTTTTGGTGTAATTTCTTTCCATGAATCTATAAGCAAAACTTTAGATAACACAAGTGTGTAAAAAGTAATTTTACATCATAGAGCTATGCATTGGAATACGTCTGTTAGTGTAGTGTGAAATGCATGAATTTCACCTTTTTGTGAATTCTATGGGGCATATTCACAAGGAGCTATCGCCGAGTTAACGGCACATTAGCGCAGCCAAAGTCGTAATAAATGTACCTCCCCATTCACAAGCCGGTGCAAACAGCCCACAGCACAACCTTTCCTGCGTTAGCATCTGCAACAAACATTGCCAAGTATGACTGTGGCAACTATCGCTAATGATATGCAGGGTAGGCTTTCCCGAACAAAAAGCAGCAACAACAGCACTCCTCAACATTCTCAACGACCAGCCAGATCGGCGATAAGAGCACAAAACATGCAATATGGCGCATTAGCAGCATGAAATTAACACCTGCTCAGACCTGGTGTAAAGTCGGACCACAGCCTGCACCACAAAAGGGAGCACAGCCCAGAGCCACACCTGAATACAAACAGATGCCATGGAACAACTGAACATGTAGCACGGATACGCAAGAGGGCCACAACACCCATCGACACCACACCCAGGACCACCCCTCCCTGGCACCCCCGACCATAGACATGCCACATCACCTACACCTAAACATGTACAAAATAATCTGCCTGATGTCCCACAATCACAACTAGTGACATGCATATGTCGTCACAGAAATGAGCATCACACTTTCACTTTCGAAGCAAGCAATGAAACTTTATTGAAATGAACATTGAAATGAAATGAAGACATATGGTGGCTCCCCTCGGGACAATCCATAGGTCACACCCTGCAAGACAAAAACATGATGAGAAGGTGTGTCCTGCACACATCAAAGGACAGAGAGAGAGTGAAAGAGAGAGAGAGAGAAGAAGAGAGGGGGAGAGAGAGCGAGAAGAAGAGAGGGGGCGAGAGAGTGAGAGAAGAAAAGAGGGGGAGAGAGAGAGAGGGAGAGAGAAGAAGAGGGGGGAGAGAGAGAGAGAGAGAAGAGAGGGGGAGAGAGAAAGAGAAGAGAGGGGGAGAGAGAGAGAAGAGAGGGAGAGAGAGAGAGCGAAGAAGAAAGGGGGATAGAGAGATAAGAAGAGAGGGAGAGAGAGAGAGAGAGTGCCGCCCCTGCACACCCAGGCCACACTGCTCACCTGATGCCACCGGTATGTCTCCAACCACTTGCCGGTATGTATAGCAGTACACCAGGTCACACGTCAGAGTCAGAGCCGTCATCTGGAACAGAGTCCAGATACATGACTGGCACAGTGCACACACTTGTACAAGACAACATCGCCTGCCCGCCCATGCACACCCAGGCAGAGGTTCCCCAGCCACTCCCGCTTTCTGGAGGTATTGCCAGTTCACTGTGCTCACACCACGTGATATTGGCGCTTCACCTGGAGACTGGGTGAAGTGACACACTATGGGGCGGGGGAACTGGCATGTCTGACCCATCTCAAATAATACAAGACGTAGCCATTACCAGGAATTAGGAACTGAGTGTACATCAACAGATCCATTTTAAGAACTTTAGTGCAGGGTGGGGTCCCGGGGTTTCAACAGTTGTCCTGGTAGATTTCGGAAAAATTGCATCATGTCACAGTTTTTTGAGAGGGTAAACTGAAAACAGTGAGAGACACTTTTTTTAGGTGTTCCACAGCAGTGCTAGTTAGCAGCTGGTATGAGTAAGCAATTTAATTAATGGGTAGGATGCTTGTATTTATTTTCTTAGTGCCTCTTCTGTGTTTCTATGAGGATGACTGCGGCCATTCTTTGCCATTTTATTGATGTCAAATTGTAGTCTTTCCTCTATTTTTGCGAAATGTCCCTGTTTTTGGGTCGCATGTTCTGGTCACCCTACCCTACGGCAGGCACTTATAAGGTGGCTGACACCAGTGTGGGTTGGCGGAACCATATGCCATTCACAGCTTTTGTTATGAGTTTTCAAATATAGGAAAACCGTTGAAGTTGCAACAGATGCCGTGCAAGTGCTGCGCTATCAGACGTCATTCATTGAAGTCTGCGGCATCTTTAAAATGGCCTTCCGTGCCAAGATGTCCGGGGTTTCGAGTCTGAGTATCGCAATTAACATAAATGCTGACTCATCAAAAAATTCAGCTTAGTTCACCTTAAAGACAGGTCCCTGGACACCACGAAGAGTGGCTGGTTCTCCCGAATTGAAGGACAGCGGTTTTACTTTTTTTTTTCTCCTGCGGCTTCTGAATTACTGTGAACACATTGATTTGATTTCAAATTGGAGTTCCTGGGATTTTATATGTATTCAATAAAGCTTCCTGTGCATTACCCATCCAAGCACATAAGCATTTTAATGAAGTCTTTTTACATGGTTCGTTGGGCAGCTACCAATCCCCGATCATACAAATCACTCCTGTGTCCATACGGCGCGCGCGGACTGCCCTTACTGTGCAGATTCTTCAACACAAACATTAGTTTTAAGAGAGTCCAAGGGGAAATGGGCAGGAAAGGACAAATCCTGAGCTCTGCACCCCACAGTCTCTCTGACTTTCAGTATGCTATCAACACACAATAGTATGCAGTGCTTAATTTGTGAAGTGTCGGGTGTA
The DNA here is from genome assembly GCF_964261635.1 of Lissotriton helveticus. NCBI lineage: Eukaryota > Metazoa > Chordata > Amphibia > Caudata > Salamandridae > Lissotriton > Lissotriton helveticus. The sequence continues at coordinate 1,819,243,346 of NC_136057.1, forward strand.
AATGTTTTCTTAGGAATCCACTGCTAAAGGCCAGGGTTGCCGAATGCCCAGGCAGACTGTTCTTGATTTCACTGAATGCTTCTTTCTTCCACCACTCTAACTTACCAGTCTGTTAATTTCACTCTTGCAATTTCTTTGTTTTCATTATTTCTCCCTCTGTGACTGTTTTCCTATCTTTCTCTTTTTAATTCTCGTCATTCACGTCTCTTTTGATCTCGGTCAAAATCTGACTTGGTCCCGAAAATGAATGCTGGTGCTGACCACCTAAATCACTGGCACGAATTAAGCAATAAAGTGATATATGTCAAGTATGGTTAGCCAGAGATATACCCCTGCCTTACCCTTTGACATGATGAAGCTGTCCATTCTACACGTGGGTCCAGATTTCCAAACATTTTGGGCATGGTTTGCATCACAAAAGTGACGCAAACATGCACAAACATTTTTTTAATTTAACTTCCAGCGTGAAACTTGTTTTGCATTGGAAAGTTGCTCAAAGTAATGCAAAGCAGTGTAAAGTGCTGGTTTGTATTTCTCTACACCGAGAGTAAGTTCCATGCGTGGTGTATGGGCATTCCCATGCAACCACTGCTTATTTTCGTTGCAAACCCATATCTACTCACAATAGTAGTCCTGCTTTTGCACCAAAAATACCTCCACTTTGAAGTGGGTATAAGAAGGCAAAATGCTTCTATTTCGTCTAATTTGCCCCACTTTGCAGCACACATCTGAAGTGGGAAATGTTTTAACATTAGTCTAAGCATATTATTTTGTATTGGAAGGGCACCCTTCCAGAACAAAACCGATGTTAGACATGACTCAGACGTCTTTGCCCTCTGGTGCAAAAGAGTGTGTGTCCACTAGGCAGCCTGATTGTAGACCAGCTCTAGGAGAGAACAGGATAGAGCTATATCTTAGTCAATTTGGTGCTATTCTACTCTCTCTCTCCCACGCAACAAAGTGCAGCTACTTTGGCTGCTGCGCTGCATAATATGGACCCTTTGGAAATCTGGGACTTGGAGAATCATGGACATAGAGAAAGTAAGCAGCACTCTTACATCCCTCTTTGCTTCCTGTAAATTCTGGCCCCTACTCTTCACTGAGTCCTGTAACAGCACTAGATCTTTGATGGGCTATAGATGGGACAAAAGTGCTCCACTGTGCTATCAGTGACGGTAATAAATAAGCATGGGCGTAAAATCCGCTCCGATCGCGGATTTTTCGGATTTTCGGCAAATTCGCAATCCGCGAACTCTCGCGAATTTGCCGAAAATCCGTGAATCCGCTCGCGGCGGATTTTTTGCTTGGTTGCGGCGCGCGGCGTGGTGCACGGCGTTCACTTTCCGTCATTTAGCGTTTGCCGAGTTGTTTTTCTTTGCGAGTGCCGCGCCATTTTGGATCTTGCTGCGTGATCCCGCGGGAATTTGGCGCCCGCGAATACGTAATCGCGGCTTGCCACCTTGCACAGCACACCTCGCGAGAGTTCGCAATTGCGAACACGTAGTTGCGGCGGAAAGGAACAATCTCGCACTCGCGAAATAGAGCTTTTGCAATTCTGCACAAGAAAATCACCAGCAAACAGGATAAACCTTCAGAAAATTATGATTTTTATCAGAATCACTCCTCAGGTTGACATTTGCATGGCCTTTTTTTTTGCAAGGAGTCCATTTTTGGGGGGGGGGAGGAAGGAAGTGCCCCACAGTCTCCAACTTCCTGTTCCTGTCCAGCAGGCTCCTCCCAGTGCTTTGTCCATCTCCTGGTCACTTTCATTTGGATCTGGAGCTGGAAGGATTACTTTTTGTGGGTGCTGCTGGATATTTGGATTTGAGGCCTTTTTGACTGTCTTTGGATCACTTTTGGATTAGAAATCAACTTTCACAAGTAAGTTTGTTTGGGGCATTACAGTTGCTGCAAGTACAATTTTGGAACTTTTTCAGAACATTAAATAAATTATATTGTGGGTAGCCACAGTATCCAGTAGGACCAGGGTTGGTTAGGGGTGCATGATATAACTGTTTTGTTGAATTTAAACACCATTGAGGCCATGGATGGGCTGGGATTGTGCTGATTTTTGTCGTTTTTTTGGGCCTGCTGGTGTGGCCCTTTGCCCAGGGGTGGTGAGTGTTGCATGGGCCTAGTCTTTCTGTGGGGTGTCTTCTTGAATTTAAACATAATTGAGGCCATGGATGGGCTGGGATTGTGCTTATTTTATTGTTTTTTGTCGTTTTTTTGGGGCTGCTGGTGGGGCCCTTTGCCCAGGGGTAGTGGTGCATGGACTGAGTGTGCCTGTAGTGTGGTCTCACTCTCTTTAATGTAAACATCATGGATGGCATTGGATTGTGGTGATTTCTGGCTGTTTTTCTGTTTTTTGGGGGTGTACTGTTGATGTGGACTGGCCATGTGGGTGGTGGTGGTGGCCATCTTGAGTGCTGGCTGGTACAGGCAGCAACATGTGCTTGGGGTGTAAGGGGCCATTTTGAGGAGAGGCAGTGTCTGAGGCCTGCACTTATTTTGCCTACTTTTCATCCATTATGCCATGGGGTAGTGAGTGTTGCATGGGCCTAGTGTTTCTGAGGGGTGTCTTCTTGAATTGAAACACCATTGAGGCCATGGATGGGCTGGGATTGTGCTGATTTTATTGTTTTCTGTCGTTTTTTTGGGCCTGCTGGTGGGGCCCTTTGCCCAGGGGTGGTGGTGAGGTGAGTGTTGCATGGGCCTAGTCTTTCTGAGGGGTGTCTTCTTGAATTTAAACACCATTGAGGCCATGGATGGGCTGGGCTTGTGCTGATTTTATTGTTTTTGGTCGTTTTTTTGGGCCTGCTGGTGGGGCCCTTTGCCCAGGGGTGGTGAGTGTTGCATGGGCCTAGTCTTTCTGTGGGGTGTCTTCTTGAATTTAAACATAATTGAGGCCATGGATGGGCTGGGATTGTGCTTATTTTCTTGTTTTTTGTAGTTTTTTGGGTGCTGCTGGTGGGGCCTTTTGCCCAGGGGTGGTGGTGCATGGACTGAGTGTGCCTGTGGTGTGGTCTCACTCTCTTTAATGTAAACATCATGGATGGCATTGGATTGTGGTGATTTCTGGCTGTTTTTCTGTTTTTTGGGGGTGTACTGTTGATGTGGACTGGCCATGTGGGTGGTGGTGGTGGCCATCTTGAGTGCTGGCTGGTACAGGCAGCAACATGTGCTTGGGGTGTAAGGGGCCATTTTGAGGAGAGGCAGTGTCTGAGGCCTGCACTTATTTTGCATACTTTTCATCCATTATGCCCAGGGGTAGTGAGTGTTGCATGGGCCTAGTGTTTCTGAGGGGTGTCTTCTTGAATTTAAACACCATTGAGGCCATGGATGGGCTGGGATTGTGCTGATTTTATTGTTTTTTGTCGTTTTTTTGGGCCTGCTGGTGGGGCCCTTTGCCCAGGGGTGGTGAGTGTTGCATGGGCCTAGTCTTTCTGTGGGGTGTCTTCTTGAATTTAAACATAATTGAGGCCATGGATGGGCTGGGATTGTGCTTATTTTATTGTTTTTTGTCGTTTTTGGGGGCTGCTGGTGTGGCCTTTTGCCCAGGGGTGGTGGTGCATGGACTGAGTGTGCCTGTGGTGTGGTCTCACTCTCTTTAATGTAAACATCATGGATGGCATTGGATTGTGGTGATTTCTGGCTGTTTTTCTGTTTTTTGGGGGTGTACTGTTGATGTGGACTGGCCATGTGGGTGGTGGTGGTGGCCATCTTGAGTGCTGGCTGGTACAGGCAACATGTGCTTGGGGTGTAAGGGGCCATTTTGAAGAGAGGCAGTGTCTGAGGCATGCACTTATTTTACCTACTTTTCATCCATTATGCCCAGGGGTAGTGAGTGTTGCATGGGCCTAGTGTTTCTGAGGGGTGTCTTCTTGAATTTAAACACCATTGAGGCCATGGATGGGCTGGGATTGTGCTGTTTTTATTGTTTTTTGTCGTTTTTTTGTGCCTGCTGGTGGGGCCCTTTGCCCAGGGGTGGTGAGTGTTGCATGGGCCTAGTCTTTCTGTGGGGTGTCTTCTTGAATTTAAACATAATTGAGGCCATGGATGGGCTGGGATTGTGCTTATTTTATTGTTTTTTGTCGTTTTTTGGGGGCTGCTGGTGTGGCCTTTTGCCCAGGGGTGGTGGTGCATGGACTGAGTGTGCCTGTGGTGTGGTCTCACTCTCTTTAATGTAAACATCATGGATGGCATTGGATTGTGGTGATTTCTGGCTGTTTTTCTGTTTTTGGGGGTGTACTGTTGATGTGGACTGGCCATGTGGGTGGTGGTGGTGGCCATCTTGAGTGCTGGCTGGTACAGGCAACATGTGCTTGGGGTGTAAGGGGCCATTTTGAAGAGAGGCAGTGTCTGAGGCATGCACTTATTTTGCCTACTTTTCATCCATTATGCCCAGGGGTAGTGAGTGTTGCATACTTGCATGTCCCTAGTCTTTCTGTGGGGTGTCTTCAATGTAAACATCATGGATGGCATGGGATTGTGCTCATTTTTCTGTGTTTTGTCGATTTTTTGGGGTGTATAACTGAACTGATGTTCCTCTGTCTTCCATTGCTTTTAGGTGCACAAGAAGACTCAAGAGAACCACCAGTGCCAGGAAGAAGTCCTGCAGCGGTGTGTGTGTGCAGCATAACGTCACGCGACGTCACGTCTGGACACAGAACCCTCTGCAACTCGTGCAACTGCTGCCTGCTGACCTGCTCTGAAGAAGATGGCCCCAAAAAAAGTAACCCGTAGCTCCTCTAGCAAGAAAGGTGCCAGTAAGGAGCAGAAGAAGCAAGTTACCAAGGACACTGGTGTGCCGCCCGCCCCTTTTTTTGGGAGTAAAAAAAAAAGTATGCCTGCAGCAGCAGCGGGATCTGCTGGGGACCAAGCTGGCAGCAGCACCCCCGCTCCATTGGGCTCAGTGCCACCACCACCACCAGGCCAACTTAAGTCCAAGGCCCTGAGTGCGGCAGAGGCAGCCAGTATAGTTCTTCAATCACCATCGACCAGTGATGTTGGCTCATCGCAAGAAAGCAGCAGCAATGTCCCTCAATCAACACAGGTTGTTGTAGCTCATCTGACGAGTGTTGAACAACCACAGCCGCAACAACAATCACATGTGCAAGTACAAGCCCAAGTACATGTGGAAGGAGAGGCAGCGCAAGGAGATGCGCAAGCAGAGGTGCATGGAGGGTCACAAGTGCCCACAATAGTTGTTCCTCCCGAAGTAGGGGCACATCAGGAAATCGACAATCAAGGCGAGGTATCATTTGAGGAAGCCACTCCTCCTGATGATCCTTCATTGTCTTCCACACCCCTAGCAAGGAAGAGATCAAGGGTGGTGTCTACATCTTCTTCAAGCACACCTCCTTCTGATGATACGGATCAAACTTGGGAACCAGCACCACAGCCGTCTGAGAGTGAGGCACACCATGATCCGACAAAGGTAGTTAAGCGTAAAAGGAAGCTCGTCCAAAGTCTCAGAGTTATGGAGTGTGATGAGGCTCAACAAGAAGTGGCGGATACTGCTGCTGATGAAGACTCTGCCAACGACGACCCAGTCATCATAAAGGTCACTGCAGCCCCAGCGGGCATGCAGCAAACAGACATTTTGACCCTAGCCCGAAGAGCTGCTGAGCGTGATGATGATGATGATGTTGTCGATGAGGAGGCAGTGGAAACACCACAATCATTGGAGTTAAGTAGTACACCAACTCGTCCCGCTTCCATATTTCTTTCTGGCAAGAAGAGACCTCCATCCACCTCGACCTTAATTAGTGGCGGTGAAAGTGCACAACGTACAAAAGTTGGGCAATCCAGATCCTCCACTTCATCTGGCATTAGCTTCATGACCACCACCACCACTATCGCCGCCTCCTCCAGGTCCCACAGACACTTGAAGTCCCCAGTTTGGGACTTCTTTACTGTTTGTCAAAAAAATCCAAAGTTTGCCATTTGTACCCTTTGTAAGGTTGCAGTTAGTCGTGGTAAGCCAGGTACCAACTATGGTACCGGAGGCCAGAGAGGTCATCTTAGGAGACAGCACACTGTCAAATGGTTTGCGCACCTAGATGCGATCAAGAAAGGCCGAATTCAAGGAAACGTTGATGTTTCATCTGATGATGACGAGGAGGAAGAAGACGTGTCAAACACTTCCCTTACACCCAGTACCCCTGTCAGCAGCACACCCAATGTGAGGCACACTAAGAGTGTTGGAGCGAGTGAGACACCAACGCACAAAAGTTCACCAGCGAGCAAAATTGGGTCAACGAAGTCATTATCAGCCCGTAAATGCTTGGTCCAGGGCAACATTAGAACAATGCTTACTTCAGACGTGCCATATGAACGCAACCACCCACTGACGCGTCTGTATAACACTAAGCTGGCTAAAATGCTAGCTGTGGACCTTCTCCCTTTTTCTTTTGTAGAAGCTGTAGGTTTTCTAGAATTAGTGGCAACGCTCTGCCCTAAATGGAAGGTTCCTAGCCGGTTCTATTTTGCCAGAGTTGCGGTTCCAGCACTACATGAAGATGTGCTGGAGGCGATTGGGGCAGCTTTGCAGAAGAGTGCTGTTCACACAATACATCTGACAACAGACATGTGGACCAGTGGCGCAGGCGCTGATTACATGTGCATCACTGCACACTGGGTCTCTTTTTCAGGTGTTAAAGCAAAGCTAAACGCAGGTGTTGACCCGGACAAAGTTTTCAAAGCTGCTCGGAAACATGCAACACTAGCCATGTTTGGCTTGGAGAAAAGTCACACAGCAGAAAACATTTTGGAAGAGTTTGACAAAAAGGTCTTGAAAATGCTATCCCCCAAAAAACGCAAGATTGGTTATGTTTCCACGGATAATGGCGCCAATGTAGTTAAGGCCATGTTGCAGGGTGGCTATTTCAGAGTGCCATGTTTGGCGCACTGTATCAACCTGGTAGTTCAAAAATTCTTGAGTGATAGAGACAGTGCAGCGTTCGCGGTAATGGCCACCTGCCGCAAAATGTGCAACCATTTCAGCCATTCTTTTAAGGCCCGAAAGCATCTGAGGAGGCTGCTACTTCAAAGTCGAATACCAGTGAAAGCACTCATCCAGGAGGTGGCAACACGTTGGAACTCAACCTTCTACATGCTTGAGCGTCTGTATGAGCAGTATACGGTACTCGATCACTATTTCTTCACACAGGGTACATCTCAGAAGGAGGACCTGCGGATGAGTGCGGCGCAATGGGACATAGTTAAAAGCCTGACAGACATGCTTCGTCCTTTTGAGTTCTTCACGCGTGCAGTCAGCCAGGAGGACTGTAATTTGGGAAAAGCTATCCCATTGTTGTGCATGCTGGAGCACCAACTGATGCTGGTGTCTTCTGAGTTTGAAAAAGATGTACAAAAAAAAGACCATTTTATTTTGTCTGAGAAATTATTAGAGCGCCTACGTGGTGATGAACGTCTTCAAAAGATCAAGTCAGAACAGCATTACATTTGTGCTACTATTCTGGATCCACGCTACAAAAAGGCGCTGGCAGGCGAAGCATTCTTTCCTTTTGGTGATGAAGATGTTCAAAATTACAAACATTGGCTAGCCTGGTCAGCCAAGAGGTTTGAAAAAGAACGGCAGGTTATTGAAGGAGAAGGCAGTACATCAGCATCAGCATCAGCAGGCCATCCCCAGTCACAAGAATCCACTTCGGCACCTGTGGCTGGGGCACAAGTGACCTCTCAGCCGTTAAAGACACCGGCAAGTGGATCATCTGCACCACACACAACACTAACAGTGGCTGCTGTGGAGGATTGGCTAAGTTTGCTTGGGTATGGTTCTCGAAAAAATGTCACAGGCACAGCAAAAAGTAAGCAAAGTGGAGGAACCGTTGATGACCTTGAGTCGATGGTGCAGGACTATCTGAATGACTCAACAGAGGTCTTTCTTAATGATGAGCCATTGCAGTATTGGCATGGCAAAAAACAATTGTGGCCACAGCTCTCCAACCTGGCTATAAACTATTTGTCTTGCCCACTCGCAAGTGTGTCTTCAGAACGTGTTTTCAGTGCTGCTGGTGGCATTGTAACTCCCAAACGAAGCCGCCTCTCGCCCAAAAATGTGGAGCGGCTGACAATGATCAAGATGAATCAGCACCTCATACCACCAGATTACAAAGTACGAGAAAGCACGCCGCATGAAGACGAGGAGGACGGCAACGTAGATGAGGGGATTTGTTCTCTGTTCGGTGGCACTGACCTCATCCTGCCTGAATTCGCAGAGTATGATGACGAAATCTTCTTCTTATTCCCTGACACCGAGGCCTGAAAATGAGACAATGAATCTATAACTTTCTTTTTCGTCCTTATTCACTTTTATTCCTGTTTGTCTCTCTTTCTTTGTTTTGCACAGTTAATGTAATTCAAACTTTAATCACCTAATCCCAAAAACAAGACCATCAGCAGAACTGTCTTCACTTGTTTGCTCATTGATTTGAAGGTGCCGCAGTCTACATTCCTCAGGTTCACAAGTTCTGAAGAACATGCTCCTCTATCCTCCTCCTCCAGACTGCGATTTCCCTCAAAGCAGAGTGCTGGATTACGCCCAATGAAGAAAGACTCAGCACTTGTGGGGGTGTTGTACTTCTTTGCGGGTGAGTTGACGGATTTGGGCCCATTGTTGTGAAGCTCTAGTAATGGACAAAAGTGTTTTGGACCAAATATGAGGTGGAAATTTCTTGCCGTTTTTGCTGACTTGCTTGCCTTTGGGGTGCTCTTTGGCGGGGTTCCGGGTGTTTGTGGGTGATTTTTGGTGTCTGGGAGCACTGCTGCGACAGTCTAATCTTGATTGCATTTGCTTTTCAGGAAATCCGTGGTGGAAAACAGGAGTTATGATGATTGATGATGATGACCTAGCTGCACAGCGGCGCGTTTGGACCGAAGGCCGAGAGATATTGTAAGTATGAGATTTAGCTTTTTCGCTGTTTGGGGGTGTTGTCGGGTGGTTTTTTCCGGGTGGGTTTGCGGGTCTTGCCTGGGGCATTCCTGGGAAGGTCTAATACCGGATAGAAGTGTTTTGGACAAAATCCTTAAGGAACAGCCTTTTTTTTGCTATTTCTTCTGTCATCTTGCTCAATGTTGCGTTTTGGGGGGCTTCCTGCTGTTCGTGGGTGGGTTGCGGCCGGGGTCTCTGTCGAAGCACTGCTGCGACAATCTAATCTTGATTGCATTTGCTTTTCAGGAAATCCGTGGTGGAAAACAGGAGTTATGATGATTGATGATGATGACCTAGCTGCACAGCGGCGCGTTTGGACCGAAGGCCGAGAGATATTGTAAGTATGAGATTTAGCTTTTTCGCTGTTTGGGGGTGTTGTCGGGTGGTTTTTTCCGGGTGGGTTTGCGGGTCTTGCCTGGGGCATTCCTGGGAAGGTCTAATACCGGATAGAAGTGTTTTGGACAAAATCCTTAAGGAACAGCCTTTTTTTTGCTATTTCTTCTGTCATCTTGCTCAATGTTGCGTTTTGGGGGGCTTCCTGCTGTTCGTGGGTGGGTTGCGGCCGGGGTCTCTGTCGAAGCACTGCTGCGACAATCTAATCTTGATTGCATTTGCTTTTCAGGAAATCCGTGGTGGAAAACAGGAGTTATGATGATTGATGAGGATGACCTAGCTGCACAGCGGCGCGTTTGGACCGAAGGCCGAGAGATATTGTAAGTATGAGATTTAGCTTTTTCGCTGTTTGGGGGTGTTGTCGGGTGGTTTTTTTCGGGTGGGTTGGCGGGTCTTGCCTGGGGCATTCCTGGGAAGGTCTAATACCGGCTAGAAGTGTTTTGGACAAAATCCATAAGGAAACACCAGTTTTGGCACTTTTTGTAAGTTAGGGTTCGTTAGGGTTAGCCCTAGCAGCAGGATTGCATGTGTTTCGGGGGGTTCTATTGCAACGCAGTTCTGGTGTTGTAGAGCACTGTTGGAGCGATGCTGGCTATGGATACTTTTGCTTGCTTGCAAGTGGTTTGAATACAATCCACGGTCTGTATTTGGGCCTACTGTTACTTTCAAAGTACGTTTTGTAACCATTTTTCTGCTAGGCATCGTTTTTGGAGATCTGATTGGGGTTCTTCTACATTTTTGCGACTGGCTTTAGTAAGGGTCTTGGTGGGAGCATTGCTGGGAAGGTCAAATTTTGTTCTAAAACACAGTTTACAGTACACCTACCTTGAGGGGAAAGATCCGCTATAATATTTTGGCCATACTTATTTATCCTTAAAAAGGTGACTCAGACAGAGCACGCAATTTCAAAAATATTGTACTGTCTATTAGGGAAATCAAAGTGTCACTTTTTGAACCACACAGCGTACATACCTTTTATTTATTTATCAGTGGTATTGTAATAGCACTTCCTGTTTTCCGTTCAATAATTACAGGCCGGGTTTCAGTCAACATCTGCCAGGCAGGCAGTGGACAGGGTGTCTTCTGTCAGTGGTCACCAACATTGATGGACGAAGCGTCAACTGGAATGGAGGAGTGCCGCCAATAAGAGGAATTGTTTGCTGCATGCAACTTACTTACCAAATTCAACAGGACAACTCCAACAACATACGCAATACAGATACAGTATCCATTGTTTTATTCTATGAGTGTGACTGCATGTGCTTAGCTTTAGTTTGTAACCAAAGATTGTCTTTATCTTCAATTATTGTTTGTCCATGCTCTGCTTTTTTTTTCTTCTCTCAACAAAACCTACCCAAAAAGAAACCCCCATTCCCATCCATTTTACAAACCCTAATCCTCTTCCCCCGGGCTGTGTTGTTTTGCTTGATGTCTGACTAAAATGACATCAATAATTCCACACACTTGCTGGGGAGGATAAGGTCATAGCAACAGGCTGGAGAAGGAATACGAGGATATCTTCTAGACTTACTCAGCTTCAGTACTATATCTTCTAGTAGTAGTAGCCAATGTCAAATAAATTCAACGCAAGTACTAGTTATACTTGCAAGCAAATACTTTACCATTTGTTAGGCTACATTATGGCACTGTTCTAGTGTACTGTCACCTGCTATATTCTCGATCGTACCGTAACCGTTGTAATGCTACAGTAAGGACAAACAAGGTTTCGTTTTCTTTTTTTCCATAGGCATGCAACTGCCACTGTGTCACACCACTAGTACCACCGCAATGAGGAAATGTCACCCGCCCAGGATTGACAACGTTAATCCCCATTTCACGTGGAGCCAGCCCTGGGCCTAGCCCTAATTTCTAACACAAATTACAGGTAAGATAAGCGTTTGGTGGGAGGTAGTATAATGGAGTATTATTTCGGAGTAGACAAGAGATTGACGGTTGTACTACTAAAGTCCTACGACTGTTCAGGAAAACAAAGTTACTGTTACACCCCCGTCCCCCACCCACCAGACTGAAAAGCAGTAAAAAACAGGTATGGTCAGATAAAGTTTAAAAATGTATATTTATGTAGCCCTAACAAAATAATCTCCCTCAAGACCCACCCTAACCCCAACGATTGTCTTTGAAACGTCCCAAAACGATCCCAACTCCCAAATCCCACCCCCCAAAAGTCTATAAAAAAAGGGCAAGGGACACTCCACTACTGGAGGGTGCTGGTGCATTTTGCGGCATGGGCATCATACTCCTTGCGGAGGGTGGCAAGCTCGGAGCGGAGGCCCTTCACCAAGTTCTTATACCTCTGGACCTCCTGCTCCAGGTTGGACATTCGGACTCGTAGGCAGCGTTGGCGTTCCTTGCAGCTCCTGTGGGGGGCAGCTGGTTTTTCTGTTGCTTGGCGGTGGCGGTTGGCTTTGTTAGCCCGGCTCGGTCCCGCTGGAGCACTGCGCATGCTGGCGTCCCGTGGGGTCACGGAGGAGGATGCAGCGGTCCCAGCCGAGGATGTTGTTGTTGCACCGCTCGACTGCGTGTCCTCCTCCTCCTCCAGGGCCACCAGCCGCCGATATTCGGCGACAGTGGCATCCAGCCTCCGTTGCCGGGCCATTCTAGCCTGCTCCCTCCGTGTTGTTGATTTGGAAGGAGCAACTATATGAAGAAAGAAAGACATAGTCTGTAACCAATGCTCCTTAGCATTAATAACACAAAGTGATTGAGCCGAAAGTTGGGTCACAGTACAAGTAGCAAATTGAAAGCACAGTACATAACTATTGAGGACAGTATCTATGTAACCTCCCACTTCTGCATCCTTGCTCTAACATTAGTGGTAGTTTAATGAACAAATTCTACGACCACTATGGACTTCCATTACAGTCGACTATGACAGTACACCAGTCTTATTCTTCTTCTTCTCTCTTGTTTAGGAACATTGGTACGTTATCTCATGCAAGCCTGCAGAATGACATGGACAGCACAGTGAACTTGCACCCGAGAAAAAAAGTTGCACACCATGATGAGTGAGACAGACGTGCGTTACTGTACCGGTCCAGTACATGCAGGTGGTGAAGCTATTACTTTTCTATTACGGGTGGCACTGAGAATACTCTGTTACAAGGGCTACTGCTTAATTAATTTACCTTTCACCCTACAGTGGAAATGAGTACTAGAAAAGGAAAATGAAGAAGCTAACTAATTTGATTATCTATCACTTCACATGGGACGTATTTGATGACATATGGGATGACTTTAGGGGCTTTGCTTAATATTGAGTGAACAGTGATACACCCACACATGAATGACGTACTACAAGTAAACTAAAGTTATTAAGAGAGGTACGGAGTGTCCCTAATAACCAGATATATGCTGGGATTGCAGACGCAATAAAAAGTACTGCTACTATTCATGGTAGTATTGGACACATTTACAATTTCTTTTCCTTGCCTTCCCTGCACTGGAACGGACGTGCGGGTGCGGTGGTACATGCTCTTCAAGGTAACACTTGGTTCATCCAGCGACCATCTACTCTCTCTAGATACACATGTGCTATCTAAGAGTAAGAGAATACCATGCTCCAGGCATCCATTCAGTCAAAGTATACGCACACATACAGTTTCTGTTTCACCCACCCAGGCTGCTGTCCTTCCACCCATCCTTGCTTCATCATTGACCCAGCCATGCACCATACCATATTCTTTCCTTCCCAGCCACCTCGGGGGCCAAGCAAACACATATCGTTCTTCTTTGCCAGCCATCATACAATTTCGCGTCCCACTTACTTACACCCTTCTTTCGCTTTTCGTTCATCCCATCCATCACGTTCGTCTAAGAACTTATTGGGATTCTTCTCACCAAAAACTTCACAGCTAAGTCGAAGTACATTTCGAGGAGGCTACTACCTGGTTGATTTGTAATACACCCGTGCAGAAAGCACACTATGCAGTCTTCAATCTCAATAAGTAAGGAATATATAGCTTACCTGTTTCCGCCACCACCGTTTGAACCCCCACAGGACCGTCCGCCGGCTCTTGCACCGCCTCCTCCCCAGAGTCCTCCGAGTCCTCGCCCAACACAGCCACCTCCGTGCTGGCCCCGTCACCAGATGTTACACCTACAAAGTACATTTAAGAATGTTAGAATACACCACTCACTACTATATAATATTTGGTCTAGGAGAAATGTTAAAAAAACAGAATACAATGTAATAATTTGTGACTGTCTACTCCAAAGTAAAAATGTCCCTTTTTCCAGGGAAGGCTGTTGTCTTGCTGCACTTTTATGCACAACTGATGAATGCTTGCTTTTTATTTTTAACACGCACCACTTTTTCTCCTAACAGACAGAAGCTTGACTCCTAAGAACACGACCAGGATCAAGTTCAAACCAGGTGAGAGCTCGGCTCGACCACAAGAAATGTGTCCAATTAATCGTCAGCACTAACCACTTTTCCGTTTTCAGTTAAATAGTTTTATGACAAAGTAGATTTTAATAAATGTGTTTACTTTTAATAAAGCTTTTAAACTTAAATAGACTCTGTGGTTTTTGGTCCTCCAGACTAGAGTGGATGAGCTAAAGGTTTTGGAATTTTTGCAAGCATGAGTGCCTCTGACACTTCTTGACTGTGCTGTGACTCCGTACTCTCTTGTCCTGCGTACGATAATCTAGAGATCATTGGGGATCAATAATCGGTGACTTCGGGAGCTGAATGACTCTGCCACACTATCTAGTCAGTAAGGAGACAGTGCATAGAGCTATTGCTGAATAGAATGGGAGTCCAATGGAATTGCCAAATGTCCAATCTTAGTTAGCTACACAGACAGACTAATAAGAATAATCTAGTAATACCACAGGGAGTCATATTAGAGCCAGGATAAGAATTTATATCCAGTCTACAAGAAGATCAAAGACGATTTAGAAAAAATCGAATGAGGAACACTAGGAAAAAATAGGTACTCTTTATTACAATTAAAACTTACTGGGGCCAGCAAAGGAGCCCTCGCCTGCCCGATCCTGGCCTGCATCCTGAACAGCACCCTCCTCCTCCTGTGTCCTCTTGCCCTTGGGGGGAGCTGATGTACAACATGAAAGAAAGAAAGACCAGAAAACATGGATGAGATTTGTCAACCAAATCAACCATTTCAAAAGAACAATAACAAAATTTTTTGGAGAAGTAGCAAATAGATAGACAACTATTCCACGGGATCTATCTCATGTGGTATACTACGTTATTCGTATTGCCTGATTTGCGGACCGTTGACTTAGAAAGTTCCTATGTAACTCAATAAACAGACTACTAAAGAGGTTTGCCTAGGCCTGGCACTGCAGGCAGCAGTCCGCAGCACGCGAAGTGACAGACAAAGTCCATCCTGCTTGCAGATCAGTGAATACTCAAACTATCAATCCACCCACCACCACCACTATTTCTTCTTATAGCCATGTGTCTAAAGGAAGGAGTGGACTTCAGTCTGTTGGGGCTGATTTAGAAGTCCCTTGCGGCTCATTTTCCTCCATTGTTGCGTGACTTTTGTGACGCTGCGGCAGAACAAAAGACTCGCCATGGTGTTGGTGCGGCGTATATATTAAAAAAAAAGAAATTATGGGCGATGCATCACGTTGTAAAGCCCTGCGCCATCAGGGGGCGTTCCGGCGCAAGGGAGGGCGTACCTGCGCAGGGACGAATCCTAAAAGTGGCTGAGGGAAATCTACAAGATGTCAATCAGTCACTTTTAAGACAATGATGCATGAGTCAAACCCTGCGCGCTTGAAGCCGACGTACGGCTTGATGCAGCATTGGGGAGATAGGGTACCCCAGAGCATTGCTGGAGCTGCGCCATCGTTGGCACGCAACTCCAGCAATGCGCCGCCTTTACGGCACAGATGCGTAAGGCTTCTGTGACGTTTTGGGCCAATGGGTGGTGGTGGCATGGCACACAATTACTGCCGCATCCCTGCTACTTTGCAGGGATGCGCCGGTAATTGAAAATATGACCCTTAGTGTCTAGCATTACGCAGTTCTTATCTTTACACTACACTCATACATAATTTCTCAGGCCAATGAAATGAACACAATGTACAAAACAAATAAGCATAGTAGCAAGCAAGGCTACTGAGAAGGAGAGCAGTGCACCTGAAATGCATAGAAGATTTTGAAATATAATTTACCTACAATGTAATCGGCAGCATTATTGCTCTTGGTAAAGAACAAAGATTTGCAAATAACAGAGCCGGATAAAACAGAGTAGTGATGAATAGCTACTACTACTAGTACTCACCAAGCCCGGGGACCTCTACGCCGAGCGCGTCCAGCAAGTCCCGTTCCCGGTCCATGACATCGGTCCAGCGGTGGGTGGCCTGGTTATATGTGCGCCGGACCCCAGAGAGCTTATACATGGCCCGGCACACCTTCTCCCACCGCTTCCGGCGCTCCCGGATGCCATAGCCAGTCGCGATCTTGCCGCCTCCCAGGATCGTCTTGGGGAGGCGGCGCTGGACGTGGAAGATGAGTGCCGCCACTTCCTCCGCGCTGAAGATCTCCCGCGGCACCACTTGCTCCCCCCTCAAACGCCCGCACGGGAGCCGGGCACGGGGTGCGGGACCCTTCCCCTTCTCAGGGTGCTTCCCGGCTCCCTTTACCATGGTCTGGGCAGAAATAAACTTAAATGATAAAGAAGAAATAGAATAGTGAAGAAGAAAAGAAAAGAGTTTAAAAAAGTAGTTTAAAAGTAACTAAAAGTAGCAGAAAACACAAAAATATACAGCTAGAAAAATAGAGGGATAGATAATAAGTAAAATAGATTAAATAAACTTCAAACAAGCAAAGGATGGCAGAGATTCAGAGAGGATACAGAAAGCAAGCCCAGAACCATAGCAATGAATGAGAAACAAGATGGCCGCGCCCGTTCCCGACCGCGTGGGTAAGTTCGCGCGAGATTTTCCTCGCGAGCACGCGCGAAATTGTACTAGCGAGCAGCACAGTTTGCGAGATTACACATAGCGGCCGGAAACGGAATTACGTCACGCAAACAAGATGGCGGCGCCCGTGTACGACCGCTAGTGTAACTTGGCAAACGTATAGCTACAAGCGCCTCGCGAACACGCGCAAAAGCACGCGAACATACACGTCGCAAAAAAAAAATAAGTGTATTCGCAAGCATTCGCGGCTCCCGAAATCGATCTCGCACGGATTCGCGCCCCAAAAAACGCGCGAAATTGCAGAAAAAACGGTTTTTGCTAAACTGAAAGCAATGAGCAGGTGAAAAAGTTCAAACTTAACATTTGTAACATTCACTGTAGTGCTTCCTGAGGGGCCCCTCCAGAGTTTGCAACTATTCTATGACCCTGCTATGACCCAAACAGCAGGCTCATAGAATAGCTACAAGTAGACCATAAAGGTCCTGTGAAAAAAAATTTAACTGCAACAGAAAGCAAATTACAGATAAGGAAGGAAGCAGGTGCCAGCCAGACTGGAACTTTCTAAATAACTGACACAATAATCAACCCCCAATTAATTCATGGCAGTTGAAGTAGGGGAGGTGTGCTTGCTTTTTTCACCCCCCATAAACTACAGTGATAAACAAACCTAATGGGTGGCAGTGAGGATGTACCAGAGGGTGGCATGGGTGTCCCAGAGGGTGGCAGTGGTGAAACAGAGGGTGCTGTGAACCTGTGATGATAAACCAGACGTAGAAACAACATAGTCGCGGCCGTTGCGTGCCGAAAAGTAAGTTCGCAATTGCGAAATTGTCCCAAAATCGTCGCGAACGCGCGCCAACACAAAAAAACGGGAAAATCCGCAAATCCGCGAGAGTTCGCGTATCTTCGCGGATTGCGAATCCGTAAATCCGCAATTTCGCGTACGCGAGATCCGCTAGATCCGCCCATGCTTAGTAATAAAGTGCATGATGTCACTTCCACTACCGCACGCGTATCAATGAATCGATGGGTGCATCAAGCAATGACTTCTTGTAGCACATCCTGAGATGATCAAATGCACACAGCAACATGCAAAATGGGGCACATAGATGTTAAATCAGGAGAATGTGCAGGTCATCCCCAACATGCATGTTCTAGAAGCAGGGCCAGACTGGGAAACTATAGAAGCCCAGGCAATTTTATTGGGAAAGCCCCTGGAGAAGCACTGCTAGGACCCGTGGTGGCTGGAAACACTTGCTTGCTGCTTTTGTTACTAATAATAATAATAGTGAAGCATATAAAGCACAAGGCTACCTCAAATGAGGTGTCCCGGCGCTAGTTGCGGACTCGGTGGGGTGGAGTCATATCGGGTTCATTTGTTGAACAACCAGGTTTTTAGTGCTTTCCTAAAAGACTGTTCAGAATACAGCGATGACCAGGCATAGCATTCCATAGTTTCGCTGTTTGCACCGCAAAAGAACTGCCACCTATCCTGGCTTTAAAAAAGCGAGTCACCGGCAGAAGTCGCAGGTTGTTTGATCTAGTATACTTGCAATCTCTGCCTGAGATAACCCGGGCCCTGGCCTCTGGTGGCTCTATAGGCCAGAGTGAGTGACTTAAACTCAATCCTTCTGCTAACAGCAAGCCAATGCAGTTGCCACAAATGCTAGGGCCGATATTGCAGTACTGTTGCAAAACCGGCCTGCAGTCACAAAATAGTACCCACCCTTCCAGCCTCCCGAGGAAGCGCCCGAAGCCCACTATGGCCAGACTGGCCCTGGCTAGAAGAGCAGGAGGACAACTGTATGTCAGACCTCAGAATCAGTACCGGAGAGAAAGACATTTTCAAAAGCTTGTACTTGCTGTGTTTTCCCTACCATCCCCCCTGATGCTATAAAAAGTGACGAAGGAAAAAGCTGAGCTTCTGATCAAGCCAATCCTCCACTAACACTCCCCACACCATGTGTGGAGGTACATCCAGAAATCATTGCACAATAACTGTAAACTGTGAATAATCTGTTCCAAGAGTCAATGAGGCGCCACAACCTAGTTTGGAATTGATAAAACCCAGTGGCATTTACTAGGAACCAAGGGAGCTGTGCTTAAGATCAGCAGGCCATATAGAGAGGTGAAAGTGCTTATCAGACACAGACTACCTGCCGTTCATTGCTTGAATGCAACCCAGAAAGCTTCTCCCTCCATTTGGTTGTGGCATAGGGGCAAACTCCTTTGCTGGATTAAGCTGGAGTTCAAAACCCCCTCGCTCCCTGCCATGACTACACTGCAGTAAGCTGCTAATTTGGGCATAAGAATTTCTGCTCCATTGCTGGTTCCTATGAAACTGGGCCTAGATTTACTAACACTTTGTACCAGGTTTAGATCATTTTTGTGATGGAAACCTGGTGCAAAGTTTTGGAGTGTGATTTTCTATCCAACGTAAACCATGATTTGCATTGGAAAGTATTCCAAGTGGGGAGCGTGGCCAAGCCACGGACAGAAATGGCCGCCTGGCATTGAAGCTCCGCCAGCCAACCAACGACTCCTGAGTTTAATCCCTCATGCTATGTGCCTGAGCGGGTGATGCCGGGGTTGATGTCTCCTGGAAACGTTGCTGCATAGTTGCTGATATCCCCAGGACGACGCAGAGCCTGTGCGACCGAGATGTTGGGGCCGATGACTGCGACACGCTCGTGAAGAAAATGGAGGCTTCCAAGATCGTCGTACCGGAGTACAGATGCTGAGGACTGCAGCTGCGGCAACTTCCATGGTTCGGGCCCGTATAGCTGGTGAGTGTTCTGGGTGCCGGTTGGGCGTGTCTCTGATCCCCCCTTTTTTTCTCCCCTACGGCACTCCGACTTCCAGTGGGGCCCAGCCGTGGGTCCAAGACCTGCCTGACTGCTGGGCTGTTCCTGGGCCATCCGGCCGCCTAAACTCCTGTGGCCCATCTTAGTGTTTGGGGGGCAGACGCGGGTCTGTTGCGACGGCTCAGAGGTCATGGTTTGAGCAGAGCCTGAGACTGCCCAATGCCCCCAGTGCCCGGTACATCTCCCGAGCTGCCCCCCATCCAATAGCTTAATGGCAGAATGACCTTCGCGTGATACAAACAACGCACGGTTTGCTTGGCTGTCGTCTCGCCTTCCCGCCTGCACTGATTGAGCCGCAGTTCCTTTACTGGCCGCCCACACAATACAGTAGTTCAGCAGCGGATATACACCAGCCCATTGCATGTATGAACTCTGGTCCACGGCACCATTGTTATATCAGATTCTAGCCCCCTGGTGTCCTCCCTAGCCATTTCCTAGTTTGACGTGCTACATATACTGTAGCCTCTCTCCCTTGGGCGCACTGACATAGGGCTGGCTTGGCGCTATGGCGGGCTGGCTTGAAGTGCTGCAGGTGCTCCTTTGACGACCGCAGCGACTTGTGGACCCAGTGTGGCACCGGCGGCTGAGTGATACAATCATATCCTGGCCTTGAATGGCGCTCCCTGCAGTGTCCCTTGTGCACCTTTGGCCTGACCCAAGCAAGTTCTCCAGCGGCAAGGGCCGCAAGGACCCGAAACAAAGAACACTCCCGTTTGGTAAGCTGGTGGAACAAAACACGGAAGAAGGGCCGGTCATGGCAGAGCGAGGTCTAAGCCCGGATCGCGGCGTGGCCTCCACGGTCCCTCCAGCAGAGTGGCTCCAGGAGACTAGAGCAGGTTTTCAGGCGCCTCACGGCCGTTTTGACTCCCTCGCCAAGACTCTTGAGTCGATGGGCACCAAGATCCAGGCGCATCACAGGCGTCTTGATGTGGCGGAGGCCCAAATCTCCGATATAGAAGATGGGACTGCGCAATCGACCAAGAGATTAGATAGACTGGAGCGTATATTGAAAAATGTCACCATAAAGAACGAGGATCTTGAAGAGCGCATTCGGCGCAATAATGTCTGTATCCTTGGGGTTCCGGAATCCACCGCCACGGGTCGCCTGGACACGTTTGTGGAAACGTTGCAGTCAGACACCTGGGTTTGTGGTGGAGCGGGCCCATCGAACTCTAGGACCGCGTCCTAATCCGGGACTCCCCCCTCAACCTCCTATTGCCCGCATCATGACCTTCCGGGAATAGGATACTGCCCTTCGACTGGCAAGAGAGCGCGGAGAAACCATCTGGCAGGGCTCTAAAATTGCACTGGATCCAGACTTCACTGTTATGGTGCAAGAAGCCAGGCGCAAGTTTACTGGAGTGAAAGCCACACTTCGTAAACTTAGCCTTAAATATGACATGCTGTATCCTGCATGGTTGAGGGTGGAGGTGGGGGGCCGGTCACGTTTTTTTGATAACCCTAACAAGGTTCAGGAATTTTGTCACACATATAAATGCAGCAATGAACAGCGGCAAGAAGACAGGGGTGATCCATCCCCTCCTCACAGTGGTTCCGTGGCCAGTCTAGAACTCTTCTCAGGTTCCGGTGTAGGGTGGCTTTGACGTACCGATATCCTTGATTGATCTTAAATTGAGTTGGGATTATATGATGTCGCAGTTTAAGATAAACTTCACAGTTGGTTGACTGACATGGCTTTGCTGGCCCCCTTGGTGGAAACCTTGGGCATATTGTTGTTTGTTCTGATGTACCCTTATAACGCTGCATTGTTTCACTGTACAACAATTGGGTACTTTGTCTTTTGGTTGCGGATTGGGGTATGCCTTACCTTTATTGCAGTAGGGCTGGGTGGACGGAGGGGGGCGTGGGTATGTTCCAATGTCTTCATTATTGATTGTCATTATTGTTGTTTTATGCTTAGGTCCATTGCTTTCTTATTGACTCGAATCGCGTTAGAATCCTTACAGTTTACAAATGGCACAGCCAGGTTTGATTAAGGGTCCCTCCAATCTGTCCATGATGTCCTGGAATGTTCGTGGCTTAAACAATTACCGCAAAAGATGGCAGGTGGTGCATTATTTGCTGAGACATAATGTAGACGTTGCCTTCCTGCAAGAAACACACTTACCGGTTTCAGATACAGCGCATTTTTCTTCAAGTTGGGGGGGCACAGGTATTTTGCTAATTTTAGCAACTACGCAAGAGGAACGGCGATTCTGATTCACAAGAGGATCCCCTTCACCTGCCAGCTAGTTGTTAATGATAGAGAGGGCAGGTATACTATTGTCAAGGGGTCCTTGATGGGACATAAGGTCACACTGTTATGTGTCTATGTGCCTAACACTGATTCCCCAGAATTTTTCCATGGACTATACGCACAACTCTCCAAACTAGAACCTAGTCTGATTTTCATGGGTGGAGAGCTCAATCTTCTACTTAACACTGATTTAGGCAGCACTTCAGTCACACCAGATACGAAGCCATGAGCGCGGCGCGCACTGTTAGAGCTATTTGACCAATTCTCTTTGATTGACATTTGGCGCAGGCACGACCCCACTCTCACAAAATTCACACATTATTCGGGTCAGCCCAACACATGGACCAGGATTGATTTCTGGGTCCTATCCCCCGATGTGTCCTCGTGGTATCAGATGCTGATTACGCTGCCTAGAACGTACTCTGACCACTCCCCGAGTCTACTTCGTCTCCGGGTCCCGCGGCCGGAGAGGTACAAGAGGCAGTGGCGCTTCTCTGGTCAGGCCCTCCTTGAAGATCTTTCTCGTCACGAAATCAGAGAACCAAAAGAGGACTATGTCACAATTAACACTGGCTCGGTGGACACCTAGGCGATGTTGTGGGAGAGATTCAAAGCCTATATCTGAGGTGTATGCATCTCTAAACATGCAGGTGTGCTCAAATCTCTGCGCACGACTATAACCAAATTGGAGGGCGATTTAAAAAGTTCCCTTGGCATCCCCCTCGCAGGGACAGAGGCTGTCCCTCCTTGCAGAATACAGGGAAGCAGCGGATCGGCCAATCCTTTATTTAGGCAAATATCAAACTTCCCGTCGCTACGGAGAAGGAGACCGCCCGGGTCGCACACTGGTGCAAACGCTTAGACCACCCTATAGCAAGGCCTGCATTGCCGAGATTCACTCTGTGAACGGGACCCTACTCACATCCCCCAAGGATATTCGGGATGAATTCCGTCATATTACACCACATTATACATGTCCAGACTGGGCCGTGACCCGACCGAGCAGGAGGCATATCTCTTTGAAGTGGCCCTTGTATACCTTGAAAAGATATGCAAGAATTCATAGCGGAACCTATTACTGAGACCGAGGTACGTGGAACAATAAAAGTGCTGCGTGGCTCCTCCGCCCCTGGCCTAGGTGGTTTTACTGGGGAGTTCTATAAAGCCTTCTCTGACCTATTGGCGCCAAAGCTCCTTGAGGTGTATGCCGAGGTCCTGGTAAAAACAGACCCTACCGCTCACACTAGGTGAAGCGGTTATCATTCGCCTGCCTAAGCCCGGTAAAGACCCCACCCTCTGTGGATCCTATAGGCCACTTTCGCTATTGAATGTGGATTACATAATCCTTAAAAAAATTGTCGCTAATAGACTTTCTCAATTATTAGAATTCATCATTTCACCTGCACAATTGGGTTTTGTTCCCCATAGGTCGACCTCTTTAAATTTGCGAACCCTGTTCGCGATGCTCCATAGAATAAGTCCTGAGGTACCGGCAGCGGCAATATTACTAGACACAGAGAAAGCCTTTGATATACTGGAATGGCCCTTCTTTGTGTCCATCATGCATTGCATGGGCATACCGGTTGGATTTCTAGCCACAGTAGGCCTACTATATAGTCGCCCAACAGCCAAAATTCGCATAAACGGGACCCTCTCTGAATCCTTTCCATTGACCCGCGGCACACGTCAGGGCTGTCCTTTGTCGTCTCTGCTGTTCTATCTCGCCTTGGACCCACTAATACGTCACGTCCAAGAGCGTCATCTTCATAGGGGGCTACAGTTCAGAATGGGCCCCCTGTTGGTCTCTTTATATGCTGACAACACTATCCTCTATGTGCGGGAGCCGCACCTGAACCTCAATCCACTCCTCAGGGAGATTCTTCGGTTTGGGCTGCATTCTGGATTAGGCATTAATTGGCGCAAATCAATTATTTTTCCTTTGACTAACAGTACATCCCCTTGGGAATGCGAGTTCCCTTTAGAATGGTGCTCGGACTCAATTAAATATCTGGGTATTCATATTCACCTTGACCCAGTCCAGATTATTTGACTTAATTATGGGCAGACAATAGCGAAATTGGAGACTCAGGTGGACAGGTGGCTCCGGCTCAAATTATCCATGGCTGGTAGAATTGCCATAATCAAAATGATGATCCTCCCCAAATGTCTGTATTTTTTTAAACAATATCCCTATTCCCCTCACGCACAGTATTTTTCGTCTCTATGATCTCATCTTCTCCTACTGATCTGGGGCAGAAAGCAGCCTTGTGTTAGATGGAGGATACTCACTTTACCATATGATAGAGGTGGCCTCGGGGTTCCGGATTTCTATTTATACTATTTGGTGGCTCAGAGTAGTTTTGCCTATGCTTGGTACCACCCAGACGGCAGGATTCCGCATCTACGCCCAGAGGCTGACTTAGTTCTTCCTGAGCGATTGATGGCCGTTCTGCCCAGAGGAGAACCTAGGGATCCTGTAGATATCCAGACAGTCTTGACCACTAGTTGGGCATGGAGCAAGCTCCATTGCTATGCTGGTTCATCAGTTTTGTATTCGTCAGCTCTGCCGCTTCCCAATGCTTGCTGTTTCCCATTTCAAGTTAGAAACTGGTAAAACGCACACTGACTACGTTTAATATTTTTACGATAGGAGACTTATATCCGGATGGCCACATTTTTTCAGCCACTGAGGAGGCCCGTTTCAGGAGGCCACGTTCATGGATAAATTTGTGCTCAAATGACTACTTGGCCTTACGGGCCACGGTTACTGGCTTTCCGTTAGAACCTGACTCGTTCGCTCCTCTGTCCCACATTATTGGGAGCAATAGTGGAGTGCACATAGTATCCAATCTCTACAAACTCTGCATCACACAACTCCCTATAGCGGACAGCAGACTGCGTGCAGAATGGGAGATGGATTTGGGTGACCAGATTACAGACATCCAAAGGATGGTCTGCTGCAGAACTACAAAAAACGTTTCCCTGAATAGTCGCCACAAATTATTGCACTACAAGTTTTTACGACGGATATACATGACACCGGCCAAGCTACATAAAATTGATCCCAGTAGATCGCATACATGCCGGACATGGGGCACTCAGCATGCAGATTTTGCCCACCTCTACTGGACCTGCCCCTGCATACAGCCCTACTGGACCCTAGTGGATTCAACGCTGGGTGAGACCCTTGGTCTTGCCATTGTTCCTACTCCTGAGGTGGCACTCTTGGGTTACACAGTGAATTTTCCTAAAGCAGTCCGGAAATGAGAAATGAGAAATTGCACTGCGTTGGGGTAGCAAGTCGTCCCCCACACTGCAAGGTTGGTTACATAGTTTAGCCCACTGTAGCACAAATAGCAAGATATACTCCAGCACCTTATCGAGCACAGCTCGTTCCAGAGATATCTGGGGCCCATATAAAGTATATATCGATTCCCTAAACAATTCTGCTGCATCTCAGGCCAGCTCGGGTATTGTTCCTATGGGGGTGGGATAGAGCAACAACATCATGCGTGAACTAGTTGTACTGGACAATTCTCAATACTATAGATATTTTCATTTCCGAATACACTCCACCTTCATATAGCTGGTGTTCCTGGGTTCACGGCCACGTTAGATCCCCAGATGCAGACTGTTGCATGAATGAACACGGAGAGACCCGTTAGAAATATGCTTCCTTTATTTTCACTGATTTCACATGTCTCACTATAACTACAAAACTGAATAATGCTGTTTGTTTGTTATGCAATACTAGAATGTTATTCACATGTTGAAAACATGCGCGATTTGTAGACATCAATAATGTCTGTGAGGAATATGTACAATTGGATAATCAATTAAAAAAAGGTATTTAAAAAAAGTGTCCCAAGTAAGGCAAAATTTCACTATGTGCTACTTTTCCATGGGTGGTACATGGGCGTTCCCCTGCAACCACCATTGGGTTTACATTCAAATACCTATCTACTAATATTAGTAGACATGGATTTGCCTCAACACCTTAATCCTGTTCGAGGGAGACGTACCTCGGAGAAATGATTTAATTTCTTATTATTATTCATACTTTGCATGTGTGCTACACTGGATGACATCCATACCATGTGGGAAAAGCCTGAAAGGATACTTAATATACTAGGAGAGTCCCCTTCCTTTTTTTTATTATTTTTTATTTTTTTTAATTTAAAAGTTTTTGTATTAACAGCATGAATCCGCAGATGTTACAGCACATTTGTTTACAATTGACATACATATCCTATTACGACTTTAAAAAAAAATGCGACATCTCAGGATATGATAAATAATCAAAATAAAGCGATTGAAGTAACAGTAAAAATCATCCCTATCTTGAGTTTACTGCCCTCCCCATTCTGGTTTTCCATACTTCTATAGGTTGCCAGATTTTTCTGCCTAGTGTTCTTGCTCTCCGCCCCTTCCTACCATATATTGCATGTTCCAAATTATAGGTAGGTAGTAATCTAGCTAGCCAGGTTTGAAAGGTTGGAGGAGCTCTATCCAACCAGGCTTTAGCTATGCAGATCCGTAGTACTGCCATGGCGACAAACATAAACTCTGTGTAATGTCTCTCTCCCTCCATCGTCACGCCAAGCAATATCAAATTAGGAGACATTGCCATTGGAATCCCTAAAGTGCCTCCTATAAACGACTTTATTGCCGCTGTTAATGAGTAAAGTTGTGGACATTCCGCAAACATATGGACTATGTCCGCATTAGCTGAGTCGCATTTCGGACAGGTTACTCCCGAGGTACCCCCCCATTGTGCTATTCTAGCGGGGGTATAATAAAGTGAGAACAGTGTTTTGTAATGTTGTGCCTGAAGCGAGGCTGAGCATAGCACTGTGCAGCCTAAATCTAATGACTCCTGGAAGTTCTCTTGTGATGAACCTATTTTCTCCCCCCATTTTACTGCATACTTTCCCCTGTCATCTTCTTTCAATATATACAGTTCTGCATACAGCTGCCAAATCGTGCAATGTTGGCCACGCTCCAGGTATTCCATAATTTTGCACTGCCCAAATCCCAGTGTGCCACCCTGCTTGTTCATGAAGTAGCTTCTCAACTGCAGGTACTTAAAGAAACTGCTTCCGTCTAATTTAAACTTTGTTTGCAGCTCTTGAAACATAAGAATGCCTCCCTGATCCCAGAGATCCCCTATTTTCCTAATGCCCTTTTCCTCCCATTCTCTCATAGCTAAATCCCTGAATATATCCCCGGGTAGTGAGAGATTTGTAAACAATCGGGGGTGTACCTATTGTATCTTCCCAATCCTAATTTTTTGGCCACTGCTGTCCACACCTTGTAGGCTGCTTTCAAAGTCTTGAACCTCGTGTGCTTAAAATAACTAAAATCAACTGTGTTTAGAAAGGCATTCTTCGCCCCCCCCCCCATCAGTGCAGTATATACATTTGTAAAGTAACTTCCAGTGCCCCCCTGATCTTGATCTTGACCCCCTCCCCCTATCATCCCCTGAAAATACTGAAGGGCTGCCGCCTAGTAATACAGTCTAAAATCCGGGGCGCCCCAACCGCCTTTCTCTCTCGGTAGTGTAATATGTCGATACGCTCTCCTCGTTTTCCCATGTGCCCAAATAAGTCTATTGAAGATTGATTCCAATTTAGTAAACCAGGTGTGTTCAAAGAAAAGCGGTATGGCTCTAAAAATGTATAAAAATTTGGGGAAGGTGATCATCTTTATAGTATTTATTTTGCCCATTAAAGTCAAGTTCAAATTGTGTATTCTTTCGGTATTTTTTTTTACTTTTATTATTAAGGGATCCATATTCAATTCAACCAACTTATCCAAATCCGTAGTGATTTTAATCCCTAGATAAGTTGCCTCTGATACTATCCTATTGTCCTGATATACTGTATTATTATTCTTCAGAATCTGTGTCTTCCCCTTATTTAATGAGTACCCCGAAATCCTACCAAATAACGTTGCCTCCTGCTCAATTTCCGTGATGGCCCTCCCTGGTTCCAGTGTAGTAATTGCCACGTCGTCTGCATAAGCAAACACTTTATATTCCCTAGTATGCAACTTAACCGGAGCGATATTGTTAATACCTGCGAGCCTCCGTAGAATTGGGTCTAAGTATAAAGCAAATAGTAGGGGCGATGCGGGGCAGCCCTGTCGGGTTCCTCGCCCTATCCTTACCATTTCTGTATATCCTTTATTAATCCTGATCCTTGCCATGGGCGCCGTATATAAGGCCTGGATCGCTTTAATAAACCCCTGCCAAATCCCGGACCAGGCCATCACCCTCCACAAATAGTACCAGGAGACCCTGTCGAAGGCCTTCTCTGCGTCGAGAAAGATAGCCGCGACAGGGTCTCCCGCAACTTCCGCGGCATCAATAATGGTTATCATTTGGCGTGTATGTTGAGTAGTTCCCTTCCCTGGGATAAACCCATGCTGTGTATCGCACATCAAGCTCTCAATAACCCTGCTCAGCCTCTGTGCCAATGATTTAGAGAAGATTTTGGCGTCCGCATTCATGAGCGTGATTGGTCTATAGGACCCTGGTTCGAGTGGAGGCTTATCTTTTTTGAGTATAACTATAATGTCTGCCCCCGCCCAGGAGGGGGGAACTGATAGGCCCTGCTGTGCCTGGCCAATGGTCCTATACATATCTTCCCCCAGCACATTCCAAAATGTCCTATAGAATTCTGCCGGAATTAGGTCCGGACCAGTGGCTTTGCCAGAGGGGAGTTTCTGTATGGCTTCCTGAATTTCTAGTAATGTTAATGGCTGGTCTAGCTCCTCCTTCCCCTCCTCTGACAATACCATATGTGGTGTCTCGGCCAGATATTCCATAATCTCGGCATCCGTATTGGGGGGGCCTTGATTGTATAGAGCCTCATAAAAATTCCTGAAGGTCTCTCTGATCTCTTCCACCTTATTTGTAACCACACCTATCTCATTCTTGATTTCTTTTATCTCACCCATAGCCAAGCGTTGCCTGGCTCTAATTGCCAGCAAATGCCCAATCCTCTCACTGTACTCATAGGATTTTTCTTTATTGGCAAGATACCTGCAGGCGGCCTTCCTACAAATATTCTCAGTGACTTCTGTCTTAACTACTTCCATTTTTTGCAAGATTTCCTCTATCGGGTCTTGTATTACTATTGTCTCAATAAGGAGTTCTTCTTAATCTGCCAGTTCTTTCATCTTTTCCTCTACCTTACTCCTTTCCTGCCTATCTCTATACAGTGTGTAACTCAGGGTTTCCCCCCTTACTGAAGCTTTGAACGCGTCCCAAGTTATTCCTGATGAAGCTGTTCCCCTATTTATCTTCCAGAAGACAGTGATCCAGCTTTGCATATGCTCGAGATAGCCTTCCTCTCTAAGCAGCCCTCGCTCAAAGGTCCAAGTGCTCTCTTTCCTGCATTTACTCTTGTGGGGTAATGATAGAATAAGTGGGTTGTGGTCTGATAGTATTCTTGGGATCCTTTCCAGCTGACTGTCACTTACTAATGAGCTAGAAAGAAAGAAATAATCTAACCTGGCCTCTGTCCTATGGGGTGCCGAGTAGTATGTGCTGCCTGTACCCTGTGGATTTTTCTGAGCCCATAAGTCTACTAATGCGTTATTCCTTGCTAAGTTAACAATAGCCTGTGCAGTCTTCTTCTTCCTCCCCGCGTATGGGCTCCCACCCGTTAAGCCTATTCCATCCATACCATTTATATTGAAGTCCCCACAGCAAATTATAGGTTCGGGCCAAATTGCCAGTTCTGTATCTAGAAATTGGAAGATGTCTGGTTCATCGTCTGTAGAGCCATACACCGAAACAAGTGTGCATCTTCCCGCTTCTGTTTCCCCCTCCACCATCACCCATCATCCCCATTGATACTCTTTTTTCCTCAGTACCCTAACCCTCCCTTTCTTTGCTAATATGGCCACCCCTCTTGTTTTGGTTCCTTGTTTCGTGTATGCAAGTACCTCAAATCCTAACTGATTCAATATTTGGCTATTATTCCCTTCCACATGAGTCTCCTGAAGGCAAATTATGTCTAATTTGAGAGCTCTCAACATTGCAGCCACTTTCATCCTTTTTTCTCCTTCATTCAAGCCACAAATATTTATTGAGGCTATTCTCACTATCATGGGGTCTTCCTAGTGCTTTCCAAATTTTTTACTCCTATCTTCCTATGTGTCTTAGTGAGGAAAAGTTGTAAATGACTCACTCTCCCCACCAGGGATCTATCCAGCAGTTTGCATAATAAAGCAGCAAAGGAATTGACAGGCAATCTGTAAAATTAAAAGACATCTTTATTATAATTAATTATGAGGCTTCGTCGTCCAACCGTAGTTTTACAATTGAAAGAGGGAGCCTGCCTGAGCTTTCTCAGGCAGGCCTTTTATACAAAAAGTTTGCCCCTAGGCTCACATTCTTGCTGTGACACACATCATTGTAGGTCGCTCCCATGGTACCATAACAAAGCAGGCTATAATTATGAATTCCATTCTACTTGCCCAAACTGACCAACCCATCTTCCATCATGAACATATGTCAAACTTCACATATTTTCCTGTGCAGGCCGGAGAAGCTCACAATAGAACTGGTTTCCTCCCCATCATATAAACAGTCACCTCCCCATTGTAAAAGCCCAGAAGCAGAGAAACAGAGCCAGGTGTGGAAGATAGAAATGTAGGATAAGGGGTGCTTATGGACCATAAACAGGCATGGCTACTGTATTCGGCCTTCTTATCTTGCTCAGGCCAATGTACACAACAAGTTGCTCAGATCTTTAATATAGATTGACTAGAGGGCATGGACTGGTTTGGTGAGGCCAACATCACGTAGGCAGATTCAGCCTGTTCAGGTCAAATGGGAATCAGGAAGAACTCAAGCTAAGGGGTACGTGTCCTTTCATACTTGCTCTACCAGAATCATTGGCTCATGTATATGCCTATGTAAAGGGCAACACCTAAAATGGACGCTGTTCACAACATGGGTGCCTGTGGGCTCAGAATGAATTTGCCAATAACTCCTGCATGCATCATTGTATTGTGATGAAAATACATACACATATAAAACTTGCCATTTTCGTTTCTCTGATATCAAAATCATAGCAGAATAATGATATTTTAAACACAGGTTCAGATTTCAAAGAACCTCAGACGCCCCTTTTGCCCTTACATAGGCAATAACCTATACTCACGCTAGTCTGGGTCCAGATCTATATTTTATAAAAATCCTCAAGATGTTACTGAAGCATAATCCTATTACCTAGCATCTTTCTCGGGACAGGTCTCCCTACACACGTAGTAGAACAAAGGCCATATATGGCAGGACAAAAATAGGGAGTGCCTCTATCTGTAGTATGTGGTACAAGGCCACATACCCAACAATAAGTGATGTCCAACTACTAACTGGTGTTGATGAAAACGATACAAAAGGAATTATCAGTAAACTCTGATCTCCTAACTATCCGTGTTCGGGAAACATCTGGAAAGATGCAAAGAAGTAGAAGAAAGACATAGGTGTGGGAGGTGGGTGCAGATGTGAATTGGGCAGAGAAAAAAAAAAAAAACAATCCTACCCATAAAAGACAACGCCATGTTTAAAACACACTAGAAAACACGTCATTAGGAACATATAAACAAAGCAGTGACCGCTATTACAAATGAATAATAATTTTCCACAACCCTAAGCAAACGTAAATCCTAAAATTATCTAGTACATTTTAGGTATTCTTATGCATTTCTGTAATTCATCATATGTTCAAGTGAAACAGTGGTGACTCTCATTAATGCTCTGAGGTGAAAAGGGGGTACTCTTTCACAGAAAAGGGACGTTATTCTGCTTCAACTCAAGGGAATAGTACTTTAAAATAATGCTAGCAAAGCTGCAAAAATTAGTTTCCAAACTCCAATTCTAGACAAGCTCACAGAAAATACCCAGAGTCCGTCAAAGCCTCTACTGGTAGGCTTCTATTGTCCATCAAATCCGCTTCCAGTGTCTTCTTCGCGTTGGGCCTCTCCATTCAGGCTCTTCATGACTCAGTATCCGTTGGAGTGCCCTCTTGGCAAACACTCATAGCTCAATTACAAAGTCTCAATGTCTCAAGGCAGTGCACCAGTGTCTCTTCTTCGTGGCAGATACTACAGATGATGCGCCCTTCATTGATCAAGGGCACAAAGCATTTCATGCAGATCCAAGCACTACTGAAAAACAAGCCAGCAAGATCAGCAGCACTTTCAGACTCCAACACTCATTATTTAGTGTCAGAGGACGCTCAAGCTGCTCTCTCACGGGCACCAGAATGTAGTGTCTTTTTCCAAACTCATATTCTCAGGTGCACTGCCTTTCCGCTGGACCAAAGAAAAAGAGGTGTGTGTGGGGAAAGGCCAAAAACTCAGGCCAAGGGGGGTCAGGGGACCGCGCGCTGTCAGAGGTTCAAGCACATGACAGTTTGAACAAGTTGAACAAAGTAGATGACAGTTCTGCCATCAGAAGCAGGGATCCTCCGCATCTTTGCACTGAACTTCTGAGGCAAAAACAGAAAATCAGCTCCTTTTTTTTTTTCTTTTTACAACGCCTTCTGATGAAACAAATGGCTTGCTTAGGAGGTACCACTGAAGGCACGCTGATGATCGCTGTCCATGCTGATGACCGCTGCCCATGCTGCTGATTGCTGTTCACGCTGCTGATTGCTGTCACGCTGCTGATTGCTGTCACGCTGCTGATTGCTGTCAGGAATTGCAAGGCCAAGAAGTCTGTAGTCGTCTGCCATGTTTACTGATGGGGACCAGACTTTTTCTTGATCACCGGTCTGCAGGGTAACATTCTTCCTTTTTGACTCTGGAAGATTCCCGCAGAACCTAGTGATATAGGAAGTGTAACACAATTGTTAGTTTCCTTCAAGTCAGATATAAAAACAGTTCATGGGTTGGCTTTTTTTGGCAAGAGGACTGCAAGCAAGTGGCCTGTAATTCTGCAAGGGAGTGGCAATACGTCATGGGAACCTAAATGGATGCCCTCACACAGTGGCATTATCTAATGGGATACATTATTTAATGGGATAAATACATATTCTCCTTAATGATGAAGCCTAGGTGTTCCTAAACTCCTTATCTAGAACATCTCGAATAGAAAAATAACATGATTCAGATTATCAAGGACATGAAGAAAAGTCCCTTAAAAATGTGCATTAAGTGCACTATGCAACACAAAGGCTAATGATCAAATGTGAAGACAAAGAACAAACACTAGAAAGTCCTGGTATTTGCATGATTAGAACACATCTAATTAAAAAAATTGAAACAGCAGAAACAGAAGAGAACTGAAAAATTAAAAATAGACATTAAAAATATGTCGTACTAAAAAGAATGTAAACTTGAGATATCTCCTATTGAGATGGAAAACTTGTATTGGGTCAATTAACCAGGCTATCACTATCCTGACAGTCAGTCTGAAAAGACATTTGAAGTAGGCCTAAAGAAAATTCTTGAAAACCAGTCTGGTCACACAAAAGGGGATAGTATGTAGCATAAGGGGGGTTCCTAATACATCACTGCAGTCTAGAAGTGTGAACATGAACAATACACCCATAATAATAAATGGGCTGACTGGTGAAAGGAAGATGGAGAAGGGAAAATGGACGTAGAACACAGCTAAAATCTTCAATAAATAAACATGATGCAACATTGGTCAGGTAAGAAGCAAAAAGAAAAATCTATAGGAAGGACAAGAGTTTGCCTGGGTGGCCTAAGGCGTGTGACGCAGCACCAAGAGCACGGGGATACATGAAAGACCAATGTTACAGAAATTTAACTCTACCGCTGACAATCTATACCCTACACGGTAATTCCAACTAATGTTCAGTTGTCTCTTCAGGGAAAGAGAAAAAAAATGAATCCATAGGCTAATCAAAAAAATGCGATCAAAAAATGCGATATCGAAATTAGGCCACCTTTAGTCACGGATCTATAATTCCATCCTTAGGCCCAATCAAGGATACATAAATGCAGAGCTGCCTGTCCTTAAGGAAAAAGGGCAGTTAAGTGACTAACAACGGATGGCACACTTTGATCCAGTATATCATTTTAGTTTTCTTAAAATATCATTACAGCCAAATTTAGGCATGCACTAGAAAAACTGCTGCCTTACTCGCTCACAGTATGAGGTCCATATCTGTGAAATTTATCTTAATACAATATTCATCCAATTTATTGTGAAATAACACATATCATCATATGTGTTCCTTCACAGCACAGGGGATAAAAAAAAATACATATCAAGCCATCTCAAGCCATAAGATATACTTGCTGTATATCAAGCACAAGGAAAAAAACAGCCCAGACAAACAAACAGCATATATGAATAAGCGGTCATGCATAATACCATGGCACATGTACTGTATACTATAAACCTGCAGCCCAATCTCAATTGTCAAGTCTAAAATCCTATACCCTACTTTTGACAGCAGGGCATCAGGTAATTGATACTCTGCTGTAAAAAATATAATGTCGCTGTGTCAAATAACGCGTTTCAGTGGACCAAATGTATAAATGAAACATAAACACACATTTTTTTTTTTTTAAAGAAATTACGCAAAAAAAACATTTCTCTTCAACCAGCCAACTCACGTGTCTTGTGAATTAATCCATGAATTATCTATTGGAAGAAGCAGAAAAGATACACAACACACACATTTCTCATAATACAACATCAATTATAACCCTTTTTATCAAACATGACACAATGTGACATACAAAAACTTTTCATTATTTACCTGTAACTTTTTGTCCATGCACCTTGCAAAAACGCCCATTCTCACTCAGGCCTAAGGCCTTTAAGTTGCAGAATTTTGGGGAAGGGCTTCTACTTATTGCCTATCTAAAACTTAATGTAACACTTCGTTTTTCTTTTTGTCAAATAAACTTAACTAAAAAAAATCATTAGTTCCTAGCATGGAGACACACATATACCAGTTCTACAGATCATTTAGCAGAATGTTTGATATTTTTTTTTAAAGAAATCACTTTTGCATTTGCCCTTTTTAAATCATGTTCCCTCATTTTACACAGTGCTTAATTTGTAAGACATGAAGTGCAGGTGCTATAATTTTGCATGAGGAATACCTTTCCTATTTGTTTATTATCTCAGATGTGCGCTTTTAACGCAGATGTAATGTGAATGCGGCAAATGAGAACAAGCCAGCCTGCAATGAATGAAGGTTACAGATTTAAATCATATACAATCAACTACATCTCATATAAAGCGCTTGTGTGCAGCATTTTGAAAGCAACTGGGAGCTATGCAAACCACGTGTGGGCTCTAGAATCCTTCAGGGTACTGACAAATGAGGCTGCAGTTTTTCAAATTAAATAGTGTTCCTTTTATTATTATTAGCGGGATGCAATGCTGTGTCAGCCCTGCCGTATTTCTAATTTGAGATAAATGTGTTGATGACATAATTTACCGAACAACAAGCGTTTTGTGGGAACATGCTGGAGCTATTATTTATTCTTTGGCTAAAATGCAATCATCATTTGCTGTACATGTGCCCTGCATCCTCTGCTCATTTTAGTTCAAAAACAGAAACCCCATCCCAGCTAATGTCAAATTTGTAACGCTTTAAGAAGACACTTTTAAATTATGAACATGAGCAGGAATTAAATTTATCGGAGCAAGTCAGGCTATTCAAGTGACCCAGGCTATTCAAGTGACCTCAGGTCAGGACCGTGGCTGGGGCAGGGATTTAAATATAAAGAGGCAGCTGAAGTTAGCATCAAATGCATGTTTAACCATGTCATGCTGCATTCCACAGGCGAGGCCCTAATTAAAAGGTCACAAATGTCAACAAGACAGCCTTACAAGATAACATCTCGGCCGCTACTGCTGGAACACTTATACAGGTTCTGCCAGTCCCCTGCTCGTGGTAACTGAAGCTGACAAAGCCAGTAGGTTTAACCACTTCCACATAACCTGCAATATTTCACTATATTTAAAACAATTTCTATGACACATTGACTCGCTGAATCATAAGAAGGCACAAACTGCAAACATATATTATGACCTAAATGTATGCATTTTACTGAAGTGACGCTTTAAAAAGGGGCCCTGAAACCATTCAAAACAGTCTATTTATCTGAAAATCGACTTTTGCATTCTGGATACTAAGAAATAAATATCCTATAAATTTTTTTTATAATGGGTATTACTAGAATGTCTAATATCAAATTTAGGAGTCATACATTTGAAAATAATTATTTATACCTTATAGAAATGAGCTTGTTTGCGCCTAGGGTAAGGGAAATTGCGCACAGAAGTGTTTGGTCATTTTCGTGGTACAACATAACTTAAATCAAACATTTTAATGCTAGGGGGTCATAGTATGAGTGTTAAGCTTCACAAATATTAAAAAACGATTTTTGTAGCACTTGTTTTTAATTATTATTTTTCATAATTAATAATTTTTTCCTCCTAATGAAGCCTAATTATTGCTATTTGTGACTGTTCTACATGTAAAACGCTCACTATATCCCTAGCCTATTATTTAGATACATATTAACACACAAGCTTAGGCGCAGCTGCCTAACTGGGACTGCGTGAGATTACTGCGCCATATTTATGTAAAAAGGACTATTTGCAAAATTCCACCACCCGTGTTTAACTAAAGAGGTGCTGGCTGAATGAACATTCTTATTAGATATACTGCAGCTGAAAAGACTTGGCTGTGAACATCTAACACCGTGCGTCTAAAGAACAGGCAATTTCGTTTTTTTCATTTTTTTTCTTTGGAGCCTTATTTACATCTATTGAACGTGACCCATACACATACATACATTGAGCTCATTCCAGACACAAAACAGAAGGGGAGTCAAACACTCAGGCCACACAAAACAGCGCTCTCTAACCATTTCTTGTACATAGCGCCGTTCTTGTACATAGCGCCGTCGCAATGTACAACAAAACCTACAAACAACATAGACATTTAAACACACATTTTAACCCATAGGTCAACACTTAGGACAGAAACAAGGAACAGCCTACAGACTGTGCTCAAAAATAACCTGCCAATATTAGTTGTAAACCATATTTACAACAAAAACTTTTTTGTTCCTATTTTTTTTCGTTTTTTTTTGTTAAATTCTTCAACAGATTTCCAGAAGGCTGCAAAAGGGACAGCCTCACAGACCTTTAGAGAGAGCTCATAAATTGGAGTTCCAACCGGAGGTATCAGACGCGAATCCTCCAACCGGGAATCCTTTGTTGCAACCTAGTCAATACTAATACAAAACAAAATACCGCGACCAGGCATCTGCGCTCACTAGTCGGGTTTCAGACTTCATGGGGCTATCTCCAACGATATACACGCAAATGTACGTGACCCACGGTTTTTGAATACTGCAGTGTTCAAATAATACTAAGGAACCAATACTGAGGAAGATTATCCAACTAAAGCAACCGGCGATAATCTGAACCACAGCAACCAAAGGCCTACCAAACGAACCAAATGTATCGATACCCGAACTGAACTGAACTGAACCGAATGATTATCGTAACCAGATAATCTTACAAAACCGAACTGAACCGAGAATCTTACGAAGGACTGCGTCACATTTCTGCGACCAATAAATAACTGAGGACTCAGAACCAAAAAGGAGTGGGAGCGACCCACTTATTCTTCAATTAAAGCAGATGGAGAAAATATCTCTTCATTAACTGCCTATACAAATTGCAATTTGCATATACACGAATATTTGTCCAAATTATAACTGTCAATTCCCCACTGCACTAACAGTCTGTTAAAAAATACTTACAGCAAAAAAAAGAATGGGTTCCTTAGTCAGGAGTGGCATCTTTAGGAGAGTTTTAAGTCAGAAACATCAAAAAAACATACTGGGCCACAGAGACAGATAATCCCCCAGAAAACCCTGTGCCCAGAGTACCTCTTTTTGGTAGAATTCTGTCTTGTCTTCCCCAGCAGTTTTTCCATCCGTTGACAAAAACACTACTGAAGATAACCACTCCATTATAAGGCCCACAGTTGGATGCGCCATTTGAGGAAAAGTTGTAAATGACTCACTCTCCCCACCAGGGATCTATCCAGCAGTTTGCATAATAAAGCAGCAAAGGAATTGACAGGCAATCTGTAAAATTAAAAGACATCTTTATTATAATTAATTATGAGGCTTCGTCGTCCAACCGTAGTTTTACAATTGAAAGAGGGAGCCTGCCTGAGCTTTCTCAGGCAGGCCTTTTATACAAAAAGTTTGCCCCTAGGCTCACATTCTTGCTGTGACACACATCATTGTAGGTCGCTCCCATGGTACCATAACAAAGCAGGCTATAATTATGAATTCCATTCTACTTGCCCAAACTGACCAACCCATCTTCCATCATGAACATATGTCAAACTTCACATATTTTCCTGTGCAGGCCGGAGAAGCTCACAATAGAACTGGTTTCCTCCCCATCATATAAACAGTCACCTCCCCATTGTAAAAGCCCAGAAGCAGAGAAACAGAGCCAGGTGTGGAAGATAGAAATGTAGGATAAGGGGTGCTTATGGACCATAAACAGGCATGGCTACTGTATTCGGCCTTCTTATCTTGCTCAGGCCAATGTACACAACAAGTTGCTCAGATCTTTAATATAGATTGACTAGAGGGCATGGACTGGTTTGGTGAGGCCAACATCACGTAGGCAGATTCAGCCTGTTCAGGTCAAATGGGAATCAGGAAGAACTCAAGCTAAGGGGTACGTGTCCTTTCATACTTGCTCTACCAGAATCATTGGCTCATGTATATGCCTATGTAAAGGGCAACACCTAAAATGGACGCTGTTCACAACATGGGTGCCTGTGGGCTCAGAATGAATTTGCCAATAACTCCTGCATGCATCATTGTATTGTGATGAAAATACATACACATATAAAACTTGCCATTTTCGTTTCTCTGATATCAAAATCATAGCAGAATAATGATATTTTAAACACAGGTTCAGATTTCAAAGAACCTCATTAGTCTTCCCAAAAAAAAGTGTATCTCTGTATCCTATTGTCTTTGTGCTGTAATATACCCTCCACGAT
Source organism: Lissotriton helveticus (assembly GCF_964261635.1). Classification (NCBI taxonomy): domain Eukaryota; kingdom Metazoa; phylum Chordata; class Amphibia; order Caudata; family Salamandridae; genus Lissotriton; species Lissotriton helveticus. The sequence goes on from NC_136057.1 coordinate 1,819,281,794, forward strand.
CCCCCAACCACCTCCCCCCACCCCCTCGAACCCTCCACCCCCTGTAGAACCCTCCCCCCCCTTTTACAGGCAAGTAGGTCAAGCATGACCTACGTGTGGCTGTAGTGGATTGTAGTGTCGCTACCCTCTCCTGCCTTAACCAAGATCGTGTTTTGCTGTGGTGCACCTAAAGTGCCTGAGGTGGTCTTTTACCTCTGCTACCTTGACCCCTTCCGGTATCTGAAAGTTCCTCTAAAAACTGGTTAGCCTTTATTTCCGAAAAAAACCATCCTGACCTGTCCCCTTGTTATGACCTTGAGTCTTGCCGGGAACAGCAGATAGGCTTCTGAACCCAGTCCCTGGAAGGGGGCAATTAACTGCCTGAGCTTCCACCTCCTCTCCACTGTAATGTGGCAGAAGTCTGGCCTTGAGAAGAAGGTGACTCCCTTGGCTGTTATCTTGGAGTTAGGTCTAGCTTTATCCATTATCTCTTGCCTTGCCAAAAAAATTCCTAGAAACACCAGCATGGCCCTGGGTAGGTTATCCTTACTGCCATCCCTTCTTTTCTTGAGTGTAAGCGGGAAGCGGTGGGCCCTTTGGACCTCCGCCTCCCAGTGCCAGTGTGACTCAGGAAAGGCGGCCTTCAGCAGTTTGACAACATAACCCCTTGGATCTTGCCCTTCAACCTCTTCCGCCAATCCAAGGAGTCTAATGTTGTTCCGCCTCTGGCGGTTTTCAAAATCCTCCATCTTCCACTGGAGATCCTCCACCACCTTCACTTGATCTGTTTTAAAAGTCTGCCAGTCGGTTGCGTCATCTTCTAGTCTGCTCGTTCTTTCTTCCACCTGGGTCACTCTTTCATCCATTTCATCAAACTTCCTGTTCATCTTCCTCAGGGAGCCTTGGATTTTTTTCCTTGCATGCCTAGCTCTCCGGCTCTCTGCTCTGGCTTCCCCCTGCATCTGCTTTAGCGTGTTAAACATTAAGTCGAGTGTGGCTTGCTGTGGAGAAGACCTGGCGCTGCTCCCTGCAGCTGCTGCCCGGTCCTCGAAATTAGCTTCTTGATACACATTTGTAGTTGCTGAATAGTCCCACAGTCATTTTTTATTCATACTGTCAGGGGAGGCCCCTCCTGCCTGTTCTCGCACCAGCCTCCTTTTTTTCCTTTGCGTGCTTTTCCTACCGGAGTCGTTAGAACTTAGATTCGAGTCCGAGGTACCCCCCAAGGCGCTTCCAGTCTCATCAGAGGAGAGTGAGTCTGATTCCTCATTAACTGAATAGAACTTGTCCAGTTCTGGTGAGCCACCACCTCTGGCCCCTTTATTTTCCTCCTTTTCCCTTTGAGAGTCTAAGCTTGCCAAGCTGCCCCACTTGTTTGTTCCTTCCACCCTCCTGCCGTTGAGACCTGCCTCGACCTGCAGTAGTGCGTCCAACATATCAGTGGTAGTGCTAGTAGTAGTGAGATTCTCTACTGGGTGCCCCGTCTCCTGAATCAGACTATCGCAGCCTCTCCCCCCTTCTGCACCCCCTCCGCTCACCTCCAGGTTGCTGTCCGTGTGAGCTTCTGCTGTGCTTTCGGTGGGAGGCGCATTTTCCGAGCCTGACTCCAGCTCTTTCGGTTGCCTGGTAACCCTGACGCTTACGTCCTCGAGGACGGCTTCCTCCGGATCAGCGTCTGACTCCAATCGGGTCCGGATGATGGTGATTTCACAGCAAATGCTTCGGTTAAGGTAGGCTGCCTTAGTGCCGTTTCGTTACTGCCACCGGCGTTATGTGCTGCCTTCTGTTCCACGCCCCTTCCTTTGTCTAGCTTTTTAAGCTGTGCCTTAGTAGCCGTGCTGGTGGTTGCTGCCGATCGCGTTGTGCTGTTGGTCTTCCTTGTGTTGTTTGCCGGTCCCGGGGTGTCCCGCTGCCCCATCGGCTTCGACGTATTAGGCTGAGCGGGCAGTAGCTTTTCTTTATCGAGTCTTGCGCGTTGTGCCATTTCTCCCACTGCAGTGGAGTGAATAGCGCCGCAGTAGAGTTTTTTCCACCAGGTTCTCACTAAAAGTATTAGCGAGCAGAGCCCCTGGTTTATTCGCAGATCCAGGCGTGCAGTTGCCTTCTCCTTTATCTGGTTTTCACTCCGCAGCATACCCGTATTCCTTATCCATCAGCATTCCGCACAGGAGAGGGTATAGGTGCGACTGCCTTCTACAATCCTCTAGCGGCCATCTTGCCTCTCACTGCATCCAGGAGAGTCCCCTTCCATCACAATATGCTTTAGAGAACGCTATGGTGTCAGGTGTGTGAGAGGGCAGAGAGCAGCTGAAATTGTGCCATTGCTAGCAAACGAGAAAAAAAGCACTGTGGGTTCACAGATAGGTGTATTTTTCTCTCTACCCCTTGACGCACCACAGGGCAGCCTCGTTGTGTCAAATATTTGCAAATCTAGGCTTTGTGGTTTAACTAGTGGGTTGTAAACAATGGTGGGTGATGTTGGGAGTAACTCGATGATTTAACAGGTTGCAAACAAGTCTAACTGGCTGTGATCAAACTTAGTAATTCACAATTTCAGGCCATTAAGTGGAGCATCTATACCAATACTCTTGCCACCAGCTAGTCTATACAATGTGACGTAGAGTTTGTATAAATCATATGAGCCCAAATACCACAGGAAAGCAAAAGACAAGTCAGCAAATCCTAACGGCTCTTCTTCTTTTGGCCAGCTGTTTTTAGGCAAAAAGTGGGCCACCGTCTGCTTGGCTGTGTATGTCTCTGTGGTAATCGTAAGGACTAAACCAGTTATGGTATGTGTATTTTTATAGAATCATATCACCAGTGAGGGTATCCAAGCACTATCTAGGTCTGTGAGACTTGCCTCAACGGCATACTTGAGGAGCCAAGACTTCAACTTCTTGCAGGATTCAGAAAGCAAAGAGGAGGCCCTAATATGGAGTGGGAGGTAAATCTATGCTTGGAGGGTGATGGTAAGAAATCATGACCTTGTGACTTGCTTTTGTGTATTCATGGTACACAAGCCAGTAAGAGGCCAGCTGAGCTCAGGTGCCTAAAGGGATGGTGAAACTGCACACAACTGTTCTTGTAGGCTGAGCCTGTGTTGCGTAGTGCTTTGAATGCATGGGCGAGGAGCTTGAATTGTGCATATTGGTGAAAAGGGAACCAGTGGTTTTTTTGTGGGAGGTTGAGGAACAATCTGGCTGCTTCATTTTGGATGGTCTGATGTCTTGTGAGTTGGTTGATGATTCCTGTATTCAGAGTGTTTCGTAGTCTAGTTTGCAGGTGATGAGGGCCTGGGTGACAATTTTTCTTGGTGTAGCTAGGTAATCACTTGAATATACTTTTCACCATCCTCAAGGTGTGGAAGCAGTCAGAGGTGACGGTGTTGACTTTAGTGGACATGTCCAGCTTGCTGCCAATGATAGTCTTTAGATTTCTTGTTTGTGTGCTGGGGGAGGATCCTAGGTCTGTAGGCCATCAGGTGGAGTCAAAAGGCTGGGTATCCTTTCCGAATATTACGACTTTGGTCTTGTCCGAGGGGAGGTTGAGGCAATTGGACTTTAGGCAGGTGGCCACTTTGTTATGCATAAGTTGAAGTTGTTCCTGGTGTTTGCTGTTTTGTCCGAGCATGACAAAATCAGCTGTGTCATCAGCATAGGTGAATATGTTGATGGTGTGTGACTGGATGACGTCTGCCAGTGGTGTCATGTAGATTTTGAAAATGGTTGGACTGAGCGAGGAACCTTGCTGGACTCTACAAATGATCTTACAGGCTTCTGAGAAGTTGGATGCAATCTGATTGTTTATGTGTTTCCAGTAAGAAAAGTGCATATCCATAGTAGGGTGAGTCCTTTGAAGCCAGCCTTGTGAAGTAGTCTGATCATGATGGAATGGGAGGCTGCATCAAAGGCTGCAGAGATATCGAGTAGATGAGGGATTCAGTATCTCCTCTGTGGAGGATCATCTGGATGTCATCTGTTGCTGCTATGAGGGCTGTCTCTGTATTGTGGTTACATCTGATGTATGGTGTCAGGGAGCGGGATGTTGGTGAGGTGGCCAATGAGGTGTCTGTGGATGGCTTTCACTAAGACCATGGCCGGGTAAGGAAGGAAGGGAATTGGTTGGTAGTCTGCAACTTTGGAGGAGTCTGCAAAAGCTTTTACAGGAGGGCATTGATGTCTGCATGCTTCCAGACTTTGGTAAATGTTGTTGTGTCAATGGAGGTGTTGAGAAAAGGGGACAAGAGTCTTCCTGATAGGGGTTGAACATTTGTCAAAGACTTGGTGAGTGCAAGGGTCCGACAGGTTCCCAGCGTGAAGAATTTTCATGTTTCCTATGGTTTCCTCTGAGTTGATAGGGCTCCTAGATGTCAGGGTGCAGATTTTTGTCTAATGGCGGAAGGCTCGCTGCATGTTTGATGAGGTCCAGTCAGGTGTTGAAATATTATAGGTAACTGTCATTTTGTTGCAGAAGAAGTCTGAGAGGTTGTTGTACAGTTCTTGGATTGGGGTGGTTGCTGCTGGTGTGTTGAAGCACATATTTCTTTACTGTTGTTGTTGGAGCTGTTGTTGATGCATTCAACTGGGGACTTCCTTATGGTTTCCTGGATTTGGTGGTGGTAGCACCTATGAGCACATTTGAAAACTTCCTTGTCTAATTCCTCCTGGATTGCTTTCCATCTCGGTTTCTGTTGTTTGCAGTGCTTTTTGTTCACTCTGAGTTCTTCCATATACCAGATTGCCTGCTTTCACATTTTTGCTATTTGGCTTCCTCTCCAGGGGGACAGTTGTTGAAGTTATTGATAACATCCGATAGGTGGCTTGTGTTCTCTGGTTGTGTTTTGTGGAGGGTGTATGCCTTAGATAGACTATTCCAGTGTTCGGGGTCAGGGCCAGTCGTAGTGGTCCTTTTGTGGTGAGGAGTGTTGATTGACAAATTGACAATGGCAAGGTCACTTCAGGTGGTACGGCTGGGTGTGTTTATTGTGATACCCTTAAATGAGGTGAAGACAGGGTCTGGGATGTGTCCCTGTGTCCCACTGTGTGGGTGTGGACTGATATGTTTTTGAGGGAACCTGAGGTTTGGTAGGCTATCAAGGAGTGTGGCTGAGTTGGGGTTGGTGAAATCTGCTACGTTGAGCTCTCGTAGAAGGATGTAGGTGCTGTAGTCGATAGATAGTGTGGAAACAAAGTCTGAGATGTTGCTAGTGATGTTGGCTCTTGGACCTGGGGGTCAGTAGATCAGAGTTCCGCTTAATATGAAATGGGCTGTGACTTGTAGGATGAAATTGAAGTGTTCTATATAGTCAAGTCTGGTTTCTGGGTTGGTGCTGCAGTTGATAGTGATAATGGCTCCTCTGGGTTTGGGCTGGTGGTCCGGGCTGGTGAACTTGTAGCCTACGGGGATTGCTGTTGTGATGTCTGCTGTTGATCTTGCGGTCAGCCATGTTTTGATGAGGAAAAGGAGGCTTGGGGAGGAATTGCTGAACCAAGAAAGGGGTGTCCAGCACTCTTCTGTCTAGCTTCTGTCTTCAAAAAGACCTATCACCCTTGTTGCATCCTGCTCCAGTCTTTAATGAAGGTGTGCCAATGTCAATGTCCGCCAACAGTAGCTTTTGAAGGAAACTCTCTACCACACAGTTGAACAGCTTGAAGTTCTTGGGTATACCATTGTTAATTTATTAAAGAACTTTGTGGTGGGCTCAGACTAATGGCTTAATTTTCATTTACCCTCTCATTAACATGATCCAAAAGAGTTCATGATGGCTTGTCACCAGCACGGTGATCACACTCACCCCTCCCAATCTGCACTGTTCCAGACCTGGAATCCTAGGGCCCCATGTAGGTAAATGTCATTTACCGATTCTTAAATACCGAATTTTACCGATTCGGTATTCAAGAATCAGTAAATGAGATGCAGGGAAAAATTAGGTATAAATTACTGAATCAGTAAAATTCGGTATCGGACTTTCGGAATTTACCGATTCGGTATTTACCGAATCTGTATTTACCGAATCGGTATTTACCGAATCGGTATTTCCCATTCATCCCTATGGGCCAAAAGGCCCATAGGAATGAATAGGAAATACCGATTCGGTAAATACCGATCGGTAAATACCGAATCGGTAATTTCCGAATCGGAAAGCAAGCAAAAGTGAAACTTAAGACAACAGCCAATCAGGTGCTACCACCCTCCCCCTCCCTACCAGGAAGTGGCTACACAGGCAGCTGCAACTAATTAGAAGGTTCTGGAGAGGCAGTTGGAGCAGAGAGACTGGGAGCAGCAGCACACAGAGTTTGTGCAGTTTAAAACCTTAAACATGGCAACCAGCAAAGACACAGAGCAGACAGAGAGAAATAGAAAGCTGAAATTCAGCAGCATAGAGCTCCAGGTCCTTCTGGAGGAGGTGGTAAAGGTGCACCACAAACTTTTTGGAAGGCAGTCCCTCTCTGTGGCTGAATCTGCAAAAAGGAAGATTTGGCTTGATATCCTCGACAAAGTCAATGCTGTGGTTTTATGACCTGAGGAGCCTCACAAAAAAAAAATAGCAGACCACCACAAACAGGCCTCGCAAACAGGTGGAGGAAAGAACACAGCATCCCCCCTCACTGAGCTGGAGGAGATGGTGGCCACAAACTTGGAGCCTGAAAGCGTCTGCGGACTGGGAGAAGTGGACAGCTCTGCCAAAGCTGCAAGTAGAAAAGGTAAGATGCATGCACAGCAATCCCCCTCACACCCTCATCCTACCCTCACCCCTTGAAGCTAAGTTAGCCCAGTCCCAGTGTGTCTGCGCCAAACAGTAGCAATGCATCATGGTACATGTAGTCAGTTAATGAAAGACCATGTCATACAGCACAGTAACCACCAAGTTAAGCAAATGATTGCAGACATAATAAAGGGCAGGCAACATGTAAATTGTGCAATTTCAAAAGTTTTAATTGTAGTGGCTGTGAGACATTTGCGCCTAGCTGATATATGCTCATATGTCCACAGGTCACACATCCAGAAGGCAGTCACAGGAGACAGAAGGCACGGCACCCGAGAGGGATGAAAGTCAGGAGCCAGGTCCCAGTGCATCACAGGACACAGGTGTACCGAGTGGCCAGCCACCTTCCCAAGACCCTGAAATCACTGAAGAATTGCAGGCATCCCCACGACCTTCACAGTCCCCACTGTTATTGTCGTCACCAGATATGCCAGCATCACTCGATGTTGAAACACCTGCAGCACAACCTAGCAGGAGGCATGTCGCTCCCCCACTGATTGAAATAGAGACAGCTGCCAGTGAAATGGTGGTTGAAGACCCACACACCTTGCCTGGAGCTGACATCTCTGCCGCACTGCAGCCCAGCGCAGAGCCTGTCCCTAGTAGCACAAGACGCTGCACAGTCCAAGGAAGGAGTGTAGGTGCACGTGGGGAGAGGTCCAGTGTGTTCCAAGGCCTGGAGGGATCCATGGTCAAGATTCAGAGGATGCAGGGTAAGGGCATAATGTCCTGTCAACGACAAATGCGCAACCTCAATATCAATATGAAAGAAATTGGAAAGGGCATCAGGGAACTGGTGGAAGTTAACAAGAACGTGGCTACAGGGATACATGACATGACACAATCCATGCAGCTACTGTGCACAAAACTGGACACAGAAATATCATCAAGGCGCAGGGAGAAGCAGCGTGCACAGAGAACTGACAAAGCAATTCACCGCCTGGCCACAGCCACATCCCTGCTATGCAGGCGTAGCATGAACAGTCAGGAGGTCTTGATGCAAAACAGCAATCACCTGACAAGGGGCATAGCCGGAATGACCGGTGCTCTTGAGGCGCTAATTAATGCTCAAACAGCACAAACTGCTGCTATTGAAGTGCCAGAGAGTGAAGGGAGCACAAGTAGGAGCAGCATGGCAAGCCCCCTTGTTGTAGAGACAAGGAGGAGCAGCAGGCGAGAAGGTGAGGCTACAGGCCAAATGCCCAGCGAACAGAGTGAGCCACATACATCTGGCAGTGCTAAGCATGGACGCAAATGAACAGTTAATAGTATGGGCTAGTGACATTGGACATACAATTTAGAAAGTTAAAATTTTGTGTTGCACATTTGTGCCTTGGATACCTGCGTAGTGACAATATAAAACTACGGTGGGTGCATACAACACCTGTCTGTGTGTGTTTACTCACTGTGAGCATTGCAGTGAAATGCTTTCTGGTGCACTTTTGTTCTTTAAAATACCGAGATCTATACAAAATTAAACTAATTTTCGTGCATTCTACATATGTCTCAGTCTCATTACTTACTCAGAAATAGTTGCGTGTGATACCCTCACGTCTGTATCTGCCAACACTTGGTGTTGACACTCCAGCAGGTTGTGTTTCAGGCACGGCAACCTCGTCGTCATGATCCTCAAAGTCTGACAACTCCACCTCTGTGCCCTTCTTCACAGCAAGGATGTGCGACATGGCAGAAGGCAGCAATGATTTTACAGCAGGTGATGGGGGTATACTGCCGGGCACCTCCACTCTTATGCAGGCACCTGAACCTGCTCTTCCATATACCAAAGGTACGCTCCACAATATTTCTTGTGCTCTTGTGGACCCTGTTATATCTCCTTTGGCTGGGTGTTGAGGGGTTGAGGTAGGGGGTGAGTATGAAGGAGCGGAGGGCATATGCACTGTCTCCTAAAAGGAAATGGGAGTACATTACTCACATGCATACATGTACTTCTTTCTACAATAGGTGTTAATGGGGTCGTACACTGTGTCTTACCTAGCAGGTATCCTTCACCAAATTCCCCTGCTGTCAGCCGTACATAGATACCGCTGTTTTGAAATATGTAGGTGTCGTGGGTACTCCCAGGAAATTTTGCCACAAGGTCAGGTTGTTGCAAGCCTTAACCCAATTTGTTTGCGGTCCGGCGCGTCTATGACTGAGATTCCTTCTTTCATCTTCGTGAAAACCTATTGGTCGTCCTCTCACCGATCAGCAAGTACTGGATACTTTGTTGAACATTTGAAATCACTTCAGCTTATAATACGAGTAATTCTGGTACAAAAGGATTAATTTCTTTGTTTCTCATCACCAAAACCATTGGAATTGCTGTTGTCTTTTTGAATAGAGAGAGGATTTATCTCTACTTGAGTAAAAAGGGTCATTTACTGTATGTAGAATTTCTTTGTCCTGATGATGGTCTTATGAAAAATTCCTTAAAAGACCGAAACGTCGACTATTCAGTCCAATTCTGCATGTGATCCATTGTATCATCTTTGATTTTCTTCTGATTTTTAGTTGAAATCATTGTGTTATTTTATGTTAGCAGTCTGGACTTTTATGCTTAGATATATCAAAGGAGGAAATAACCTACACCTTGAATATCTAACTAATACCTATGTATGTACCCTATTTTATAAGAATGTTTTCTTCTTTTTTATAAAAAAATTCTTTGTCTTGAAAACAAATAATAATCTTCAGACAATATAAAACCCTGGTCTTTGCATTTATTTACTGTGTTAGTGTGGTAACACTGTATTTATTGATCTTTTGTGATTCTTTGCCTGAAGTTAATGATTCATTACAGCTACTGACTAAGAACAGTTTTAGGAACCTTGATTTTCATAACAGGCCCTAACAACGCCGCCAAATAGTAATAGAACAAAATCCCTTGCTGGCCTTTTTCTTATAACAAGGTCAGTGATGGCGCACTTGGCATTGCAAATCATCTGCACATTGATGTGTGGGTGAACTTTCTATTTCTATATATGTATTCTGTGGCAGCAGGGGGACAAATGGGAATGTGTGTGCCATCAATGCAGCCAATGATATTGGGGAAACGCGCCATCTGATAAAAGTCAGATTTTGTTTGGAGCAGTTCAGCATGGGTTGCAGGGAATGATATATAATGGTCCATCCTCTGTAACATGGCATCAATGAATTTGTGGAAAAAGTGTGACAGGCTGCTCTGGGTCACCCCACCTACCGCAGCAACCACACTCTGGTAGCTCCCAGACGCAAGCAGGTGTAGGCTGCACAGCACCTGCACGTGGGGTGGAATAGCGTGTGCCCTTGGGGTAGTGTGCTCCAACAGTGGTTGGAGGTCCCTGATGAGGTCCAAGATGGTGTCTGGGTCCAACCTGTACCTCTGGAGTATCTCTGCCTCTGTGAGCATGAACAAGGTGATCCTCTGTCTGTAGACCTGCTCCTGTCTCTCCCATTCCCTCTCTCCTTCCTTCTGTAGCCGTAGCCGTCTCGCAATGACATAGAATGCCGCCATTGTGAAAAAAGTATTGCATTTTGGGTCCTTTTTTATAGGTTGTACCTTGTTACCACCTGATTTCAATCCATGGTAAATACCGACTCTTAAATACCGAATTTCAAGCAAATTCGGTATTTAAGAGCTTACCTACATCACAATATTCAATTTTACCACTTCTTATTTACCGATTCTGTATTTTACCGATTCGGTAAATTTACCGAATTGGTAAATTTACCGATTCACAAACCGTTGCAATTCGGTAAATTTACCGATTCGGAATATTTTCCAATTCGGAAAGTTTACCGATTCGGTAACTTTACCGATTCAGTAAATTAACCGAATCGGACGATTTTCACTCTCCTACATCCCAAATGCTCAATACCGGTCGGAAACGGCCGAAAATCGGTATTTTCGGCCGTTACCGACCGGTATTGGGCTACCTACATCTGGCCCTTAGTGCCCATGTTGACCGCTTTCCCCCTTAATCTTTGCATTAAATCTACTTGTGGTGTTCCCTTTTTCAAGCGAGGACAAGTTCATGACACTGTTCTATCCATCAGCTCTCTCCACAACATTAAACTGAAAAGATATCACTGAAAGCAGTTAGCCCTGGTAAATTTAGTGCCAAGCTAAATCCCTTCCAAGACAGAAGAAAAATAATCACTGTAACATTTGAAACAACACCCGAAACACTGTACACTGGATGAGCGTTGCAAGACAAAAAATTTATTAAAAACTATTGTGGTGCAAAAATATTTTTGACAATATATAAGCAACAAAAATATCGAATTCATATGCATAAACAGTAAATTGCAAAAATATTGACTACCAAAATATAATGGTCCAACGATAGATTTTAAATTGATAATGATATGTATTTAATTGTAACTAACATAATTGTAATTTAAAACAAAAGTTGAATGAAAGTCAATATATTACAAAAATATATATAACATAAAACATATAAAGATTAATTTATTACACAAATAAAATAATTTACATGACATAACACACAATATAGAAATGTATCATTATTAATATTTCAAAACTATGTTTCCAAATTTAATAAACTATTATAAATTTGTTTTGAAAATATGTAACAAAAAGTAATATTTTTGAAGATTAAAAAGTGTGAAAAATAGAAAATAATTATAAAAAACAAAAGAAAAATAATTAAAAGAAATCAAATAATTGCTTATAGTACACTATTCCAATACACTAATCTAACTACAACCCTACAAAACATTGGGAAAAATGCATACATTGGACGTTGGTGTTGGACTTTCTACTCTAACTCCAGTATAACAAACATTGGGGTAAGTGTCTTTTAGTGGAGGGTAAATTGTCTATTCTAGCAATAGTCCAACAAATAATGGGGAAAGTGCATTTAATGGGAGGTGGAAAGCGGGGAAGACTTACTATTTTAACTCCAGTCTAACCGACATTTTGAAAAGTGCATACACAGTGGAGAGGATGTCAACATTTCCAGCCCAACAAATAATAGTGAGGTGTGTACATTGAATGGTGTGTGTGGGTGAGGGGGGTCACCTATTTACTATTCTAATTCCAGTTCAATAAACACTGGGGCAAGTGAATGCATTTAGGGGTGGCGAGATTTGCAGTTCTAATTGTAGTAAAACAAACATTTGAGAAAGTACATACATTGGGTGGGGGGCGTGGGTGGCAGATTTACTGTTATAATAAAAGGCAAGCAATGACCAATCCCCTAATAAACTAAATATAAAAAACTAAAAGTAAATAAAAATGGTAAAAGTATGCAACCTTAAAAAAAATAACATTGTGAAACATTACAAATTAAACATATTAAACAATTAACAAAATTAATATGCACTTTAACAATGCGTCCTACCCAAACCTCAATGCACCCAACAAACCGTGTCAAATTAATAGAGTACATTAAAAATATAAATTAATAGTTGTATAAACAAAATTAATTACACAATTTGTATACTTCATGCATCAATCAACTAATAACAATTTATATGTAGTGTATATAAAGCACTACCACCCACACTCCCATAACGTCCCAAACCGAAACTGATACAATTGAAAAACTTTTTAACCATATAGGCAAGCAAGTAACAATTAAAACATTAAGTAATAAAGTTATAGTCAATTAACTTTAATTATTATCTGTTTTAGAAAACAACTACCAACTCTGTCCTTCGATAAATCGAACGACCCAACAAAATGCATGTACTACTATAACATTTTTTCAAAATAAATTAAAAAACTAACATTGATAATGAAATAGAAACAGAATCCAATACAAAACGAGAATAATAAAAAAGATATTATAGTAAACAATATTTAAAAATTTGTATATTATTGTGAAAAAGTAAAACAGAACTATGTACATACTTTTAATATTTTTGCCCATGATATTTTTATAGGTACGGTATAATGACTATGATATTATGTTAAGATTATAATTTGGAGTCAATATTAATGCAGAATACCATGGATGAGGGAAAGAGCCATACAGATGACACCAAAACGTACATGTTTCTGCGCGCTTTGCTCGATAAAACACACAATATCCAAAACACATTAGGCAAAACATTAAGTATGCATACAATTCCCCTAAGGTTTACCATATATTAGGGTATCGTCAGGAACACAACAGCATTGACCATAATGATGAATAAAAATCACAACCAGGAGAGAACAAATTAGTCATAACAACACACACAAATCCAATAGTGTTCAGAGGCACCATAGAGTTTGACTTCACCAAGTTCACAATACCATTCCACTCTTCGTAGAACAGTGCACCACTCCCTGACAACACATATTACAACAAACCAACACCCACGTAATAAAGATAGCTTGTCTGATTTAAAGGAATAGTTTGGACTCTCACAAAATGTCAGACACCCAAGTTCCTGAGACACTTAAATGAAGCTGGGAACTGCTATTGCTAAAGACCCACATCTACACTCACCAAACCACACTACTCACTCAGTGGTTCATTTGAGCCGGTGGTTTCCGGTACTCAGTACCAACAATTAATTGGTTTACGGTGCCACCACCATACATATGACAATCTGTCACATGGTGGCACTGCTCATCTAATTTAGAAATGAGCAGAACAATGGTTGTTTATGAATACAATATACATTAAAAATTACTAATACATCGAACTTGGAATGGAGGGCAAGATGGCATGGTCGCTGTCCACCTCTCCTCCCTTAGGCCCCGTTCTTCAGATGTTGGGACTGAGGAACATGTGGCATGAAGACTGCCCAGCGCAAGGTCCCTGGATGTAGAACGCTGGGGTTGGATACCTGTTTGGAAGGCTACAGGTGGTGGAAAGTGCTCAGCCAGCTTTTGTTTTTGGCGTCTGCTGCATCTACAGCTACAAAACATTTGTGCTGCCTCTTTGTGGTTAAGTCTGCGCAGGAGACCCAGTGTTGTGTTATGGTCAAATATATGACCAAGCGAGGTGGCAAAGTGGGTAAACAATGCCGGGTGCTTCTCTCCCGATGGTCTCCCAACCATGTGCAAGAGATGGCCATGGAAGGCAAACTCGGAGGGACAAAGTAGAGCAGGTTAAGAGAACTTGTCTACAGAATACCCGGGAACTGGGGAGTCGCAACCATTAATTGAAAGTCTATTTTCCCCTGCTGGAGTCCAGGGGCCACAAATAGAAATTGATAAAGGGCTTGAAGGGAATTCGGGTGCCGTAGATGGTGATGTTAACAAGCATGGCTCAAATAACCTGACCTCTATTAAGTGAAAGCAAAGTGTCAGGTAATGCCTTTGAAATTGATGCCGGTCCTTGGCTGCTGCAAAATGAGGTAACTGTTCTGGAAGCACCTCTGACAGTAGCAATTTTAGCCACTACTAGAGATGGCATCTGGGGAGTACCCCTAACCAAGGTTACCGAGATAGGAAATGTATTCGAAAAGGGAGAGTTAATAACTAAGGATTCTTGTGTGGTGAGAGATAAAAACTGTGAGGAAAAAGGCGTGGAGGGAATGTGCTTGACCCCAGAATGAATGGAGAAGGTTTTCTCCCTGACAGAGGAATCAGGTTTTTCTGATGCAAGCATCTCGGCGACAATTGGGGAAGATGCCTCACAGTTAAGCAGCATTAGCATGCAGGAAGATGTGTCTGGTTCCACCCAGCACAGAAGATCTCTAACTAAAAGGGGGTAAAAGAAGAAGACAGGGGGCAAAATCCCCGTTAGAAGCATGTGAAAAAGATACTACAGGGAAATCAGGATCATATTATTCCGCTATAAAATTATTGCTTTCAGAGCAAAAAACAGGAGGAATAGAGATATCCGACCCCTGCCAAAAAAGCGAGGAGTGCGATCAGGGGTCACAAGGCCCTGGGAAACTTGGTGAACCCTCAATCGCATTGATTCTGCAACCATTAAGGTTTTTTCAGGAGGAAGTGAAGAGCGATAACCGACGGGCACGGTTGGCTGCCAAAAAAATTTTAAGTTACGTGAGGGAAATTGGTAAACCATGCTCTGACATTGCAGAGAGAATATGTACGGTTGAAACTCATAAAGAAATTCTGTAAAATTAGTTGGTGGCTCTGAAGACCCAGGGCTCATCATAGGAGGGGGTCTTGACCGATATTATGTGGATGCTGGTAGATCATGAGAATCGACAATGATGTAATAGTTTGCGATTGCCCGAGATTCCCGAAGGAGTTGAGTGAGGCGACATTAGGAAGTATGTTGTAACCTATCTGAAAGGTGCCATCCCTAAACTGTCTTCCTGGTACTGTGAAAAGGAAGTCCAGCTCGCGAATAGATTCCCCACAATATTGTCAAAAAAATCCACCAGTGACTCGGCTCAACCTCGTGCAGTGTTGGTGTTCTTTAGAAACTTTCTTTTATGGCAATTTGCATATGACTTGGCATGTTCTAATGTTAAAAGAGACTTTGAGAGAATATTTTTTTTCCAAACCTGATTTTGCGCTTGCTGTTGTGGAAAGGAGATGGTGACTCAAGCAGCTCTTCACCCCTGTTCAGAAAGTGGGGCAGTGGTGTACCTGCAGAAACCCGCTAGGTTGAAAGTTGTGTTCCAGGGCCAGAGCCATATTTTTACCTCAGAAATTCAGGCCCAAGCATTCTTTTTTTTCATAACATAGCTCAATAGACCATACATTACAATTAGCATTTCCAACAATGCACAGGAAGGCAGGCACAGTCCTTCATCAACAGTATGTTTATAGGGTGCTTTCAGGCAGGGGAGGCCCCCAATACCACTCTGTCCCCCAAGCTCACTCTTTTGTACTTTTGCCAGAGTGCCCATATCTTTTCCCACTTCTTAACACTTCCCCTGCTTTTGCAGACCATTTCTTCAGCGTTCTGGCACCACTCAAGGTCCCGTCTCCAGTCCTCCAGCGTCAGAGGCAGCGGCGCTCCCCCACCCCCTGGCGATGTTTCTCTTCGCTATTCCTGCAGCCAAGGCCAACCATATTCCCTCGTATCTGGACCAGTCCAAGTCACCTTTTATCATCAGAAGCAACCATCTCGCATCCAGTGAAACCACCCTCCCCACTATCCTGGACATAGTTTCCTTGACTTTTTGCCAGTATCTAGCAATATCTGGGCATTCCCACAGGCCCAAGCATTTTTAAAAGAAATTTCAGATGGGGTCTGGCATTAAATAAGGGAAAACCCAGCGCAGTCCAGTAACAATTATGGGTATTGAGTGAGCATGTCGGCTGAAGGACGGGGTGGGGGGCAGGGTGGAAATGGAATGGCATCAGATGTCCTCATCCAGGCTCCAGCTAGGGCCTGATTGTCGTGGTTTTGGTGGTGGGTTGAGGGAAACAGAGGGGGAGATAGAAGGGTAGGGAGATCCACATGCTGGTGAGGTGGAAAGATGGCTAAATCACTCCATATGTAGGTTTTATGGAATGGGTCGGTGGCAATACAATTGGATGTTTTGGGATATTTGTGTAAAAGTGCATGGAAAGATACAGATTTACTATGGGTAAATTGGATGTGGTAACTATCAAAATCTGCAGGCTTAATGATACAAAAAAAGGCAGAAAGTAGCTGTGGGTTTACAACTGTTAGCAGCAGATATCATCTGCATGCAAGAAACCCACATTGAAGGGGCACAACAGCATATGCTGAAATCTCTGGGGTACAAATTGATTGGTGGGACACCACAAAGTGTATGGATACGGTGAGTGGCTATTTTGGCTCCCGGGATGGGCTCCAATTTACTGGGATGTGGGCTGATAAGTTTGGCCTTTGGGTTATTACAGAATGCCAATCAAGCTCCTGGGGGAAAATGATGCTATGTGCAAGGTATGGGAGCAATGTGGCTGGCTCTAGAGTAATTGAAGTTGTTTCTAAGGAACTAGCATTATGGCTTCTTCCCATTATTTTATGTGGAGATTGTAACATTAATCTGCCTAGTGATTGGCCATTGGAGGAACGTTGGTGGTAGTCTGGGAGGAAACCAAATGTTTTTCAGGCATTGAGAGGCCTGTGTCAAGATCATGGATTGGTTGACGGTTGGAATTTTTTTTAAGCTTTTAGAACCAGGGTTTACTATTTTTGTCTGACCCTTACTTATCACATGCCAGATTCGATTTTGTGTTTATGTCCAATTCCTTAATCCAGAAATGTAGGTTAGAAAAAGCACCATTTCAGAATATAATCCACTAGCAGCCCGTCCCGACGTTGTTTGGGTATAAAATAGAATATGTGTAATGTGTGCATTTGGCAAGGGCAATTTATTTTAAAATCTCGCGGTAGACAACATTTTTTGTTTCATTAGAATAGGGACGGAGAAGGCCCAGCTGCAGCCCTGGTTGATGTTAGCAGGCATGTGTAATGTCGTTGAATGAGAGAGTTATCAGCCGCGGGTAAATCCGTTTAATGAGAGAGTTGAGTGACAGCGAGTAGGAGAGGCTGTAGTAATTGTCCCCGCAGACACGCTCATTTGCGTGTTCCCCCGCTTGAGTCTCAGATGCAGGCCTGTTTGATGTTAGCAGGCGCGTGTTCCCCCGCTTGAGGCCCAGCTGCAGCCCTGGTTGATGTTATCAGGCGAGTGTAATTAGTGTACAGACCCGCCACCTGAGCCCGGCTAGAGCCCTGGTTGATGGTAGCAGGCGCATGTAATTTCGTTGAATGAGAGAGTTCAGTAACAGCGCGCAGGAGAGGCTGCAGTAACGTTACTTACCAGGCCTCCAGGTGAACGCGTTTGTCACCCCCCAGCACACGGCCACAGCAGACGATCTTCTGATTAATGTACGACCCACATGGCATGAAGGGCGGAATGTAGCACACGCCCCCAGCGTTTCTCATGCCCCCAGCGTGCCCTTTGATGCGGTGCAATTGCTTTCACATGGCATGAAGGCCGGACACACGCCCCCAGCATTTCTCACGCCCCCAGCGTGCCCCTTGATGCTGCGCTGCAACGTAATTGGCGCTTCTATGTACGACTCACATGGCATGAAGGGAGGACACATGACCCAGCGTTTGTCATGCCCCCAGCACACACCCACAGCCCACGATGTGATGTCTGTACCACACGCCCCCAGCATTAGTCACGCCCCCAGCCCATGCCCACAGCACAATGCAGACACGCCCACAAGGGACTACTTTGCTGGCACGGTTCTTTTTCCTTTTAAATGTATAGAGGAGTTGGCCTAACGACTGAGGCGCTCGACCTATGACCTGGGGATCTGGGTTTGAGTCTTGGTAACGACGCCAAACATCCTGGGATTCTGGGCAATCACTTAATCTCCCCATGCCTAACAAAAATTAATGTGTGTCCTCATGTAACGTAACTGATGCTATGTAAAGCGCTCTGATACCTGTTTGGGTCAAGTTTGCGCTATATAAAACTCTGCACAAAAAAAAAATAATAATAATATGGTGGCCGTCTGCATAGCCTATGTCCTTCTGCTGCAACTGCCCTTTCCAACGCTGTATTGGGTGTTGTGATTGGTGCTGTGGTTACTGAGATTACCCGCCTCAAAGGTTTGGACTCTCTCTTTATAATATTAGTATGGATTAGTTGCAGAACTAGAGGGAATTGACCTCAATGTAAAGGCGAGGTCTTGGACTTTTAAACAAACTCGTCTGTTAAACAAAAAATATTGTAATCACATGAGACAATGGATCCCTTTATTTTTGATGGACAATTTGGGGAAGTACTTCTATTGAGATGGTTTGGGATGCCATGAAGGCCGGAATCCGAGGGAAACACTGAGGTTCTACTTGAATTATACCAAGAAAAGCAGACAACCTCTACAGAAGCTGCTGGCTATTCAAGCCTCTTGCAGGAGAAGGCCTGGCCACTGCCACTCCTGTGGGTGGGATCTGCAAGAAGGTCAAGTAGGGTAGCTATTGCCAAGTCTGTTATGACAGAAATTCTGGTGAAAATAGCTTCGGATAAACTGGTAGTTCAGAAGGAGTCCGCTTATGAATTTGGTGAGCAGATGGGCCATCATCTTGCAATCCCAAATAGACAGTCAATGCTAAATGTAGTCCGTGAGATCAATGACCCAGTGTTAGGTCGAGTAACTTGACCCAGATATGATCAGAGAAGCATTTAAGCAATATTATCAAACCTTGTATATGGGAAACAGTGGCGGGGGGACTGAATTGTTACAGGGAATACCTAGATGCAATCCCATGTGTGAAATTCTCTAGTGAGGATCAGGAACAAATAGATACTCTCCCGCAGTGGGTCGAGATTTTGCTTTCTATAAATAGCCTTGCAAGGGTTAAAGCCACAGGCAATGATTGTATCCTGACCAAATTTGATCACATATTGGCTCCCCAGCTCAAGGAGTGTATGAGTAAGCTACTTGAGCACCTTTTTAATGGAGGTAGGCCTCCAAACTCGTGGTCCTATGCTTAAAAGGTTGTTCTTCTAAAAAAAACAATTCATAGCTTAAACTGGGTTCTTACCGCCCAATAACCCTGATCAATGGTGATTCCAAAATGTATTCGAAAGTCTTGGCTAATCAGCTAGCACCAATTATCCATAAAATGATTTTGGTGCTGCAACATGGGTTTATCACCGGAAGGTCAGCAATTGACCATATCTGAAGGGTTATTTCACTGTTTGATGCTAGCAGTGTGACAGGGGACCCTATGGCTTCAATTCTGCTTAACGCAGAGAAAGGCTTTGACAGGGTTTCTTGGCAGTTTCTCTGGACAGCGATGATAAGAGTCGGGCTTGGCCAGGGTTTTAGCCAGGCGGTTAATATGTTATATGTTGACCCAATGGCCAGGATCCTTGTGAATGGGGTCTTATCCGAATCATTCATAATCTCATGGGGGACCAGGCAAGGCTGCCCTTGCTCCCCGTTGCTGTTTGCTATCTATATTGACCCCTTTAATCACAGATTGGAGAGCAATGTTTCAATTCCAGTGTTTCAGACTCGAGGCTGGAAGATAAAAACCCTTGCCTATGCTGACAACATTGGGCTCGTGACCTCTGACCCTGGACTGGCTAATAAGGCAGTGGAAGAGAAAGCTGGACAATTTGGGAGATTCTCTGGCTGAGACCTGAACAAAAACAAGACCCAGATAGTTATCAACAAAGGAATTATGGGGGAGGAGCTACGCGCCTGACAGCGATGGCCACGTAAACTCTCAGCTCCGCCGACCCCACCATCCTCGGACTTATCCTGACCCCCAAGCCCTGTTACGGACATCGGAGGCTGAGCGGACCACGTTCGGCCCGCTCCAGAGTCCTGGGGACGTTGTGAGCCGGAGTGGCGCCCGCCGCAAGTTTGGGCTTACGCGGGTGGCGAAGCCAGGGACTGGAGTTTTAGTCCAGGCCGCCCCCGAACACAACAACAACGGCTGCCCGAACCGGAAGTCGCCAGCCGGGTCCGCCGAAGGAGAAATCAGCAAGGCGGGTGAGTACCTATAAAGCTGCGGTGGCGGCTTGATTACAAGCTACAAGAGAGGCTGGGGGCCTGGGCCCTGCGGGGCCCTCGGGAACGCCGAGGGTGGGCAGGCATTAGCTGGATTGAAAGAGGGGACGAGTGAAGATCGGGGGCGCTGGGAGCCCCCCCACCCCCTCCTGATCTTTCTATTGAAGACATGGTGCGCCATGTGGCTGTGAGAAGCCTGGAGTACTGTTGGCTATCTTATATACATTAGAGGCCCCGATTTCTGTACCCACGACCTGGACCGGACATTGCGGTGAGAGGGCATATTAGAAATCCTGGGAACCGGACTAAAAATCAAGCGGTCTTACAGATATTGCATGCTATGGCGTCCAAGCAAGATGGGGAGAGGCACTCCTCTAGGGGGGAAAGGCCGATAAAGCTGGTACAGTCAAACAAGCTTGACCGCTTCACGCTGTCGAAGGGGTCGCCGGCCGGTCTGGGGTCCTCGACTGTCGCAGCGGATGGGTCCCTGGATCAAGGAGATGCCACGCTGCGTGACATCATGGCCGCCATAGATGGTGTTAAATCCTCCCTGGGACAGCAAATGGTAACACTGGGCACCAAGCTGGACACAGTCTCCATTGAAGTTAACCTCATAAGAGCGGATCTCACCAAAGTTAATAAGAAGGTGAAGTCACTTGATATTAAAACTTCCAGCTTGGTAGATGATGTAGCCCAGCGACAACAAGACGTATGGGTGCTTAAATCCTCCCATGAACTGACAGAACGTAAGCTGGACGAATACAAAAGTAGGGCCCGACGGAACAATGTTCGGATCTTGGGGGTGCCTGAAAGGTCAGAGGGGCCCGCCCCGGATCTGTTTGTGGAACACCTTGTTCTCAAGCATCTCCAACCTAAAGGCCTCAGCAAATTTTTCACCGTTGAGCGGGCCCATAGGATTCCAGGGGGGAGGCCAAGGCCTGGGGCCCTGCCACGTTCCATGATCGCCAGAGTCCTAAACTTCAGGGACAGATACGCTATCCTACAAGCTGCAAGGTCTGGGGAACCTATCCGATACGAAAATGCCACCCTCTCCTTTTTCCCGGATTTTACACAGGCGGTCCAGAAACAGCGACAACATTTTTTGGCTGTTAAGAAGAAACTGAGAGACAAGGGGTTGAAATACGCCATGATGTTCACGGTGCGCTTAAGGGTGGAGGTCAATGGGAAGGTATGGTTTTTTGACAACCCAGATGTGGTGTCAGACTGGATAGACACTCTCCCCCAAGATGGAACAGAAACGCCGGACCGTTCAGAAGAGCGTGAAACAGTGGAACATGAATAGTATTGTTTTCAATTTTTGATGTGTGGCTTGACTTTGTCATGTTTCAGGGCCTGTAGGGCCATGGAACTGCCGTAAAACTCCTCATTGGTTTGGGGTGTTGTTGTGAGTAGGGGCTTAAGGGTGGGGATTCACTAGTATTAGAAGGGGGTCTGGGGTGGGGGTGGTGAGGCTGAACCCTCCCTCCTTATTTTCTTTCTTTGAATCATTAGGGGCGACAGGCACTCTGCATCTTCTATGGGCAGTTGGAAGCCCAGTGGGCAGGGCAGTGGGATGGGGGGATTTTGGGGGGGGTGTTTGGTTTGTATGTTGATTGGTTTGTTTGTGGCATCAATACAAAATCATGTCTCAATAGACGAAATCTGAGGGCTCATTGGACGTACCGGGTAGACGATGGTGGGTAGTGAAATAAAAATATTAAGTTGGAACGTTAACGGGTTGGTGGATAAGATCAAGCGCAGTGTAGTTCTCCAATTCCTTAAACGGAAGTCACCAGATGTGGTCCTGCTTCAAGAGACGCATCTTATTGGGAACTCATGCAATGCTCTGCATTGAATGGGGTATAAGTTAATTGCACATTCCGGGTTTACGTCAGGCTCTAGGGGAGTGGGGATTCTGATTCGCAAAACATTTTCACTGGCAGTATCCTCCACATGGGAAGATGTGAGGGGCAGGTATGTTGGAGTCTTCAAGCATGTGGGAGGGTCGACATATCACCTTTTTGTCTGTTTATGTTCCGCCGGGGTTACAAGGCACAACACTGGCAGATTTGGGGACGGTCATACTTTCGCTTCCTGAGGGGCTGTTACTACTGGGAGGCGACTTTAATGCAGTCGTCTCTGGCATGATGGACAGGTATCCCCCATGAGACACGGGGAGGGCGATGCGGTGGCTGCCAGACTTTATAGATGCAATGGGACTGGTCAATAGTTGGAGGTTGCTACACACAGATCAAAAACAGTACACTTTCCACTCTGGGGCTCATGATAGTCTCTCGTGTCTGGACTACTGTTTGGTCCCCGTGGCACAAGCTTCAAACATAGCAGAGGTTACGCATTTAGCCAGAGGCATATCAGATCATTCTCCACTCTGGATTCACATTGTCATAGCCCGGGGCACAGCAGGAAGGGTGGCTCCAATAAATCCATGGTACTTGCATAACTCTGGTACCCGCAAGGACCTCCTTGGTAGGCTATATGATTATTTTGCCAATAATGTGTCTTCGGTGTCTTCACCTGGATCCTTATGGGAGGCCTTTAAGACAGTTATTCGGGGCTATGCCCTGTCTGCAATAGCAGGAGCCAAGAGGGAGAAGCAGAGGGGGGTAGTGGAATTGGAAACTGATATCAACAAACTGAAGGGTGAATTGGAGCAGGAAGTGACGCGAGCTAAGATTCACCAGCTAAGCCTAAAGCAACATGACTACAAGGCATTGGTCGTCGATCGAGCTAAGGCTCTTGGTAGGGAGCAACAAGGTAGACTGTACGAGCTGGGGGACAAAGCAGGGAAGCTTATTGCATGGCTGGATAAGAAAGACTGGGCTTGCCGATTGGTCCCTGAGCTCTTGACAAAAGAAGGAACGCGACTTACTGAACCGCAGGAGATAGTAAAGGCATTCGCTGAGCATTTCCAGGCTGTATATACATCGGTATCCTCCTGCCCGGAAGCTGATTCCCACTTGTTGCTCCGAGATATACAGCTCCCGTGTCTCTCCCTTGATGACAGGCAGTTTATGGACAGCGCGATTACAGCGGATGAAGTGGCCCTGTCCATCCGCTCATTGAACTCCGGTAAGGCACTGGGCCCCAACGGGCTGCTTATTGAACTTTATAAGCTTAAACCCGATAGGCTGGCGCCTTATTTGAGGGATATGTTCATGGAGTCCAGAGAGGTAGGGATTCTCCCCAGAGATCAGAGAATTGCGTCAATAGTAGTGATCCATATGGAGGGCAAGATTAAAATGAGCTGTGCCTCCTACAGGCCCATTTCACTCCTTAATGCAAGCCAAGCTCCTGGCAAATAGACTGGTAAAAGTCATCAGCGACCTGGTGCATCCTGATCAGTCGGGCTTTATGCCCCATAGGAACACTGCCCTAAACTTGCGCAGGCTGCACGGGGTGTTGGCCAGGGCTCACACACTACAGGAACCGGCCATAATTGCGTCACTTGACGCAACAATGGCATTTGACACAATAGAATGGCCTTACTTGTGGGCGGTTTTGGTGAAGTTTGGGTTCGGCCCTGGGCTTATTGGATGGGCGCGTCTGCTGTACTTGCAGCCTTTAGCTCAAGTGCTAGTGAATAATAGAGTCTCAGCTCCCTTCATGCTGGGACGGGGCACCCGTCAGGGTTGTCTGCTGTCTCCCCTTCTTTTCTCTCTGGCACTCGAGCCCCTGTCCGCCTGGATACGCTGGGAGCCTTCGATCAGGGGTCTGCAGTGGACTCCTGGATGGGAGGACCATATATCACTGTACGCAGACGACATACTGCTTTATCTGACTTCTCCGCGTAAGTCTCTTATTGTGGTCTATGGTGTCCTGGCTTCCTTTGGGAGGAACTCAGGGCTTTCTATCGATGGGGGAAATCCCTGCTGTATGTATTGAGGGGAGACCCCCCTGCCCCCCACGAAACTGTCCTATACAGATTAGAAAAGAAGGGTTTTAATACTTGGGAATTTTTGTCTCATAGGATTCATCACTTAGATATACTCGAAACCTCCTTCCTCCCCTCCAAAGACTCAAAAGCAATGTTTCCAATTGGAAGAGGCTTCCTCTCTCGCTGTTGGGTGGAGCAGCCCTCTTTAAAATGATGGCTCTCCCCCGTCTTCTTTATGCCCTGCAGAACACCTTGGATGTAGTACCATCTAGATACTTGGGTGAGATAAAGAGCCTACAGCGGAGTTTGCTGTGGGAGGGCCGGCCCTGTATCGCTTTGCAAAAATGAACACTCTCCTGGTATGATGGAGGCATATCCCTTTCGGACATCAGGAGATATTACTGGGCATCCCAGATGGCCGCAATCAATCATGGCATATATGGGCGGATCGACGACCCTGGTTATGCCATGGATAAATGGCTTCTCCCTGGGAGTAGATATAGCAGAGCTCTATATTCGCGACCTAACAGTCTGGCATTGATGGGGCCAACTAAACACTCGGTCAAGGTTTGGCACGTGGCCACGAGTGCACTGGGCTGGAAGAATAAACTGACTATGGCCACCCCGCTGTGGGACTCTGAACAATTGGGCTCGCTCTGGAAGACGAAAGGGTTCGACAAGAGGGACCTCATAGGAATATCCACGATTAAAGATATTTGGGGCAAGGGGGGAATCAAATCATTCAAAGACATGCAAGTAGAATATAAACGTGCGGAATCCGAGTATTTCCGATATGGACAGATTCGCCACTCCCTTCTCTCTGTGGTCCCCGCGAGTCGGAGCCACCAGAGGCGTCCCCCCAGGAGGACAGGATACTAGACAGATATTTACCTGACACAACTATCTCTTTGATCTATAAGAAAATGATCAATCACAAGCCTGACCCTTTGGTGGCCTTGAAAGATAAGTGGACGCAGGACGGAATAGGGCTGGATGAAGAGGACTGGCAGGCGGCTGTATCCTCCCCTAGGGAGTTTGCAATTCCTGCCCGCTTGAGATTAGTTCAGCTTAAGATTCTGCATAGGATCTACATAATGGGACCGAGGTTGATGCATATGGGACTCTCAGATAGGGGGCTATGCAAACGACAATGTGGACAGGTGGGTACCTTTATACATATCATCTTGGAATGTGAACTCATTAATACATATTGGCGCAATATACACAACACCATACATAAAGTACTTGGGGTCACTCTCTCACTAGAGGCTCGGAGGTGCTTACTTAATATCTGGGAGCCTACGGATTTGAATACCTCACAGATGAAATGGGCTACTTTGGGATTCATGATTGCTAAACGAAATATCGCTCAATTGTGGGGAGCTAGCCAACCTCCTACCCTGGAAGTGTGGGAAAGAAATTTGGACTGGTGCATGTTTAGAGAGAAATCTAGATATCTCACGAGGGGATGCCCTAAAAAATGGTCATTGATCTGGGGGCCTTGGAATGATTACAGAGGAGACATTTGCACACCACCCCTGTCTGCCACGCTTGACGACCCCTCTTCTCCGTGAAGTTCCCGTATAATCATGGACATTGTTTGCTCTGCTGCCCCCCGGTGTATGCCCGGATGCTGTATTTGACCCTCTGTAATGTGATTCAATTGATGCTTTTTCAATAAAAAGAGTTATAAAAAAAAAAAGAATTAAGATGACTGATAGTCGATTTGTGGAGAAATCTAATAACCTGGAAGTCAGTTTGTCTGCTAGAATGGATAATGTTATCAGGGATAATATGGAACCTCTTCTGTGTAAAATTAAGCAAGCCCATGGCAGACTAAGTTATCTGCATTTATCTTTAGGGGCAGATGTGATGTGATTAAGATGCTTTTTTCCCAAAAATGTTATACTTTTTTCGGGCTATTTCTTTAGAGTTTTCATCCCGGTTTATTTGGTCCAAAGTCAGACGGGCATTTACATTTCTGACATTACCCAGAGAGAGAGGAGAGTGGACACTCCCTAATTTGAAATTGTATTATTGGGCTACAACACTGATACATAGTTGAGTGCTGCTACAAAAAGATCCCAATAGTGTGGAAATAGAGCAAGTACCCTCCCCGTATGAACTCGTGATGGGAAAAGAGGCATGGGGCTGGCTATGGCAGCAACTAAATGACGGTTACTATAAAAAATTGCATTTTAAGACCCTTCATGGTGTATTTAAGGTTTGGAGTGCCATGTGTAGAATATTAGGGATTGGCAGATTACGTTACTATACAGCCCTGACTAATAACCTAAATCTACCAGAGATTTTTAGAGATCAACTGATAATTAATAGGGTGCTTGGAGGGGTGTATCGGTTGGGGTGTTTTTTTTCCTTCTCTGGGCTAAGCCTTTTTGATGAGCCTAAAAATAATCTAATTTTGGTTGGAAGGATTTTTTTTAAATATCTGCAAGGGAAAGATTTTTGCTGTCAGACGGGGGTGGGCCTGTGAAATTTTTAAAATCAGAGACTATAGGGATAATACTGGGTGTCTTAATTCTGTTGTGGCCGATGACATGGATAAACAAAAATGGCAATAGAAGTTGGAGGGATATCAGAAAGAAGATTCTTTCAATTATTTGATATTGCATAATCCATCTTAATGTCAGCGTGAAGGAATCAAAATATTTACACTAATGGACCATACTCACCAATAGCCCATATACCTTACTCATGAATAATAAGTCAGTCGGCAATGGAAAAAGTTCAATCGTTTATTCAGCAAATACGAACCCTGACAGGGGAGCCTCAGTCTACACAACTCTCGGAGGTGCGCAGAGGAGACTGATTACATACAATTGATACCAAGCATATATACGTTTCACACACCCCACAATGTCACCTTACTAGGAAAGATACAACTTGTCAGTGAGCCAGCAGGAAGACCCATATAAGGCACAATTGATTGCTAGTAGCTAAGCTTAAGCTATTCCGGGGGCAGGTCAGTAAAGTGCCTCCCTGTCTATCTGTAGCTCGGGAAGTACAAGAACGGGCTCTGCTAGAATGTGCGCATCCCACAAGAAGGCAGGTGTGACCTTGGGTTTCCCTGAGCTACAAGCTAGCAAGTGGAGCAAATAGCTAAGCCAGCCATCATAGTTTCGTGCAGAAAGCTTAATCACGTGGTTTCAGGGTAACAGTACTTGAAACGGAGAAACGAAACAATCATGGCTCCAGTCATGTCAATAGGTTTAAGCGGTACACAAGTGAATCATTCACAAATACAATATTACAATGATATAATATAATGCTAACGTGTTGTTATAAGGTTATATTGTATATACTAGGCCAATATCATGCATTTATCATATTTATATCACATCAGACGGCCCTTTTGGCCTATTATAGCCAATATAACTGGATTCATTCTATGAACACTCCTTCATCAATCTGCATAAGGTCTGAAACTTCCTTCTGAATCATTTGTTTTTCGACTTTAGCCTGACGAGAGATGGTCAAGGCAGTCGTTATTCTGGCCGCACAGAAAGAACAGCAAGCTGGGCCACAATGGAGACACAGACAGCAAGTAAATATGACTCCAAAGGCTCCAGCCAGAATCATGAATATTTTCCAACCCCAGGTTGCTAGAAGACCCCAGAACCATCCACTAAGGGACCAAGTACCATTGTCTACATGTGCTTCACTAGCTAATCGGTGTAACTTCTGTATGGCAAGGTGTATAGTTGGGGCTGAATCAGGGATGAAAACACAACAAGAGCTGCCGATCACGCGGCAGGCTCCACCCCTATCTGCGAGGATGACGTCAAGAACCATCCGGTTCTGAAGCGAAATAAGCATCGTAGCCTGAAGCTCAACAGTAATATTAGTCAGAATCCCAGTGGTGGTCTGGACCACATTTTCCACTATTCCTGCCAGACGTCTTATACTACGGCTGTTGAAAATCGGTCCCCAAAAAGGGGTGAGACCTTTAGCAAAGTCTTCGAACTGTTGCAAGGAGGTATCAGTCTGATCAGTGCTATCAGTATCGAAACTCCTGATACTCCGGTTAGATTCTATCTCTCTTTTAACTAGTTGATGTGTCTTATGATAATCAGATGAGGCAATATAAACTAGGGGGTATAGGAATGAGAGGTAACATCGCCCTGCCCATCCCCGGGGGAGCCATGTATATGCGTTTTCACCGCACACAAAATATACATTGGGAGGAGTAATCACGGGAGGAGTACTATATGTCTGCAAGGTGTAAGTGTAATTACACCTACTGCTTCCTACCTTTATGTGACCTCGTCCCTATATACAAAAGGGGGAAGTAACATTTATAATAGGGATTGGCATAGCTTTGTCATTGGTGACATTTCGTTCTTTAAAGTGCTGAAAATACATGGTGGAGTTGAAAAGTTCGAAATCCTGCATTTCTTCTTGTAGTCAAGTAGCATTTTTATATTCAGTGTATACATTCATACAAGCATTTGGGTCTAAGGATCCCTCTCCTCCAGTCCCTTCAGCATCAAATCCTTGGTGTTGTTCTATATACTTCAAAATGGCCTCATAGTCTTTTTCGGTATATATCTTAGGTTCGGCCACATAGTGAGAATACATCAGTGACAATAATTGGAACCAGGCTTCACAGCTAGCTAAGTGAGACAAGGGTAGGGAAATGAATAATTCATGTTGATGCATTACTGACGGGAGTAACCCACAGACCCAACAATTTGTCTTGTTGGTTGTACTATGGGTCTGATGTAGCATTTCAATAAAAACATTTTTTGAATAAGTTTCTCTATGTCTGGCCTTATGTGGAGGCAAGGAGTAAAAGAGGTGTTCCTCTGGAGCAGGGGTAGTCCCTAGCAAAGTATGTACAGGGTACTGAAATTCTAGATACACAAATACACACATCAAAATTACTGTGATTATAACAATAAAAGCAACGAATGCCACCTTCACTCTGGTGGGCCATCCAGAAAATTATTGCATATTATCGATATACCGTCGAGGGGCAAGTTGTTGTTCATCCTCCATCGCAAATCGGGCAAAAGGAAACATGCTCTCTATAAGTCCCAAATCTAACTTGGTTCCTCTCTACAAGTCCAAATCTAATCTTTGTATCCACAAAGCACGCACACCACCATAGGGTTCTTCTTCCCACTAAGGGATCTTCTCCCTGTGTCCGTTAGAGCCTCACAGGTAGACTCCTATCGTTCATCAAGAGAACCAACTTTTATATCCCAGTAGTACGGCCGCGGCCCTTAACTCAGTCTTTCTTTCTGAACAGATCTTATTTAACACAATGTTCCAAGCTCTCAACGGGTTCAGTCCAGTGTCTCGCTCAGTACCCCAGCAATTCTTATCCGATGTTTCTCAACTTAAGTCTCTGTCTAACTCCTACCATTGGAAGCTGGGGTACTGCGCTGTTTTCGGGGCCGCAGGTCGTATTTACAACGGCCAGGTTGCTCCTGGTCAGAAAACAATTCTGCTGCAAGGGCATCTGATGCATTCGAAACCTGTGGTGCCCTGGGAACAACAGCCTCTGCTGGTCGAGCTGTCGTACTTTCCACGGTGGGCAACACCTCACTCGGTTGCCCTATTTCTTGGGCGAATGAAAAAGGCACAAAGCTTTGATTCAGCTCTCCTTCCTGACTCGGAATTCCTTCTCGATTCCTCAGATCAAATGGCAAAGGCAGCGGCAAGCGTTTCAGATGTGTGACATGGATCCAGTGCTTTCTTCCATGCACTTTTATCGCCGTCCTCGTTGCCAAGAGGACTTGGTAGGGGTCCAACCACCTCGGTTCCAAACTCGATTTCCGTTGGTAATTCTTCACCAAGACCCACTGGTCAGGCTCCAGTCGATGTCCAGGACCCTCCGGTAGTGGCTGCAATGTGTCCGATACCTGTTGATGACTAGAACGCAAATCTTTAGTCAAAGCATACAGGTAGTCTGTCATCAAAGTATAATCAATATCCCTAAAGGATCGAGGTCTGGGGACTCCCCACACATTGGCGGGGCGACTAAAGATCACATCATATGGGGACAATCCAGTTCTAGTGTGAGGGGTTGTCCTTAGGGACAGCAATGCCAATGGGAGGGCGTCGGGCCAATTTAGCCCAGTACTTGCACAGATTTTAGCCATTTTTAATTTCAGAGTGCCATTATATTTCTCGACCAGACCCGCCGACTGGGGATGTCTGGCGGCATGGAACTTTTGTTTTACCTGCAGTCCATCACAAACACTTTGTACTAGCAGGGCATTAAAATGAGGTCCGTTGTCTGACCAGATGACCCGGGGTAAACAATATCGGGGGAAGTACTCTTTAATCCGGGCTTTAGCAGTTGCAACTGCAGTGGCTTCTTTGGTGGAGTAGGCTTCGATCCATTTTCTAAAAGCACATACCACCACCAATACATACTTCAAATTATTCACTCTTTCCATCTGAATGTAATCAATTTGTAGTACCTCAAAGGGCAAGGACGGTGGGGCAAAATTTCCACTCGACACAGATTCTCTTCCCCCAGGATTATGACGTAAACACACAGGGCAGTATTTTACTATATGTGCTGCGGTTTTGGGAATGTTTGGGTTGTTCCATACTGGGTCTAACACCGCACAAATACCTTTCGCACCAATGTGGGCCGGACCATGGGCCATGGTCACTACAGCTTATACCAAAGCATTGGCTAGCAACCACCGCTGTTTCTCAGATTGATCTATCCAACATTCATTCTTATCTAATTTCCCTACTTCCTGTTCCCATCTTTGTACTTCATCTATGGTTGCTTCCTTCTGTAATTCTCTGCGCTTTCAATAGTATTGTCAAAAAGGGATGTCTCTGCCACCCACCGGGCCGATGTGCTAGGGAACATGGCATTCATTCTAGCCTGGGCTGTTTCTTTCGCTACTGAATCAGCAAAAGCGTTTCCCTTTCCAGTGGAATCAACGACTCTCTCATGTAAATGTAAATGTACAGGAATTTATATAGCGTAAATCACCGAGCGGTTTCTAAGCGCTTGCTTAGGGAACCTGTCCTGGTATTCCCCTGTGAGATAACCCCGGCAGGGTATCCGCAAGGTGAAAGCCAGGCATCCCACTGCGAGGGGCCGTTGTGGAGATTAAGCAAGCTATTGCCCAGAGTCGCAGAGTGTGAACCCGTGAATCGAGTAGGCACCGGAGCGAGAATTGTCGAGTCCATGGACTCTTATGGGCGCTGCACTTGATGATGGCCACTTTCTCAGGTAATGTTAAAGCAAATAACAATCGATCAATTAAAGGGCCATGCTGAATTTTCTGACCATGTGTGGTATAGAAACCCATCTCCCTCCACAGCCTCCCAAAGCTATGGGCCACGCCAAAGGCGTACTGGCTGTCCATAAAAATGTTCACCCTCAGCCCTTCACTCAATTCGCATGCTCTTAACAAAGCTATTAGTTCAGCTGCCTGGGCTGAGTGATGGGAAATCCTTGCAGTGTCTACCTCAGTCTTTAATGTCGTAACAGCGTAGGCAGCGGTAGCAGTGCCATCTGGTAACTTAAAACAAGAGCCATCTACATACAACTCCCCCTGGGGTTCTAGTAAAGGGGTGTCAGTGAGATCTACACGCCCCTTTATTTCCTCTTCAGTTCTAAATATACAATCATGGACATCGTCCTTTCCATCATTTGAAGGGAGAGGCAATAATGTGGCTGGGTTCAGAGTAGCACATCTTTTAATTGTGATATGGGGTACAACCAAGGTTAACTCATACCCTGTCAATCGAGCACTCGTAAGGTGCTGGGTCTTGGTTCTATTCAAAAGGATATCCACAGCATGCGGTACCATAACTGTGAGGTCCGTATTCAGGACTATTCCCTCTGATTGTCGGATGGCCACCGCTACTGCCGCAGTGGCCCTCAGGCATCTCGGGAGAGCTTGTGCAACAATATCCAGGACTGAGGAAAAGAATGCGCAGGGTCTTTGCTTCCCGCCAAAACCCTGCGTTAACACTGAAAGCAAACAACCGTCCACCTCATGCACATAAAGCGAAAAAGGCTTTCGGTAATCTGGAGTACCCAAGACAGGTGCAGAACAAAGAGCAGACTTTAAAGAATCAAAGGCTTCTTGACATTCATCCGTCCAGGGTAGGGGTTCATGCACATCTTTGGTTGTCAAATACAACAAGTGTTTAGAGAGTGAATAGTTAGGAATCCACTGGCGACAGTAAGAGGTTATGCCAAGAAAAGCACGAATATCACGTTGAGTACGAGGTACAGATATGTTAGTTATCACAGATATCCGTTCTGGAGTCAATCGTCTCCTCGCTTTTGACAGTAAGTGGCCAAGATAGGTCACTTCCTGTCGACAATATTGAAATTTAGAAAGGGATACTTTATTTCCCTTTTCAGCCAAATGTTTCAACAATTTAACCGTGGCTTCCTTACAACCCTCCTCTGTATCGGAGGCCACTAAGATGTCATCCACATACTGGATGATCGTATTTCCTGCTGGTAAAATTAATTCATCAAGAACAGCTTTCAAAGCTTGACTATAAATGCTAGGACTCTCTGAATAGCCTTGGGGTGCACGCGTAAATCTAAAGATTCGGCTAGCTAATGAGAATCCGAAGATATGTCTGCTATCAGGGTGAATGGGGATGCTAAAGAAAGCATTTTTTAAATCAATAACTGAAAAACATTGAGCCGTAGGGGGAATCATTGTCAGAATTGCAGTAATGTCGGGTACCACTGGGTATTGTGGGACCACAATCTTGTTAACCTCTCGAAGGTCAATCACAAAACGATATGTATTTTTATAATCCGGGACACCACCAATTGGTGTTTTCTTCAAAATTGGTAAAATCGGGCTGTTACATATATTAGCAGCTGTCTCTTCTACTACTCCTCTCTGAATGAGATCACGGATAATGAGCAACAGGACCTGTTCACCTTCTGGTGAAATTTTATACTAGGAATGCGGGGCAGCTGAGTATTAGGTTTCAAGGTTATCGACACGGGGGCTATTCTTAGCAGACCAACATCGGTGTCTCCCGTAGCCCAAAGTGTCCAAGGAATTGTAGAAAACTCAGGGGGAAGGCTCTCATTTTTCGCAAAATATTGAGCCGCTTGCACAGATGGCTTTTGCATGGTCGAGTAGACACCATCAGGGGAACAATAAATCCGTGCATTTAACTTTTTCAAAATATCCAGGCCCAAAAGATTTTCGTCACAATTTGAAGTTAAAAGAAAAGGCGAATGCATAGAAATGGGGCCTATAGTAAAAGGCAAAGACTTAGAAACGGGGCTTACCACCGGTATTCCAGAGAATCCCACTGATATATTATTTTGGCCAGAGAGAGCAGCCCCTGGGACCAGCGTATGGGCAACTGAGCTATTCATTGCCCCAGTATCCACTAGGAATTTTCCCGAAGTTCCCAACAGTTCCCCTTGTATATAAGGTCCCTCCTGGTCAATTGGTACTGTAAAGCGGCCCCCGCTCTGTACTTGGCTGTCTCATGCGTAATCCGGTCCGTCATACCCATCATCCCTATAGGTCTCGTTGTAGTACTGTCTGTTTTGGGGATCATCGAAATAATTTTTCCGAGAACCCTCATGCTGCATTTCCTCACATCGCATGCTATTTCGGTCAATATTCCCTCGGCCCCTCCCTCTTCCTCTGTTAGGACCATTTCGTGCCAGTAACAGAGGGCAATCTGCCCTCCAGTGCCCTTCCTGTTTGCAATAAGAACATTGATTTATCCCAATATTTGGAGGACCTCCTCTACCCCTCCCCGTCATTACATCCCTCTGGAATGAGCCACGTACTCCCCGTCCTGTATTCTGTCCTCTACTAACTTGCTGCAACAGAACTCTAGTCTTTAAATCTTTAGACTTCTTTTCTGACTTTTCTTTGCTCTCATTTTCTCGATGTTCATAATATTGGGCCATACTGAGAATTACTGACGGGGCAGCCAAAGTCCATGTACTTTCGGCTGCCTGGAGACGGGACATAACTTCGGGGAGCAAATTTGTAACAGACCTATTCACGAACAACCGTACCCCATCTTCCTTGGATAGGTCCTGCCCACTAAAGTCTATAAAAACCTTCTCAAATCTGGTAAAGAAATCCGACACACTTACATCTTTCTTCTGTTTACAGGCTGTTAATGTATCCCAATCAACTTTTCTAGGAGGGAGGAGAGTCTGCATGTAAGTAATAATTTTATCTGGGACTGCCAGTAGTTCGTCTCTAGGTTTCTCTCCAGGCTTTCGCTCCTTATCCCAGGCTTTTAGTTGCTCCCACGTACCTCCTAATTCGGGGCCATGGTCCGTGTCATGTATCTGTCTCCAAATGTCTACCGGGATCAAAAGACTAAAAAATGGCTCAATATCGGGTATCGTCATAATAGCAGAATTAGCGGCCTCAGTCAATTCCTTGTAGTAAGCAGTGGGATTTTTACAGGGGTCGGGGAGCTGAGCTTTTAAAGTGAGGACCTCGCTTCGTTTCCAAGGGGTATAAACCCATTGTTCCTGAAACCTGGCATCCACACGAGCCCTAGTTATAACTTATTACATTATTGGCATCCCTTAATTGAGGTAATTCAGGATAAAAGAGGGGGTGCACCTCTCTCATGGGATGCTGTGCTCCCCAATCGGCACACTTTCGGTACATTCGTTCACGATAATGTACAAGTGTTTCTACATTCTGATATACCTCATCAGTCTGTAATTGGAATTTATGAGCTCGATCTCTTATATCACGCAGTATTTGAGGAGGGAGTCCCTCTTCAAAGCACTGTTCCCATAGTGAAATTAGTCGGATCGTCATGTTCTCCAAAGCCAGTTGCTGTGCAACGGGTTCAAAATCTTTCATGGTGCTCCAAGTGTCTTCCAAGGTATAAATGGCGTTTCGCATCCACTGGGATGCATGAACTACTATGGCTCTCCTTTCTTCCGTACCCAACAGCGACCTAGTATTGACTCGTTGATCACTCAAGTCTGGTCTAAGGCGTTTGGGCGTGGTGTCTAGGCAGGCCGTATATCGGGGATCTATAGTGGTCTGAATCGGAGGGGAGAGAAATACGGGGGGTGAAGAGGAGGGAACAGCCGCGTCCGCCTGTAAAGATATCAAGGGTGAGGTAGTTTGTCGAAGAGTGGGAGGGGGAAGTAATGCACTCCGTACTGACCCATCAGCAGGGGCCATGGCAACCGTTCCCCCCGGTGCTCCAACGGCCGATGCTGCTCCAAGTTGGTCCGCTCGTACAAAAAGGCACGGCTGGGTATAAGCCCTGTGGGGCATAAGGAAGGAGTGGTCGGGCTTCTAATAAGTCCTCTAATTCATCTCCAGTATCAGGTCGAGCCACATAACTTTTGTCCGTCTCTAAACGGAACTGCCTATCCATTTGTACAATGTTCTCTTCCACCTTCCCTTTATCATAAGCTATAGCTTTCTGGGTGACTGTCTGTCCTGATTTAAGCTTTCCCAATTTCTCTTCTCTTATCCGTCGTCGTTTTGCCTCCTTCAACCATAGGTTTAAGGAATCAAACATCGACTGGAGGCTTTTCTTCATAAATAGTTTATTCTGGATGTAATTAATCTTTTTCTCGTCAAATGACCCCGTTAGAGGCCATTGCAAATCGGAATTGTCTTTAGTATACTTATGCCACAGCGTGTTAAACAAAATCGGTTGAAGACCGTGTTTCACATACATATCAAAACTGGGACTGCCTTCGGGAGGGGCAGGCTGTCTTTCTTCCAACCGTGTACCTCGCCGGCAGCAGCACCCAAAACATATTTTACTAAAACAAGGCATTACAATGATATTCACACAATTCTACTCATACAGAAACCATTTACAGTCGGACGCGTCCTTCTCACCACTAACACTCGTATTCCTCTATTTTCTCACAATAAAGTGCTGTAAAGTGTTGCAAGGCAATTACTTATTCTATGCAAATGACGTCTTCAAAAACGAACAGAGCCCGTCGACTCCTGTTCGGGGAACCGATTCAAAAGAATTACGTACCAACAAAATTCAACCACAAAAAGAAACAGTCACCAGACTGTTCTGAGATCACCTGATAGGCGAACCACAAACCCTCTTACAGGCCATCTCATGGTCCTGTTCTGGTTGGGCTGGGCGTCTGGGCACTGAGCTCAGAACCCTAGCTTACCCAGTTGCTCCCAGGGCTTTCCCGAAGAGGATTCGGCCGAGCGAGTAACTCCGTACACCGCTAAGGCACCAGGTGTGGTCTAAAATTTTCACCAAACAAGTCCGTGAGGTATCTACCTGCACAGCCACTTCGCCGCAACATCAGACCCCCAGATTCCCATGTGGTCCGGCTTCCCCGGCCACCAACCAAAAGCAGTTAACCGCTACCGAAGATACACTTCTTCCAAGTGTCCTTCCTCTAATACAATCAAAATTCACTCACCTGGTGCACTCAGGTCGATTGCGAATTCTCCACTGCCAACTCCTAAACAGACTGGCACGGTCTGTTTGTCTCTCGGGTTAAGCCCGTAGGACTCCGGCGTAGGGTCTTCAGCAGCTGGAAGGGATACTGGGCTCGAGAGTGGAATTACTTGTTTTCGCACCACAAATGGGTGTTTTAAATCAGGATCCTCTTTCTCTCCACCCACTCGGCCAGAACTCCTCCTTGTCCCTCTACTCCTGTTTACAGGAGGGGACGACCCTATCACGGAGTCCCGGCGGAGTCGCCAACTGAAGGAATCAAAATATTTACACTAATGGACCATACTAACCAATAGCCCATATACCTTACTCATGAATAATAAGTCAGTCGGCAATGGAGAAAGTTCAATCGTTTATTCAGCAAATACGAACCCTGACAGGGGAGCCTCAGTCTACACAACCCTCGGAGGTGTGCAGAGGAGACTGACTACATACAATTGATACCAAGCATATATACGTTTCACACACCCCACAATGTCACCTTACTAGGAAAGATACAACTTGTCAGTGAGCCAGCAGGAAGACCCACATAAGGCACAATTGATTGCTAGTCGCTAAGCTTAAGCTATTCCGGGGACAGGTCAGTAAGGTGCCTCCCTGTCTATCTGTAGCTCGGGAGTACAAGAACGGGCTCTGCTAGAATGTGCGCATCCCACAAGAAGGGCAGGTGTGACCTTGGGTTTCCCTGAGCTACAAGCTAGCAAGCGGAGCAAATAGCTAAGCCAGCCATCATAGTTTCGTGCAGAAAGCTTAATCACGTGGTTTCAGGGTAACAGTACTTGAAACGGAGAAACTAAACAATCATGGCTCCAGTCATGTCAATCGGTGTAAGCGGTACACAAGTGAATCATTCACAAATACAATAACACAATGATATAATATAATGCTAACGTGTGGTTATAAGGTTATATTGTATATACTAGGCCAATATCATGCATTTATCACATTTATATCCCATCAAGCGCGATTACAAGCACAGTATTATAAAACCTGCTTTTTTGTCTCTTAAACACCTGATAAGATTGCAAAATGGGGAGAGAGTAAAGACACATGCTGCCCTCAATGTGCACTACATAAAGCAGACATTGTACACATTTTTGCGTCTGTGGTGAGTTAGAAAACATGAAAAAATTAATATCTAGGTTTCTTTCAGGGGACCCTTAGTTAGATGTAGTTATAGCACCAGAAGTATTCTCATTAGGAGTATCAGAGGTGGGTCGGTTGGAATACGGGCATGAGCTGATTTTTATTTCTATGGCAATTTCAAAGCTCTGCATTGCCTCAGCATGACTGGATCCTAACCTGTCTGGGTTCCAACAATGTTTGGATAGGCTTTTGGCAGTTTATAATTTAGAAAAGGCCATATATAGGCGGAAAGGTAGTCGTGCGTGGCGAAAGGGTTTGAGAGTCCGTTCCCCTGTGTCCGAGTGGGTTGGGAGGTCTCGGTAGGAGGGAGGGACAATCAGTTTTAGAAAGATAATCATGTATGTATGGTTTAATCTGCATTGTGCACTTTAGGAGATGGTGGGCTGGTTGTTTCTTCCCAGATTTGTGTTTACAATAATGACATTTTATGTGATAACATATATTGTAATTCATTTGTGGAATTTTCAATGAATAATGTTATGTATTTTTGGTATGTCACCAGCTGTGTGGATGGGTCGTTGTTGGTGGTTGAAAAATGAAAAACTTAATTAAAACTATTTTTAAATAAATACTAATACCTGCTTCCTCAGCAATTCCTTTAGCTTTAGGAACATGGAATAATCTGAACTGTTGCACTTGGTGGCGGGAGAGATGGTTAGTTGTTTTGGCAGCGATGACAGGGATGATGGGTGGTGTAAGCTCCAGTGACCACCTGGTCAGGGTGCTGCCACTTATTATTTTACAAATCTAGCACTGTACTCACTACAACACACATACAATGAAACACATACACAAAACAAACAATTAACCACACCATACACCTCAATCAGAAAACAAACAAATGTCCATGGCAGAATCCACATGACCAGGATAAGAATGTAGTGTTCGTAAAGGTATCAAACTCCCACAGTTTTATGAGGCAATATAGCACCACACAAATCTGTAACATAACATAGATTAACCTTGGCATCTGCTGATATAGTCAGAGCATTTCTTAGCACTTTTCTTGAATAAACTATATTCCTGTGATTCTATGTCAGGACCAGGGATATGCTTATCTTTGTTCACTTTATTGTCAAGCAGCCATTCAAAGTAAAACAGAATAAACTATAATTCCAATGAAACCTTGGGACTATTACAAAAAGCATAACAATAGATTCCAACAGGTAGATCATCTGGCCATCTTCTACCAATCAGGGGGCTTCAGCCGGATCATAGACCCTTGTCAATGGCCCTTCTTCCTATTTCTTCGCTGCTCGCAGCATGAGATAAGTGTTATTTCATTCTCTCTCATTAGTGGCGTGTATTGTACTGTATTTCTTGAATGTTGTTCATTGCACGTTTGGATATCATATGTATTACTGTCTGAGAATGATTCAGTTCAATTAGCGCCCACCCAAGTGATATAATTTGGTGTGGCGTTGGCGCTTGTGTAAGGGTTTTTCGTTTATTTTCTGCTCACTTTCACGCTGTATTTGGTTTTTGCACATTTGGCCTTTCCCTCTACCCGGGGGGCCTGACTCTGGCGGCGGGACCGCTCTCCGCTCCTTCGCGGCTTTTATACTGTGGTGCAGGCTCGGCGGTGCGGTCCTCCTGCTGCCTGAGGGCACCTAATTTGCGTCGCTCACCCGCGGCACGCGCTCCAAAGCCTGCGCATTCCACGCATTCCTGGAATCGGAGCAGCAGATCCGTCTGAGAAGATATGTCCGCATTAGCGGGTCTGTAGTGCATTGTACCAGGTTTTGATAGCACGTCCTGTGAACAGGGTCTGTAGGGTTATAAACCCGTTCACTTTGAATGCTCCCATGAGGGAGTCATTACCAAGACGGGGTCTGGGCTCAATGGCAATAAGGACAAGCCTCAATTCTAATTATAAACCAACAATAGCACCAATATTGCCAACCTATTTCAATAGTGATCCTTACTTGTCACTCGAATAACTGAAGCAAAACAGTGACTCGCGGGAAAAGCTTTTTCCAGAATTAATCAAATGAGTTTTAATAATTTTATATAGAGATAACCAAATCAATGATTACACATTTTTCTGTTTTTTGTGCAACACAATACTTATTATACAAATTTTACAAATCCACATCACATATAAATATACAAAATCATCCGACGTAACAACTTTCACTCAAAACATTCATACACAATGACACATGACTATATACAACTTTACAGCAATATTTACAATTTCCTGATCAAATTAAAGGTTAGCACTGGAAAAATACAAATGCAGACGTTTGTATGATTTGTAATTCAATTCGATAATCCTAGTGCTTGGTGGGGGGGTCTACGCGTTTCGATAACCCCTAAATGTGGGGAAATCTCGTCAGGACCATGTGCCTGTAAATGAAGGACAAGAAACCCTGTATGTCCGAGGTTAAATCTTTTCTCCGTGATACATCAGACTTCATCAACAGACTCCCTACCATCTTGTGTTGCACAAAAAACAGAAAAATGTGTAATCATTGATTTGGTTATCTCTATATAAAATTATTAAAACTCATTTGATTAATTCTGGAAAAAGCTTTTCCCGCGAGTCACTGTTTTGCTTCAGTTATTCGAGTGACAAGTAAGGATCACTATTGAAATAGGTTGGCAATATTGGTGCTATTGTTGGTTTATAACCCATGAGGGAGTCAGCATTTGTGCAGGCTACTCGCCTGGTGGGACCGACTTCCAGACTTGTTGCCCGTTTAGAGTTGCACCAAGGCTGCAGGGTCCCGGGCTCCTTCCCCCTTTTAAAAGCAAGGTTTTACTTTTCCGCACTAAGTGTAGTCTGACACCCAGCCCCCTCATCATTAGACATGTCCTGCCATTACCAAGCCTGCCCTCTCATAAGTAGGTTTAGGCCGTATTTGTTCCACATATAGAGTATACCTCCCTAGACAAGGCCCAATCTTCCATCAAAAAGCTGTTTCACTCCCGGGTTTTCCGTGGAGCTGGTCGAGGCAGGGACCGCTTGACTGGCCGCCCTAACCACTATACTGCCGGAGGACAAGGGTCCAACCAAGGCCAATACCAGGAGCATGTCAGATTTGGGAATTTCTACCCCATCTGAGTTCGGCATGGCAGGCACAGAGGAGCCAGAGCCTCCAACAATTCCTTTGAGTGTCATACCTTCTTCCCTTCTAAAGGTAGGGGGCCGTCTGGCGAATTTTTTCCAGGCCTAGAATTCCATCACAGGGGGGTTCTCCAGATGATTCAGGATTTCCGTATAGAGTTCTATGGGAATCCCATAAAACCCATAGCTCCCGTCCCCATATGCTTCTCTATGGCAGACTCCACCCTGGTAGACCAGGAGGTGCAGTCTCTCCTAGCCAAGAGAGTGATCTCTCAAACCCTTCCCCACCGCCGGGGGTTTCTTAGCAACCTCTTCTTAGTAGACAAAGCAGATGACGGCCAGCACCCGGTCATCAATCTGCACGAATTGACAAGTAGCTCGTCTATCGCCACTTCAAAATGGAGGGTATTCACCTTCTCTGGGAAATCTTGAGACCACGAGATTGGATGGCGGGTCTGGATCTCGAGGACTCCCACCTCTCGGCTCCTATTCCCCCCCACAGGAGGTTCCTTCAGTTCTCCTGGGGATGCAGGACATTCAAGTTCCCATGCTCCCCTTCGGCCTATCCTCGGCCCCCTGGTGCTTCACCAAGGTACTCAGGCCGGTTTGGAGCACCTGTGAGTGCAAGGGATGAGACTTATAGTCTATCTCATTGACATCCTGATGATGGCGCAGTGCCCTCGGACACTCACCCAGCAACTCCAGACAGCTGTTGATTTCCTGCAGGGTTTGGGTTTAGTGATCAATGAGGCAATGTCTACCCTTGTCCCCTCCCAGAGGTGATTTTTCTAGGTTTCTCGATCAACTCAGTCGAGATTACTCTCTGCTTTCTTTCCAGAAAGGTGACAAAAATCCACCACGAGCTCCGGTGGGAACTTGCCGGGCTCCTGTCTTCGTCAATCCAGGACATTTTCCCAGGGTCATTGCACTACCACGCCCTTCAATGCATGAAGGCTGCTTACCTGCTCAGAGATCTCTCGATCTCGCAGAAGGTGACGTTGACAGCGGAAGCCAGGGGAGAGCTCTCTAGGTGGCACCCCATGGAGGCGTTGAATTGACGGGTAATTTTCAGTCCCGCGCCAGATATTGTCATAGAGTCCGAAGTCAGCAGATTACGATGGGGAGCAAGTTGTGGTGATTTCAACACAAGAGGTGTGTGGGTTCCTCTAGAATAGCGTCTACATATAAATTACTTGGAGCTTCTGGAAGGCTCTTTCGCGATCCAATGCTGGACCAAGGACTCCATCCAATCCTATGTCCTCCTCAAGTTGGACAATATGTAAGCAGTGCGGTACATAAACCACTTGGGAGGCAAGCATTCAAAAGCGCACTCCGACCTGGCTACCAATTTCTGGCAACATTACCTCGACCAGATCTCGGTCACGGCGGAATATCTGCCCAGTCAGGACAATCAAGGAGCAGACACTCCTGTCACGCCACTTTCACGACGTGAGCCTTTGGAAGCGGCATGTGGGAGTGTTTGCCGGCCTCCAAAGAAAGTGGGGTCCTTTTTCAGTGGACCTCTTTGCCTCCAGCCTGGATCACCAACTGGCCCTGTTATTCAGTTGGAGACCAGATCCCCTGGCGGAGAGCACGGATACATTCCTTCAGAACTGGGAGGAGGAACGGGGCTATGGATTTCCCCCATTCGCAATGATCACAAGAGTCTTGGCCCACATGCGTCGGTTGGCGGCAGACGTGGTAATGATCACCCTGATTTGGACCTCGCAAGTCTGGTTTCTGGATCTTTTGGAACTTTCTTGGGAATCTCCAATCCCTCTCCCCCGCTTCCCAGCACTCCTTCTCAGTCGAGCTCAACAGCCTCATCTGCTAATCATGCAGGGGTCTCTTGCTCTTATGGCATGGCAGATTACAGGGGACAATGGTCTGTCCCAGGCCTTTTGGGAGCGGCTGAGAAGTTCATGTCCAAGGCCAGGGCAGACAGCACAGTCAAACTGTACAAATACACTTGGAGCCAGTGGTCCCGTTGGTGTTTGCGACAGGACCTCAATCCCGTGGCAGCAGATGTGACTCACATTCTGAATTTTTTGGCTTCTCTGGCCGAGGAAGGTCTGGCTTACAGATCCATCAATATGTTCAGATCCACCATATTGGCTGGTCATGTAGCGGTGGATGGATCTCCAGGGAGGGAACATCCTTTCGTCTGTTGGCTCTTACTTGGGATAAGGCTTTCCCTTCCCCCAGAACCGAGATATTCAGCCCTTTGGGATGTGAACCAGGTCCTCAATCTTTTCCTCTTTTGGCAGCCGAATAGATTCCAGCCGCGGTCCGTGGAGGGAGTTCGGTGGGGCAGGGAGGCGGTGCGGGGAAGGGGCAGGGTGGACAGTGGTAAACACCGGAATATGGACAATTGCAGGTGAGTAAACAATTTAATAAATAAAACAAACATAGCGCACCATGCATCGCATTTTGCGATGCAGCGCGTGCTACGAAATTCATTTTATTTTTACCACTGACCACCTTGCCCCTCCCCCGCACCGCCTCCCTGCCCCACCGAACTCCCTCCATGAGCCACGGCTGATAGATTCCTCTCCAGGAAGGAACTTTCTGCAAAATCAGCCATGATCCTTTGCCTGATCTCTTGTAGGTGGGTGTTGTACGTCAGAGCGCTGGATGTCTCCGACAGGATTTTCTCCCCCTCCGGAG
Source organism: Lissotriton helveticus (assembly GCF_964261635.1). Classification (NCBI taxonomy): domain Eukaryota; kingdom Metazoa; phylum Chordata; class Amphibia; order Caudata; family Salamandridae; genus Lissotriton; species Lissotriton helveticus. The sequence continues at coordinate 1,819,325,130 of NC_136057.1, forward strand.
TTACGTTCACTATCCGTAGACGGACAAATGTGGCACAAAATCCACCTCGTATCTGGCCTTTCCAGATTCTCCTAAGTTATGTGTGTTGTCCTGCCTCAAGGCCTATGAAGAGATGGCAGAGGAGTTCCGACCTCCAAGTGAATGACAGCTCTGCGGAAATAGCGTAGAGCTGTTTCCTCCCCCACGATTGCTCGGTGGGAGCGATGGGTGATGCAGGAAACGGGCATTGACCTGTGGAAGTTTGGAGCCCACTCTACCAGAGGGGTAATGGCTTCTGAAGCTTTCACCCTAGGAGCTCGCTTGGAGGATATCTTTAACACTGCAGACTGGGCTTCGGACTCTACATTCAAACGGTTTTATTTCAAATGAGTTCTGCAGATGGCCCACTTGGTGGTAAGAAACTTTAAACTAGCATATTCCTCGCCTCCGTTCCTGACATAGAATGACAAATTTCCTAGCTATCGTAACGGAAAGTTTCAATTCTATTAAGGTCTCGGAGGCGAGGATTAACCCACTAAAGGTTTGCCTTGATCTGGAACCTCCTCACCCTCATTGTGGAGTAAGAAAATATTCTGAATAGATCTCTAATCTGTATAATGTTTTGCACTGTGGTTACTTAAGAGTATATGGTTACATAATCTTCCCTTTCAGGACTAATCCTTAGCCATGACTGTGTCCTAAAATATGTAATTTGGTTACAGGAATGAACGAAAACAAACAAGACTCATGGATTTTCTATGGAGGCTGATCTCGCACGACGAAAGAGGAAGAAGGGCCTGTGAAAAGGGACCATGATCCGGCGGGAGCCCCCTGACTGGTGGAAGATGGACAGACGATCTACCTGCTGGACTCTATTGTTATTTTTTTGTAATATTCCCAAGGTTTCATGGGAATGATGCTTTATTCGGTTTTACTTTGAATGGCTGCTTGTCAATGAAGTGAAGAAAGATAAGCATAATCCTCACCTCCGAGTCCTTAATTGAATTGAAACTTTCCGTTTCGATAGCTAGGACATTTTTCATTCACCTTGAAAGGAAGAGAGACTATATTACCTTTCTGGGGTCTCTGACATGCAGTCTGCACGCCGATCTCTTCAGCATATATTTCTTCTAAGCCACAGTACTCGCAAATTTAGGCATAGGCAACTACGATTCTGATTTAATGCAAAGAATTGCGATTTGACGCTGTGGACAGGGTCAGATACATATGCAAATGTCATCTTCCCTTGTAGACATTCATGTAAGGGAGCTGTGAAAGGGGGCACTTTTTCTCGGGTGGTGCCAAGAAATCACAATGCACTATTTTTTTTTTGCTTTGGTTCTTGTTTTTTTTTTGCCTTGTTTGCATTTTGTTTTAACATAACATAATGGAAAAACATACTGAACACCAACTATGCAGGAGTTCATAGGTATTGAAAGGGAAATATACGTATAAAAAAAAAACATGGTTGCAAAAATTCATACATGAACTCTCAGTTGTAGGTAGCGCAACTTGTTAATTGTTAATTCCTCCCTACACGAGTCACCAACGTGACTCGTGTATTTATATGAGGGCTTCTCTGAAGCTTTAACCTATGGCCCTCTGGGTGCTTAACATGATTTAAAATAAGAAGTAAATATTGTATACGTTCTCACCTTTATTTATAGATGGAGGCGCCCTGTGGCCACTAGGAAGGCCACACATGGTAACCTTACAGATCAGCACTAGTTCTTGGGTGGTGGAGTAAGTTTCCTATGATTGCCATACCGTTCCATCAATGTAAATATGTTGATTCCTCTCAACATTACTATCTGAGGAGAGACCTGGAAGTGTTGTTAGTCAATGTATAAGAGGTTCGTGGACCCTTGGAATCTACCTTATTCTGGAGAAAAACAACAAAATTGAGAACACCAGCATGACAACCACATGGTGAAACTCCTTTTAGTGAATTTTCAAAATGTGTGAACCACTTTCCCTCAAAAACACACGATAAATAGGGGACAATGGAGACAAGGAAACAGAACAAAACAGGGAAGGAGAAAAAGAAGAGTCGAGGAGGAAGAATTATTATAGTGTAGTAGGTAGGGATAGAAGTCTTAGGCTGCAGGTGGGTGCAGAAGTACTTGAGTTTACAAGTACTGCCTTATAGCTAGAGGTAATAGTGCGTGGGCAGGTTTAGAGATGAAATGTTATAGGCAGGGGAAGATGTACTATGAGAGGGAAGGATAGAGCTGCTTGGACAGGGTAAAAAACAATTGAATGAGAAGATGGAAGGAAGGACTGATGGAAGGAAGGGCTCTATATCCCTTACCACTGAGTTAGATTCCATAGACCGGACACATGCTTGATGGCCTATTCACATATAATGAGCAGATTTCGATAAAGGAGGTCCTTCCTCTGACTTGGTCTGATCACCATGCAGTACTTTTCGATATCTGTATTCGGCACACTGCTTCCCCGGTCAGACCCCCCTAAATAGTTTACGTCTTGGAGTATTTCTCTTCTTAAACAGCATTTATCTAATACTCAGCCAGAAGCTATTCTAGATCCAGAGCTGGCTACTACAAACTATACGGACTGGCTTCAAAACGCCTTTTCTAAATTAGTCCTGTATAAAACAGCTTCCAAAAACAGGCAACCTCCCTCGGCCCCATGGTTTTCTGAGGCTCTGAGGCCGGAGAAGCAAAGGTGCAGGAAACAAGAGAGGCGCTGGCGCCTAGAGTATGACAGCCAGGTGAAATGCCTCTTATTAAAACAAAAATGTAGTTATTATACAAGGGAAATAGAAACCACACAAAATTCACCTAAACAACTTTTTCGGGTGATGTCTAAGCTGCAACCATGCTAATGTAGCATCTCAAGCTTTTTTTGTGACTCCTGAGCCCTCAACTTCCAGGCTAAAGTAGATCAAATCTACTAGAATTTTAATGTCGAGGTTACGAGTCAGCTGGATTTAAACAGCGAGGTATTATACAGCTTCGCCTTCAGGGAATCTGGGCCAGTGTCTGTAGAACAGATAACTGATCTGGTGAGCACGGCTAAATCTGACTCACCGTTTGATCCTTGTCCCCCCCTCTGTTCTGAAACAGATTCCAGACCTTATAGGTACTAACCTGGCTAATATAAGGCCTCTATTCTCCCACTGCAAAAAAAAACTAACTTGGACCCAGGGGATACCAACAATTATGGACCAAATGCGCATCTCCCATTGCCTGTTGAACTTGCTGGGAAAATTATAAATGATCAATTGGCCCAATACATTTATGTAAATAAGCTGTTGGATGAAACACAATTCAGCTTCAGGAAATGCCACAATACAGAAACCGTACTCTTCAAAGCTACCAATGAGATTAGGTCTGTGTTAGACAAAGGAGGAGCGGCCGTACTTGAGCTACTGGATTTATCAGCAGCATTTGACTTGGTTGATCATGAGCTGCTGATCAACCGTGTCTCTGCACTAGGCATTGGCACAAGGCAAATCAATTTTGACCTCTTTTTTATTGAAACGTACCCAGTTAGTCAGTTAGTCAACGTGGGCGATTTTCGACTCTCCAGTTTTTTCACTTCAGTACGGAGTTCCGCAGGGCTCTTCTATGAGTCTGATGTTGTTCAACGTTTACATCACTGACTTAGCATGAGTGATTAAATCTTTTGGATTAGCTCTCACGTCTTATGCAGACAACATGTTCTCCGTTTATAAGAACAGGGACACCGTTTCTGCTAACTTCCATGATGGTATTTTTTTTCAATTGTGAAAATGCACCACCGTAAAGTAGTTTTCCAAAATAAGACGTAGTCCATGAATTACATTTCATGTCCATAAATTCCTTTAAACTTCACAAATTACCTTTTAAAATCAGCCAATGCGTTTCAACCACCTCTGTGGACTTCTTCAGGGCGTAATTAATGTAGAGATTCTTCAGTACATCTGATCGTAATTTCAAAAGTGTTGAAATTTTACAACACAGCCATATTTATATTTATATATCCATATTAATTTTCTCCAACCATTCCGGGGTGCTAAATGGATGAGTTTTGTGACCGAGCCTTCACGGTCTTCGTAATATGTCCGTCACCTTTAGTAAAGTTTCTTTCTTTTAATTTTCGGCCCTGAGGTCAAATTTGCTCAGGAGCAATAAACAGTCACAGATTGCAGCACACTCCAGCAGAGGCCCAAGTTATTTCCGTATTAAGACCATGATGGTATGTCTGGATGTCAAGACACTGCCTCAAATTAAATTTGTCCAAGACAGAGGTTTTGGTCTCTGGAAATGTATCTCCTTTTGGTCTTCGGGCTGGTGGCCGGATAAATTGGGATCGCCCCCAATCCCGGTCACTAAAGCTAAGAACCTGGCTGTCATTCCAGACGACAAGCTGTCTTTTAAATGTCATGGTAACGCAGTGGTCTCATTATCCTCTTATGTCCTAAAAATTGTGAAGACACTGCTCCCTTTCATCCCGATTGATGCCATGAGAAAGTTAATATCCGCTTTGGTTATGTCCAAAGTTGATTACTGCAAGTGTCTATTGAGTAATGCACAGGAAATGTTTCTTATAAGCTGCAGTTGGTGAAGAATGCGACTGCTAGGATACTGTTGGGCACTCCGAAATTTAAATCAGTCTCCAAAGTGGTTAGACAACTTCACTGGCTGCCTATAAGAAACAGAACAAAATTCAAAGCACTCTGCATTGCCTATAAGATGATTCATAATATAGGGCCGGAATTTCTGAAGAATTCACTGCAGTTATACACTCCCATCAGATCCCTGCGCTCATCAGGTGCTAATCTTCTTGTCGTCCCAAGAACCTTCAGTACTAATTGGGGCCCTCTCAGATTAGAGGCAGTCCTACTTTATTGTCATTTAGGAAAAAAATAAAAGCATGGCTCTTCAATTGATAGATTATTTCAACGAGACCATACCTTTTGGAGCACTTAGCACCGAGACACCTATGGGTATTTGTGCGCTTTATAAATTGTTAAAAACAATACAACAACGAAAAACAGGTATAGGAAAAGGGATGGGAGAGGGGAAAGAAACAAGGGGAGAAGTTTGAGGGCTGTCCCCACATACAAGATAGATCGAGGAACGAGGCGGGATAAAGAAGTAGGGGGCAGGAGTACCCTCATAAGAGGTAAACTAGAGATGAATGTGGACTTTGAAAAAAAGGAGCGCAGGAAATATGTTCGGTATGCAGAGCATTAAATAGGATGGACTCAACATACTCATGATGCCATCCATTTATATTAAGTAGTCTGAGGATGCAGATTTGTGGAGAATGTTTCTTCACAACAGATTTTGCTAAGTATGTTTTTCCTCAATCACATGTAGCCAATGTTAGCATCCAGAAAGATGAAGAATGTGGAGTAAATGCATATCGGAGGTTGCGCATTGGTATGACTGTAGGTTGTCCTATTTGTTGGGCCACCACTCAATGAGTTACTTGCAACTTTCTGCCAGAGAAATATCCCCATAGATCCATGGTCCACTATGAATTCAGTCATATCTCTTTCTCCATGGGCTGCCCACTGTGTGATTTCTGGTCGGCTCACTTTGATGTTACAAGGTAAAAGTTCCCCCTTACCCACAGTGCCGGACACAATTAGTGTCTTAGGCATAGCCCATGTGGACTAGGGAGGGTACAGATAAATATAATCTGTGGAGGATTTTGAGTTGGACTAATCGGATTCTGGAAGAAATGGTGCCCTCCCGCGGAGATGCCACAGCAGCCCACCACTCTTCGTCCTCCAGCCCAGCCACATTGTGGACCCATTTACATTTGAGGCGGATCAAGGGATCCAGGATGTTGTTGATGAGTTTTCTATATATAAAAGATATAGCCTTCTCTTGCAAATCTTCATCCAAAATCCTGTCCTCCAGCGGAGAGGACTCAGGGAGGTCAGCTCCCTTTGGGAGAACTGTGAGCAGAGCGTGTCTGATTTGGAGATACCGATCCCTTTCGGAATTGGCCATTTCGTATTCTTGCTGCAAGAATAGTATGACCCCGCTCGATTTTCATAGGTCTCCAATTCTGGAGATGCCAATGGTTTCCCATTTGTCGAATCTGTGGGACGTCGACAATCGACCCAGCCGGTCACTGTGCCAGAGCAGTGTGGCCCTGGTGAGTTTTCCCTCCCAACCCAGACTCTTGGTAGCGTCTTTCCATACATGCACAGCATGTTTAGTCGGACCGGACAGGATGGATATTGGTGATTTTCTATACACCGCCAACTCAAAACCGCCTCCTGGGAGGAGCCATCGGTCTATCTGGAAGGCCGGGTCATCGTGTCGCCTATATCGGCATTAGTTTATGGCAACAAGCTACGAAGCCCAATAGTATCGTTTCATATCAGAAAGCCCAATTCCACCATCGAACCAACCCAGCGTGAGTTTCTGCGTCGCAATGCGGGGGCTTACCCTCCCATACCAATTCCCGCACCAAAGACTCTATTTCCTTGAAGTACGACGCTGCTACTGGAATTGATGTGTTCTGTAGCGCATATAAAGTCGGGGAGGAATAATTTTAAATAATGCTGCACGCCCAAGGAGAATTAGGGGTAGTGACTTCCAGTGCTGGACATCTGATTTAAGGCGTGTTAGCGGAGGCCAGAGGTTAGTCTCATAAAATAGAGACAAGTCTTTATATTACCAGATTCCCAGATACTTGAACCCTGCCACAGCCTCCGTCAATAGACAATCCCGGGGAAGTCGGGGCTTCTGCCCATTGAGGACATAGGGCACGGATTTGGACCAGTTGATCCGATAACCTGCGAATCTACCAAATATGTGAAATATGTCCATCACCACAGTGAGCGATTTCCCTGGGGAGGCAAGGTAAAGCAGGATATCGTCCGCGTACAAAGATATGCGGTCCTCCCAGCCATGAGTCCATCTCAGGCCCCTGATAGCCGGGTCCCAAGGGATCCACGCCGCCAGGGGCTCCAAGGCCAAAGCGAAGAGGAGCGGCGATAGGGGACATCCTTGCCTAGTGCCCCTTCCCAAGGGAAAAACAGGGGATTTGCGGTTGTTGACGACCACCTGCGATAACGGTTGGCAATACAAAAGGCGCACCCAGTTAATAAATTCCGATCCAAAGCCTAATTTGCGGAGCACCACAAACATGTAGGGCCAATCTATGGTATCGAAGGCCGACGCTGCATCTAGGGACACCACCATCGCATCCTCTCTAATAGTATCCACCCTGCAGAGTACTCCATGTAGGCAGCGGAGATTAAGAGATGTATTTCTTGCCGACATAAACCCGGTCTGATCCGGGTGGATCAGGGTGGGAAGAGCCTGCAACAGACGAGTGGCGAGGACCTTGGCAAGGATTTTTGCCTCACAATTGAGCAACGAGATAGGCCTATACGAAGAACACTGATCTGCAGGTTTTCCCAATTTGTGGATGACATTGATGGTGGCCAGTCTATGGTCTTCAGGAAGGATTCCAATCTCTTTACTCTCCCGGTACATGTCAGTAAGATAAGGGGCATTTATATTCGCCGTCAGCTTAAATAATTCTATGGGGATACCATAGGGACCCAATGCTTTTCCCCCCACAAGTCATGTATAGCCTTCTCCACTTCGGTCACTGTTAGGGCACGCTCCAAATCGGAGCTGTCCTCCGCGGTAAGGGTCGGCATGTCTATATCTCGGAGTAGAGATAAAGCCTCCTCTGAATAGCTTGTGCCTGAAATATATAGGGAGAGGTAGTCTTGCCCAAACGCGTCCGCAATGTCTTGCGGTGCGGTAACACAGGAGTACTGGTCGGTGCCAATTTCCACCATCATTCGCCTCTCCTCCTCCCTGCGATCGAACCATGCCAGCAGTTTGCCTGTATTATCGCCTACATCATAAATCCTGCTGAGAGTCGCCCTGTACTGCGCCTTAGCCGCATCAGTTGCCAAGTCAGAAAACTCTTTCATCTTAGTTTGGAGCCTATGATGCAATTCCTCCGAGTCCTGCGTACGAACTGCGCGTTTCAAGGCCAGGACCTCCCCCTCTAAGCGCACCATGTCCGCTGCTTTTTCCTTGCGTTATCCAGAAATCTGTCCCAAAGGGAAATGGACAAACTGACTGAACCCTGATTTAGCTGATAATAGAGGTTGGTTTCGCCCAATACTTTATCCTTAACTGAGGGAATAGTGAGATACCAGGGGTTAAGCTGTGCAACGCGGCCTACCGTGGGTTCCCCCATTTCCACCCTGCACAGCACAGGTGAGTGATCCAAAACTCCCCTAGCCAAATGCTGAATCTCCTTGACATTTTTTTTTTTACAGAGTTTTATATAGCGCAAACTAGACCCGAACCGAATCAGGTATCAGAGCGCTTTACATAGCACCAGTTACGTTACATGAGGACACACTTTCATTTTTTTAGGCACGGGGAGATTAAGTGATTTGCCCAGAATCACAGGAGGTTTTTGGCGTCGTTACCGACGCTCGAACCCAGATCCCCAGGTCCGAGGTCGAGCGCCTTAGCCGTTAGGCCACCTCCTCCCCCCAATTTTGGATCTGGTTTGTGAGTGTGAGTACATAATCTATTCGACATGCTGCGATGGGGCCCGAGAGATGGGTGTATTGGAGCTCGCTGTGATGTAAGTATCTCCAGACATCCACCAGGCCCATAGCCCTCAGAAAGCTATGTATGCGTTTACGGGACGTCAGCAGGTCCTTCCGGGGTCAGTAATCCAGGGAATCAGAAACGATGGAATTAAAATTCCCCCCTATCAACCATCTCCCATCTGGTAGATTCAGGAGAAGATCACCAAGATCAATAAATGCCTGTATGTGCAGGCCTGGCAGAACGTACACCAACACCAGATTAAGGGCAGCCCCCTCCCACAGCCCGGACACTGCTACGAACCTGCCCAGGGGGTCCGTGTGGACCTTGTTAACAGTCAAGGGGAAGAACTTGCGAACCAAGATGCCCACCCCGTGAGCCAGAACCAAAGGCAGAATGGACAGCCATCTGGAATCCCCACCGAGACAGGGCCTTACAGCCATTGCCCAACAGATGTTTCTCCTGCAAAACGACAATACCAGGTGAATGCCGCACCAAAAATTGGAGAACCACCCCTCTTTTGATTTTATCACCCAGCCCGTTCACATTCCAGGGTAGCAGGTTAAGTTTCTGTCTACGCACCGTACCCATCACCCAATGTCATAGATATGAGGTACCCCGCTGAGGAGCACACCAAGGGGGAGAAAGAGAAGGACGACCCTGCATTCTTTAGTACTGTAGCAATGAGAACACCACTAGCGCCTCGTCAGTCGAGTCCTGTTCACTAGACCAATCGAAAGTGACATGCCAAAACACAAAAATTACCTGAAACAATTCCAAAAACAAACCACAATTTCAGTCCCCACCCACCCTCCCTACAGACCCCACGTACAACCCCCAAACCCACTATCCCTGCCTCCCTGCTCGGCAGAAAAAAAGCCTCACAAACTAGCAGAGTGCCTATCGCCCACCCTTCCAAAACCTTACGGGTCTGTGCAGCCAACCTGAGCATTATCATAGAAACATTTTACTGTACCAACACCCACATGAATAATCAAGGATATGCATATTAAGAGCATCAACCAGGGCCTAAAACACACCCAAAGGAATCCTTTCAATTAACGGAAGAGCAAACCAAATTCGGGGAGAACAGACCAATCAAGCCACCCATTTAAGTCCAAATTAAGACAGCAAAGTCCAATGCAGGTGGCTAATACAGCACCGTCCCCACACCCCGTCGTTCGTTTGAACCATTCCAACCCCAAACGGGAAAAAACATACAGACCAGTTATTCTGCGCCACTCGCTGCCTCGTTCAAGTCCTGCATTGGCGAGCCACCACCAGAAGCTCGGGCGTCTCCTTCCATCTTTCCACCCCGAGCATGGTTATTTTGGTGGCCCGTTGTACGCCAGCCATCCAGCCAGTACCAAGTCTCCTCCGGGGTGGTGAAGAACCAGGTTTTCCCCTCCGATTCTACCCTCAACCCGGCCAGGAACATCATAGCGTATTTCAAGTCCTTGTCATGGATTATTTTTTTCACTTCCAGGAAGTTTCGTCCTCGCTGCAGCTTGAGGGTGAAGTCCAGGAAAAAGGTGATGCGACTATTCTGGAGCTCCACTGGCGGGGCGGAGCGGGCATATTGCAGGATAGCAACCCTGTCTCTGAAATTTAAAATCCTGGCGAGAAGTGGTCGCGGGGGGCTCTAGGCCTCGGTCGGCTGCCCGGCACTCGGTGCACTCGTTCCACGGAGAAGAAATTGGAAAGTCCCTGTGGCTTAAGGTAGGTAGTGATCAATTCCTCCATGAAGAGGTCCGCCGATGGTCCCTCCACATGATCCGGCACACCAATTATGCGGAAGATATTGCGCCTAGAGCGCCCTTCATAATCATCCAACTGCGCTTTGAGCTTTGCAGCGTGCGATTGCAGGTCATCCACCTTCCTCTGCAGCGTCGACGTGTCTTCCACCAGGGAGGTCGCCTTGATTTTAACATCCTTTAAGCGTGTGTTCATTGAGCGCATATCCTCCCTGATTAGGGATACCTCAGTGGATACTGTGTCGATACGTGACCCCAAGGACGTGTGGACGCTGGTAATGGCTTTGAGGACGTCATGCAGTGTTGGCTCCTTGTGCTTTCCTCTGGGCTCAGGCTTATTGGATGTATGTTGGGTGCCTTTGGGGCTCGCGCCGGGGCCTCCTTCCCATGCGTATTTCGACAATTTGGTCTGGAGGGCTGCCTTCGAGATCCGCCCCCGCCATATTGCGTGCAAGTCCCACCTGTGGGGCTTATTCACTCTAGGTAGTGAGCATCTTATATGGCAGTAGCCGTGGATGCGCCAGACTCAGTTCCCCTGGGCGACACAGCCCATAAGTAGCAGCAGTGCAGGTCACTGGTAGCAAACGTCCAGACCTCCCCAGCACCAGTTTTTTTTTTTAATGTGTATCAGGGTCTCTCCAGAACTGTAAAAAACACAGTTGATGGACAGAATGTAGAACAATGTCATACATTCATCCCAGTACAAGGATCTGGACCTAAATCCATCGTTTTTTTGCACTCCACACCACCCTGGGTTAGACACTGGAGATATGCAAATCAGCTCTGACCCTGTGCCTCATGGGAACAGTCCAGTCTAAACTACCAAGCCATGTCTTTCCCAGACCGGAATCAAGCATCCAAGGACCGGTTTCTGGCTATCAGCCTTCATCAGCCTGGATAGCTTGACTCCAGTGGTGTGGAGAGCCTGGGACTCACGTCTGAGCATACCCAGCCCACTCGGGGTGAAAATTGCCAAAAACACAGTTGATGGACAGAATGTAGAACAATGTCATACATTCATCCCAGTACAGGGATCTGGGCCTAAATCCATCGTTTTTTTGCACTTCACACCACCCTGGGTTAGACATTGGATATATGCAAATCAGCTCTGACCCTGTGCCTCATGGGAACAGTCCAGTCCGAACTACCAAGCCATGTCTTTCCCAGACCGGAATCAAGCATCCAAGTACCGGTTTCTGGCTATCAGCCTTCATCAGCCTGGATAGCTTGACTCCAGTGGTGTGGAGAGCCTGGGACTCACGTCTGAGCATACCCAGCCCACTCGGGGTGAAAATTGCAAAAAACACAGTTGATGGACAGAATGTAGAACAATGTCATACATTATTATTATTATTATTATAATTACATTTATTAAGCGCGCAGCTACCCGGAGGTTTCCCGGCGCTAAGGCAAACAGAACGATATACAGGGTAAGGGGAGCGTCAGACCCACAGTTCAGGTATTGAAGAGCCATGTCTTGATTCCTTTGCGGAAGGTCAGAAAGCACATTTCAGATCGCAGAGGGGGGGGAAGGGAGTTCCAAAGAGAAGGTGCTAACAGGGAGAACGAACGGCCTCCCATTTTGGCTCTCTTGACACGTGGTATCTTAAACTTGTTCTGGGTGGATGACCTAAGTGTGCGTGGGGGGATGTATTGCTGCACCAGAACAGATAGGTAGTGAGGGGCTCTTCCAGTCATGATCTTGTGCATAAGACATAGTGCCTTGAATTTGACTCTGCTCTCAATTCGCAGCCAATGCAGTTGACGCAAATGAGGCGTGGCCGAGGTTCTGGCGGGTAGGTTGCAAATAAGGCGAACAGCCATATTTTGTACCACCTGGTACTTCCTAGTTACCTCCTTGCAAGCACCCAGGAGTAGGATGTTCCCATAGTCCAGGCGTGAGGTGACAAGAGCCTGGACTACAGTCCTCAGGGTGTCAACAGGCAGCATCCACGTGATTTTCCTCAGCCACCTGATGATGGTGGTACAGGTGGCGGAGACTTTCACGACGTGTTGCCTGAAGGACAATTGATTGTCAAGGAGGACCCCAAGATTGCGAGCAGTCGTGGTTGGGGTGGGTAGAGGGCCCATCTCCGGCGGCCAATGTTGTGGGCCCCAGAGCGAGGTATCAGAGCCAAACAGAAGCAGTTCTGTTTTGTCCCCATTCAGTTTTAATTTGTGCTCAAGCATCCATGCAGATATTAGTTTTAGTCCAACTTGAAGAGAGGAAGAGGGAAGATTTTTATTAGTGGAGAGTGAGTAGATGACTTGAGTGTCATCGGCATAGGAATAAATTGTGAGACCTGCCTGTTCCGCCAAAAAAGCAAGAGGTCTCACATACAAATAAAAAAAAAGAGGGCTGAGGATAGACCCTTGGGGGACACCGTGATTGGAGGGGAATATTGATGAAACAGATGTAGAAGAAAAAACTTGAAACGTGCGATCAGAAAGGAAATTGGCAATCCAGGCCAGGGCGGAACCACCGACACCCACAGATTTCAAGGTGGACAACAAGATGGAGTGGGAGACGGTGTCAAATGCGGCACTCAAATCAAGCAATATGAGTGCCACTGTCTCCCCATTGTCCACCTTTTGTCTGATGGATTCCGACACTCCAAGGAGCGTGGTTTCAGTAGAGAAACCAGCCCTGAACCCGGATTGAGAGCCATGAAGAAGATTAGAGGTTTCGACGTGAGAATTGAGCAAAGAATTAACGTGTTTCTCTAAAATTTTAGAGAAACATGACAGCAAAGAAATAGGGCGAAAGTTAGATGGGTTGTTGGGATCTGCGTTGGCCTTTTTTAATAATGGGGCCACCATAGCGTGCTTCCATTCATTAGGAACGATGGCCTCAATTAGTGAAGCATTCAGAACCTTCAAGACAATATGGAGTAGGGCTGGATCCAGAGAACTCAGAACTTGAGGAGGCATTGGGTCAAGGGGGGAACCAGATTTAATGTCTTGTAAATACTTTTTTAAAAGCGTCGGGGAGATAGGATCCCACGCGTGAAGTAGGGGAGTAGTGGAAGTGGAGCAAGGGATAATAGCAGGAGGGGGAGTGCGTAAGGTCAGATCAGGGTAAGTAGACGCAACTGGAGTAGAGTTAAAAGTATCATAGATCTTATCAATCTTCTCAACAAAGAAATTGGCTAAAGCATCACACTGGGCAGTGTCCAGACAGGGGTCCTTGGGTACAGTAGACGCACCTGAAAGCTCTTTGACTATTTTAAACAGGGCCTTGGGTCTATTTTGCGCCGTGAGAATAGTGGTGTTAGCAAAATTGGCTCTGGCAATATCACAAGCCGAGTGATAAGCTTTAAGGGCAGCCTTGTATTTTGCTTTCTGATCAGAGTTATAGTTGGAACGCCATATGCGTTCCAGTTTTTTACAGTTAGATTTTTCTTGGCGAAGGGCGTCAGAGAACCATGGTGCCGGTGGATGATGGATTTGAGATTTATTTCTTTGAATCGGGAGACAGGAATCCAAAGCTGTTGTCAACCACAATCTAACAGTAGGTAGCTCTTTAGTAGATATACTGGAAGACGTGGGTTTTGAGTTGGCAAGAAAGGAATTTAGTTTGTCTACGTCTAGACGTTTCCAGTTCCTGCTGGCTTTGTGAGGGAGAGCGGGATTAGAAGGATTAACCATAGTCATTTTAATGGAGAATTTGACAATAAAATGGTCAGACCAGGTAACTGGCGTTGAAGATTGGTAGAAAATGCCAGTGAGGTTAGAAATGATGGGGTCTAAAAGATTGCCGGCCTTGTGAGTAGGGTCGGAGTTATGAAGGTGAAGATCTAAGGCTGCAAGATCCTGTAAGAGGCGAGCAGAGATGGCACACGAAGCAGAGTTAAAGTGGATGTTTAAGTCACCGACAACAATAAAATTAGTAGATTGCGCCAAAAATGGGGCAATAAGTTCAGGGAAGGAAGAAGCCCAACTACTAGCAGAGCCCGGCGGCCGATAAATCAGCGTGCCGGTTAAAGTAAAATGAGGAGTAAGTAGGAGTTTAAACAAACCCGCTTCACAGTTTGGGAAATCGAGGTCTTCCCATTTGCAAGAGAATTCTCTCTTGAAAATAATGGCGATTCCCCCGCCATCTTTAAGAACCCGATTCCGCCCAACATAGGTGTAATCATTGGGAAGAGCCATGGCGATGTCAGGGCCAGAGCTATCATTTAACCAGGTTTCGGTAACAAACATGGCAGCTGGGCTAGCTGTCTCCAACAGGTCAAAGATATCTCTCTTGTGTTTCGAGAGAGATCGACAATTAATACTAATAAAACTCAAAAGGGAGCAGGGATAGGGCGAAGTGGCGGGGGGAGTATGATAGCGGGGGGGAATATTCCAGAAAGTAGAGGACATACAGTCTATGCTAGAGGTGACAGATTCCAATGAGAAGCTGCAATTGGAGCAAGAGGTGGGCGCCTTATGACAATTAAAAACAATATTCGAGGAACAAGAAGGTCCCCGCAGCCGCAGTAAGGCGGTACGTGAGTAGGTTACGTAATCATGGGCAGGGGTACTGGGCCCTGGGCACGTACTGGCGCGGACGGGCGCAGACGGGCTTGACTTATGCGCGACTTCGGCGCGAAGTCGGCGCTCCCGCTGCGCTCGTCCGCTGCGCTTCCGCCATGCCGCCATTAAGTACTAGTGGTGAGGGATCACTAGACCGCTCACCTGCAATGCGTGGGTGCAGGACGGAAGTGTATTTGCCTGCAGGAAGTGATGCTCGGACTGACCCTCCGCAACAAACGGCACAAGCCGGGGCGGAACGGGGCCACGAGCGAGAAGAATGCAGGTAAGAATGCGCTTGTTAACACAGCAAAAGAAGTTTAAAATAACGGTTTCCAAAGTGCTTTTAAATCAACACTTTGGTTTTTACAAGTCTAACAACATCCCGTTTCAAACGATTTAAAAGTGCTCTAAGATCAGCAGTTTGTTTTAAAAGAAATCAGCAGCACCCTTACACACACATGCGCAGCATGGATCGCCGCGTTTGTCAATGGGCAAAAGCAGGAAGCAAGACTTAAGTATCCCCAGGCTCGGCAGCACTAGACCGCTCACCTGCAATGCGTGGGTGCAGGGCGGAAGTGTATTTGCCTGCAGGAAGTGACGCTCGGACTGACCCTCCGCAACAAACTGCACAAGCCGGGGCGGAACGGGGCCACGAGCGAGAAGAATGCAGGTAAGAATGCGCTTGTTAACACAGCAAAAGAAGTTTAAAATAACGGTTTCCAAAGTGCTCTTAAATCAACACTTTGGTTTTTACAAGTCTAACAACATCCCGTTTCAAACGATTTAAAAGTGAACTAAGATCAGCAGTTTGTTTTGAAAGAAATCAGCAGCACCCTTACACACACATACGCAGCATGGATCGCCGCGTTTGTCCAATCAGCAGCACCCTTACACACACATACGCAGCATGGATCGCCGCGTTTGTCCATTCATCCCAGTACAAGGATCTGGGCCTAAATCCATCGTTTTTTTGTACTCCACACCACCCTGGGTTAGACACTGGATATATGCAAATCAGCTCTGACCCTGTGCCTCATGGGAACAGTCCAGTCCGAACTACCAAGCCATGTCTTTCCCAGACCTGAATCAAGCATCCAAGGACCGGTTTCTGGCTATCAGCCTTCATCAGCCTGGATAGCTTGACTCCAGTGGTGTGGAGAGCCTGGGACTCACGTCTGAGCATACCCAGCCCACTCGGGGTGAAAATTGCAACAAACACAGAACTGTGCCTCAAGGTCAGTGTTGAGGCAAAGGGCGTTCCACCCCACAGGAACTGCTCAGCGGGATTCAGCATTCAGTTTTTGATAGATTCAGGCATTCACAGGAGTTTAGGTCTGTGACCCAGCTAGTGAGCCCCCTATTAAATATGGTGCAGATCACGCAGCAGACACAGTCTTCAGCGAACCTTAATCGTGGGCTCGTATGGCAAGCACTGCTCAGCAATGCCACAGTTCTGGCCCGTACTGTCCTTGTGCACTGGAGCCTCAGGACGTCTTCACAGCAAGGCAGTATTCGGCCTGGGTGCTCCCCTCCATCATGGCTGGCCCAGGGCTCCCTTCTCACCGCTGTCTTTAATGAGGGCAGATAAGGATGTCAATGCCGCAGCTCCGCAGTCGCCAACTTCTTAGGAACTCACCCAGGTTACAGCCCGTCTGGGGCTCTGGAATAACGGTAGAGCTGGGCTCACACCTCGCCACAGTCACACCCCATCTCTGGCCCCTTTCAGCAGTGGCAGACGCCGATGCCGCTCCACAGCTTCTCTCTTACCGGCCGCCGGGTGCCCCCACAAGGTCCGGTCCGTCTAAGCTCCGGAGCGTCGGCGGCTCGCTCGCCGACAATGGCGGCCCGCAGATGAAGAAGTCGCGGTCCAGGGCCTCCTTCGTGGCACAACGGGTTGTGGCCTTGTGGACTTTCAAGGCGCATAGAAGGCCTCCGCTGATCCAGCCTACAATAGTATAATGAGCAATATAACTGACGTCACTTATGCTGCCACTACCTAAGTCTCAGTGATCTGTGGAGACACCACCATTGTTTGATGCTGTTCATCTAGCTAGGTTTGGTGGTGTGGATGCAAGACCTCTGAAAGCCCCCTGATTCCTTTGGCCTTCTGGTGCAGGCTTCCTAGCATAGATTGAGTTCTCTGCAGTCGGCATCCTTGAATATGATAATGATGCTGATGGTTCATAGACAGGGGCGTCTCCTCTACTAGGGTAGAGGAGGGTCGCCCCACGGGTATTTCACACTGCGAGAAAGCCAAAACATAAAATAGTAATACCTTTTTGATATTTCCATTTTATGTTTGCTTTGTGCATTGCGGGCGGGCGGGCGGGCGGGTGAGCGTGACTGCTCTGCTCTTTGTGCATGGCAGAAGTGGTTTGCCACTCTTACGTGCGCAAAGACTGTTTGGTCGGCCCTCTTAGCCCGCCCAAACCAGTCATATGCTCACTGACCTTCTCCAAGCAAGCTGCATTGAGAACATGCCCACCCCACTAGCCCTTGGCTGGGCCCATCCGAACCGCAGTGTTGTGATTAGCTTAGAGGAGGGATCCTGGCTGCCTGCTTCCTGTTTCTGTCGAGGCACCCCCAGCAAACCCCCGTGAACCCTTGCGACCTCTCGCGCCCACCCGCAAGCAATGCCGGCCGCTACTGATCATAGGTTTAGCCAAACGCTTATTTATCACGTAATCCTATAAATTCCCACTTTACAAGAGTTGATTCACATCAATGCTATCCAACACACTCCCAGACTTGCACACTTATTTTTAGGTCTCGCCTGCCTATGCGCATGCGCATTGAGCAGAGCAAGACTATAGCGACTTAAACAGACTTTACCCAACTGGGCGATTTGGTGCTGTGCCCGTGCGCTTTTTGGTCATTGCGCAAGCGCATTGACCTAAAATGCGCGTGCACATCATCAAATCGCCATCTGTTCCCCAGCAGCACTCCTCCCACTCCTTTGAAGTGAAGCTTAGCTTCACTTCAAAGGCCCCTGCTGCTTCACACTCGCCGCTCTCCCTGCTCCGCCCCGTGTCGCATTTCTCCTCCCCCCTCCCCACAGCAATGCCCTCAGTCTTGTTTCCCCCCCCACCCTTCCTTTGATGTCCGCCGCGCGTGGCCTCTGCCTGTCACTTCTCCGTCCTTCCCTGAACTGCTTGTTATTCCTACTTTGTGCACCGTCTTTTTTTGTGCATGAACAGTCCTGCCGTGCTTTAACTCCCTCCCCCCTCACCAAAGAGCACGTATTTTTTTATTCTTTATTTTCAGTCTATGCGACTCTTACATCAGCATTCCACTCTTCCTCTGCCATACTTCCCTTTTCTTCCGTGCTTCTAGTTATTTTAAGGGGCGTGCTACATTTTACTTTCACTGCCAGTGTTTATTATATTTTAGGAATAACATCCCTCTACATTACTTTTTATTAGGCGCATTATCCTACTGTTGTCTGCTTTATCAACATGTGTTTAATGGCATCGCTCTCCATTAAGGATCACTGATCAAGTTCAGCCTCCTTCCTGACAGTCTGTTCTATGCACATAGCTTCAGTCTTCGTGTACACCCCCAGGCCATCATGTGGTTTGTGCACGAAGCCTAACTCTTCTTGTACTGTCTCCATACATTCTGTGCACACAGCCTGACTCCCTGTCCTGCCTTTATTTATTCCAGGTGTTTTCTGCATGCAGTTGGCCTCTCATGCACACAGCCTCACTCTTCCTGTCAGCCCCCATACCCCCATGTGCTTTGTACACACAGCCTCACTCGTGTACTGCCTGCATGCCCACATGCGCTCTGGGCACACAGCCTTACTCCGTGTTCAGACCCCATATCTTTCACGTTTTTTCACCACGCATTTTGACTTGTGCGTTTGCCTACTTGTACACACAGGCTCACTGTTCATGTTCAGCTTATATCCCCCATGTACTCTCTGCACACACATTCACTCTTCCTGCACTACCTCCATGTCTTCATGTGCTCTTTGCAGACAGTCTTGCTCCATGTTCAGCCCTCATCTTTCCTAGGTCTACGCAGTTTGCTTTCAACACACAGCCCACTGTTTGTGTACTGCTTACCCCCCTGACAGTCTGTTCTATGCACATAGCTTCGGTCTTCGCACCCACCACCACATCCACCGCTTCCACCACCACATCCACCACCACATCCACCATCACCACCACATCCACCACCACATCCACTGCCACATCCACCGCCACATCCACCACCACCAGATCCACCACACCCACCACCACTACATCCACCACCCCATCCACCACCACCACCCCATCCACCACCACCACCACCGCATCCACCACCGCATCCACCACCACCACATCCACCACATCCACCACCACATCCACCACCACATCCACTACCACATCCACCACCACATCCACCACCACATCCATCATCACCTCCACATCCACCACATCCACCGCATCCACCACCACCACCACATCCACATCCACCACCACATCCACCATGACATCCACCCCCACATCCACTGTCACATCCACTGCCACATCCACCACCACATCCACCGCCACATCCACAACCACCACATCCACCACACCCAACACCACTACATCCACCACCCCATCCACCACCACCACCGCATCCACCACCACCACCGCATCCACCACCACCACATCCACCGCATCCACCACCACATCCACCACCACATCCACCATCACCTCCACATCCACCATGACATCCACCGCCACATCCACCACCACCACATCCACCACATGCACCACCACCGCATCCACCACCACATCCACCACTGCATCCACCACCACGTCCACCACCACCACATCCACTGCATCCACCACCACCACATCCACCACCACATCCACCACATCCACCACCACATCCACCACCACATCCAACACATCCACCACCACTTCCACCACCACCGCATCCACCACCACCACCGCATCCACCACCACCACCACCACATCCACCGCATCCACCACCACCACATCCACCGCATCCACCACCACATCGACCATCACCTCCACATCCACCATGACATCCACCGCCACATCCACCACCACATCCACCACATCCACCACCACCACATCCACCACATGCACCACCACCGCATCCACCACCGCATCCACCACCACATCTACCACCACATCCACCACCACATCCACCACCACATCCACCACCACATCCACAACCACATCCACCACACCCACCACCACCACATCCACCACCACATCCACCGCATCCACCACATCCACCACATCCACCACATCCACCACCACATCCACCACCACATCCACCACCACATCCACCACCACTTCCACCACCACATCCACCACCACCACATCCACCGCATCCACCACCACCACCACCACATCCACCACCACCACCACATCCACCATCACCTCCACCTCCACATCCACCACCACATCCACCACCACATCCACCACCACTTCCACCACCACCGCATCCACCACCTCCACATCCACCGCATCCACCACCACCACATCCACCGCATCCACCACCACATCCACCACCACATCCACCATCACCTCCACATCCACCATGACATCCACCGCCACATCCACCACATCCACCACCACCACATCCACCACATCCACCACATCCACCACCGCATCCACCACCACCACCACCACCACATCCACCACATCCACCACATCCACCACCGCATCCACCACCGCATCCACCACCACATCCACCACCACATCCACCGCACCCACCACCACCACATCCACCACCACATCCACCGCATCCACCACCACCACATCCACCACATCCACCACCACTTCCACTACCACATCCACCACCACCGCATCCACCACCACCACCACCACCACATCCACCACCACATCCACCATTACCTTCACCTCCACATACACCACCACATCCACCATCACCTCCACCTCCACATCCACCACCACATCCACCACCACATCGACCGCCACATCCACCGCCACATCCATCGCCACATCCACCACCACATCCACCGCCACATCCACCGCCACATCCACTACCACATCTACCACACCCACCACCACCACATCCACCACACCCACCACCACTACATCCACCACCACCACCACCCCATCCACCACCACCACCGCATCCACCACCACCACCACATCCACCATCACCACATCCACCATCACCACATCCACCACCACATCCACTGCATCCACCACCACATCCACCATCACCACCACATCCACCACCACATCCACCACCACATCCTCCACCACATCCACCACCACATCCACCACCACATCCACCATCACCTCCACATCCACCGCCACATCCACCACCACATCCACCACCACATCCACCACCACCACATCCACCACATGCACCACCACCGCATCCACCACCACATTATTTACAAAATTAAAAGCCATTGGTATTTGTAATATCAATACATCTAAGTCACGTAAATACAACACACATTGCATTACAAATGCTATAGGTGTCACATTTGCAAAAGTTAAAACTATTGACATTGTAACTGACAAAGCTATTAATTTTGCTATTTTCAAAACCAACACAAATAAAAAAAGTGTCATTTATAATACCAATCGCTCAAACTTTCCTAATGCGAGACCTATTGCATTTCCAATGCTTGTTTATCTTTTATTCCTCAGAACTATTAACACTATTGCTGTCTTGAACAATGTAATCCAGGGTCTATTCTTCTCTACAATTCAGTGTCATTTTCTCTACATGTCTCTCTAACACACTATGAAATATCTGAGCAAGGAAGTTGGTTGTTCAGGATTTTTCTCCTAAGGTAATAAAAATCCTCTCGTGTAATATTTTACCAAAATGTCTAAGGCTTCTATTACAAATTATACGCAATTCCAGATTTGGATGAAAATAGAAATTCTGATTAAATTGTAAATTACAGGAGATGCTGGAATACCTCACTCAAATTCCTCCACCAACCCAGACATTTGGCCACCTAAAAGTTAGTAAATTTCAGATAGGGAATAGACAATAAATTCGAAATTTCCATCTGAATCCGGAGTGGTAACTCCAATTCCAACTGTAATTCTCCTTGTGTGATGGCACGTTCAAGGTCCCATTAAAAAAACTGCAGGTGTCCTGCATCCTGGAATATTGCAGTACTGGTAATTCCAGAGGTGGGAATATTGCACAACTAGGTCCTAAGAGCTCGATTTAGAGTTAGCTAATATTGAAAAATGGGCTGATTTGATGGGGAAACGCTAAATCCGCTGGATAATCTATACAACAGCTGTACTTTTGTCATTTTTGTCATTCTAGCCCTGTAGGAGAATGACATTTTACTGCTAGTTTTCCATCGGATTTTAGAATTTCACCAGGCGTCCCCCCCCCCCAAAACGTCAGAAAAGGGAAAATCAAACATTAATAAACCCTTGTTTTAATTCTCCTTTCCTGCCGAGTCTTGGGTCGGGGCCTGGGGGTGACAGGCACAATGCACAGTGAAAGCTCTCCCCAGCCCATCAACGCACCTGTGTTAGAGAGAGCGGACACAGACTCCCAGCAGTGGCATTACAAAGGCCCCCACAGCCCCCGTGGGTGGGGAGTCCCGAGCTCCAGGGTCCCACTCAGCCCAGGACCCTGTGGTTTGGTTAGAGGTGGCCCCCTTCATGTACTTTTCATGGGACCCCCCTCGAGTTCTGTTTCACCACTGACTCCCAGTCTGTTCTGAAGCGCAAATGGAGGTTGCTCAGGGCAACCCTGAAGCTGCTGTCATGCGTGAGAGCATCTTCAGGATTGGCCGCAGGGCATTCTGGGAGCCTGTGTCACCTAGAGAAGAGGTTCAAAAGAGCACGACGCAGCCGGCTGCAGGTACTTTTTTTATTGTTTTTTTTTATTTCCCCTCACGACCCCTATGACCACCCTGCCACCCCTCCCGCTCCTCGTCCTGCACACTGGCCGGGACTGAATTTCACTACAATCCACGCATTTCCCATTGCCTCTCATTTTTAAATCAGGCCATTAGATTTGTACTCAAGACCTGTTCCAAAACCTATTTCTGTTGGCAGCGAACACTCTACTTTAACCTACCTGAGATATTTACAACGTCTTGGCTTGACAACTTCTCTCTTCCCTTTCCTAACGCTACATCTCAACCTTTCTGTTTCTACTTATTTTCTTCAGGCACCTTCAGACGTTTGCAAGACATAGCAAATAAAAAAAAAGTAAAATAATGAATGCATGAGAATAGATGGGGTTCTTAGCTGATGATCCTCACACCGTATGCAACCACTCAGGATCTCCTTAGTTCAAATCATTGAACAAAATTACTTTGAAAGGCTGTTTGCTGATTGCTGATATAGTAAACATTTTATTTTGAATACTCATTGACTTCTTCAAAGCAATTTTACCTTCTTAATCCTATCTCATGCGGTGGATGAGCTCTTCCTCTCCTCACACTATTAGCTCCTGTGCATCCAAACGCGTCATGTTCATTCACCTTGTACAATGAGAACACTCTGCTTCTTGTATTCCAGCAGTCAGTGTATCAATGCATGCATGTTATTAACTTCTTGTAGGAAATTATGATCTGCGTTTATGGTTACCCCCACTTTTTGCTGGTGTCATTCTGTTTTCTGACTAGTCTGACTGGGAT
This sequence comes from Lissotriton helveticus, assembly GCF_964261635.1. NCBI lineage: Eukaryota > Metazoa > Chordata > Amphibia > Caudata > Salamandridae > Lissotriton > Lissotriton helveticus. Next base: position 1,819,348,553 of record NC_136057.1, read on the forward strand.
CCTGCTAATCAGGACCCCAGTCACTGAGCTCTCTCCCTAAATTCGACTATGGTAAGTACTTTGGTGCCTTCCAATTTGGCTACTGGTGTACCCTTCTAAGTCCCTAGTATATGGGACTGAGGTACCCAGGGCATAGGTACACCAGGAGTCTCCCATGGGCTGAAGCATGTATTATGTCACCCATGTGAGACCACTCAAACATTGACTACAGGCCTGCCATTGCAGCCTGTGTGAGCTGGTTCTAGCACCACTCACCACAGATCTAAGTTTCCTCATATCTGAGGCCACTGCACTTAAAACGTATAAGTCACCACTAAGGTAGGCCTTTCAATCCTGAAGGCAGGGTGCTTGGTTATAAGTGTGAGAGTGCCCTGCATTAGCAGGATACCCTATCAAATCTGGGAGTTAATTCTCCCGGCTTTGTAAGTGCAGTCAGCCATTTTATACATATAGTGGACATCAAGTCAATTATAAATAACCGCTCACCTATCAAGAGTCAGGTTTAACATGAACTTATAATTGAACAAAAGCCTCAATATACTGACAAACAGAAAAATTATAAAAAATATATATATATATTTATTAGATTGTTATATATAGAACAACATACAATTGAAGAAAAACAACAAACAATTAAAAAAGGTAGTAGCAGAGATCTTATGACATAACCACCTTACTTAAAAAACAGATCATAAAAATTATATATATATACAGAAGCACAGTGGTAATGAGGGTGTTCAAACAATGAGGTAGATATTGTTGACAATCTCTACGCGCGTTTCGGCGATGAACCGCCTCACTTGATTTTCTAAATAAAAACAATATGTAGTTCAAACATTTCACAAATACAATTTATAAAATACAGTACATTGAGGCTGATTGTTGTATGAAGATAGGAGGTACAAAAGAGACATGCTATAGCTGATTATATGATTTACCTATACATAAATACAAATTCTGGGAAATAAGACATGAAACAGGATAAAATATCAAATTGATGAGTGCATAGATAAATCACCAGAACACCAAGAGAATCATGCTGAAAGATAGTATAGCCATAGTGCTAACAAGTATTTGCTGGTTCAGCAAGTATTTCTACTTATATTAATCGTTTTATACCTTTGTACGAGGTCTTTGTAACCTATCAGGTATAAATATTATCTATGGGACTGTATGTTATCTTGAAGTAACACAGCTTATATTAAATTCTCCCTTGCCGATTATTATGTCGTCATTCTTTTTAGATTCGTCTTGTGTGGCCCAGTCCACTACGGTCTGTTATCACGCTATTTTTCATCCGTTACGGAAGTTCTGTATGATTTAATCAGGTATTACCTCTGATGCCTTATATGCTAGTTACCATCTGATGCCAGGAAAGTTTAATTTTCTTCATTTTACATCTTCCTTATTTTTTCTTATTTGCTTTTTATGTGTTTTTAGCAGCACATCAGTTAGAGCTTGCTATTCCTATCATTCGGGGTACAGACTTTGCGGTCTGTACGGGTAAGAATTTATATTCTCTACCTTATCTGTTTATTTCTGAACCTTTGGTGGCACTCCTTTGTTCATGTTAGCACTATGGCTATACTATCTTTCAGCATGATTCTCTTGGGGTTCTGGTGACTTATCTATGCACTCATCAATTTGATATTTTATCCTGTTTCATGTCTTATTTCCCAGAATTTGTATTTATGTATAGGTAAATCATATAGTCAGCTCTAGCATGTCTCTTTTGCACCTCCTAACTCCATACAACAATCAGCCTCAATGTACTGTATGTTGTAAATTGTATTTTTGAAATGTTTGAAATACATATTGTTTTTATTTAGAAAATCAAGCGTTCTCCTGAAGAAGGCAGTTCATCGCCGAAACGCGCGTAGAGATTGTCAACAATATCTACTTCATTGTTTGAACACCCTGATTACCACTGTGCTTCTGTATATATATAATTTTTATGATCTGTTTTTTAAGTAAGGTGGTTATGTCATAAGATCTCTGCTACTACCTTTTTTAATTGCATGTTGTTTTTCTTCAATTGTATGTTGTTCTATATATAACAATCTGATAAATATATATATATTTTTTTATAATTTTCTGTTTGTCAGTATATTGAGGCTTTTGTTCAATTATAAGTTCATGTTAAACCTGACACTTGACAGGTGAGCAGTTGCCTAGGAAGAATTTTTATTATATTTGTTGTTGCCCTGTCCTAGGAACTCTTTTTGGAATCAGGGGGTCCCTGTTACTATAATCAATCAAGTCAATTATGATATGTCTTTATATTGGTGCCACCATAACTGGTCATGTTTGGTATCAAACATGTTGGAATCCTACCCCAACACTGATTCCAATGTTGGATGTAGGATCCCATGTAGTGTAGGGCTCCCCTGTATTCCCTGTACCAGCCTTTGAGGGTCTAACAGCAAGGTAGTGCTGCAGCCAACCACAGACACGATTCTGCCCTCCTGCTGCTGAGCCAGGCTCATGCAGGGGATGGTAGAACAATAGGTTTTCTGCCACAGGGAGGTGTGAGCATGTCCCAGACAAGACTTAGTGTTTTGGGCTGGGGTGGGGGTGCTTGCCAGCACCACCAGACTGCTTTGAAGGACACATTTGGTGCCCTTGCATACTCCAATTGGAACCAGTTCAGTGAGCCATTGGCTACCACTCTGGCAAGAAACTGGACAAAGGGCATTGGAGTATCCTCCCCTCTGTTCAGGCCCTCCTCTGGGAGCGACCCCTGAATTGTACCAACCCTTTCTGTTGGGTACTTAAAGGCTTACCTGTGGTTGGCTCTTCAGATTCATCATGGGACAAGATTCCGATCTGAAACCACTTCATCTTCACGCATCTGGGCACGTTGGACTTCATTGAACTACACTTTGGGAACCGAGACGGCATCTGAAAGACTCCTGCTACTCTTGGTCTCATCGTCCTGCCAGTCTTCTGTGTCATCTGTGCCTGTGCTTCATCTAGGTTCTTCTTCAGGCATGTGGGCATCAAAGACAACAAAGGAATCTCCCTTGGAGTGAAGGAGCCATTCCTCTGCATCTGCAAGTACAGCAACTAAGCTGACCGGTCTGCTGCTCCTGATGTCCTATGGACTCTGAAAGGCTCAGCAACACAGGTCATGGTTCTGCAACTCCCTTGAGGCCTGCACTTTCTTCTCAGCAAGTTTAAAGCCAGTATCCCTAGTTGGAATCGCTGGAGCAGTACCACTGTGCACTGCGTTGATTTGCTGTTGCCAATGCTTGTTGACTCTCTTCTCCAGAGATCTTTGGGTTTCCAGAAGCTCAAACCTCTAGCGTTTCCTGCTACAAAGATCTTTGTCCTCACCAAATCCTCTGCACATCCTTGGTGAGCTGCTCGAGATCCTCTTGTGACTCCTGTGCCTCTGACCTGTGGGTCCTCTTGAGGGTCTTCTTTTGTTGTAGTGGGCTCCCCTGCTTGCTTGGTGCCTGCACTGGCTCTCCTGTGCTTGGTGAGTCCCTTGGACTTTGCTGGTCCCGACACTGCATCTTCTTTGTTTTCCTCATCTGTTGCTTCTTCCAAGGCTTGTTGGTGCTCCTGCCAGACACCGACCCCCTGGCTCTCGACTTCCAATGTGGACAGCTCATGAACAGCTCCTGGTCTTCCACAGCATCGTGTGATCCTCATAGCTACAGCGACCTTGCATCTCCTGCATCTTTGTTCATCGGTGGTCATTGGTCAACCGTGCCTCCTGGTCACTCCCGAGTGGCATAGACTCTGTTCCTTCTACTTGCAGATACTCCTCTTCAAGAATCCACCCTTCGATTCCATTGGACTCTTTCACCTTCTTCGCCAGCGGCTTCTTCACTTAAGTCATCCACTGTGGTCTATGGCTCTTTCCGACATCACTTCACACCTATGCACCCAGCTTCCCAGGTTTAGGTATCCTGGTTCCTGGGGTATCCACGGGTGGGGTGACTCTCTAACCTTCCATCTTTCACTGAATTTCTTCAAGGTCCTCTGGGAAGGCTTCTTCTTGAAAACTGCAACTGCGACTTCCCCGTTGACCTGTATTGAGTACGCAGTTGTTTCCACTCTTCTCACAACCTCCGTGGGCTTCCTGGGTACTTAGCTTGGGTGGTTCCTTGGGTCCCCAGCTCTTTTGAGTCTTCTGGGTCCAGTCCCAACTTCGGTCGCGGTTCGCACCTCACTTTATTAGTATAGGGTTTGGTCTTCACCTGAGACCACTGTGTATTTGAGCTATTTACTTGTTGTACTATTGAAGGATTTGTTTATAAAAAATACATAATTTATAACTGCACTGTGTGGTTCTTTCTCACTTAAAACCTACACTATATGATTAGTACTGGTTAAACAAGCTGCTTTACACTCCTTCTGGACTATGCCTGAAGGCTGCTCTCCACAGCTACCACTTAGAGAGCTTGCCAAGGTTGTCTAAGACCACTAAAATCTACATAAGTAGTCTGGATTAGTGCAGGGTGCTTCCTTCAAATACGTCACTAAGTACTAAGCCAGCCTCCTACACTTCTTAAATACAGCACTCTGAAAACCATGATAGGTGGAGTTCATGTTCTCTAAAACAATAAATCGAATAAATAAATAAATAAATAAAGCTGCTGGGCTGTAATTATCAGTGAATATCTAATATTCCCGTACATTTCTACGGCTGGTCCCAGTATTTATAGGCAAGTTCAATTGGTCGCACACTGCTTGTCTTATCAGCGTGTAGCCCCAAAGCACTGTGGTCCATGAAGTAAGCATCAGCGGGTGCGCCTCTGCCAGGGTCTTGAGCAAAAAATCACTGTCGCGTTGGCCATCCCTGGACACGTGTTTTGAGGTTGTTACCTCTCGTCATCAGGGAATAGGCATATATGTAGGGGTGCTGCGTAGGCTGCCAAAAAATATCCTCAGGTCCGGTACCACTCGTGGCACGCAGGTGCGTAACCCGGGCTCGTCAGCCCCACCAGCTCAAGGGAGCTTGAATACAAAAGAAAGTCCATTGGTCGCACACTGCTTGTCCTATCAGCGTGTAGCCCCAAAGCACTGTGGTCCATGAAGTAAGCATCAGCGGGTGCGCCTCTGCCAGGGTCTTGAGCAAGACCATCCCTGGACACGTGTTTCGAGGTTGTTACCTCTCGTCAGCGGTCCATTGCGATGGTTTCTACAAATTGGCTCCCTTGAGCATTGAGCCGACGGGCTCCTGGACGACGCACCTGCGTGCCGGTTCGGGCATCGAGGCCATTGACAGTTGTTTGGCGGCCTTCTCTTCCACCCTTAACTATTTTCTCTACTGATGAGGGAAGTTAGTCCGAAACCCGAGCCATGTCTCGGGCGATATCCAAAAACCAGGGACATGTATCAGGTCTAGAGATCATCAGTTCAACAAGTACCTACTTGCACCCACATGGGTGAACCACTCAAGAACTCCATGTACCTGAGTCCCTAGGGGCGATCCGGAGGAGGGGCTAGCGTTGTGCGGTCCATTGCGATGGTTTCTACAAATTGGCTCCCTTGAGCTTTGAGCCGACGAGCTCCTGGACGACGCACCTGCGTGCCGGTTCGGGCATCGAGGCCATTGACAGTTGTTTGGCGGCCTTCTCTTCCACCCTTAACTATTTTCTCTACTGATGAGGGAAGTTATCCCGAAACCCGAGCCATGTCTCGGGCGAGATCCAAAAACCCGGGACATGTATCGGGTCTAGAGATCATCAGTTCAACAAGTACCTACTTGCACCCACATGGGTGAACCACTCAAGAACTCCATGTACCAGAGTCCCTAGGGGCGATCCGGAGGAGGGGCTAGCGGTGTGCGGTCCATTACGATGGTTTCCAGTATTGATAGGCGTTGCTGAAAGACATTTACATTTTTGAATGAGTATTTGAGGTCTACTCTTCTGTTGCCAAGTGGCAGTCATGTAACACCGAGGCACCTTTTGGGACCATTGAAAACTTTTGAAACCTTGCAGATTACGTTAACATGTAGAAACTTTGTCAATGCAACAATATGCGTCTATTCATTTGTTGCAGTGTGTATCTCTGCTGTGTGATGCTGTATAGCTGAAGTTAGTTTGCAGCAACTTTCAGTACAGCTCAAAATGATTACTCCAGTTTTACAGCTCGTATCAGTGCAATTCACTAAAGAGGAAGGTGCATTACAGTGGCATTCAGTGCAGTTCAATACAGTTGAAGCTGTATTACACGAAGTTTCAGTACATTTAAAGACTTGTGAAGTTGATTTACAGGATATATCAGAACAGTTCAGCTGAAGTAGTGTTACAGTAAATTCCCATACTATTAAGAACTGCTGACATTGTATTACAGCAATTTCCTATACAGCCAAGTTCAGCTTAAATTGCATCACAGTGACGTACAGCTGCTGTTGTACTGTTGTGGTGGGTTGCCGCCTGCACTGTGAAACACAGAGCGGCTTCAAAGCAGCTGCTCTGTTTTTCACATGAATGTGCTGCCCTGGGGGCAGCGATTGCTCACGGCTGCCCTGGGGGCAGCGCATGCATCCTAATATGGCCCCTTTTCTCTGTTTTCGCTGGGCACACCTTTTAAAAGGCTCGCCCGGAGCAAAGAGGGAAAATCTACTGTATGTATGATACGACTCTTGGTGTCATGACACCTGCAGCACCTTCTCTTGAATTCACCTCACCTGTGCCTAAACATACACCACCACCTGCATTTATCACCCTGTCACTACTCAAACTGGGAAAAAGGAAAACCTGGTATCCTTCCACTTACCCACACCACCCTCTCTTCTAGCTATCCCACCCCTTCCTAAACTCATAAAAAACATAATACATGGTCTTCTACCACCCACACCACCTATGCTTCTCTCTACCTCTGAGTTGGTGCGTAGGCAGCTAAATTTAGTGCCAGCGCAGGAGAAAATGCAGGGCTGCACCATATTCTTATAAATATGGTGCAGCCCTGCGTTTCTAGAGTGACGGAGCGTGTTGTTAACCTACTTTCGGTTTACGACACGCTTCTACACTTTACTAGTAAATATAACCCTTAGTGTGACCATAACTCAAGTCAAGTCAAGTCAAGTCAGAGAAATTTATATAGCGCACTACATACCCAGAGGGTCTCAAGGCGCTTAGAAAGGGGAGGGGGATTACTTGTCAAATATCCACGTTTTAAGTTGCTTTCTGAATGCTAGGTGGTTCTGGGTAAGGCGAAGGTAAGCGGGGAGTGAGTTCCATGTTTTAGCAGCTAGGTATGAGAAGGATCTGCCTCCCATGGTGGTCTTGTTGATGCGAGGTACCGTGGTGAGGGCTTGGCTGGAAGAACGTAGTTGGCGGGAGGGGGTGTAGAAGGACAGTCGTGAGTTGAGGCATTCTGGTCCGATGTCGTAGAGTGATTTGTGTGCGTGGGTTAGCAGTCGGAAAGTGATCCTCTTATTGACGGGTAGCCAATGGAGGTCTTTAAGGTGACCAGAGATGTGTTCGTTGCGTGGGATGTCTAATATGATCCTGGCTGAGGCGTTTTGGATTCGTTGGAGTTTCTTCTGGAGTATAGCGGTAGTGCCTGCGTAGAGGGTGTTTCCGTAGTCCAGTCGGCTCGTGACCAGAGCATGGGTGACTGTTTTCCTTGTTTCGGAGGGGATCCAGCGAAATGTTTTTCTGAGCATGCAAAGAATGTTGAAGCAGGAAGAGGATACGGCGCTGACTTGTCTGTTCATAGATAGTGAAGAATCCAGGATGACGCCTAGGTTCCGTGCGTGGTCTGTCGGGATGGGTGCTTTTCCGAGGGCTTCCGGCCACCAGGAGTCGTCCCATGCAGAGGGGGATGTACCTAAGATGAGGACTTCTGTTTTATCTGAGTTCAGTTTCAGACGGCTTTGTTTCATCCATTCGGCAACTTCTTTCATTCCTGCGTGTAGGTTAGTTTTGGCGGTGCTGGGGTCTTTGGTGAGAGAAAGGATTAGTTGAGTGTCATCCGCGTAAGAGATGATGTTGAGGTTGTGTTGGCGGGCGATGGCCGCGAGGGGGCTCATGTATACGTTGAAGAGGGTGGGGCTGAGTGAGGATCCTTGTGGTACGCCACAGATGACTTCAGTGGCCTCGGACTTGAAAGGTGGGAGGCGGACTCTCTGGGTTCTTCCGGAGAGGAACGAGGTGATCCATTCAAGTGCTTTTCCTTGGATTCCGATGTTATTGAGGCATTGTAAAAGGGTGCTGTGGCAGACTGTGTCGAAGGCTGCGGAGAGGTCGAGGAGGATGAGGGCGACTGTGTCTCCATTGTCCAGTAGAGTTCGAATGTCGTCTGTTGCTGCGATGAGGGCGGTCTCAGTGCTGTGTTTTGCTCGGAAGCCGGATTGTGAGGAGTCGAGGGATTTGTTGGCTTCGAGGAAGGTGGCGAGCTGGTTGTTGACAGCTTTCTCGATGACTTTGGCCGGGAATGGAAGGAGCGAGATGGGGCGGTAGTTTTTGAGTTCGGTGGGGTCCGCTGTGGGTTTTTTCAGAAGGGCGGTGAGTTCAGCGTGTTTCCAGTCTTCCGGGAAGGTGGCGGAGTTGAAGGAGCAGTTGATGACGTCTCGGAGGTGCGGTGCTATGACGGAGTCTGCTTTGTTGAAGATGTGGTGAGGACATGGGTCTGTGGGGGATCCTGAGTGGATGGAATTCATCAGGCGGATTGTGTCTTCAGTGGAGATTGGGTTCCAGTTGTTAAGGGTATTCACGGGGGGAGAATGTTCAGCAAATTGTAGGGTGGGTTGGTTTCCGGGTAGGTTGTCGAAGCTGTTGTGGATGTCTGCAATCTTGTTGTGGAAGAATGAGGCTAGGGAGTCGCAGAGGGCTTGAGAGGGGGTGATGTCGTTGGAGTTGGCCGAGGGATTGCAAAATTCCTTGACGATGTTGAAAAGTTCCTTGCTGTTGTGGGCGTTGTTGTCAAGTCGATCCTTGAATGCTGTTTTCTTGGCCTTTCGGATTAGTTGGTGGTGAGTGCGGGTGGCGTTTTTGAAGGCGTCCTTGGTGCTAGTGGTTGGGTCTTTTTTCCAGGCCTTTTCAAGGGAGCGGCAGAGTTTCTTGGACTTCTTAAGATCATCGTTGAACCATGAGGCCTTTTTGCTGCCAGGTTTGCTTTGACGTTTTTTCAGTGGTGCTAAGGTGTCGGCGGTGTTGGATAACCATAGGGTGAGGTTGGTGGCGGCTTGGTCGGGGTTTGAGGAGTGGGCTGGGGCGTTAAGAAGGAGTGAGGCGGTAATCTGGTCCGTGGTGATTTTGTTCCAGTTTCTTTGCAGAGTTGGTTGGAGGTGGTTGGTGGGTTTCGGCTTGTTGTAGGTGAAGTGAACGCAGCTATGGTCAGTCCAGAGGAGATCCGTAGTGTGGCTGAAGGAGACATGATTGCTGGAGGTGAAGACGGGGTCGAGTGTGTGACCTGCGATGTGGGTGGGGGAATTGACTAGTTGTTTAAGTCCGAGGTTGGCGAGGTTGTCTAAGAGGGTGGCGGTGTTGCGGTCGTTGATCTTTTCGAGGTGAAAGTTGAGGTCTCCCAGAAGGATGTAGTCTTTAGAGGGGAGCACGTGCGGAGTGATGAAGTCCGTGATGTCTTCACTGAATTTTGCGCGGGGTCCTGGTGGTCTGTAGAGGAGGGTGCCTCTGAGTGTGGTCTTGGGGTCGATGTGGATCTGGAAGTGAAGGTGTTCGGAGTTGGCGAGATTGGCGAGATTGGCGTCAGAGCTGGTTGATATGCGGATTGATTTCTTATGGACGATAGCGATTCCTCCTCCTGTGCCGGTACGGTCCTTGCGAGTGATCTTATAGTCTTCGGGGATGGCAATGGTGATGTCTGGGGCGGAGGAGGCGTTCATCCAAGTTTCTGTTAGGAAGGCGACGTCTGGAGAGATGGTATCTAGTAGATTCCATAGGTCAATGGCGTGTCTGTGGACCGATCGGGTGTTGAGAAGGATGCACTGTAGGTGGTTGGGCTCGAGAGTCTGTGGTGGGATCGTAGCGGAGATGTTGTCGGTGCCGCTGAATTTGCAGGAGTAGCATGAGAAAGGTCCATGGGTGTGACCAGGAGCGGCTTGGACGCAGTTGGGGGCGCGACCAGGGTCAAGGGCTAGGAGGTTGGCGGCATCGTAGGTATTGCGGGAGGGCTGGGGAGCGCGAGGGGCAGGGGGTCTGGCGCTGGGCGCGGTCCAGGCGCGGACGGGCGTAGACGGGCTTACCTTTGGCGCACCTTCGGCGCGGATTGGGCGCGGTCGCTGCGCGTAAACGCTGCGCGCGGGAGAAACTGTCATATATGGATGGTGGAGGGGGAGGGGCGAGGGCGTCTCAGCTGGGAGGCGGGTCGGGCACACGAGGACGGCAACAAACAAACAAAATGGAGGCGGGGGGAGGAGCAGAGCGGAGCGCTATAGGTAAACGCGCAAACAATGTAAGTAAAATACCAAATTGAAAGCTAGAGTGCTAAATACACAAAGTGCTAATCAAAGCACAAAGCAGGCGATAAACAAATGTAACTTTGGAGGGGATAGACAAGCAGAGCAGCGCTACGATATTTGGAAGCTAATCAAGGCACAAAGCAGGCGATAAACAAATGCAGCTTAGGAAGAGATGGACAAGCAGAGCAGCGCTACGATATTTGGAAGCTAATCAAGGCACAAAGCAGGCGATAAACAAATGCAGCTTTGGGAGAGATTATTAGGCAGAGCAGCGCTACGATACCAGGCTTCAGCCAGGGACACAGGGAGCGACCACTCAATCCGTGAGGAGGAGCGAGTCACTCAGTACTCCTTTCATTGGCATTGGAAAGATCAAAGGTTGATTTGCCCATGTTGTGATATGAATATCGGACCAATAATTAACCCACGGATCTCAAAGTTATCTATGTAACCCAGTGATCTTTATTATACAGGATAAATTCACAAGATCTAACAAATCATAGATGCAATCTAAATCACAGTTTGATTTGTACGAGCATTTTCCTATCTAGATGACTCGACAGAACCTTCTATACGTGAAAACACATACCCTCTTTTAGGTCTTGATGGGCAGTAACCTAATGACAGCTGGCCTACACTATTTTGAATTCCCGGTCTGCTCAGCTGGAATTGCTTTTGCTGAAAACCCAGAAATAGAGCCTTCCCCATTAAAGGTAGAGCTGTGCTTGTGCTATGATGTCATTTCTATGTGGTAACTTCCTGTGACAAAGTGGCACATTTCATATGCTAGTGAACCCCCACCCAATCATACCTTTATTGATACTCGTGCACTATATGAAGACCAGAATGCAATGAAACAACAGGGCTGGAAGAACTACACATGTGCGACTAATGAGACAGCCTGGTCTAGCAGATTTAGACAGCCATTTTTGCAGAGTGCCCTGTGTTTTAATGCTGGAGTCGCAGGGGCATATTTACAAGGGGTTATCACCACCAGAACGTTACTTTTTTGATGTTCTGGTGGCGATAACCCCTTTGCCTTGTTTACTAGCCGTATTAAACCCCCTTAAGTGGCTTAATGCCACATTGTAAATATAACCCTATTCAGGCAGACCTTGAATTGCTTTTTGACACTGTCCCTTATTTACAAGGATGGCATAAACATGGACAGGGTCAAAAATAAGACCAGGGAAAAACTGATCTTACACTGGCGCAACGAGGAGAAAATATTAATTTCTCCTTGTTTTTGCTGTTTCTATGTGTGCGGCACACTAGAAGTACAATTCGCCATTAGTGATTGTTCATGTGCAGGAAGGGACACCTTCATGCACATGAACAATCATTTCCTGCAATGGAGGCACCGTACAAGGGTGCCTGCATTGTCGCTAGGCAGGCAAATGTAGCGCCAGCGCTAGGGGAAACGCAGGGGTGCGCAGTATTATTGTAAATACAGCGCATCCCTGCATTTTCAGAGTGTAGGAGTGCGGCGTTACCAATTGTGGCGTAACATCGTGCTTCGCCTTTCTGTTGTAATATGCGCCCTGGTGTCTTGCACCGAATACCTCATCTTATATTTACACAAAATCGTTCAGTAAATATGCCATCCTCGCTAATGAGCTACTGTAAAGGAGGTAATGTGCTCAAACTTTCAGTGAATGGCTGCTAACTTTTTCAGCACCGCCCTGATGGGTTACCAGGTCCTGCAGACTATCTGATATGTATAAAAGAAAAGCAAGGGTTCAGTGTACCCTGAGGGTTAAAATCCATAGAACGCTGATTAGAGTGTTTTTGCACGAGGGGGTCATAGACGTTAACAAGTTACAAGAGGGCGTGAGTCCTCCCTGTCGCAGTGCGTTTAACCTTTCGTTTTCATAATTGGCGCCACATGCTTGCTGTTCGGCCTGCTTGTCAAACCACGGGCCGCAATACCCACAGCACTCCCAGAGTGCTGCTCAGGACACTGAGCAGAGCGCCCAGAAATGCCGATTGCTGGCATTATGCTAGCAGCAATTATGGAAAGAATAATTAAAAGACCACACTAGTTAGCTGCCGGACGGTGTGGCATAAAACCGCGAGAGGTGACTTTAAGCACCAGGACAGACTGAGCTAAATTGAAGAGGACGTTCAGGGGTAATTGGCGAGTAATTCTGTTTTGGGTGCCACAATTTGCAGCGTGATGTGTTTATAAATGGGGTGAGATGGAATATGTCTATGGCGACGTGGCCTCCTAGCAAATTGACCCTGACAGCGCGTTTGTTGTACTTGCCACCAAGTCACTTACATTGTTGCACATGCTGTATCCACAAAACTATGACGACGGTGTGAGGCCTTCCAGAATAGAGCTGTGGTGTCACTCTCGACTCTCCTGGTTACTCTACACTCCTCCTTTCAGTGAAAGGGGCAGAATCACACTGGGAAGTGACCGAGCCATCGACTGAGGAGTTCATTGCTATTATTTGCCCTCTGTCTGCCTAATTTCAAAGGTTTTGTGCAAATGACCGAGAGATGTTTTTCAAACATGGCAGTCGTAAGGCACCATAGCTCTGGCCAATGAAAAATCCTGAACAGCAATGGACGCCTAAACGTCATGGGACTTTACACATGATAGAAATACACTGCACAAATGCCCGAAACAAAACATAACATCTAAGAGCAGGGTCTGAGGGCCAGATGTACTAAGAACTGGTAACAAACTACTAGTCGCAAATATGACCAGTATTCTTGACTAGTGTGGTAATTTGCTAATCAACCTATGTACTAATGAGCCAGTTCGTAAATTACTGATTCGTAGTGTGTTGTTATTCAACCTACCTCATAAATATATTATTAAGGTAGGTCGCAAATTGCTACCCACTAGAAATCACAGCCATCACAGGGGTGGTGGCTTGCTGAGGTCAACAGACCACCATGTCTGCGACTGCTTTTAAATAAAGCAATAAAAAAAAATGCAGTCCATTTTCCTTAAAGAAAAACAGGATGTGTAAAAAGAAAGTTTACGTTAAATTTTTAAGAGCGGGTAATGGTTCATGGCACCACTGTCTACTCTTAAGAAACGTTTTGGACAAATTCACAAAGAGGAGGTGGTCCGTTGGGAACCCTTTCCCTTTTGCAAATGACCTTACACCTCCTTTGGGAAGATGGTAAAAGATTAAAGGTTTGCGATTGGAATTCTGTCGCTAAACATTATTACATACCAATCCCATTCTGTTTTGGAAGGGAAGCCCTAAACAAGCACATTACAAATACCGAATCCGGTTGCCAGCTTTGTGGTTTCTACAAAAGAAAAGGCATTTTTGCAATTGCAAACGTCCAGATTCTGTGAATGGTGTTGTTTACAATTGCAAACATTCTTTGTACATCTGGCCCTTAGTTAGTTACTACAATGGTATTCATTGAACCCGTGATAAAATAGGAAAACTACTCATTGACCTGATTACTACACATTTTTGACTGTTTTTGCACTTTTTACATATTTGCAGTGAGATCTTTATTGACGGTGGGGACTTGCAGCACCGTAATACGATAAAACCATATCACAGCACTGTAACTCCTTTCCCCATTGCCATCAGAAAAATACTTAAGGTAACTTTGAGAAATATATATACAAAAATGCTGCAAAAAATGTTTTACACATAAACTAAAAACAATTAGGTGGAAATTCTCACGAGCAACAGTAATCCATTCCTGGTCGTTTTTCTCTCGATTTGAGCATTACTCGAAAGGATACCTAAATGAGGTGGCATTCATGAATAATTTGGATCTGTGTGTTAAATTGGAGAATTTGCTCCGTTCACCTCCAACGAAAGTTAAAGTTTCCAATATAGACTGGGAAATCGATGACAAATTTCAGAGTCCATGCTGGAAGGGAACCCAGAGTTTGCATTGGTTATAAATTCCTTCCTATTTAAAGCCAGATTTGTTGAAAATTATATTCTGCAAGCGGAATTGACCGTTATTTATAATATTGCACGTTCTGACATTACAAAACACATTCTTTGTCGAATTCTGCCCATCAGGACAGTCTCCTGAGTTTGCTTGAAATGTCTCCCACAAAAAAAGCACACCTGTTGATTTTTCTTTCAACAAAAAAGAAATCTGCAGAATATGTTTGCTTGTTTTTTTTCTTTCACTTTCCTATTTTTGTGAAAAACGTAATTTTCATCAAATTTGCTTAAATGTTCACTTTAATCTCTCCACAATAACTAGCATCGACATTTAAAAGAAAAACAGCGAAGGAATCCAGGATTTACCTTCTCAATGTGCTAGGTCAAATATTTGTGTTGTATTTTATGTTTTGATTTCCGCTTTACCTCCATCAATGTCTTGAGCACGAGGTTCTATTTTACCTGAATACCAGAACCCGTTCTCCCTACAGAAGGAATTGTCACAGCAGATCTACAGAATGATGTCCATGTGTGGTCCCAAAACAGCTTACAACTAAACTGCCCATTGCTCAATGAAACACTGACTTTACATCGTATTTGTAATGTTCATATCATAAACAAGTGGAGGCAACCGAGTGCTAGTGTTTTCCACATTGGCATTTAAATCTAACCATTCACAAAACAGAAAGAAGTATATGGTAGATGGGAGAATCAATAAAATACGTTAAAAAAGAACTAGAATCTGAATAAAATAATTTGCTTTCAACATTTTCCTGAAAACAGCACAACCGAAAGTAAATCTAACTTCTGACAGAAGAAAATCCGAAAATGATGAAGTGACGACCGTGAAAGACCAGGACACAATTTTCTGATTAAGTATCTTTCAGGGGAAAAAATGCATTGTGAGATATTCAGCTTAGCATCTATATATGGCGAGTGCATTAAAAGGAGGTGCATACGATGTTTTTGGTTATTTATTGAATTAAGGATATTTATGTATCACAGACCTACCCAAATGGGAAGCCATATCGAAGGATTGTAGTACGGTAGAGCGAGGGCGTAAAACACACGCGACAGGATATCCCCACAACAAAATAGAGTGAAAAAATATCGAAAGGTACGTGCATAGAGGTAGCTAAGGATTAACTAATCTTAACTCCACACGGAAGTACCTTGAAAAAAAAAGAAATATATATATGTATATATATATATATATATTTGTCACAGCTCCCTCACGAAGGAAACAATTGGGTCGCACTCCACGGGTTATATTTTGCAATTTTTTTTATTTTTCCATTACATTCCACAGGCAATTGTTACGATCTACGCGTTTCGGTATTTCAAATACCTTGCTCACGATCAACCGTTCACTTGACTCCCCCTGATGAATGAATTATGCAGAATAGAGGGCAAATATGGAGTAAAGTTAACATCTCAGTAAAAAACTACATATCCCATAAAGCTTAGAGGCACTGGCAAACCCCTAACAGGAAGTGATGTAATGCATACAATGAAATGTGACTATATGATGGAGGGGGAGTCAAGTGAACGGTTGATCGTGAGCAAGGTATTTGAAATACCGAAACGCGTAGATCGTAACAATTGCCTGTGGAATGTAATGGAAAAATAAAAAAAATTGCAAAATATAACCCGTGGAGTGCGACCCAATTGTTTCCTTCGTGAGGGAGCTGTGACAAATGGATTAGCAGCGTGGTTCAGCTGCAGGGCGCCGCACCCGTTTTGAGCGCTGCTAGAGTGGCAAAAGGAACCAGCAATGGAAAATATATATATATATATATATATATATATATATATATATATATATATATATATATATATATATATATATATATATATATATATATATTTTTTTTTTTTTTTTTACGGGTATATCACCAATGTACATATATGTGGGGTTAGCTATAGAAAAAGTATGGACGCATTTCAGTAATTTAGAAACAGCAGCACATGCTGTGGTATGCTGCATATGGTACATTGTTCTAGATCTGTGCTTTCCTTTATTGTTCTGATGAATTCTGGAAGTTGTTGTCCAGGTGTGCCACTCCAAAAAATGTTATTCACATTTAAACCAGAGCATAGATTATGCCATGAAGCACTCATCAATTTATAGTGATGAATTGTGTGTTCTTTTCAATCTGGCAAACTACTACAGCTCTGCTACTCCACAATCCTCACTGCTCAGATCTGACAAGCATGAGCCGAGTGACTGGTGTGTGTTCATATTGCTAAACATATGCAATAAGGACCAAAGACACCTAGAAATGACACTTTGTGATCATGAAAGTGATGAATCTTCTTTGCCGGCTCTGGTAGCTCAGTGGTCTAATGCATCCACTCCAGGGATATTTATTGAACCCACAATCATAATTTGAATCCTTGCAGACCCACTCAGCCTTTCATCCTTCTGAGGTGGAGAAAATGAGTACCATTTATTTGAGTAACAATAAACCTCTCTTATCTGGCAATAATAGCATCAAGATACATCCTTGGTGTTGAATTTTTCACAATGTATTTGCTTTTGGTACACTGGTGCTATTAACAGTAAGCGAGTGGGAGACAGGAAAACCAAAACAATTATAATATGGTGAATGATAAATAATGGCAAAATACAATTACACCAGTTAGAAATGTACATTAAATTATCATTTTATCTTCATAAATACGTTTACGTGAATATGAATACAGTTTTCACTGCAGCTTGATGAATTGCATAAAAATGTTTTTGTGCAAATAGCGCTTTTACATATAACTCAAATACATTATGATGAAAGTCATTTTAAACAAGGGCTTTCTTGCAGATTTGGACACACACACACATAATTTCCTCATTGTCTGGCAAGGGCTTCTCACTGCCTTGGAGCAGTTGCTCATTGTCTAACGAAGGGATCTAGTTGCCCAGTATAGATTACTCATTGCCTGGCAGGGGCTGCCTAATTACTTATCAGGGACTGTTAATTGCCCAGGGTATTTTTCTTAGTGCTGTACATGGACGTGTGGTAGATAATGCAGAAGTACATCAGCAGGTAGCCAACCTTCTAAAGGCGTATGATTGATGCTTGGGGAACAGCACCCCCATACCCAGTTTCACCCAAAGGTGTCAACCTCACCTGTCTCTTCCTAATCCTGTGCACTATTCCTTCCTGGCTTCCATGCGTTTACAACTTAATGCCATTATAATGATGCGTTTTTACATCGCATGCCATTACAACACAAGTCGTTACAACGACTTGCGGTAGGGGACAGAAGGTGTTGGATTTTTGGGATTTTCAATCCAACACCTTAACTACTGTTGCACACACTGGAGTTGGAATAGTAAATGATACTATTCCAAACTCCAGAAACCCCCCCTAGTGCAAGTCATTGTAAAAACTTGCGTTGTACTTGCTATGCGATGTAATAACGCGTCGTTGCAACGACTTGCGTTGTAAACACATGCGTTGTAAAGAGTGCTATTCAATAACAACAGATATGTAAGTCTAGATTCTCCATACCTAACATATATGTTGCTGCATGGTACATATATCTCCAAGGAATGCAAATGTGGAGTTAGGAATAGTAAATCTTTACTTCCTTATATACACTTATCTTTTGATAGTTTGCCCGATGGTCTGTCCTCGATATTCTTGTACTACGATATTCTGAGGGTCGATATTCAGTAGTAAAATCCTCAGAAGCCTCGAACAACTCGAAAAGAATTTACAGCCTGGCCGGATGTTCCCTCAAGAGACCCTGGCTTGAGGTCCATAAAAGCGACTGTGCTTATTCTTTTTGTCTCCAACCTGGTCTCATTTAGAGGGGCATATTATCAAGGAGGGCGAAATGAGATTATCGCCGCTTTAGCATCCGTTTTCGGCCGCAAAGCGGCGATAATTTTATCGCCCTATTAGAAAGCTGTTGCTAACAGCAGTTAGCGACAGCTTGTAGGCGATAACGAGCGGTTTGGGGCCCGCTTTGCATGTTAGCGATATTTATCGATAATGACATGCAAAGTGGGCGTACCCAACCTGTTAGCGACTGAAAGCAGTCGCTAACATCGCTATCGCCCATTATCAACGCAGGCGTAGCGATGAAAAAATTTGCGCTAAGCGCGAATATCACCAACACCTAACGCCTGCTGAGACCACTTCTTAGCCTGTATATCCAATGGAAGGTAGATATTCATGTTAAGTCCCTATTAGGGATAATGCGTGAATATCGCTGTATTTCCAGCGATATTCAAGCATTTCGCCGCTATCGCCGGATATTTTATCGCATTGGAGATAAATGTTGCTAATAGCACGTTATCTCTGTGATAAAATCCAGCGATGCGCGGCAATACATTTTTTTTCACTAAGCTCATTTAGCAATAAATATCGCTAGTTGTTGATAATATGCCCCAGAGTTCTTTATTTTTGAAGTTGCATATAAACTTCTATATTGTTTTAAATTAGCTTGCACATATAAGATTAGTGAAGGCTCTTGCATTCAACCTGTAAATTAGAGGCCATTACAATGGATGAGAGGGGTCAGCAGAAGTGATGATGGCTTGCATCAGCACATTCAACTTCCTGCTTTGAGAGGTTCTGAAGGTTGCAGCACACACAGATTCTGACTCTTAAGACTGCAATATCAACAACCTAGAAGTCTGACTATAGATGCTGTTAATGGGTAATGGCCAGTGCTTGATTTTGGACCGTTGAGACCCACAGGCACTCATTTCTTAACACCAGGACCTATTTCTCATCATCAAACCTTGATCTTAAACAAGAGAGAGAAAGACAGAGATAGGGGAAGAGTAAGACAGTAAATCTATACCTTTGAAGTAAACCTTGAGGCCCTCCAATCTCTAAATTGTGTTGGAGACTGAGAGTTTGGAGGGCAGGGTACTCCTCCACCATTGCGATTGAGTATCCTGTCCACCAAGCACTAATTCAGGGCCTGAGTGACATCAGGCACATTTTTCCCAGATGACCAGCCATTGTAAGTTTTTTTTAAACAATCAGGACTTTTTGAAAACTTCAGTTAATGTGATGTCAATGCATCTTACCTAGTATCTCGGCATCCCTGCATTGGAATTGCTTTTAAAAATCCACACACTTATTCAGTGGAATCGGTTTATCAAAAGCATACTCGTGGTAGAAGTCATATCACACCCTCTTGGCCCCCAATAACATCAAAGGACGTGACAACACACACAATTTAACCTCCGATAACTTGCCAGTGTAAGATTTTCTTTAGACACCATTTATTGAATGTATGTTAATTAAGTGTTATTGCCTTCTGCTGCGGGAGACAGCAGCAGTTAAAACTCTCAGTTGAGGATATTGACTGCTTTTAATTGCACGCCACACTAAGTCAGCTAGCCAACTCCCATAAACGTGCACCCTACAAGCCAACAAACAACCCAACTGTCTTTTCTTATTTCCTGTCCCTGTTTCAGACTTTTTCTGAGTTTATGATGTTATGCCAGAATTTTCAGCAATCTGGTTGGTTGAACCAATTGTACCTCTCTCAACTGGGGTCCAATAGATGTTGATTAATGTCCGGTAGGAACAGCCGTACAAAAGGGGGTGGTGATGGACGGAGCATCTGAATCAATCAAACACTCACACCCAGTCAAAAAATCTGGGATTAATCCATCACCGTTCTTTAGCCCACTCTGCCACCCCAGTTCAGACATGGCTATATGCAAATCAGTCTGACCCTGTGCCTCATGGGAACAGTCCAGCCCGAACTGTCAAGCCATGTCTTCCCTGGACCGGAAACAAGCTTCCGAGGACCGGTTTCTGGCATTCCAGCCGTCTTCAGCCCGGCTTGCTTGAATCCAGTGGCAAAGTGAGCAAGGGACTCACGTCTGAGCATACCCTGCCACACTTATGGCGGCCAAAAGCGGTACAAAAGGGGGTGGTGATGGACGGAGCATCTGAATCAATCAAACACTCACACCCAGTCAAAAGATCTGGGTTTAATCCATCACCGTTCTTTAGCCCACTCTGCCACCCCAGTTCAGACATGGCTATATGCAAATCAGTCTGACCCTGTGCCTCATGGGAACAGTCCAGCCCGAACTGCCAAGCCATGTCTTCCCTGGACCGGAAACAAGCTTCCGAGGACCGGTTTCTGGCATTCCAGCCGTCTTCAGCCCGGCTTGCTTGAATCCAGTGGCAAAGTGAGCAAGGGACTCACGTCTGAGCATACCCTGCCACACTTATGGCGGCCAAAAGCAGTACAAAAGGGGGTGGTGATGGACGGAGCATCCAGCATCTGAGTCTAGAAAAAAGAGAACATGCATAGTTTAACTTTTAACTGTTTGTTATTTGGAATGGTCAAACTGAAGGGGTGGAAATGAATCCAGGGCGAGGCCATTGAGACCCCTGATTCTCCTACGTGACCCCTTTGAAGGTTTTCCCTTGATAATGTTGTATTAATTCCAGGTAAAGTATACTTTTTGCAGGCTCCCCTGTCTTCCTATACTATTGACTGCTATTAAATATGACGACGTTTTATAAAGGATCTAACGTTAGCAAATTTAGGTAGACTGTATAATCGTCAGAGTTTATTCAAATTCCGTATTGTTACGCCATTTGAATTATTTTTTTAACATTTTGCCCCATTGGGCCTCAACTTTTAGGTTTATAGAGAGGCGCGCGGTGGGATTTAACGCAGCCCACACATCACCCAGTTACGTTCGGATCAAATCTCAGTTATTTCATGTACGAGAATCATTAAACCCCGGAGACGTGTCGTATCTCTTCTTAGGGACGTTTAATTGAAGAAGTCCCCATGAAATCTGAAGTCTGAGGCATGTTGCTGTCTTTTTTCTCCTCTCATGACTGGCCCATGTCTGCTGTGTATGAAATTGATGTCAAAACGGTATTATATATTTTCGGCGGGAAATGGAAGCCTGCCCTCTCCTATCCTTGTCAAGCTGTCGTGTCCCCTTAATCATACTTTTCATTTCAGTACATTGAAATTTCCGTTGCCAAGGACAACATCATAAATAAGACTGTTTTGCGAAATTTCCACCTGCAGCTTCCTAACTTTGCGCATTAAGCATGTGGCCAGCTGAGAGGTGGTCAGATGTGAAGATTTATAATCATTTATTACGGACGGGCTGAAGCGAGAAAGGGCTGAAAGCGTGAAGGCATACATCTATAAACTGGGGCAGAAAAGCTTAAATGAAAAGTAAAGTGAATTTCTGTGTCTTGTCATGAAGTAATGAAAAGCGAGAGCTTTTTATTCATCGCACCCCAAGATGCATTTGCTCTCAATCTGGTTTTTATCAGTAAATGCTTCCCTGATGTATTGCCCTGGACTTACAGAGAAATATTTGTGCGGAGCATTATCGTGTGGTTAGTGGAATTACTGCACGCGCCAGAGGGCTCCACAAAGGTTTATCGCTGGCGGTGTAGTAATTTAATGACAGCGTGCGGCTTTAATGTCGCAGGTTACTTTTTTATTTAGCATTTATTAGTGACTGACAAAGTCTATCACGGCGGTACTATAAAGAGAGTGCTGGCAATTGTGTAGAGGGTCGCCGTGGCTATGCAAACACTCAATGAGTTCGCAGCTAAATTACCTCTTCTGAAATTCAAGTCGTCAATGTGGGTACCTCCCACAATCCCAAATATATATATATATATATATATATATATATATATATATATATATATATATATATATATATATATATATATATATATATATATGTCTATATATGTATAAGATAATCACAATCCTTATGTCGCCTTTTCCTCAGCATCAGAACAGGTGCAGACCACAACGTGGATTATTAATGCTGTGATTTTATTGCCAAATTACTGCATCCATGAGTTAAAATAGCAAGTGCCCAGCCTCGTATATATATGTGTATTCGCCTTTTACAGCGATTACATATATATATATATGTATATATGTGTGTATATATATATATATATTCACACTAAATAACCAAAGCTTACAGGGTCGTTATAGTTAGGTTTAGATTTTACGCTCATAAATCCATAGAAATTGTTATAGTTATCTCTAAAAACTATAACTAGTACCCCTGTCATAAACAGTTTTCTCATCAATAATTTTATTGCAGATGTTGCAGTGATATTATCAATGGTGTCAGAGAAGATGTGATGACTGATGTAATATGTGGGGTAATTAGCAGTGCTTGGCGAGGGTGCGAGTTATAGTTACCTTAGGAGCCAAGTTATTGGGGGATAGGCACAAGGAACTGGCACAGTGTGGTGCTGCACACAATTTAGCAGCACCGCACTGCATCTTTTCCAAAACGCAGGGATGCGCCGTATTTACAAGAATATGGCGGACCCCTGTGTTTTCCCTAGCGCTGGCCTAAAACAAGCTGCCTAGCAGCAACACAGACCCCCTTGCACCATAGGGCAAGGGTGTATGTGTTGCAAGGCTGATTGTTTAGGTGCAGGAAAGCACACCTTCCGGTACATAAACAATCTTTAAAGGCGCTTGCTTTTTCTATGTGTGCTGCAGAATGCAGCACACATAGAAATAGCAAAAAGGAGGTGAAATAAAAGTATTTCTCCTTGATGCAGCAATCTAATGCCTGCTAATCAGTGGATTCGTTTTTGGCGCTGCCTCAGATTTACAGATGCTTGTAAATCTGGGGCAGCATCAAAAAGCAATGGGTGTTACGGTAGAATGCCCACAGCAACACCCATTTCACAGCCCTTTCACCGGGAAAACGGTGTGAACAGGTACCATATTTACAAAATGGCTTAACGCCATGGTGTAAAATGGTGCAGGGCATTGCGCCACCGGAGCATCGCGAAAAGTAATGTCCCAGTGGCATAATCCACTTGTAAATATGGCCCATAGTTTCTTGAGATAACTATAACAATACTTGCTGAGGGAGGAGCCTAGCGAGCGACCAAGATGGCCGCGTAGGGGTTCGGCTCCGCCGGCCTCCCTCTCCAGCCATCACTATCCTGCCTGAGCCCAAACCTTCACTAAACATAGATAGCGGGGAGCGTCACCTTGTAGAACAGCGCTTAGAAAATCAAGAACTGGTTGCATCACCACCGGCTAGGGGCAGAGAAAGGATATCCTTCCCTTTAGCTGAAAACCTCGAGACATGGGGGAATAAGGCCAGACTAGACGACAACAGAGTAACCACAACAACGGTTCAAAGTTTGGATACACAACCTCCCGCTGGTGGCCAAAGGGTTCAAGTGCAAATGGAGACGGAGAACAACATCATCATTTTCACACCTGAATATATATCTCGTGGAAGCTCCGACACATTAAACAGATCTAATATTTTACAAATCCTACGATACATCCCAGAGCTCTCTTTTATTGTGACCGAAGACCTCATTCAAGTCCAATTCAAGGTTCTAGGGAGTAACACAACAAGAGAGTCAACAATATCAAAATGGAAAAATAATTCAATAGCCTACAAAATCATGCAAGAAAGAGATCAATTTGCGAAATGGGGGATCAGTATATACATACCAAAAGAGGAAAAGTACCCGCATATGTTGGGAGGCAGTTCAAACGACAAAAAGACAACAACCCCAATAAAGACCATCTTAAGAGGGACAAAACCAGTTCCCCACACGTCATCGTTTCTTAACTTAAGAATACATCTTTCACCAAACCTCAACCAAACAGAAAGAGGACAAATTGACCAATCTAGAAAGTCCCAAAATGGAACTATAATGACCCGTACATGCATAAAACCAAATTGCTCCAAGCACAATAAGGAACGATAGTTTGGGGAGTCAAATGATCACCACTATAAAAGTCATCTCATGGAACGTGTACTGATTAAAAACTACGTTGCAAAATAGAGCTGCATTTGAATTCTTACAGTCTGGGGATCTGTTGTGTCTCCAAGAAACCTGGTTACCCGCTCCAGTGGTTATCCCAGGCTTTGTAGAATTCCAACAACCAGCAAAAAAGTACAATATATTTGGCAGGCCATCTGGGGGCTTATCCATATACATACGAATTGGTTGTAACATAAAAGCTAAAACCGTGTTTAACACGGATTACGTTCAAGCTATCTACTTGCAGGGATTACAATTGGAAGGCCATCTATTTACAATTCTCCTATTGAATATTTACTTTAATTGTAAAGATAAACCAAGATACTCCGAGATGAGGGCCATGGTAGACATACTTGAAGACTTGCTTAGTAACCACTCAAACA
Organism: Lissotriton helveticus; assembly: GCF_964261635.1. Classification (NCBI taxonomy): domain Eukaryota; kingdom Metazoa; phylum Chordata; class Amphibia; order Caudata; family Salamandridae; genus Lissotriton; species Lissotriton helveticus. The sequence continues at coordinate 1,819,373,001 of NC_136057.1, forward strand.
GCGGGATCATATTGGCTGGGGACTTCAACACCCAGAATCTGGGGAAAGTAAAAGATGCATCACTGCACATGGATCGCGTTGGAACCTTATTAAACATCTTTTTAAACACATACAGATTAAGGTCAACGCACGACCCACAACTTACCAACTATGCTACGAATAACGCTTCACGGGGGAAGACCAAACCCTCATTTGATTATATCTTTATGTGCAATTGCCTGTATGAACAAGCTGCAGAACTCCGCAATCCTGTGCTACAGACCAGTGATAATTTCCCATTAGCCATAGCCATCTCGCTGCAAACAGCCAGTCTTTTGAATATTCCCCTCTATGAGGCCACTCTAAAGGAGAGGAAATACATGTACTCCCGAGAAGGCTAAAATGGAATAAAATAGATACAACTGGCCTGTCAAAGTGGAAAAGCAATTGGCCCGCACTCGCTAAGGACTTTACAGCTGGCAATATATGGGAGAATTGGACCAACTTGGCGCCAGAACTGTATCGTCTTTTGTCAGACAAAAGACCACACCAGCAGCAAGACTCTGTAGAAAAGGTGTGCTGTAAAACTCAACCAACATGTGAAAAAATCGCACAAAGCAAGCAGGACTTAAGACAAGCCAACCGTGAACATACAAGAGAGGGTAACGATAAAACACTAGCAAGAAAAGCTCACAGGAAAAACCTATGGGCTCACAAAAGGCAATTGCAAGACTCACAATGGCTGCATATCTTTAGCCTGTTGATGTCAAACAGACAGGCTGAATTCTGGTCATATATCAATAGTCTGTCCAGCCACGGCCACGACCGGCGCAATGGGGTCGCCAGCCACACATGGGTTTCCTATATGACTACTCTGTACTGTAATGTTCCGGACCACAGACCAGTAAACCATCAAAGAGCTTCTACCAACACCAGTTCAATTAACCCCCGTAAAATGACCATGGAGGAAGCTCCTGAAACTCTTGACGCAGGCCCTCGGGTGACACTAATATTAAAAAATATTAGAAAGGATGGGGCCCCGGGACACAATGGTCTGCCTGGATGCCTCTTTAAAGAAGACAGCGATTTCTGGGGAACTTTACTTACTCCACTTTATTAGTTTTCCCAGAATAACTCAATGGCGCCTGAAGCCTGGAAAGGCTCCCTGCTTCAACCAATACACAAAAGGGGGGACACTGGGGATCCAACGAATTATTGGTTGATAGCCCTCTTGGATATTGAGGCAAAAGGATATGCGAGCCTCCTCCTGCAAGACCTGCAAAATTGGGCTAACGAGAATGAAATTCTTCCAGTATATTAGTACGGTTTCAGGCCAGGAGTTTCAACACTAGACAACATCATAGCCCTCGCCTATCTGGTAGAACAGTCCACCCAGAAAAAACAGCTTCCACTCTTCGCATGCTTCGTGGATTATTCCGCATCATTCGAAGGAGTCAACAGGAATTTGCTGTGGAGAAAATTACAAGATTGGGGAATTCCAACTACCCTGCTGAAAGCAATTATTGCTCTGTATACCGGAACTTGGGTACGTGTGAAGGTATCGACGAACGCAGTAACCAAAAAAATCTACACATACCGAGGTTTAAAACAAGGGTGTGTACTGGCACCCTTGCTTTTTAATCTCTACACTGCCGACCTTGGCAAAACAATATCTAAAGCCAATCTGGTACCCCAGAAAATTGGATCTACTAGACTGTTTCTACTGCAGTATGCAGACGACATGGTGCTCATGGACCATACCAAAACGGGCATGCAACGAACACTGAATGCATTAAGCATCTATAACGACGAAAACTATTTAAGAGCAAACACAGGGAAAACAAAGGTAGTAATTTTTGGGAAGTATGCAAATAAACTAAAAAAACAATGGAGAATGGGTAACCTGAAAATAGCAACAACAACCAAATACAACTACCTAGGGGTTTGGATTATGAGCAGTGGGAAATCAGCAGCATACACTGCATCCATGGAATCAAAAGCTAAGGCAGTGACATACGCCCTTTGCAAATTGAACTCCAAACTAAGTAGCCCGACAACTGGACCCATTAGAAAGGTCATAAAAGCTAAGTTAGCCCATACCAAAATAAACCCGTTTACTTACCGCTGATGGGAAAAAAAAATAGCTTTGTATGCAGATGACCTAATGATTTTTACCAACAACTATGCAGGTTCCATCTACGCAATCGAAGAAACCCTAAAAGACTTTGGGAAGGTATCAGGATATCAAACAAACCGAGACAAAACAGAGATTATGAGTTGGAATACCCAAGTAAATAGCAATTTCTCCAGAGAAAAAATCAAATACTTAGGAATAGAGCTGGTTAAAAACCTAGATAAGATAACCAAGACAAATTTAGATAGGGTAACAGCGGAGGTGAGAAAGCTATTAAAAACATGGGGAGGACTCCCCTTGACATTTCTTGGTAGATCTAATCTAATTAAAATGTCTATTTTACCCAAATTTACATTCCTGTTTAGTGCATTACCCTTAGAATTTAAGAAGGAAACCCTGAAGAAAATACAAGGAGAGTTAACGAGTTTTATTAGGGCCTCCAAAAGTACACGAATAGCATGGGCAAAACTGCAAAGACGTAAGGCAGAAGGAGGAATCGCCAGTGCAGACTTATTTGAATATTATAGGGCCTTTCAATTTAAACACATGAGAATTCTGCTGGGTAATTACGATCTATATCCGGAACATCTAAAAGCAATGACCAATAACATCGGTCACTTTCTATTCAAATATGGCCACCCTAAGTACTTTAAGAAAGTCAAACTAAAGACATTGAGCTCAATGGCAAAACTTTGGTATCAGATAAGGTGCACTTGGAAAATACCCTATTATAGTGAGTATGCACCTATATGGGACTCTCCAGGAACTCCAGAGTGCCTTAAGGACAAGCTAGCTATACCTTTGAAAACATCAGGGTTTCAAGTTTGGGGTCAGTTATTGGTGGATAACAACATATTAGATTGGGAAACTCTGTCGGAAAATACAAATGCATCCCTCTCAAAATTTAAATTTTACCAGCTCACTGGGTGGGCAAAAACAATAAAAGAGAAAAACACCGGGAACAAGTCCATAGAAATAAACATGTTAAAGTGCGCCCCGCTGAAAAAAGAAATAGCGTTATGGTACTGGGCCCTTATAGAAGCCGGGGAAGAAAACTTCGTGATACCAGAAGCAACCTGGGGGAAGAAACTGCCGTCACTGGATCTCCAAAACCTGTGGCAAGTATCTTTGAGCAAATGTTGGACCATTGCGAAATCTGCTACTTTAAGGAGAAACCACCTCTTCACTCTCCACAGAGCTTATTGGACGCCAAAGCGATTATTTAAATTCAGCGGCCCAAATATGAAAGTATGTCCCAAATGTGGCATGGCAGAAGTGGACGATGTGCATATGTTCTGGCAGTGCCCCCAGATTGATGGTTTCTGGCAAGAAGTGAGTAAAATTATAGATGCAGTACTGAGAAGACCAATAACTGTAAGTATGGATCTTGTTATCTTCGGGGTTAGCAGGCATGAGGGGTTAAATCTTTTAACATTCAAAGAAGAGAACCTTTTATTTATGCTGATTTTACTAGCTCGTAGGGAACTCTGTATTAAGTGGATAAAACCAGTTGCCCCCACACATTTGGAATGGGTGGCTTCTATAAACAGAATAAATAAATGGGATAGAAAAGGGAAACCTAGCAGGAAGCTTAACTACTGGGAAATTTGGGAAGAATCGCAGTTTGTAAATTAACCGATTACAAACAGCAAAATCATGCTACTGGCCTATATATTCCAATGATTATTCAATGGCAATAAAAAACACAAACAACATGCTTGTGTGAGTAGCCATGATGGCCAGCTCCCCCAGTTAGAAATTTAAAGTGTAAAGGACATAAGGGGACCTCACTCTGAAAACACGAAAAGTGAACACCTCTGAATTCATGGGCCTTGACGGAACAGAAAAAAGCTAAGTTACTCCCTTCAATTACATTTGGCCAACTAGCATTCCTCGTGGCATCAATCAACATCATGGAACATGCCAATTGCCGGGCATTTAAGCAGATCTTCCATATACTCGCTCATGCTCGAAACATCTTGGTACGGCTTGAATTTGGGCTAAACAAACAGTGCTATGGACACTGGGCGTCGATTGTTCGGTACTATCGAGGGGTCTGTGCTGCCCCCTCAAACACAATGAAGGCAATCTTGAAGGAAATTTTTATGAAAAGTAACAACTCGTGGGCCAACCGCTTTCTAACTGCTTGCACTGAATTGCACCTTGACTTGTCCAATTGGCAGGATTTTATTTACTATCCTGGAATTTTAAAAACCATTTTAAAGAAACAAGTTAGACTACTATCCAAGGAAGTGGACATGAAGGAACTAGAGTCCTCTAGTAGCAACATCAGTCTACTAGCCAGTTCCTTTCACTGAGTCAGCCATACCTTGACTCCACCTTGAACAAGTCTATTTTAAAGCAAATTCTGTCTGTGAGATTGATGGTATTACCGATAAAAGACATCAAAGGGCGTTGGAAAACACCAGAGTCGGTTACTACTTGTAGATTGTGCCATCAGTACGAGGAATCCATGACCCATATGATCTGCTTATGCCATCGCTTGTATTATGCACGTCGCACTTTACTGATACCCCTCTTTTTAAAATATGGGATGCGCATCTGCACAGAGGCTATGAAACTCCTCTTCAAGATGGAGATCCCAATGGAATTAGCAAGATTAGCGAAATTTGCACATAAGGTGAAAGAACTACTACATAATGACTCAGTCAAAGACTAGAAACAGTAGTTTTAACCCATGTTTCATTGCTGTAATTATGAGAATGGCTCAGAAATGATTATGTTTTAGATATGAAATGATAATGCTTATTTAGGATCGAACCCAACCAGTTTCCTTTTGTAACAATTTTAATTAATTGAAACAATAAACAAAATACTATCCTGCCTGTAATCCTGACTTTGAGCCCCACTCCCGGACCGGCGAGAGGAAGCGACGCCCGGGCTGCTTTTCCGGACCGTGAGCGAGGTTCGGCGCCGGAGATCTGGCTCCCGATGGTCAAAAGCCGGGGACTCGAATAGCCGGGGAGGCCGCTGCCGAATGCATCAACACCGGGGGCCGCAACACGGAAATTACCAGTCCGGCCCCGTAGTTGCCCTGGCGTTCCTGCAGTGCTCGGCAGACCTTGCTGAGTAAGTGCATGGGCGGGGCACTGTGGGGAAGGCCTGGGCACTGGAAACCTCCCCTGGGGGACCCAGGCATACATGGAGGTGCCGCCCTGAGAGACTGCGCGGCACAGTGGTGCAGGGAACCGGCGAGTTTGGGACAACGCGGCCCGAGTGCCCCAGGGAGCTGTGGATCGGCGGGGCTGACCCCGAAGTGAGCTCTCTACCCGCCCTGTACCTCTGTCCATTCAAGAGGCCACGACTGCGTGCAGGTGGTGCTGTGGGGTCTGTAACATCTGCAAAGTGCGAGTGACGGCAATTGGGCACATTGACTTGCTGCTCTGCCCCGCCGTGGTGCGTTTTTGCCAATTATTGAGGTTGTGGAGTGGAGGGAGCATTAGTATGGGGCTGTAAGACCGGCAGAACCCTCGGAAGGCCCATTTGCCCTTAATGTTAACTCTAAGTCTCAGTGAAGAGACTGGTGGCTGTGGGGGCAGCTGGATTATTGCTGTGGTGTGACCTGGCCCCACCGCGGAAGACTCTATCGTCAGCCGGACGGGTGCCTTGGCCCACCTACCTTGCAGGCAGTGGCGTGGACACCAGCGAATTGAGGATCGCTTCCTGCGCGCTGGAGCGTTTGGTGACTGTGGAGGCAGCGGCGCCTGCCGCTCGATTGGGGCACTAGGAGTTGTCTCGTGGAGGCCCCTGGGCGTGTGGTGTCGCGGAGGCTGAAGTCAGTGGGTGACGGGGGAGTAACCCTGACCTTGAGAGTAGTCCTCTGTCTAGTACCCGGCATTGATGATACAGGAGTCCTGATGGCGACTAAGACGGACACTGAAAGATCCCAATCCAGTTCTTCCAGGGGATCCAGGAACGTCCAACCCAATAAATTAGACCGGTACATATGCCCAAAGAGTCTCCGGTGGAACTGAAGAGGGCCCAGTCGGGGGGAGAGGACGCGGCGGCCGCTACCACGGAACCACCATTGGCGGATCTTATGGCCACCATAAATGGGGTCCAGACGACCCTGGGCCAGAAGATGGAAACCTTAGACAACTAATTGGACATGGTCACGATTGAAGGCGAGTGAGAAAGTGAAATCACTTGAAATTAAGAGGGCTAGCCTGATCGACGACGTGACATTGCTGCAACAAAAGGTGCGTGATCTCAAGGCCTCAAGGGCCCTTACAGACCGCAAACTGGATGATTATGAGGGAAGGGCCAGGCGGAATAACATTCGCATTCTTGGGGTACCCGAGAAATCAGAAGACCAGACACCGGATCTGTTTGTGGAAGATGTCGTTCTCAACCACCTCAAGCCCAAGGGATTGAGTAACCTTTTCTCAGTAGAACGTGCGCACAGAGTACCAGGGGGGAAGCCTAAGCCCGGGGCCCCTCCTCGCCCTATGATTGCGAGGGTTCTAAACTTCCGAGATAGGGATGTGATCTTGCAGGCAGCACGAACGAGGTCCCCATTGCGATAAAAGGGTGCTGCCCTCTCCTATTTCCCGGACTTTACTCAAATGGTACAGAAACAACAACAGAGCTTCTGGTCGGTGAAAAAGAAGCTAAGAGACAAGGGACTAAAATACGCCATGATGTTTCCGTCCCGCCTTTGGGTGGAACTCAACGGGAAGGCATGGTTCATTGACAACCCTGAAGTGGCGTCGGACTGGTTGGAGGGTGTGCACTTGAACGAGGCGGAGGACCAAGCTCGAGGCGAAGCTGATGAACAATAGGCTACTGCATAATGAAGGTCGCAGGATTTAAGCTGTAGCATTGTGTGGTCTGGGGGTGAGATGGATCCACAGTGTATATCTTGATTTGACCTAGTAGATTGGAAGTTATTGTGGGCTGGCTCGAATATGAAGAAGTGTGTAGGGGGGGCGGGTGTTTTTTTTTGGGCCCTCCTTCCCTTTTCTACCTTTAGTTAGTTCGTAGATTAGTATTTGGGCGACAGGCAAACGGTTAGTTGGGGATGGGCGTATGCCATAAGCAGGGGTGCAGGGAGGGGGGTAATGCTGCAGTTGGAAAATACCGATGTTGGTTAAATGTCGCTTGTTAGCCAGGGTTTGGGGATAAAGGTGCTGAGCTGGAATGTAAATGGTCTTGGGGATAGGATTAAGAGGGGAATGGTAAATCAGCTTATGAGAAGGCATTCACCAGATGTAGTACTATTGCAAGAGACGCACCTCGTTGGTAATCGATGCATGGCCCTTCATAGAGGGGGGTATAAATTGGTGGCACATGCTGGGTTTACCACGTCGTCCAGGGTGGTTGGTATTCTGATAAAAAATTCCTTTCCCTTAGCAGTCCAGGCCACGTTGTCTGACTGGAGGGACCGTTATATCGGTGTCTCGGGACAGTGGGGGGGGGGAAAGACGGTGACTTTCTTGTCTTTATATGTGTTCAGCCCGTCCTCCAGTCTGACACTTTTCGGGACCTGGGTGCTGTCTTTCTCACTTTGCCCCTGGGCCTGTTGGTATTAGGGGGTGACTTTAATGCTGTGCTAGACGGGGAGTTAGACAGACATCCAGCGCAGATACTCAGACCTTCGCAGAGGTGGCTCCCGGACTTCCTTGAGACGGTGGGGCTTAGAGACAGCGGGGGGTACGTAATCCGACACAGACGCACTTTACACACATGTCTGCCGCACACCACAGTTGTCCACATTGGATTACGTGTTAGTTTCCGGCAGCCATGGCAGCTACAGTTAGAGAGGCATGCCACTTGGGGAGGGGTATTTCTGATCATTCTCCGGTGTGGTTGTGCGTGGAGCTTGGGCAGCCTGCGGTCGGCAGAGAAGCCCCCATCAGTGCATGGCTCCTTAAAGACCCAGCCACCAAAAAGGAGGTCGTCATGAATTCGGAACGGTACTCCCAGGAAAATGTGGGTACTGTTGACTCTACGCAGTCCCTGTGGGAAGCATACAAGACGGTGATACGCGGGGAAGTCCTGTCCCTGGTGGCTGGGAAGAAAAAGAAGTGCCAGGCGGAGGCAGAGGTGATAAGATTGGAGGAAAGGGTGGCCGTTTCTTCCACTCCGGGGGACCTACACCTTTTAAAGCTACGACAGGATGAATATAAAGGCCTAGCCAGAGACAGGGTGATTGCCCAGAACAATGTTATCCAAAGTTGAATATATGAGCATGGGGACAAGGCTGGTAAATTGATTGCGTGGCTTGTACGTGAGGGATGTGCATCGAGGCTGGTACCTGAATTGCAGGGAATGGGTTCTGACGTGGTCACTGACCCACAGGCAGTGGCGGACGAATTCTCTAACTACTATAGAGGGGTATGCACTACGGTTGGGGATTATACAGAGGAGGAAAACAGTGAGACGATTAAAGACATTTGCATGCCTGAGCTGTCTGAAGGTGACAGGGGATATTTGGACTCCTCCTTTACAGATGATGAAGTGGCACAGGCGATTAGAGGGATCAAATCAGGGAAGGCGACTGGCCCAAATGGTATACAAATAGAATTGTACAAATTGAATGCTCAAAAGCTCGCCCCACATATCCGTGCCATGTTCATAGAAAGTAGGGAGAAAGGTCAACTTCCGTATGATCAACGGGTGGCAAATGTTGTGGTTATCCACAAGGCAGGCAAGCCCAAGACACTTTGTTCCTCATATAGACCAATTTCACTACTCAACGCCGAGCCCAAAATCTTGGCAAAGCTCCGAGCTATCAGGCTGGTCAAGGTAATCTCGACTTTGATACACCCCGATCAGTCCGGCTCCATGCCGCATCGTAATACGGCGCTCAACTTGCGGAGACTGCATGGGATCCTTGGTGGTTACCCAAAAATACACATACCGGCGGTATTGGTGTCCTTAGATGCCACCATGGAGTTTGATAGGGTAGAGTGGTCGTATTTATTCACGGTGCTGGCAAAGTTGGTGTTTGGACCGGAGTTCATTGGTTGGGTAAGCCTTCTGTATGCTGATCCCCTGGCCAAGGTAGTTGTGAATAATTGCAAGTCGCTGACTTTTCTTTGGGGAGGGGCATGAGACAGGGGTGTCCTCTGTCCTCACTTCACTTTGCTCTGGCACTAGAGCCTCTGGCTGCATGGGTCAGGTGGGACCGGTCAATACGTGGCTTGCGATGGACGCCAGACTGAGAGGATAAAATTTTGCTATACACTGACGATATCCTGCTTTATCTTACCAATCCCAGGGCGTCATTGAGTAATTTTCTCGACATACTAGCCATTTTCGATAGGTATTCCGGATTTGCCATAAATTGGTCAAAGTCGGTGCTCTTCGTCCTCGCCGGGGATCCGCCGGTGATCCCGCAGATGGGCCCCATACAGATTGAGCCACTCGGGTTTAAATACCTAGGTATATACGTCACACTTGACCCGAAGCTGCGATATACTAAGAATCTTTGTCCTCCTTTGAGCCGGTTTAAGAAGGATGTGGAGCGCTGGAAGGCTCTTCTGCTATCCCTGTTGGGTAGGGCAGTGCTGTTCAAGATGCTGGCGCTTCCCCGATTTTTGTATGTACTCCAAAATGAAATGGACCCAGTACCATTATCCTATTTTAAGGAAATCGAGGCCCTTCAGAGGAGGCTTCTCTGGGACGGAAGACCCCGAATAGCATTCTCCAAGCTCACCCTCCCATGGTACAGTGGTGGGATTGGGCTGCCAGATCTACGAAAGTATTATTGGGTCTCACAGCTTGCCGCCGTGAATCATGTTGTGTATGGGCCGCCAGGAGAGCTGGGATATGCCATGGATCGGGGACAGGCATCGGGGGGAGATATCACCAGGGCGCTCTATGCTAGACCTCAGCGGTTCTCGTTGTCGGGCCCGACTGCACAAGCAGTCCATGCGTGGCATGCCACTAATAGATATCTTGCCTGGGAGGGGAGGTTGACCCTAGCCACCCCCCTGTGGAACTCGGAGAAACTTGGGAGCCTGTGGAAATCTAAGGGATTTGATAAGTGGGATCTCAGCGGGATCACCCAGATCAAGGATGTGTGGGGAGGGGACAAAATTCATACGTTTGACTCTCTCAAACACCAATATAGCCTACATGACAGTGAGTATTTTTGATACCTCCAGGTTCGAAATGCTCTCCTCGCTCACGTACCTAGGGGGGCCAGGCTCCCAGCGGCCTCTCCTTTAAAGGATCGAGTTCTGGATGGGCACCTCGAGGAGAGGACTATCTCTTTAGTATATAAAAAGCTTATTAATAATATGGAAGACCCGCTGGGGCTTATTAGAGCGCAGTGGAGCGCAGATGGACTTGAGTTAGATGACGAAGACTGGACAGAGGCGGTTTCATCTCCGAGGGTGGTCGCGGTCCAGATGAGTCTGAGACTTGTGCAATTACAGATCCTGCACAGGTCGTATGTTACTGGGCCTCAATTGCTGCATATGGGGTGAATGGAGAGTGGAGAGTGCCGCAGGGGGTGTGGCGAGCTTGCTACCTTTATGTATATCCTTTGGCACTGTCAGGAAATACAGGAATATTGGTCGAGTGTTCATGACGAGATAAGAGAGGTGTTGGGGGAGGGGATACAACCCGAGGCCCGGAGGTGCATACTGAATGTGTGGGAACCCACAGATCTGAATGTATATCGTAAGCAATGGGTGACCCTGGCGTGTATGGTAGCGAAACGAAATATTGCTCAGTTGTGGGGAGCCAGCCTACCACCTCGGGTTTTGAAGTGGGCGGAGGATCTGGACTGGTGTATGTTCAGGGAGAAGTCTGTATATGTGGCCAGGGGCTGTCCTGAGAAATGGGGTAAGGTCTGGGGGGCCTGGAATGGTCACCGTGGCAAGATTTGTTCCCCCCCGGTGCGGCGAATAGAAACAGAGGTTCAGGAATCCCCATGATCCTATAATCACTAATTGATTTTGGCAATTCTGTAAGAGCGATGTATGAACCAATCTAATGAGAAACTGTCAGCACACCTGATGTTCCTTTTCTTTTTCTGTATTTTTGTTAATAAAAAGAGTTTAAAAAAAAACAATACCTGCTGAATTTCTTTGTTTTATGTGTGTGAAATTTGAACCTAACTATATTGTCCCTGTAACATTTATTTTTTTCTGTCAATTTCTACTTTTTTTAAATGCTATTTCCTAAATATAGCATTATTGTTTTTTGGGGTGAATTTCCAGGTTAAAAAAAATGTAAAGTAATATTTAATTACCATACATTAATCCAACCTCTGCCACACAGGGCCTTTGGCTGTGCTCAGCAGTGGGTTTGCCACAGAGCCTGGCCTGTGGCACCCTGTGTCTAACCCTCCGCAAGCAGCCAAGCCCATGCTGCACACAGCCTTTGGTCTACGCAGCAGGGGTTGACCACAAGGCCCTGTTGCCAACCCTCCACATTGGTGCCGTTTTTTGGGATGTCGATATAGACGACGAGCTGCGCTACATATTCAGAGTGCCCTCGTATACTTCTGGGATGACTCACCCTGGACATAATACGCCTCAATTGCCTATATACTTTATGCCCGAATTGCCACAGTTAGATCTACTATATAGTTTAGAGAGAATTGGTCAACCCTACGAATTGTTGGGGCATTTGCCCCTCCGTCAATCTGCGTTTCAAATATGATTCTGACAGTTTCTGGCCTCACACTCACCAGGATTTAGTTCTCTGGAGTTTGGTACCCCGCCTAAAGTGGTTTGTGAGGTACCAGTCTTCCGTCCTTGTATACCTCTGGATGGGAGCTGAACGCTGGATGATGTTGTCAGCCCTGTTACAGACTCAAGATTGAGCCCCCAAGTTATTATTTACTTGGTTTTGAAGTATTTGTTTAATATGTAAAGGACTATTTATGCTTACAAGAATTTGATCTACTGCGCCCTGACGAAGGAATGGAGGACACTAATCCTTTTCCGAAACGCGCGTCGGCGCCATACTTCTGTTGTGCTGCTGTTTTGTGTATATTTTATGTGATTCTTTATTGTTAGGTATTGTCTTTATTGTTTCACTGTAATTTAGCTGTACTTGGGAGTTTTAGATGAATGTCTGGTTGTTTGGTGTAATGAGATGTATGAATGACTTTGTTTATATATTGTGGTTTTTTTTTTGTATATAGTATGATTATATATCTTGTAAAGACTGTATATAAAGAATGAGTATGATGATAATGTTACTTTGTTATGATTATGTTCTTCATGCCAGAAAACTTGAATAATAAAAAAGAGAATATGTTTTCATAATACCTTTTGGTCTGGGACAATGTTAATATAAGATTTATTGAAGGATATTTTACCAAATTATTGAATGAATACTTGGGAGAGGTTTTGTTCTTTTTCCAACCCTCCAAAGCAGCCATCCCATGGGCCCCTGGGTGTGTATGAGGCTGTGTCGGTCTGTGAATGGTTGTGTCACTAGCTGCATGAGCCTGTGAATTGGTGTGTGAGTGGCTATATGGATGAGTGACTGGGTGTGTGAGTGGCTGTATGGATGTGTGACTGGGTGTGCGAGTGTCAGTAAGAGTGTGTAGATGGATATGTGAGTTGTTTTCTGGGTTTCCGACAGGAAGTGTGAGTGCTACTAGTGAAGTCATAGTTACTGCTATGGCTAAATTTTGGAGCTGGACGTGGGCCTTTAGAAGGATTCGTTTGCAAGGTTCTACGTAACATGATTGTGTTGAGTGTACTGTGTTTTAGTCTTTTAGGGCCAGATGTAGGTAGCCCAATACCAGTCGGAAACGGCCGAAAATCGGTATTTTCGGCCGTTTCCGACCGGTATTGTGCTTTTGTGATGTAGGGGACTGAAAATCGTCCGAATCGGTAAATTTACAGAATCGGTAAAGTTACCGAATCGGTAAACCCTCCAAATCTGTAAATTTACCGAATCGGTAATTTTACCGAATCACAACAGTTTGCGAATCGGTAAATTTACCGATTCGGTATATTTACCGATTCGGTAAATTTACCGATTCGGTAAATAAGAAGTGGTAAAATTGAACATTGAGATGTAGATAAGCTCTTAAATACCGAATTTGCTTGAAATTCGGTATTTAAGAGTCTGTATTTACCATGGATTGAAATCAGGTGGTAACCAGGTGCAGCCTATAAAAAAGGACCCAAAATGCAATACTTTTTACACAATGGCGGCATTCTATGTCATTGCGAGGCGGCTACGGCTACGGCTACAGGAGGAAGGAGAGAGGGAATGGCAGGGACAGGAGCAGGTCTACAGACAGAGGATCACCTTGTTCATGCTCACAGAGCCAGAGATTCTCCAGAGGTACAGGTTGGACCCAGACACCATCTTGGACCTCATTAGGGACCTCCACCCACTGTTGGAGCACACTACCCCAAGGGCGCACGCCATTCCACCCCATGTGCAGGTGCTGTGCAGCCTACACCTGCTTGCGTCTGGGAGTTACCAGAGTGTGGTTGCTGCGGTAGGTGGGGTGACCTAGAGCAGCCTGTCACGCTTCTTCCACATATTCCTTGACGCCATGGTACAGAGGATGGGCCAGTATATAGCATTCCCTGAAACCCATGCTGAACTGCTCCCAACAAAAACTGATTTTTATCTGATGGTGCGTTTCCCCAATATCATTGGCTGCATTGATGGCACCCACATTCCCATTTGTCCCCCTGCTGCCACCGAATACATATATAGGAATAGAAAGTTCACCCACACCATCAATGTGCAGGTGATCTGCAATGCCAAGTGCGCCATCACTGACCTTGTTGCAAAATTTCCTGGGAGTACCCACGACTCCTTCATATTTCAAAACAGCGGTATCTATGCACGGCTGACAGCAGGGGAATTTGGTGAAGGATACCTTCTAGGTAAGACACAGTGTGCGACCCCATTAACACCTATTGCAGAAAGAAGTACATGTATGCATGTGAGTAATGTATTCCCATTTCCTTTTAGGAGACAGTGCATATGCCCTCCGCTCCTTCATATTCACCCCCTACCTCAACCCGTCAACACCCAGCCAAAGGAGATATAACAGGGCCCACAAGAGCAGAAGAAATGTTGTGGAGCGTACCTTTGGTATATGGAAGAGCAGGTTCAGGTGCCTGCATAAGAGTGGAGGTGCCCGGCAGTATACCCCCATCACCTGCTGTAAAATCATTGCTGCCTGTGCCATGTTGCACAACCTTGCTGTGAAGAAGGGCACTGAGGTGGAGTTGTCAGACTTTGAGGATCATGACTACGAGGTTGCTGTGCCTGAAACACAACCTGCTGGAATGTCAACACCAAGTGATGGCAGATACAGACGTGAGGAGATTACACACAACTATTTCTGAGTAAGTAATGAGACACAGACAGGTTGTGTATGGGACCAACGTATTTTAATGGTGCCACAACATTCAAGCACGTAAGTGCAACAAATAAACAATATACACGTGGGGACTGTATGTCCCGGGTTACTTCATCCATGAACGTAATGTCCCTTGCGCCCGCGCTTCCCTGAGCCACTTGCATGTTGTTCGCTTTGTTCAGCGTGCCCTGCAGCCTCAGCTTGGCGTCTGGTACTCCTCCGTGTCTCCACATTAGTGCTTGCTATGCTGCTCCGGCTACTAGTGTCATCACCCTCTGCCACGTCCAGGGCAGGATTCTGTGCTGTGTGGGAAATCAACATTGCCTCTAGAGCACTCGTCATTCTGGCCATGCCCCTGGTGACCTCAGTTGTATTCTGCGTCAATGCCTCCTGCATATTTATGCCTCTCCTGCATAGCAGGGATGTGGCAGTGGCCAAGCGATTGATGGCCGTATTGTGGGCACAGGCATCCCTGCGCCTTGTGTGTGACACACTGTCAAATTTGGAGCATAGCTGCGTAACTGAGTTGCTCATCTGCTGCATCCCTGCTGCAATGTCCCTATTTGTTTTGGCAACTTCTTTATTCGCCTCCACTATGTCTCTCATGCCCTTCCCCATGTCTCCTATGTGCACATTCAGGGCTCTGAGTTGGCGTTGGCAGGCTTGGATTGATTTGCCCTGCATCCTTTGAATGCGCACCATGCTCTCCTCCAGCCCACGGAACACAGTGCCCTCACCACCTGCACTCCTGGGTCTGCGTTGTCTTCTGCGAGAAGTAACCATCTCATTTGTGGACTGCAGTGCTGCTGGACTCTCATCCACGGTGACTTGAGCCTCCCCCTCACCCTCTGCTACCTCCATTGATGGTAGTGGGGCCACGACACGCCTCCTGGCTGGTGGGGTTACAGGAGTGGACTGGAGCAGTGATGGTGAAATTTCTGGTGAGAATTGCAGCTGAGGGGATTGGGAAAGCTGTGGGGAGTGCAACAACTCCGGGGTACGTACAGTGTCATCTTCCACGGACATGCCAGTTGTGTCACCTTTGTCCTGCGAGACTTGTACTCGGCTTGGTCCTGCTTCCTCACTCTCCTCCCTCTCTGGTGCAGTCCCTTCTGTGTCAGTGGGTCGACTGCCTGATTTGGCCTCTCTGTATAAATACGCGTATATCAACTGAGTGCTACTGTGTCACAGTCACTACAATACATGCTTTACACATTTCACTTTCATTTATCTGCAATCATTTCACTAACTTGCTGATGTCTGCGCTGTTACACATGGTCTTACATTTGCTGACTACATTTCCCATAATGCATTGCTCCTGTATAGTGCTAGCAGTACTGGACTGGGGTTTGCTTGTCCACAAAGGGTAAAGGGAAGCAGGTTGGTATGGGGTGTAATGCTGCGCATGCGTCTTACCTTTTTTTGTTGCAGCTCTGGCTGAGCTGTCCACATTTCCCAGTCCGCAGACGCTGTCCGCCTCAATGGTTGAGGCCACCAACTCCTCCAGGTCAGTCAGGTGGAGGGCTGTGTTCCTGCCTCCACCGGTTAGGCCTGCCTGCTTGTGGATTTCAGCCATTTTCTTCTTGGTGAGGCTCCTGAGGTCATAGAATCTTTTTTTCAGGTCCTCAGTGTTCCTGGTTGTGACTCCCACAGCATTCACTTTTTCAACAATTGCCAGCCAGATTTTTCTTTTGGCAGACTCGGGAACAGTGAGGGAGAGCCTGCCAAAAAGTTTGTTGTGCACCCTCACTACCTCCTCCACAAGTACCTGCAGCTCCATGCTGCTGAACTTTATTTTCCTCTTTCTTTCTGCCTTTTGGCTTTCACTAATGCTTGCCATTGTTCAGTTGGTAAAGTTTAAAAAAACTCTCCCTGCTGCTCTGTGACTCTGCTCAGCTCTGACTGCCTCTCCAGAACCTTCTAATTAGTTGCAGCTGCCTGGGTAGCCACTTCCTGGTAGGGAGGGGGAGTGTGTTTGCACCTGATTGGCTGCCTTCATTGGTTTCACTTTTGTTTTTTTTAGTATTTACCGAATCGGTATTTCCCATGCAATCCTATGGCCAATAAGGCCCATAGGAATGAATGGGGAATACCGATTCGGTAAATTCCAAATCGGTAAATACAGAGTCGGTAAATACCGAGTCTCCGATACCGAATTTGACAGAATCTGTAAAAATTACCGATTTTTTTCCTACATTTCATTTACCGATTCTGAAATACCGAATCGGTAAAATTCGGTATTTTAGAATCGGTAAAATGGATTTACCTACATCTGGCCCTTACAGCTAGATTCATCAAAGACCCGTTTTGCGAGTCTTTAATAGCGATTCATAAGGAATCGCTATTAAGGACTTGCAAAACGGGATTCATGTAGGAATTGCAATAAATATTGCGATTCCTACATCTTCCTTATTTGCGATTAGCAAATTGCTAATTGCAAATAATGAATAACTCCCCATTCATTCCTATGGGCCTACAGGTCCATAGGAATGAATGGGGAGTTATTCCTTATTTGCAATTAGCAATTTGCTAATCGCAAATAAGGATGCGATTTCAAGGGTGCCAGGGGTGCTCAAAGGACACCCTGTAGCACCCCTGAAATGCAACATTACACAGGTGTTGCGCACACACATGTCCAAAGGACATGTGTGTGTGTAACATGCAACAGAGAATATTGCACCTAAGTGCTTTTTTCCATTTTTTTAGCTATTTACCACGAAGTCTGACTTCGTGGTAAATAGCGGCCAAATATTGCGAATTTGAAATTTAAAATTGGTTAATGAATTGCATTTAAGGAATCTCAAATAGATATTCCTTAAATGCAATTCCTCGCTAAAATGCGAATTCTGTAATAGCGATTTTTGCATTTGGAATGATGAATCCCAAATGCAAAAATTGCGCTCGCAATGGGCCAGATTCTGAGAATCTGGCCCTTTGCGAGCCGATTTTTGTTTCATGAATCTGGCCGTTAGTCTTTTCTGATATATTCTGCTCATAAGAATGAAGGTCTAGCCATAACCTGTGTAAATAGACATAATGTTTTTTTAATTTGCTTTTAGTAGGATAGGATTTATAATCATGTTATTGTTGACATGTGTCTAGAAATATAAGAGAATTCCACCATGATATGTTTAATGTTTTTTAAAACAAAATACCTACCTTGAATTTTAACTGCTTGTATTGTTATATGTGTCTTTTATGATTATTTATGATCGAATAAAGACGAATTTGAATTTAAAAGTGCCTGTGTGGGTATGTGAGACGGTGTGTGTGGCTACATGGACGTGTGACTGGGTGTGTGAATGGCTGAATGGGCATTCTAAGTGGGTATGTGAGTGGTTGTGTGGGTGTGTAAGTGGGCATTTGAGTGTGTGGTTAGTGGGTGTATGAGTGGGTGTGTAAGTGGCTGTGTGGGTCTCCGAGTGGTGTATGAGTGGCTGTATGGGTGCCTGAGTGGGCATGTGAAAGATTTTGCTGTGTGGGTGTGTGAGTGGGTGTGTAAGTGGCTGTGTAGGTCTGTGAGTGGGTGTGTAAGTGGATGTATCGGTGTGTATGTGGCTGTGTGGGTGGGTGTTGTGAGTGGCTGTGTGGGTCTGTGAGTGGGGGTGTGAGTGGTTCCCTGGGTCTCTGTGTGAGTGACTGTATGGGGGTGTGAGTGTGTGTATGGATGTGTGAGTGGGTGTGTGAGTGGTTGTGTGGGTGTGTGAGAGAGTATGTAAGTGGGTCTGTGAGTGGGAGTATGTGGGGTATGGATCTACAGATCTGCCACGGATTCACACGGGGGCCACATTGAGCACCGTGGTGGATTTACAGATCCTCACGTGCCAAAAAAAAAACATTTCTGGACAATTTCTTGCCCATGAGGGGCCTCTCACAGACCCCTCCATCAGTCTCATGGTGTTGGGATACCTCTATCCTGACCCTTATATCCTTTTTAGATTTTATGTCCCGATTCACAAAGTGGCAGCTGCAACTTTTCTCTCAGGTGGGGGACAGGCAATCAGGGCTTTGCTGTTGGTGCCTGGATCCGCAGTGGATCTGCATTGCTAGATATACATCAATCTTTTTTCTTTAATAACTATAAAACTGCTGAACAGATTTACACCAAATTACAAAAAGCACTCTTTCTGGATGAAGATCTACCTTTCCACCACATTTGGTTTAAGTCCGTTCTGCGGTTCAGGCCGTAGCCATGTCTAAAATCCATAGGGGAAACTGCATAGGGAAAACGCACTTGTAACCCCATTTTTCTCAGCCCGAAACTGTCCAGACAGCAGCTGAAGTGACTGGCACACTAGTTTTGAAAATTTCATGAAAATTAGTCAAACGGCACCAAAGTTATTTGCAAAAAAATTGAATGCTTTTCCAATAGATACAAGGTCCTAACTATAACTACTTATTGGTGTCCGCCTGTAGGTGATAAATGTGTATATTCACTACAAAAATAGATATATGTCAGCAGACACTCGCTCCTCTCGCATAAAGGATGACTGCTTTTGGGCAGAACTGGAATTTTGGTGAAATATGGTTTATTTTAGCTGTAAACAAGGACCCAATGCGTTTCAGCTCATAACCTTGAGCATAGCTTACAGATGGGCGTGGTTTCTATGCAAACATTTTTTAAAGGGAAAGTGCACTTGTGTTCACAGCGTTAACAAACATAGAAAAAATACTATGCATTTTTTCACTTAGTTCATTAATTTCTCATTATTTTGAAAGAAGGCCATTTGAAAGTTTAACCATTCGAACATTTGGAGAATTAGGAAATTGGAAATAATTTGCAGGCAACTTAACACTTGATACAAATGGTGTAGGAAAGTGCCCTTTTTGGATGGCCACCCCCAGTTTTTGCTCCAATGCTGATGGTTATGACTCTGAAAGTGCACTGGAACCTGCTGCCCAGGCCCAGTGCCAGTGCACTCTCTCTAAAACTGTTATGTGCAAATTGGCATTCCAAATTGAAAAGGATTTTTCCTGCCTTATAAGTCCCTAGTATATGGTACTAGTGGTACCCAGGGCATGGGTGGTAAAGGTTCCCCAGGGTTTCCAGTACTGTTTGTGCCCCCTGAGTGACCCAAGTAAACTTCTGACAGAAGGTCTGCCATTGCAAACTGCAGGAACAGTGTAAACTGCCCCATTTCGACTTTGCCCTCACCAAGTGTGGTATAGCTAGCGCACCCCTTTCAATATATGTCAGTCACCCCTAAAAAAGGCCTCCTGAGCCAAAGAGGCAGGGTGCCTTACATTAATGGTGTAGGCATGTCAATACAAGCTTATATGTCCCTATAGTGTCCTTTACCATTAAAATACACTATAAGTGATAGGATAACATGAGCTGGCAACCGGGCAAACCTGAGGTTGGCAGCTCCATTATCGTACTGCCTAAATATGTCATGTTTTATGTTTGGCATCAAACAATGTGCCTTTCTCCCCTGCCATGAATCTTGTGTCAAGGGCGATTTGACATGCACCCAGGTAGCTACCTTAGAGGTTGCCCACCTGGGGCCGTATTACGGATGACTGCGCCAGCGCAAATTGTCACTGTATGCCGGAGTATGCCCCAAACGGCATTACAGAGGATTGGTCTGTAATGCCGTCATGATGTTGGCGCAGACTTTGAACTCTGTGTTTATGTGTGGTTGTGTCTGTGCGCATACTGTATTAGCGCACAGACACAAATGCACATAAACACAGACATACTTCGGCGCACAGTGACAATTAGCCCTGGGTAGTCATCTGAAATACGGCCCCTGGTTGCCCCAGCTTCTCTGTGCTCTGGCTGGCAGCCCACACTTGTTGTCACCAAGACAGGATTCTGATCTCTTGTCAGGCAGTGTGATCACTCCCAGGAGACAGGAACAGAGGCCTTGGCCCGGAAGGAGGTCACACGTCCTCCCTCGCAGGAAGGCTATGGAAGAGGCAGCTCAAGGCAGTGAGCTTCAAGGGCTGCACTGCCTCTGATATGCATCAGGACTGACTACCACACGAGGAAACAGCCCTACCCCTGCCCTAGGCACATTTGCACCTGTGCAGATGGGAAGTTAGGTATGCAAGAGGTGTACATCCTGAGGAGTCTAGCTACACCTCTAGGGTGGGCTGCCTGGTCTGTAAACCCAAAGAAGACTGCTGTCATTTTTAAAAGTGATGTAAACGGTGAGTTCTGAGTAGAAATGCTGACCTACACCCGCGGATGTGGTCACCTCAGGCGCGGATTAGCCACTAGGGCAAGCAACCCATTGGCCACTTGCACCCACACCCCTATCACTCCTAAATCTAGGATTTATGGACTACACCTGACACTGGAACCTCAGTTCCAAACAACCTGCATCGAAGCAGACAAAGAAGAGGCATTTGTTGGTGACAACAGGACTTGCACAAAGCAAAAACGGGATACTCAGTCCCTGTGGCAACGCTCCTAGAACTGCCTGTTTTAGACTAATCCTAGGCTAACTCTTGGTTCCCCCAGACAGAGGGACACCTGTGAGAACCTGAAGCACCCTAAGACTCCCCTGGAGTAGTGTCACTAGTCCCCTGCAAACTGCAGGTAAAACAATGATCTCGTCCAAAGAATCCCTGGCCAAAGGGCCCTCCGAGGGATCACACAAACCAAGCTGATCTAGTACATTGTGATAATTTTAGACCTGCTTTCCACAAAGTTACAGGCAGCTACTGCGCTCCCCAGGACCACAGGACTTTGAGGTACCTTTTTCCAAGGATTACGACTGCCAAGGCTTGTTGGTCGCCAGTCCGGCAACCGACCCCTGTACTAGACACTGCACCTAGAACGAACTCCATTTGACCAACATTAGCAACCACCCCTTTGTTGTGCTTTTGCCATTTGTTCCCTGCAGCACCATATAAGTGGGAAAATCAGCTCTCCCGTTGCTCCCAGTCAGCACAAGGGACAGCCAGGAGAACTCTGCACCCGTGCTCCACGGACCAGGTAAAATTCAACTGACTGTTGTGGCCTGGTCCTGGGGACCGCATTACCTTTACCCCGCAAAAGTTCCACGCAACTCGACCTGCAAGTGACTAATTGACACTGGTGGATTTTCCCATTAACAACAATGATAAGGTCTCACTGTATTATTTTGCACTGATTTAATATTACTTCTGAAATCTATAACTCTGGTTATATGTATGCTATTTCGTTCATTTTGGTGTCCAAATCAAGATACAAATACACTTTGTTTTTATAAATTAGTGTTGGATTTCTATTGAATCGTGTCAATTATTTACTGTCCATGTTGGTACTCTGAAATGCTTAACCCATGTTAATCTAGCCTGGCTGCTCTTTGCCACACTACCAGGACTGAGCTAAGGATTAATTAGTGTGAATTCAAGGACCATCTTTGGGGTTAGTGATAGTACTACATGGTGAAGCCTAGCCAGCATATACAAAACAAGGGGTGGGAGGGTCCATGGGAGAATGTGGTGTTTTCTTCAGTGTTACCATGCCTCCTTTTTCTGGCCACTGTGTGTTTGTGTTTGCCATAGGCCACCATTTGTCTTTGTTCTCCATTCCAATCTGCCGGGGGCCATTTTGTGTAGGCAGTGCTCATAGGCCTGCATGTGTTCTTTGCTGGCTAGGCATCCTTGCATGTTGTTTGACCATGTGGCTGGAGACCATTTTGTGGCGCCAACCAGTCTGCTTTTGACATGGGCCTGCATGTGTTCTTTGTTGGGGGGGGGCATGCCTCCTTGATTGCTGTTGTTTTTTGACAATGTGGCAAGCAGCCATTTAGTGTAGCCAGCCAGTGTGCTTTAGCCATGTGCATGCATGTGTTGTTTGTTGGGGCAATGCCTCCTTGCTTGCTGTTGTTGTTTCATGATGTGGCCAGCATCCATTTTGTGTAGCCAGCTAGTACACTTTTGCTATAGGCCTCCATGTGTTCTTTTATGTGGCCATACCTCCTTGCTTGCTGATGTTGTTTGACCATGTGGTCGGTGACTATTTTATGTAGCCAGGCAGTGTGCTTTTGCCATAGGCCTGCATGTGCTCTTTGTCATGGCCAAGCCCCCTCGCTTGCTTTTTTTGCTTGACCATGTTGCCGGCAACCAATTTGTGTAGCAATCCAGTGTGCTTTTGCCATACGTCTGCATGTGTTCTTTGATGGAGCCATGCATCCTTGCTTGCTGTGGTTGTGTGACCATGTGGCCAGTGGTCATTTTGTGTAGCTGGCCAGTGTGCTATTGCCCTAGGCCTACATGCGTTCTTTGTTGAGACAATGCCTCCTTGCTTGCTGTTGTTGTTTCACCATGTGGCAGGCTGGCATTTTGTGTAGCCAGCCAGTGTGCTTTTGCTATAGGGCTGCATGTGTTTTATTTTTTGGGCAAGCATCCTTGCTTTCTGTTGTTTTTTGACCATGTGGCTGGAGGCCATTTTGTGTAGTCAGCCAGTGTGCTTTTGCCATAGACCTGCCTATATTCTTTATTTTGGGCAAGAATCCTTGTTTTCTGTTGTTTTTTGGCCATGTGGCTGGAGGCCATTTTGTGTTGCCAGCCAGTGTGCTTTTGCTATAGGCCTGAATATGTTCTTTGTTAGGGCAATTCCTCCTTGCTTGCTGTTGTTGTTTGACCATGTGGCCAGCGACCATTATGTGTAGGCAGCCTGTGTGCTTTTGCCATAGGCCTGCAGGTGTTCCTTGTGGTGACCAGGCCTCCTTGCTTGCTTTTTTTGTTTGACCATGTGGCTGGCGACCATTTTGTGTAGACAGTCAGTGTACTTTTTCCATAGGCCTGCTTGTATTCTTTGTTGTGTCCAATCCTCCTTGCTTGATGTTGTTGTTTGACCATGTGGCTGACGATCATTTTGTGTAGCCAGTCAGTGTGCTTTTGCCCTAGGCCAGCATATGTTTTTTGTTGTGGCCGTGCTTCTTTGCTTGCTGTTGGTCTTTGACCATGTGGCCGGTAACCATTTTGTGTAGAAAGACACTGTGCTTTTGCCATAGGCTGGCATGTCTTCTTTGTTGTGGCCATGCCTGCTTAATTGCTGTTGTTTTCAACCATGTAGCAAGTGGCCATCTTATTTTGTGTATCCCGCCAATGTGCTTTTTCTATAGGCCTGCATGTGTTCTTTGTTGGGGCCATGCCTTCTTGCTTGCTGTTGTTGTTTGACCATGTGGCCGGTGGCCATTTTGTGTAGCCAGCCACTGTACTTTTGTCATAGGCCTCCTTGCTTGTTGTTGTTCTTGGTAGACCATGTGGCGTGCGGCCATTCTGTGCAGTCGGCAACTGTGAAAATCCTTTTTTCCAGTTTTCAAAGGCATTTTCCAGGGGGATTGATAGGAGAGCCAGCATTCATGTTTAGGGATTGTCATTACTCATTTTCACCTGAACAGGTGCACCCTCTGCCTGCCATATGCACACAGCCTCACACCAGCGTTCAGTTTTCAAGGATTATTCTATTTCCCCCTGGTACCCCAGTCTGCCATAGGTGCACACACATCACCATTCATTTTTATTCCATTTCCCCCTGGACACCCTTGCCTGCCATTGGTGCACTGCACACTAGCATTCATTTCTTAAGGATTATTCAATTTCCCTCTGGACCCCCTTGCCTGCCATAGGTACACACCAGAATTAATTTTCTTAAGGATTATTTAATTTTCTCCTGTATCCCCTGCTTGCAGAGGTGCACACACACCAGCAATTCATTTTTATTCCACTTCCCCCGGACCCTTTGCTTGCCATAGGTGCACACCAGTATTAATTTTTTAAGCATTATTCCATTTCTCCTTGGACCCCCTTGCCTGCCATAGGAAACACTATAGTATTCATGTTTTAAAGATTATTCAATTTCCCCCTTGACTCCCTGCCTGCCATAGGTGCACTATGCACACACTAGCATTCATTGCTTAAGGATTATTCCATTTTCCCCTGCACCTCCCTGACTCCCTTGGATGCACATAAAGAAAACAGTTAGATCTGTATGTTGTCTATCCTGATTGAAAATTAAATGTTATGGTGGTGTGGTTTGACTTTGGAACGGATAAAGTATTTTTGGTTATTATTTAAGACAATAAGTAACTACACTAAATGATATTACCTGTACTATGAATAATTAAAACTACAAAAATGCCAAGTTTCACTAAATGTTTTTCTTGCTTGTTTGCTTCTAGGTGCACAAGAGACATTCTCGTACCCTACTGCTAGACCAGCTTATAAAAAGTGGCATGACCACAACACATGACAAGAGCCCTCCAGTCTCTTCCTCTTTTGCAGCTAAGTGCCACTTCCAACTGACAGCTTCGAGATGGCCCCAAAGTAAGGTGCTGCCAAGAAAGTGGCTAGTGATGAAGAGAAGAAGAAGCAGATTGCCACCCCTGGCTTGCCGCCCTCTTCCTTTTCAGGAAACTTTGGGGCATATTCTCAAGAACGCATGATAACCATCGCAAAAAGTAACTTAACGCAACTGTGCATATTGCAGTCTATCGTGAGAAAATAACACTGTCTTAACGTCCAATTCCCAACACAGCGTCACCATGCGATAGTAGCATGATAACACGCCAAATGACTGTGCAAAATCCAACGCGACTAACAAAAAATGCGAAACACTAACGCCAAAAAACGTACGATGCCCCAACGGGGAAGGGGGATATGGGCACAATGGCACACATGCACGGTCATGTGAAGCACACGCACATGCACAATGACAGTGGAACGTGTCCCTGATACCCTTGGCACAGTGCAGCACACATAGAAACACCAAGTAGGCCCCTTTCCATCATGTGCACATATGGGCCCCATCCGAATAACCAGCGACACTACCAATCCATGCACATGTGATAAAACTAGAAGAGCAGCGGCTGTGTAAGCCACACTGATGAAGCAAGTGACACTGCATGACTGATAGCATGACAGCAGCCCAAATAAATGAACTCATGCACGAATCATTGACATGGAGGTGGCGCAGTATAGATCACATCCGTAAAGGAGCAGGTCACACTCTGACACATCCACGTGCACAACCCATGCCATCCAATACACGCAGCAGACATACAATGCACCAGGCCACAAAATCAATGCAAGAGCACAAATGACTCAAGTCGCAAACATCCCAGCCCCCGAAAAGCACAAAATTCAAAGGCACATCACCTGAAAGGGACTAGGGTCCATGAAATCAGAGCTGCAGGGCCGACTCCCCCACAATGCAGCACACACACATAGCAACTACAGTACATCACCAATGATGGCAATGTGGGAAAAAGTACAACACCTACACCACAGGACAGAGCCAGAACAGGTTCCGCTTGTGCACAGTAACAGGCCACTCACATCTGACATTGCCTGACACTGTGTGATGACAATGCACGGGTACCACCACACATCCGTCATGTACTCGGAAAACCCACTGTCTGCCATCAAATAGCCAGCTCCACCAAAACAGTCACAAAGTGCATTCTCATGCAGTCTGCATGTTAACATCTAAAAGCAGCAACATGCATGGGTACCTCTGTTAACATGCATCTCCCCTTAAAATTGCCGAGGGACAAACAACACTTACTGCAGAGCAGACCACAAATTGTATCAGTGATAATGAAGAGGACAACCTGCACATCTGTTCAGACACCCTCCAAAGGATAATAAACAGCCTCCGCACCCCAACCCCAGGAGCATGCCAGCCCAGCTACCTCGAGGTGACTAGGTCTGGGCAGCAAATTCCGCTCCACTCGTGGAATTTGGTTAATTTTGCGTTCCGCAGGGAATGCGGAATTGTCCAAAATTCTGCGATCCGTGGCTTTGCGGAATTGTTTGCTTGTTCGCGCTTTCAAATCGCGTGTTCTCGAGATATTTCCCCCGAGCACGCAAACAGCATTCGCAAACAGGACAAAAGCATTGCGAACGGGCGAAACACGCAATTTCGCATGTTCGAGGAACTCTGCGTGCTCGCGGAGATCTTTTACCGTTTCGCAGAGCTTTGTGTTATGTTATGTTAAGGGTTTGGTAAGCGCAACAGCTGCCCCAGCAAAGAGGCGTCCTGGCGCTGCTAGATCTAAAGAGGCAGATACTCGAGGCTAGCCATACATAGACGGGAGAGTCTATGATGATGAAAAAAGAAAAGTTTTAATGGCTTTCCGAAAAGCCAACAGGTTCTCTACTCCACGGATGAGGGCCGGCAAGGAGTTCCAAAGTTTAGCCGCCAACACCCGGAAGGAGCGACCACCCATATGGCATAGTTTGGTTCGTGGTACACTCACCAGGTGTTGTCCTAATGAGCGCAGGCTACGCCGGGGAACATACAAGGTCAACAAAGGGTGCAGTAAAACTGGTCTCCCGGTTTTAAGGATCTTAAACGCCATGACAAGGGCTTTAACTGAATCCTAGATGTGATCGGGAGCCAATGAAGCCTTCCAATCGTTGCTCTGACAGGGCATATGTGAGGGAGCCCAATCAGAGTTCTCGCTGCCAAGTTTTGGACCCGTTGGAGTCGCAGGACCTCAGCTTTGTTAGCACCCAGGAGCAGCACGCTGGCATAGTACAAACGAGAGATAATCATGGCTTGAACAATGAGCTGACGTACTGTTGGCTCAAAATACTTCAGGATGGGTTTTAGGCCTCTCAACAGGCCCACACAAGTAGCTGCCTGTGAGAAGTTGGCCTGATAGGTGATGTTTCCAATTCTGGAACCACCTATTATCAGACCAAACAATCCCTTATGGTGTCAGGTTGATAATAGGTGGTTCCAGAATTGGAAACATCCGGGGGTTGTGTAGGAGAGTAGGGTCTGCTATCCTATGGTCACCCCAAATTTTTGCTTTTTGCTTCACTGGTTTTCGACTACTGAGGCTGTGGGCCTGCTGATCAGACCCCCAGCCTGCTGTTCTCTCACTAAATTAATGATACATGTGCTATAGGCACATACCACAATTGGAAATGGACTCCTTGTCAGCCCCTGTATAATGCACTATAGGTGCCCAGGGCATAGGGGCCACCAAGGCCTACCAGGGGCTGCAGCATATCTTTTGCCACCCCTGGCTGGTTCTTAAATTGACACAACTGGCTGATCACTCAGCTGGGGTAAGGTGGTGTAATCACCCCTTACTTAGATATAGTATACCTATATCTAAACCTATATCTGGACACATATAAACCTGTGAGCCACTCCTATGGAAGGCCTCATCAATCCTGGAGGCAGAGTGCGTGGTTTAATGTGAGATGGAGCTCTAGCATGAGCTGAGCCTGTCTGCAGCTGTCGGGAACAACTCCCTAAGCTGTTTCAGGATAATGCCATACCATATACTCTTAAGTGCCTTATAATCCTCGCGGTTATATAGCAACTCTGGTTTGGCTTTATCAAAACATGTCGTGTAAGGTGTCATACGATTTGGAATACTATCCCCTCGCCAGTTCTGGCGACGGGGATAGCATTCCACCCCTCTAGAGGGGTAAGACATGTTACTTTACTTTAATGCGGTTAATTTCTAAAAGGGCCTTAGATCCACAAAATGGATGCCTCTGCCACAGACAAGAGTCTGGACCCCTGCAGCTGACCGAAACTCAGCAGATGGGGCCTGGACAAAGGGTTTCCTGTCGCAGGAGGGTGTCACCACCCTCCAGACAGGAGATAGTAGATTGTAGCAGGGAGGTCTGAAAGAAACCAGACACTGCCTGGGGCGCACAAGGCTGCCCCTTGCATAATCCGGCCAAACCGGTTCTGGGGCACTCCAGCCCTCGTGCCAGGGCGGCCTGGATCAAAGGAAAGGGGTGTATCCACCCCCTTCCTGGGTCCCACCCATAGGGGGGGACCTAGCAGGTAATCACGCCCCCCAGATTCGAATAAGAGTGGGAGCAGTGCCAATGCACATCAGATTTCCTGGAAGAAACATTAGAAACGAAACTCTGGACCCTTGGACCTCCATCTCAACGTGGAAGCCCGAAGAATCTCCCTTGTGGTCAAGGAGTGACCACCCTGCAGCAGCAGGCACCATCCAGCCCTCGACGTCTACTTGGTTGCAGTTCCTGCCAGAACTCGAGCGACTGAGATCGACGAGATCAAGCTTGCCTGCCTTCCAACAGCCCGATCCACAGTCCCTGCAGAGCTGAGACCCGTGGAGGCGACCGGAAGCGTGGGGCACGCCATCTTGAATTGACCACGAGACGCTGACCGTGCAGCCCACGAGTGACCCTCGAAGCTGTGCACCGGGGTTTGAGAAGCCCCAACCCTGAGCCACTCTTGCACCGAAGCTCACCCCTCTACACTCATCGAGTGCTGCGTGGGGCCCTTCTGCTACTTTTGGCTCAACGCGTTGGCCCGGTCACTTGCCAGCCGGCTAGTGGCCCCTGTGCCGACGAAAACTTGAAACCGACTTGTGAATCTGGTTGCTCCAGATCTGCACCAGCTCCCCTGAAAAGGAGCCCCCACTCTGACCTTCCTGGTTCGAGTGAGAAGCAATCTCCCGGTTCCGCGTGGATTGCTTTTGCCAAGTGTTGTTTGCTCCAATCTTGAAGCCGACAGCGCCGACGGTGAGAGCCTGCGTGGGACAGATCGTGACCTGCTCCTGGACGTCGTAGATGCCCCAGAGCCCACGTGACAGCGGAGAGAAGCACCACGACAGCGACCTGATTGCGCCCGACATTGCCTGGTTCCGTCCTGGTTCCACCCTGGTCACTGCTGAGTGACCCAGACTCTGTCCCCTCTGCTTTCAGGTACTTTTCGACTTGAGTCCACCCTTGGACTCCACCGGACACTTCATCTTCAACCCGCCTGCAGCCCTTTCAGCTTCAAGCACCAAGAGCCTGCGTGTCAAAACCCGACGCCACTTCGACCCTGTGCACCCACTTCCTGTGGGTGAGGTAACTTTGCTCCGCCGGTGTTCCCACACTGGTGCACATCTCTAGGGTCTGTGCCTTAAGTTTTGTTCCTCTAGGTTCAGCGGAAGTGTCCTTAAACTCTAACTTTGTCATTTTTACGTACCATTGGTTAACATTGGTGCATGCGTGCGCTTTCCGCACTGCTCCCGAATCCCGTGGGCCTCTCCCGACTTCAGCACTGCTTGTCCTGACTGCTCCCAGCGATTCCCTAGGCCCTAGGCCTAACCACTGTTCGATTGGTATCTCTTATACCACTTGTTTAGTATATGGTTTGAGTGGCCATCCGCCCTCATCCATAATTGTGCAACTTTGTATGTTTAAACTGTGCTTTTGATTTAACGCTTGTGCCCCTTTATTCATAAAGAATACTGGGGATTGTTTTTAGTAATAAACACATATATTTTTATAATATATACTTGTGTGGTGTCCTTTCATTTGATATTACAGGATTGTATGTGGTAAAACAGCTCGCTTAACACGACCTCTTAAGTTAAGCCTTTAGGCTGCTTAGTCCATGCTACCCCTAGGATAGCTTGTCTAACAAGGTTGACTTACAACCTGACACCATAAGGGATTGTTTGGTCTGATAATAGGTGGTTCCAGAATTGGAAACATCACCTATCAGGCCAACTTCTCACATTGGTGAGCAGCGGTGCGGATTTGAGCTTGCTGTTGTTTTACCATTGCAATCTTTGTATCAAATTGAAAGATCACATCAAGTACCTCTAGGTACATATAAATCAAAAGCTTAGCATATTAAGTTCTACTGAACTTAGTAGTTGTAGATTAAAGGGATTAGCACACCCTGACTACAACTCACTAGCAAGGTACAGTAGGAAAACACTTAGTGTAGGTAAGTGCACCACTTACACCTCACTAGCAGTCATGTCTGACACAGGAAAAGCCTCAGGGTCTACTCCTGTGACAGTTGACCTTACCCAGGCAACTTTCAGTTATGACAAACTAACCCGAAAGGACTTGGTTGCCTTGTGCAAATCAAGAGGGTTAAAAAGGGGCAGAAGTCCCACCTGCCAAATCCTGGTAGGCATCCTAGAGCAGGATGACTTAGAAAGGGCAAAGGAAGCTTCCCTAGAAACAGCAAATGGAGGGAACCCCCCTGTAACTGATCCCCCTCAGGAGGAAGATGAGGAAGAAGAAGAGGAGGAGGAGGAGGACTCAGAAGTTGAGGACCCAGAAGATCAGGATCAGAGGGGTAGCCAGGTCCCAGTTGCCAGGCTTAGCCAGGCCAACTTAGACCTACTGAGGAACGGAGAGGGACAGCACCTCCCCAGATCCCATCATGTTATTCTCCCAGGCAACAGAAGAGTGAGATCTCCCTCAGGGGACTCTCATATTTCTAGTGCCTCCAGAGAATCACAGAGAGGCATGACTGCTTCTCAAAAGCTAGAGCATAGGGCCAGAATGAGGGCTGTCAAACTCCAGATAGAGAGGGAGGAGGTAGCCTTGGCTCAAGCTAGACTTGCCTTGGCAAGAGAGCAGAAATTAAGTGGCTTAGATGCCACTGGTGGCAGCAATTTTCCAAGAGAAAAAGACAGGGGCTATGACAATAGAAACCTGACAAAAATTGTGCCCCCCTTTAAAGAAGGGGATGACATCCACAAATGGATGACTGCTCTTGAGAGAGCCTGCATGGTACAGCAGGTTCCTCAGGATCAGTGGGCTGCAATTTTATGGTACTCCTTTTCTGAGAAAGGGAGGGACAGGCTCCTCACAGTTAGACCTGAGGATGCCAAAAACTACACTGTTTTGAAGAGTGCTCTTATTGAAGGGTTTGGCCTAACCACTGAGCAATACAGGTTGTTGTTCAGAGACACCCAAAAAGCACAGACTCAAGACTGGACTGATTTCGTTGAGTGTGCCACTAAGGCTTTGGAGGGTTGGTTGCAGGGAATTAAAGTTTCAGACTATACAGGATTGTACAATCTTATGATGAGAGAACAGATCCTTAATAACTGTACAAACCAGCTGTTGCATCAATACCTTATTGACTCTGATCTGACCTCTCCCCAAGAATTGGGAAAGAAGGCGGACAAATGGGTCAGAACAAGGATTAAGCAGAAACCCCAGAACCAAGGTGGTGACCAGAAGAAAACAGACCAGAAGGGTGGTAATCAGAAAGATAAAGAAAAAGACCAGAAGTCTTCAGGCCCCCAAACTAATAGTAAGGAGGGTGGTTCCCAAAATGGAAACAAGAAGAAGAAGAACAAAGGTCCAAAGACACCTTGGTGTAATACCTGCAAATCAGTTTCACACTGGGGCAGTGAGTGCACCAAGGCAAATCCAGTCTCCACCACTCCAGCTCCTAAAGCAACTGCAACCCCAAGTACAGTAAGCAGTGGTGGAACACAGTCCAAGGGTGTAGCTGGGTTGACCCTGGGTATTGAAGTAGGATCTGGCCTAGTCAGAATCCCTACACAGGCAGTTCTCCTGTATGATGTGGACATTGAGTTGCCCACTGCAGTAAGCCCCAGTAACCTGGGCAAATATAGGCAGACTCCCTTAATTAATGAGAAACTGGCTCAAGCCTACAGGGACACATGTGCCAGTGTCACAATGGTGACACCTGACTTTGTGGACCCTGGACAGATTGTACTATGTGAAAGTTACCTAGTGACCAATGCAAGCAACTCCACTACTTCCCATAGTGTGGCAGTTGTGAACTTCTCCTGGGGAGGGGTAGATGGCCTAAAGAAAGTTGTTGTGAGTGCAGACCTACCAGTAGACTGTCTGTTAGGCAATGATCTTGAAAGCTCAGCATGGTCAGAAGTGGAGTACAGGACTCATGCAGAAATGCTAGGGATTTCAGAGCATGTCCTTGCCATGACAAGGGCTCAGGCTAAGAAGTGCCTTCCTGAACCAGTGGTGGATCTTGGAACAATAGACCAACCACAACCCAAGAGAAGGAGCAAGAGAGGAAAGGCTGAGCCTTCCACCTTGCCCCAGGTTGAGGATCAAGTTTCAGAGGAAACTGATTCTGCAGTCCAAGAGGAGACTGTCTCTGAGGAACTTGAACCTGACCAGGTTGAGTTTCTGGGGACAGGGGGACCCTCAAGGGCAGACCTGAGGCAGGCTCAATTAGATTGCCCTTCCCTTGAACCCCTCAGACAGCAGGCTGCTGCTGAGGCTGCTGGGGATGCCCAAGGTACCCATACTGTGTATTGGGATGATGGACTCCTTTACTCAGAGGCTAGAGACCCCAATCCTGGCATGACCAGGAGGTTGGTTATACCTCTGAAGTTTAGGGGGTTCCTCCTTACCTTGGCCCATGATATTCCCCTTGCAGGACACTTAGGCCAGAACAAGACATGGGACAGGCTTGTCTCACACTTTGACTGGCCTCATATGTCAGAAAATGTCAAGGAGTTTTGTCGCTCCTGTGTCACTTGCCAAGCCAGTGGTAAGTCAGGTGGCACAACAAAGGCCCCCCTAATACCACTACCTGTGGTGGGGGTTCCCTTTGAAAGAGTTGGAATTGATATTGTGGGTCCAATGGACCCCCAAACAGCATCTGGGAACAGATTTATACTGGTGGTAGTGGATCATGCCACCAGGTATCCAGAGGCTATTCCCCTGAGGACCACCACAGCACCTGTGGTGGCAAAAGCCCTCATTGCAGTTTTCTCAAGAGTGGGCTTCCCAAAGGAGGTGTTATCAGATAGGGGCACCAATTTTATGTCCAGCTATCTGAAAGCAATGTGGAAGGAGTGTGGGGTAAACTACAAGTTTACCACCCCCTACCATCCACAGTGCAATGGGCTTGTGGAGAGATTTAACAAGACCCTAAAAGGCATGATAAAGGGATTACCAGAGAAGCTCAGGCGGAAATGGGACATTCTTTTACCTTGCCTGCTCTTTGCTTACAGAGAGGTCCCACAGAAGGGGGTTGGCTACAGCCCTTTTGAACTTTTGTTTGGCCACCCTGTGAGAGGTCCATTGTGTTTGGTGAAGGAAGGATGGGAGTTACCTCTCAAAAAGCCTAAACTAGACATAGTGGACTATGTACTTGGTCTCCGCTCCAGGATGGCTGAATACATGGAAAGAGCATCCAAAAACCTGGAGGCCAGCCAAGAATTACAAAAAGCTTGGCATGACCAAAAGGCTGTACTGGTAGAGTTCCAACCAGGACAGAAGGTGTGGGTACTGGAGCCAGTGGCCCCAGCAGCACTCCAGGACAAATGGAGTGGACCCTATCCTATCATTGAGAAGAAGGGGGAAGTCACTTACTTGGTTGACTTTGGAACACCCAGGAGCCCTCACAGGGTAATCCATGTGAACCGTTTGAAAGCATTTGTGGACAGGGAGGACATGAGCTTGCTCATGGCCACAGATGGGGATCAGGAGGAAGAGAGTGACCCTCTCCCAGACCTGCTTTCCCAGAACCCTGATGATGGTTCAGTTGATGGAGTAGCCTTGGCAGGCAGCCTCACTGACCAGCAACAGGTGGACTGCAGACAAGTTTTGCAGGCCCACAGGCATTTGTTTTCACTCACACCCAGCCAGACTGACTGGTGTACCCATGTAGTGGACACTGGTGACAGTCTGCCTGTGAAGAATAAGATCTACAGGCAACCTGACCATGTCAGAGATTGCATCAAGGCTGAGGTGCAAAAGATGTTAGAGCTTGGAGTGATTGAGCCATCAGAGAGCCCATGGGCCAGCCCAGTAGTCCTTGTGCCAAAACCTCATACCCAAGATGGAAAGAGAGAAATGAGATTTTGCGTGGACTACAGGGGTCTCAATGCTGTCACTAGAACAGATGCTCACCCCATTCCAAGAGCAGATGAGCTCATTGACAGATTGGCTTCTGCCAAGTTTCTGAGCACATTTGATCTGACAGCTGGCTACTGGCAAATCAGATTAGCTGAGGAGTCAAAAGCCAAAACAGCATTCGCTACCCCTAGTGGACATTATCAGTTTGTGGTAATGCCCTTTGGTTTGAAGAATGCACCTGCCACTTTCCAAAGGTTGGTGAACCAAGTCCTTACTGGGTTGGATGACTTTTGTGCAGCATATCTAGATGATATTGCTGTCTTTAGCTCCACCTGGGAGGATCACCTGATCCACCTGAAGAAAGTTCTGGAGGCCCTGCAAAAGGCAGGCCTGACTATCAAGGCCACCAAGTGCCAGATAGGGCAGAGTAAGGTTGTATACCTGGGCCACCTAGTAGGTGGAGGTCAGGTTCAGCCACTGGAGAGCAAAATCCAGGCCATACAGGACTGGGCTCCTCCAGTTACCCAGACACAAGTCAGAGCCTTCTTGGGCCTGACTGGGTATTACAGAAAGTTTGTGAAAAACTATGGGTCTATAGTGACACCATTAAATGACTTGACATCCAAGAAGATGCCAAAAAAGGTTCAGTGGACAGTTAGCTGTCAAAAGGCATTTGATGACCTGAAGAAGGCCATGTGCTCTGCACCTATCCTGAAGAGTCCTGACTACTCCAAACAGTTCACTGTACAGACAGATGCTTCTGAGTTGGGGGTGGGAGCTGTGCTCTCACAACTTAATCAAGATGGTCAAGACCAGCCTATTGCTTTCATTAGCAGAAGGCTGACCCCTAGAGAGAAACGTTGGTCAGCCATTGAGAGGGAGGCCTTGGCTGTGGTTTGGGCCCTGAAGAAGTTGAGGTCCTACTTGTTTGGAATTCACTTCCTAGTTCAGACCGACCATAAGCCCCTCTTGTGGCTCAATCAGATGAAGGGTGAAAATCCCAAACTGCTCAGGTGGTCCATTTCCCTACAGGGGATGGACTTTACAGTGGAGCACCGCCCAGGGACTGACCATGGTAATGCAGATGGTCTCTCCAGGTACTTCCACTTAGAACATGAAGACTTATCTGGTCAAGGTTAGTTTAATGTCCCTGCGTTTGGGGGGGGGTTGTGTAGGAGAGTAGGGTCTGCTATCCTATGGTCACCCCAAATTTTAGCTTTTTGCTTCACTGGTTTTCGACTACTGAGGCTGTGGGCCTGCTGATCAGACCCCCAGCCTGCTGTTCTCTCACTAAATTAATCATACATGTGCTATAGGCACATACCACAATTGGAAATGGACTCCTTGTCAGCCCCTGTATAATGCACTATAGGTGCCCAGGGCATAGGGGCCACCAAGGCCTACCAGGGGCTGCAGCATATCTTTTGCCACCCCTGGCTGGTTCTTAAATTGACACAACTGGCTGATCACTCAGCTGGGGTAAGGTGGTGTAATCACCCCTTACTTAGATATAGTATACCTATATCTAAACCTATATCTGGACACATATAAACCTGTGAGCCACTCCTATGGAAGGCCTCATCAATCCTGGAGGCAGAGTGCGTGGTTTAATGTGAGATGGAGCTCTAGCATGAGCTGAGCCTGTCTGCAGCTGTCGGGAACAACTCCCTAAGCTGTTTCAGGATAATGCCATACCATATACTCTTAAGTGCCTTATAATCCTCGCGGTTATATAGCAACTCTGGTTTGGCTTTATCAAAACATGTCGTGTAAGGTGTCATACGATTTGGAATACTATCCCCTCGCCAGTTCTGGCGACGGGGATAGCATTCCACCCCTCTAGAGGGGTAAGACATGTTACTTTACTTTAATGCGGTTAATTTCTAAAAGGGCCTTAGATCCACAAAATGGATGCCTCTGCCACAGACAAGAGTCTGGACCCCTGCAGCTGACCGAAACTCAGCAGATGGGGCCTGGACAAAGGGTTTCCTGTCACAGGAGGGTGTCACCACCCTCCAGACAGGAGATAGTGGATTGTAGCAGGGAGGTCTGAAAGAAACCAGACACTGCCTGGGGCGCACAAGGCTGCCCCTTGCATAATCCGGCCAAACCGGTTCTGGGGCACTCCAGCCCTCGTGCCAGGGCGGCCTGGATCAAAGGAAAGGGGTGTATCCACCCCCTTCCTGGGTCCCACCCATAGGGGGGGACCTAGCAGGTAATCACACCCCCCAGATTCGAATAAGAGTGGGAGCAGTGCCAATGCACATCAGATTTCCTGGAAGAAACATTAGAAACGAAACTCTGGAGCCTTGGACCTCCATCTCAACGTGGAAGCCCGAAGAATCTCCCTTGTGGTCAAGGAGTGACCACCCTGCAGCAGCAGGCACCATCCAGCCCTCGACGTCTACTTGGTTGCAGTTCCCGCCGGAACTCGAGCGACTGAGATCGACGAGATCAAGCTTGCCTGCCTTCCAACAGCCCGATCCACAGTCCCTGCAGAGCTGAGACCCGTGGAGGCGACCGGAAGCGTGGGGCACGCCATCTTGAATTGACCACGAGACGCTGACCGTGCAGCCCACGAGTGACCCTCGAAGCTGTGCACCGGGGTTTGAGAAGCCCCAACCCTGAGCCACTCTTGCACCGAAGCTCACCCCTCTACACTCATCGAGTGCTGCGTGGGGCCCTTCTGCTACTTTTGGCTCAACGCGTTGGCCCGGTCACTTGCCAGCCGGCTAGTGGCCCCTGTGCTGACGAAAACTTGAAACCGACTTGTGAATCTGGTTGCTCCAGATCTGCACCAGCTCCCCTGAAAAGGAGCCCCCACTCTGACCTTCCTGGTTCGAGTGAGAAGCAATCTCCCGGTTCCGCGTGGATTGCTTTTGCCAAGTGTTGTTTGCTCCAATCTTCAAGCCGACAGCGCCGACGGGGAGAGCCTGCGTGGGACAGATCGTGACCTGCTCCTGGACGTCGTAGATGCCCCAGAGCCCACGTGACAGCGGAGAGAAGCACCGCGACAGCGACCTGATTGCGCCCGACATTGCCTGGTTCCGTCCTGGTTCCACCCTGGTCACTGCTGAGTGACCCAGACTCTGTCCCCTCTGCTTTCAGGTACTTTTCGACTTGAGTCCACCCTTGGACTCCACCGGACACTTCATCTTCAACCCGCCTGCAGCCCTTTCAGCTTCAAGCACCAAGAGCCTGCGTGTCAAAACCCGACGCCACTTCGACCCTGTGCACCCACTTCCTGTGGGTGAGGTAACTTTGCTCCGCCGGTGTTCCCACACTGGTGCACATCTCTAGGGTCTGTGCCTTAAGTTTTGTTCCTCTAGGTTCAGCGGAAGTGTCCTTAAACTCTAACTTTGTCATTTTTACGCACCATTGGTTAACATTGGTGCATGCGTGCGCTTTCCGCACTGCTCCCGAATCCCGTGGGCCTCTCCCGACTTCAGCACTGCTTGTCCTGACTGCTCCCAGCGATTCCCTAGGCCCTAGGCCTAACCACTGTTCGATTGGTATCTCTTATTCCACTTGTTTAGTATATGGTTTGAGTGGCCACCCGCCCTCATCCATAATTGTGCAACTTTGTATGTTTAAACTGTGCTTTTGATTTAACGCTTGTGCCCCTTTATTCATAAAGAATACTGGGGATTGTTTTTAGTAATAAACACATATATTTTTATAATATATACTTGTGTGGTGTCCTTTCATTTGATATTACAGGATTGTATGTGGTAAAACAGCTCGCTTAACACGACCTCTTAAGTTAAGCCTTTAGGCTGCTTAGTCCATGCTACCCCTAGGATAGCTTGTCTAACAAGGTTGACTTACAACCTGACACCATAAGGGATTGTTTGGTCTGATAATAGGTGGTTCCAGAATTGGAAACATCACCTATCAGGCCAACTTCTCACACTGCCACTCTCTTTGTGTGGGTCTGAAAGTTAAGTGAGGAGTCCATCCCCACTCCCAAGTTCTTAACTAGAGGCTTTGGCGTTGGCATCGTGCCCAGCGAAGCCGGCCACCAATGCTCATTCCAGAGGGCGGTGTTCTTCCCTACAAGCAAAACCTCTGTTTTGCTAGCATTGAGCTGCAGACAATTGTCTGCCATCCATTGGGCGACAGCTGCAATCCCATCTCTAAACCTAGTGGCTGATGTAGATGGCCCTTCAGCTAGGGTGATAACCAGCTGGGTATCATCTGCATATGACACCAGCGCTAGGTCCCACTCCTTTGCCACAACTGCCAGAGGTTGCAAATACAGATTGAACAAAGATGGACTGAGTGCAGAGCCTTGCGGAACCCCCTGACCGATAGAGTGAGACTGAGAGATGTATGGTGGTGCCGAAACCCGAAAAGCTCTCTCCTCTAGGAATGATCAGAACCACTCTAAGGCAGATCCCGTAATCCCTACTGCCTCCAGCCGATACAGAAGAATGTCATGTGATACCGTATCAAAGGCAGCGCTGAGATCTAACAGGATCAGCGCTGCACTCTCACCGGCATCAAGGATCATCCTTAAGTGTTCAGTAGTGGCAAGAAGAGCGGACTCAGTGCAATGGCCAGGCCTGAACCCGTTTTGAGACGGATCCAGAATGTCATTATGGCTCATGTATTGAGTTAAAGCATTATTCACTGAGCCTCAGCCATCTTGGCCTCCCACGGGAGGAGGGAGATTGGCCTAAAGTTTTCTAGTTTTGACAGATCCAGTGAGGGCTTCTTGATGATAGGCGATACCCAAGCCTGTTTCCAGGCCCTGGGGACTTTGGCAGTGGAAAAGGACAGGTTAAGTATGTCGCCGAGCGGCTGTTGAAAGTGCGCTAGGGACTCCATGAATTGAGCCGGCCTCCTAGGGTCCGAAGGAGATCCCGAATTCACTTTCCTACATAATTTAGCTAGCTTTTCACCAGAGATCTCTGGAATAGTTGCTAAGGTGGTGCCACCAACCCTGGTATCTGCAGAAAAATGTGGGTCCGGAAAATGCTGCGGAAAGGTCTTATAGATTTTTTGCACTTTTTCAACAAAGAAAATGGCTAGTTCTTCGCACTGATGTGCAGAGGTTAAATTAGATACTCTGGATCTGGAGTTCTTTAGCTCTTGCACAATTTAAAAAATACATTTAGTGGGATTAGGACTGGTTTTTATTTCCTCTGCATAAAATGTAGCACGTGCAGAAAAGATCGCTTTATGATACAGCTTTATTTTAGCCAAATAAATTGCTTTATCCCCCTCTTTATAATCCCTTCTCCATGTCCGCTCGGCTCACTTGCATTGCTTCCTCAATGCTCGCAGAGCCTCGCTGTACCATGGATTAGAAATGGACCTGCGCCCCTTAGTCCATTTGACTGGAATGAAAGCGTCCAGACCTCTTACAATCCAATCACAAAAGGCAGTGTACGCCACCTCCGGATCAGTTATGTCCTCCAGGGAAAACATCCCTAGAAAAGCATGAAAATCCTTCAATTTGAGTTTATGCCAAGGCCTTTTTAAGACCCTATTTACCTCCTCCACCGAGAAAGGCTCAGGAATCTCCATGCTGACTCTAACCAGGAAGTGGTCAGTCCAGCCCATAGGCTTAGGCATATCCACTTTCACTTGCGGAATATTTGAGAACACTGGGTCCAAAATATGCCCGGCCAAGTGCGTGGCGCCCTTAATCAGCGGATCTAGCTGTAGGGCGGCCAGGTCCGCCAACAGACTACGGATAGTTGGATCCTGGGTCTGATCAAAATGGAGATTCAGGTCCCCCAAAATTGTCAAATTGGCAGATCCCACCACTAGCGAGTTAGCTGCTTCTAGCAAAGCCTCAATAAACTTCGAGGCAGGCACCGGTGGGCGGTAGATAAATAGTCCTGAAAGTGTAAAATGTGCACTAATAGCAATCTTAAAACGGGCACATTCACCATCACATATCTGTTCCTTAATAAAGGAACAGGGGTATTGAGCTTTATATATTACTGCAATACCACCGCCTCTTGAGTCCCTATTTAGCATCTCAATCAGATATCCTGAGGGGAGAGTAAGATTCACTATTTCTGTCATATCGTCATCTCGTAGCCAGGTTTCACAGATAAAAAACACATCAGGGGATTCTTCAGCAATAAGTGTCTGTACTTCCAGATAGTGTTTGGCAAGTGATCTGACATTTAATTGGAAAACCGTGATCTGTACGTGATTCTCCAGTCCCCTGGCTCGTCTCACTCGGCCAGGTACTGGGGCAGCAAAGTTGCATATGGTACAGGTCAAACATGTCTCCCCTAGTTGTTTCGGCAGTCTCCCACACATCTCCCCACCTGGGTTCAGAGTTAAAAGTACCTCTCTATCATAAATAAGGGGCTCCAGCAGCACTCGACCAGGAGAACTGGCGAGAGGCGATGTCCTGGTGATGACGGGCGCAGACGGGCTTGCCTTTGGCGCGCCCGCTGCGCCCGCCCGCTGCACGGACGTTTGGTGGTGCCATAAGTAGAGGAGAGAGGGGGGCAGGCATCTAAAAACAACTAGACCGTCACCCCAAACTGGTCTGAATATGGCGCCTAGGCCCGCGTGAGACCCTGAACAGCTCCTAGTCAGCTGCAGGGTTCGCGGTAGCAGTGCGGGAGGGAGTAAACACCGCGTGGGGTAAGTGCAGGGCAAAAACAGCAGTAGATTTTTAAAAGCAAACAATTTTTACAAAATTAGCAATCAATTTAAAAAAATGTAAGCACACTCCTAGCTTTCCAGGCAGAGCCTCAGGAAAGTGTCTAATGAATCTAGCTGGCGTGCGAAGTCACAGCGCGATTTAAACAGCCTCAAATTGCCTGGAGGGCGGGCATCTAAAAACAACTAGACCGTCACCTCAAACTGGTCTGAATATCGCACCTAGGCCCGCGTGAGTCCCTGAACAGCTCCTAGTCGGCTGCAGGGTTCGCGGTAGCAGTGCGGGAGGGAGTAAACACCGCGTGGGGTAAGTGCAGGGCAAAAACAGCAGTAGATTTTTAAAAGCAAACAATTTTTACAAAATTAGCAATCAATTTTTAAAAATGTAAGCACACTCCTAGCTTTCCCGGCAGAGCCTCAGGAAAGTGTCTAATGAATCTAGCTGGCACGCGAAGTCACAGCGCGATTTAAATAGCCTCAAATTGCCTGGAGGGCGGGCATCGAAAAACAACTAGACCGTCACCCCAAACTGGTCTGAATATGGCGCCTAGGCCCGTGTGAGTCCCTGAACAGCTCCTAGTCGGCTGCAGGGTTCGCGGTAGCAGTGCAGGAGGGAGTAAACACTGCGTGGGGTAAGTGCAGGGCAAAAGCAGCAGTAGATTTTTAAAAGCAAACAATTTTTACAAAATTAGCAATCAATTAAAAAAAATGTAAGCACACACCTAGCTTTCCCGGCAGAGCCTCAGGAAAGTGTCCAATGAATCTAGCGCGACTACACAAATTCCTCCCACCCCTAGAGGTGACCCCACCACCTACACAGACCACACAGCAGGAAACACACATCACCTCGGCTGTCTCCTAGGACCCCCTCGAACAACACATGGAAATCCAACGCCGTGTGTTGGGTTGCCAGGTGGGGTTGGCTGATCAGCAGTGGGTGAGTTTCGAGCTTGTGGCAGCCAAACTAGATGCCATACGTGGGTGTCTGAGTCCCATCAGGGACCACTTACAGTCCCTAACAGACACACACTGTCCGCACCATGCTCCATGACAATCCTTGACTGACATCGCTCGGGCCATCTCTCGGATACAAGAAATGTGTAGTCAGACAGGCACCACTGATGACATCGCAGAGTTGACACAGATGCACAGTACAATTGAGACCATGGAGCAGATGCAGGCTGGAAGTATGGCTGCCACGGCTGAACACCAGTGAGATGTAGCTGGGTTCTTCCATGCCTTGCAATTCATCATCCTGCGTTTGCTGCCACTGAGCCGGGCCCAGATGACTGCAGCGGGAACTGCGACACACACCTCTCCGACCCCTGATCTGTCAGTGGCACATAGTGATGCAGCCCTATCGCCATCGCACCCTGATGTGTCAGTGGCACCCAGTGATGCAGACATTACCCCGACACACATACTGGACACACCGACACTTAGGAAGTATCAAAGGACTAAGATGTGGATGGTAATTAGCATGTGAGGAAGGAGGTAGTTGCCTCCTCCACCTCCATATGACCTGTCCCTGCCTGGTTCTGCCCTATGCACCATGCCCTGGGACAACACCTTCCACTGACCCCCAGACCACTCAGCGACATACACCTGGACCACAACATGAACTGGCATATCTTCACTGATGGACAATAACACAGCACTTCTGCAGCGGACTGCACTCTCCCTCTCCCAAATCACTTACCAATCCCCAGCGGACTCTGGTTGGCCCACCACTGGGCTTGCATGTAATGTGGGCTTGGCATGGCCATGTACAGCTCTGGAATGCACCGGAATGTGAATAAAACATTTGGAATCACAGAAATGTGTCATTACTATGTTCACTCAAGTGTGAAAGTATGGATGTATGTATGGACAATGATTGCACAAGAAGATACACCTGTGTAAATGACATCAATGCGCTTGTTGAACCCTGAGCCACATGGGCAGTTGGATGTCTGTGAAGGTGAGTACTAGCTATGGCCTCCTTGCACATTAACAATGATCTCGCTACCCCCCAACGTAGGCACACATCCATTTATTGAATGGGACTGTGTATAGGAATGACCAAATCGGTAGCAGGCCAGAAGTGGTGTCCTACATCACATGTGTCACCAGAACTTCATGTTGCATACCTACTCACACACATCTGTGTGGACACAATCTTTTTCGATTCAAAGCATTGCTCCACATGGTCAGAGGTTGGACACCATACTCACATTGCTGGAGACACGTAAGTGCACAGGCCTGCCAGCAACAATCCCAAACACATTGCTTGGTTCACAGAGGTGGAGCAGGAAAAAGGGACCCACCCCGTTATACAGGTGTCACTCAGTTCCTCCCTGTGCAGGGACGATGCTCATTGTGGCACACGATTTGTACATCTAATCAACACTCATCACATTTGGACAGTAGTGACGTTTCAGAGACTTTATTGGCATGTGCCTGACAGAACGGACAAGGCAAGGGCCACAACATGCAGGAACATGCTTGAGACACGTACACGCAGCATGGGAACCTGTCAAGGTGCAAGACATGGTGCTGCAAAAATTTACACAAATCATTACGGATGGCAACGGTCTCACCCCACCTTGCCTTGCTGGATGAGTCATGTGATGTTTGACTTCTGTCCATTGCCCCGTGTCACAGCCCATGGGGTCTGCATAGTGCTGTACCAACGGACAGCCCCAATTGTCTGCTCTGCTGACAGTGATCAGGTGGGAGGATCCGACAAGGTCACATGTTGTGATACATTGCCATGTGTTTACTTCCCCCCAGCAGTATGTCCGATTTGGGAACGTTGCCAAACGACGCTGTGCTGCCCCGAACATGGAAGTGCCTTACCTTGCACAGGTGTGTGTACACATGCGTCCATGAATGCCAGCGCAGCTTCATGTGCAATGTGTTCCAATAGTACGTCGTTGTCGGGTTCAAGGAACACCAGGGTGACCCAATCCATTAACTGGTCCGGGCAGATGTGCTCAGTCCATGCCGTTTCCCCAATCCGAAGCACAGCCCAATAGGGTAGCGCCGCAATGTGGTCACTGCACACAAGGAGTTGTGCAATCTCCCATGCACAACTGCCAGCACATACGCTAAAGATCAGTGCATTCCATGCACGGGTATCCCAGTGACACTCCTGTTTGTGGGCCAACAGGGGGCGCACTGTCAGGTCATAATCCAAATCAGCTAGCAGACCTCCATGGGGCACTCAAATGTGCATGATCGACAGTGGAATCAGGGCTGGATGCAGGTGACGTAGGCAAGATGGAAACTCAGACGGTAACTGATTCGCAACACAGCCATTGGCACAGATCCCAACAGATGCAGCATTCATACACGGTACAGTTCCACATGACAGGGGTTGTGCATGTGCCCGGGAATACCTGCCATTGCGATGGAAGGTCTCATAGCACCGGCACTCTTCAGACCGGTGGCAGTTCTGTGGACAATATGCCACAGCTCTGGGCAATGAGTCATATGTGTGTGCAACGTTTGAACGTATGGGTAGTTTTGGACCACTTTGTCAGGGACAT
This sequence comes from Lissotriton helveticus, assembly GCF_964261635.1. NCBI lineage: Eukaryota > Metazoa > Chordata > Amphibia > Caudata > Salamandridae > Lissotriton > Lissotriton helveticus. Next base: position 1,819,417,147 of record NC_136057.1, read on the forward strand.
CCCTTGCAGGTGTAGGTTGTGCAGGGACAAGTGTGTGTGGGGTGTGGGCACGTTGGTCTTTCATTAGCGCAGTTCATGGTGTGGGAATCATCGGAGGCTGGTTTGGTATCTCACGCAGGGTGTGCTAGCCGCATTCAGGAAAGAGGGTCAGTTGGCCTTCTGCCTTGTGTGTATGGACAATGGAGCTTTCATTCCTAATTTTAGTCTGACTACTGCTTGCATTTCGGAGATGTGATGTGGCCTTCGCGCTGACTTTGATACCAGGCCTGTGATTTGTGGTGCACGAATTTCGAGACACATGCAGCTGTTGCATATTTGTATGGGCCAATGGCACGATTGGCATTGAGCTGCTTGTTCAGTCTCTCTCTTTCTCTCTCTTTCTCTCTCTCCCTGTCCTTTGCTGAGTGCCTGACACACCTTCTTATCTTGGATATTGTCTTCCAGGCTGTGACTCACAGATTGTCCAGGGATGCCTCAACATGAATCTTCACAATAGTTGTTTGGAGACAAATTAGTATGTGGCTTTTTGTTTGGTCTTTCAATGGTGCAAGAATGACTCAGGATTTCTGTACTCACATGTGTGTTGATTGTGCGACATCAGGCAGGTGCTTTTTTCCATGTTTTCAGGCTGTTGATGAGCAGTGTCTTGGTCCGGTGCTGGTGGGGTGTGCCCAGGGAGGGTACCCGTGGAGGGGTTCCTTTGGGTGGTGGCCGTGGGTGTTGTGGCCCTCTTGGGTGTCCATCCCCCATGATCAGTGGCTCCATGGCTTCTGTTGTTCTTCATGTGTGGCTGTGGGCTGGGCTCCCTTTTGTGATGCAGGCTGTGGTCTGACTTTGCACCAGGTCAGAACAGGTGTTAGTTTGCTGCTGCTAACACACCTTATCGCATGTTTTGTGTTTTTATTGCCGATCTGGCTGGTGATTGAGAATGTTGCTGAGTGGTGTTGTAACGGGTACGCCTATTCTGCATCTCATTAGCGATAGTTGTGGGGTTCATCTGTGGCGATGATTTTTGTGGCTGCTATCACAGATAAACTGGTGCTATGGGCTGTTAGCACTAGCTTGTGAATGGGGTGATACATTTATCGTGACTTTGGCTTAGATAAAGTGCAGTTAACTCGGCGATAGCTTCCTGAGAATATGCCCCTCTGTATGCCTGTCTGGCACAACATCCGTCCTACAGGCAGAAAGCTGGTAGCAGCACTCCCGCATCATTGATGGCAGCATCCGAACCTAAGCCTTAGCCCGTGTCTCTTAGTGTGGCAGCCGCTGCAATCATGGTGTAAAACAGTGAATCTGAATTGGATTCGTCTCAGCCACAAACTAGTACCAAATTGTTGCAGGCAACTGAGCAAAGTGGACAACAGGAGTTGCAGCCAGCAATCGTATATCTTCCTGAAGTTGCAGCAGAACATGAAGTTGAGCTTCCTGCTGAGCAAGATGTACCTAGCTTCTAGATCTCGAGCAAGAAAAAGGAAGGGTACCCCACCATCTTCTCAAAGCTACCCTTCTGATGATCTGGATATAGACTGGAGCCCGACTGATTCCGAGACATGCCAGGAGAGACAAGGGAAAATGAAAGTTCCTGAAAACCTTACAATTATGGAAGGGGATGAGGATCACTTGCCAGTCATTGTCATGGAAGCTGGCTCAAAGGACACCAACATTACCCCTCCTATTCAACCTGCTCCGAGGGATTTGGCACTGGTACAACCACCACCAGCTCACATATTTGGAAGACTCCTGCTGAGACTTGCAACCACCACTACCTCAGTTAAAATAGGCACTGCAGAGAGGAAATCAATGACACACCCACCTACCTCCAGCTCTTCCTCAGGAATTGGCAGTGGCACACTAAGAACATTCTCCTCCCCAGTTTGGGAGTTTTTACGATTAGTAAGCAGGAGGATAACATTGCAATATACTCCATTTACCACGTGAGTGTTCGTTGAGGTAAGTCTGGATCATGTTATGGTACTGGAGGCCAAATGACCCATATGGAAAAACATCATGCAATCTGGATTTGTTGCAAAGTCATCCTGTGCCCTGGGCACCCCCAACTTTTTGCTCACTGATACTCGTGGTAACTTACTCTGACTGGCCCTGGGCTCTGCCTAATCAGGCCCGTGGCGAGTGCTATGCTGAAAGAGACACATTAGAATACAGTTAAAACACCTACATACACTAGGGTACACAATGGTATGGTGGGGTACCCCTGTGATTGGCATGACCTACCCTATAGGCCCCTAGTATATAATAGGGCTGGGTGATTGAAGCTACCTAGAAATCCCTAGTACCCTAGGGCATGGCAGTTTAGAGGCCAGCAGCTTTTTCTGCACTTGTATGTGTGCACTGCTGAAACCTGGGGTCAGTTTAAAAGCAGCCCTGGGTGCCAGGACTGCCTTTAAAAAGTACATTGTGTCCAAACTTGACTTTGGTGTTTGGGGCACTTAACAATGAATAACCTACAATATTGTGGCATATTAGGGACCCCAGGGTCTCCCTTAGGTATACCAGAGGTGGGGGGTCACTTATTTATAAGGTACACCCTTATAAAATGAGTTTTAACATGCCTGGATAAAGTGAAATTTCACATTTCACTCCCCACATTGTAGTAAAGTGCTGCTCAAATTCGACTTTGATGCTAGGAGCACTGTGAAGGGAGAAAATGCAATATTTCTACAGATTCAGAACCGCTAAAGTCTCCCCTAGTTGCACATGGATTGGGGTTCCTGTAGATATGAGGCAAGTAACTATAAAATATGTTTTTGTAAGTCCTGGTGCTGGAAAAATGGCCCAAGTCATTTTTCCTTTTGCAAATCCCCTGATACATAGGTTCACATGGTAGGAAGTTATTGATTAATAATTCTTGATAGGAGGGGGATAGAATTGCCATTCAAGATTACCCAGAATCGTATTAATAAATCCAACAATATCATATTGTTGCATTTCTCCTAAAGTGTACATACAAGAAGTTATACGACTTTTTTGTTTGCAAGTCCAAATTCAACCTTCTAGTGGTCTGCCCTGATTGGTCAGATTTAAGTGGATTAGCCAGGCTGCCTTGAAGAGGTGATAAAGATCCCCAGGGGTTAACCAGCTCTGCTGGCAGGGCAGTGTGCTGTTCCATAGAAATTCCAGGCCTGGGGAAGGAGTCATAAACTATGTTCTAAAAGAGGAGAGTAGAGACCATTGTCATTTACAGTTCTGAACTTCCCACCTTAGGCAGATGGTAGGATTAAAGAAGGTATGAGCAGATGCAAGGGGAGAGTCTAAGGAAATTAGCCATCCTAGAGGTGTGTTTAGCCAGCTCTTACCTCCTTGCTGGAAAATCACCCATCATGGATTTGGAAGATTTGATGCACTCTGAGACAAAATAATGCCATGCCCTACAGGATGTGGTCATATCTTGGAGGAGTTACTCTACTCCCACTGGTCAGAAGTGACCTCCTGCTTCACCCAGAGAACTAGGAATAAGTATAAGAGAGGGGCAGAGCCCTCCATATCTGCTGCTGGAAACTTACTCGAGCAAGAAGTGCCCTGTTGTGAGGTTTTGCTGTGCAAAGATTTCTAAGGCCTGATCTCTGATGACTGCACCATCTGAAACTACAGCCCTGTGGATTATCTTGCTGAAAAATAACTAAAGAGTGGACTCCCTAAAAGCTACAGGTTAAAAGAGCGAATCTGGAACATCACCAACTAAATCTACACCTTGGAGAACTACCAGTGGATTTGTTAGGGTTTAGTACTAGTGGATTGTGGGAACTGAAGTCCTCAACTTTCAAGGTCCATCTTGGAGCTTCCAGACCCTTGGAGTGAGTTTAAGACATTTTGGGACCCCTTGAGGAACTTCAGGAAAGAAGTTCAAGAAGTTTGGAGAACTTTGGGGCAACTTTGAAAAAAAGCTCCATAGAGGGACTGGCTCAACCTTCAACCTCGAACTGGCCAAGCCAACCACGGTGCACTGCACCCCAGTGTTCCGGTGCACATCCGATACAAACCCCGGCACACTCTCCCTCACAGCAGCCGATGCTCCCGCATTGCGTACCCACTCCCAAGCCTGTCACCTTCTGCCAGCATTGAGGAGAGGTGGCACTGCACCAAAAAAACAAGTGTGACCACTTCTTCCTCAAAAGAAATGGAGCAGGGCTGTATCCCTTGATGGCGCCGGCGAATGCAAGGTCAGCGGCTTGTAGCAGCCGCACTGGTACAGCCGCTTGCTCTCTGGTGGCCTCAGATATGGCGCTGGGGTGGAAAAATAGAATAGAAGGAAAAGAAGCAGAACGTAAAAACTAAAGGAAATAGAAAGTGAAACAAAAAAAGTTCAAAAAGTCACAGAAAAGTTAATCAAAAATCAAAAACTTAAAATACACAAACACAAAGACACATTGGTAAAAGAAAGTAAATGAGGGGTGGATCAGTGAGATAGAGGTAGGATGGGGGTAAAGCAAAAGGGCCGCGCCATTGCGAACTGCGCGGTGCCGATCCCGCTGATTTTTCAGCATGGGAGCATGGATCACGCTACTTTCATGTAAAAAAAGAGTGTGAACGGGCGGACAAGCACTTTCACCCATTAGCAGAGTTCATCAGAATCTTGTTGAGTTTGTGTGGCACTTCGCGGAATTTTGTGAAGTAAAACTCTGCGAGTTCCACACAGACTGAATATTCTTCCAACTACTTAAATTATTGCCTTGTAACAGCCTTCATCATTCAGTTGTCGATGAGTTTCCTCTGTATGTAGATTCTTGTCCCACAGCACTATATTCTCACCCGTGTCAGATGGTTTGATTACACAGTCAGTTCTTGGACTCAGTGTGCGGAAATTTCTCATTTTGGACCAGCTCAAATTCCATAATTTTTTCTGCTTTTGTACACTTGTCTCCTTAGATGTTTCAATTGCTTCACTTTTACCTTGTGGAACACATCAATAGCATCGTAGAGTAGTGTCAGAATGGATCTTGACATTGGTTTAACTCAGTTTCACTTCTTAAGTTTTTGTTTAAGCCACATTTCATTCAGAGTCTCGGTAATTTCTTTTGTATCTCTTTCCCTCATTTTGTTCTTTACCAGGTCACCCTCTCTGTACAGGTCATATGCATCACAGAGCCCCTCAGTATTCCCCTACTGCATAGGGAAAATTGCTGCTTGAGGGGCCCTTTATATAAGTATCTATTTTGCTGGGTTTTGTATTTTCATGGACTTTGACCAGTTTCAACTTTCTGGTAAAACTGAACAAATCTTTTCTAGCTTGGGTGTAGTTAAATTGACTTGTTGGGCAGAAGGAAAAATCAAGGCTGAGCATTTTCATTTCCTTTTGTATCAGTTCTTTATCTCTCAGATTGATAATGGTATCATCAGTTATAACATGTAGGATTTGTACCTACCCCTTCCTCTGTTCAATTTGCCCCCATTTCTGCTTCCTCTTTCTCTCCCTCTTTGTTCGTATTCTCCATCTCTTGGTTTTGGTTGTCTGGGTGCTGCAAGTGGCTCTTGTTGCAGCACCCTGTCCTCATTTAAATAGGTTCTACAAACAATTGGATTATCTTAGGTGCTTACAGGCTCTTGTCCAATATCCAAGCTCATGATTGAGCTACTCTCTGACACTCCACCATTATGTGTCTCCACAGTTATCTGAGCCCTCTCTGTGGTTATAGTGTAAATAAATGTTCTTGCAAATGTGTACACTCGTCCATTGTCATAGTCCATTTTGTCTCTTGGAATTTCCTATGTTTCTGCTTTTTTATGTCATCCTCGTACTGTTGTACTCTTGTCTTTATCTTTTCTTTGAAAGTTTTACCTTCCAGGTTTGTCTTTACACATGTCCAATTGTTTTTTAAGAACTTCAACTTGTTGCACAGGCTCCTCGTGTTCTTTTCATGCATTGGTGATCAATATTGTGATCATCCCTTTTGAACAGCTGGCATTGTTTTCAACCTATTGTTGTAAAAGATCATCACTTAAGCTCTCATGCGTTCTATGGAAAACCAGACCTAACTATAACCAACTAGTGGCACCAAAAAGAAAACAAATGTTAAAGTAACGATGTAGTTAGGTGAAAATGTATGTGACAAAGTAATTTTTTTAACTTAAAAAGAACATGGAATTTCTCCAGTTATAGTTATCTCAAGTAACTATAACGTGTGCCCTACCTGAAAGACCTGCACTGTCTCCCCATCAACAAGAGGATAACCTTTAAGCTCCTCACCCACGCTCACAAGGCACTCCACCACACCAGACCAGCGTACCTCAACAGAAGACTCGGGACCTACACCCCCGCCCGCCAGCTCCGCTCCGCAGACCACGCCCTCGCCATCGTCCCCCACATCTGAAGAGTGACCACCGGCGGGAGATCATTCTCCCACCTCGCCGCCAAGACATGGAACACCCTCCCCATTCGCCTCCGACAAACCGAAGACCTTCTAACCTTCAGGAGACTCCTCAAGACCTGGCTCTTCGAACATTAGCAGCTTCCCCCCACCCCCCAGCGCCTTGAGACCCTCATGGGTATGTAGTGCACTTTACAAACGCTATGATTGATTGTTTGATTGAAAATAACTATAGCTTGTGCCCTCGCCAGGGCATGGCCAAGATGGTGGTTGGTGGGGATGTGTTTGACTTAAGCTCCACACCGGACCCTAAATATTACTGCTCCTCTTGGCCCTCAGAATCTCCCCGGTGCTGACATTACAGGCTGCAGAGCATTCCCCAACACTGAGCCGACTGCAGAGATGGAGACTATCATTCAAGGGGTCGATCAAGAGCTGGGGTGCTCGGCTGCCTGTATCGGTCTGGAGTGGGGTGAACGGCCATGGTGTGTGAACCCTCCAAAACAGGCCCGTGCAGGATATGAAGATCCCACTGAGTGAGTATGGCAGAGCAGCTACTCAACCCCCTGCTGCACAGAACGGTGAGATGAAGGACTCAATTGCGAGCTGCCACAAAGGCGGCGCTGGAGCTCAAGGCGCGCCCAGTTCCTGATAGGTGAGTCATGGCCTACTGAAACGGGACGCACCAGTGGCCCCTCCCCCTGTGACAAGGAGTGTAACAAACCGGGAGCACAGGGGACTGCCCCAGCTAGGGAGACCAACTGGCATTGGTGCAAATTCAGGACGGTGAGTGTAAAAATTCAGGACAAAGGGTCAAAATTCAGGACACAAATTCAGGACAGGAGGTCAAAATTCAGGACAATAGGTACGTTTTACAGACACATCAGAGGTTGCGCAATAGTATATAAGTAAGCCCAGCCATTTCCAAACATATTCAACCATTTGCAAACCTATCCATCATGTATCCTTCCATCTATCATTTCACTCATCCATCCCTTCATCCATCCCCTCATCCATCCTTTCACTCATCCTCCATTATCCATCCATCCATCCATCCACCCTTTCACCCTATCCATCTGTACACTTATCCATCCACTCTTCATCCCATCCATCCATTCACTCATCCATTCAGCCATTTACCCTTTCACCAATCCAGCCATCCTTTCACTTACTAATCCTTCCACCCATCCACTCTTTTAGTCATCCATCCATCCTCCCTTTCTCTCTCCATCGACCCTTTCACTTAGCCATCCTTCCTTCCATCCATCCATCCACCCACCCATCCATCCATCTACTCATCCACTCATGAATCCATCCATTGACCCTATCACTCATCCATCTATCATTTCACTCCTTCACAGATCTATTCATCCTTTTTTCCATCTACCCTTCCTTTCACTCACTCATCCATCCTTGCATCCACCCTTTCACTCATACGTCCATTCATTCACCCTTGCACTTATCAATCCATCAATCCATCCATCATTTCACTAATCCACCTACCCACCCATTATCCACCCAACCATCCACCCACCCAACCATCCACCCACCCACCATCCACCCACCCACTCATCCATCCATCCATCCTTTCACCCACCCACTCATCATCAATCCATCCTTTCACCCACCCACTCATCATCCATCCATCCATCCTTCCACCCACCCACTCTCCATCCATCCATCCTTTCACCCACCCATCATCCATCCATCCATCCTTTCACCCACCCATCATCCATCCATCCATCCATCCATCCATCCATCCATCCGTCCTTCCCCTCATCATCCATCCATCCTTCCCCTCATCATCCATCCATCCTTTTCCCTCATCATCCATCCATCCTTTTCCCTCATCATCCATCCATCCATCCTTCTACCCACCCACTCATCATCCATCCATCCTTCCCCTCATCATCCATCCATCCTTCCCCTCATCATCCATCCATCCTTTCACCCACCCCCTCATCATCCATCCATTCCCTCATCCTCCATCCATCCATCCTTTCACCCACCCCCTCATCATCCATCCATCCACCCTTCCCCTCATCATCCATCCATCCACCCTTCCCCTAATCATCCATCCTTTCACCCACCCCCTCCTCATCCATCCATCCATCCATCCATCCCCTCATCATCCATCCATCCATCCTTCCCCTCATCATCCATCCTTCCCCTCATCATCCATCCATCCATTCTTTCACCCACCCATCCATCCATCCTTCCCCTCCATCCATCCCCTCATCATCCATCCATCCCCTCATCCATCCATCCTTCCCCTCATCCATCCATCCTTCCTTCCCCTCATCAATCCATCCCCTCATCCATCCATCCTTCCCCTCATCCATCCATCCTTCCCCTCATCCATCCTTCCTTTCATCCATCATCCATCCTTCCTCACCCATCCACCCATCCCATCCATTTATCCTTCCCCTCATCCATCCATCCTTCCCCTCCATCCTTCTCCTCATCCATCATCCTTCCTCTCATCCATCTTTCCCCTCATCCATCATCCAGCTACCCTTCCACCCATACATCCAGCTATTTACATTTTCTCTCCATCCTTCCCCTCACTCATCAATCCATCCATCCTCTCTCATTATCCATGTAATCAATCTTTCATTCATCCATTCACCCTTTCACTAATTCATCCAGCCATTCACCCATCCCTTCACTTACTTACTCGCCCACCTTTCCATATTAATTTTGAGCTGAGCCCTTTTGAGAAGAGCCCCATCAAGAACTTCACCCTCGCTGCAGGGGCCGTTCCAGGACTGGGACAGAAGCCACCCAGGGCGGAGACAGGATCCACCACAGGGGGGGACAAGAGCCATCACAGGCGGGGGTGGACTGGAGCCACAATATGGGGGGACAGGAGCCATCACAGGCGGGGGGTGGACTGGAGCCACCAAATGGGGGGACAGGAGCCATCACTGAGGGGAGGGCAGGAGCCATCACAGGAGAGGGAACAGGATCCACCAGGGTGGGCACAGGGGTGGGCATGCAGTATTCTAGTATCATCTTGGGCTCCTCGCCCCCTCCTGCACAAGACAACGAGAAGACAGGCTCTCTGTCCAAAATGCCACCCCCCACTGTGATGTACAGTACTTACAGGAGATACTCTAAGAGAACTGATTGAACTGATTGTCTTCCATACTTTGTTAATCAGTGTGGGTGCGATTGTCCCATTTCTTTATTGTATTACATTATAGACTGCATGTTTGAAGAACCGAGGTTTGCTTACAATTTAGTGACAGTAATTAAGCTCTGTGAAGAGAAGCACATGCTGCCTCGGTGTAATCAGGGGTGTAATCTTGCCGAGTCTAGGATGTTTGGGGCCCTGGGTAGAAATGGAATGTGTGAGCCCCCTCTAAATAGCAGAGACATGATGCATTCAGGGCTGTTTGCATGTGAATAGATGCCGCTGCTCCTGAACCTGCAGCCCCTCCCTCTCAGTCACCTTCGAAGCACCTCTTAACAGGTCATCAAGGGCTGGAGGTGTGAGGGTTGCCACCCTGCTGTGCCTCTCCATTGCTGCTGAGTAGCTGAGGAGCTTTGGTGCAGCATCTGAGTGAAGAAGGGAGGTGGGTGCAAGCTGTGCGGCTTTAGGGTGGGGCAACCGGTGCCCTGTTAAAATGACGGACAAATGGCGTCCGTTAAAGAATCCTTCACGGACAACGGACAGACGGCCGAAATTACGGACTGTCCGTGAAATTTACGGACGGTTGGTCAGCCTACCGGGCCCCAGCTGCCCGTAGCACCATAAGGATTGAAGAGACTGGCAATATCTATCCATGCTGCTTGCATGAGCCCTGACACACCACTCACCACGGTGCTGCAGAACACGCACTAATTTTTGGATGAAAGAGATGCCATCAAATGGGGATTAGGGTCCCTAATAGGAAGGTGCCCACTACAAGTACTGGGCTCTGAGCTCACCTCCTCCCCTCCCCACCGATTGCTGCTCCCCACGCTCTGGATCCTCTTCATAGGGTGGGGGTAAAGACACGGGGGCATATTACCAAGCAATAGCGATAATTATCGCTATTGCTTGGTTAGAGCCAAAATTTTACCGCTAAGCTGCGGCGATTTTTATCGCAGATAAACCTTGGTATTACCAAGGTTTATCGCAAATGCGATAAAAAACGCCCGCAATGCATGAATATCGCTGAAAAGTCCGCGATATTCATGCATTACCGAGCTAATGCTCTTAGCCATGTTATCCACCTCCAATTGGATAACATGGCTAAGAACTGCTCAGGGCAGGTGTTAGCTTTTAGAGATATTCGCGCTTAGCGTGAATATCTCCAAAAGTTGGTAATAGGAGATAGCGATGTTAGCGACTGTTTCCAGTCGCTAACATCTTGGCACGCCCACTTTGCATATCATTAGTGATAAATATCACTGACATGCAAAGTGGGGCCCAAGATGGTCGCTATCTCCTACTAGCTGTCGCTAACTGGTGTTAGCGACAGCTAGGTAATAGGGAGATAATTTTATCTCTGCTTTCTTGGCTTTTAAACCCAAAAACCGGAGATAAACCCCCTTGATAATATGCCCCACGGTTTCCAAGAAGCAATCAGTAGCCTCGCCAATAACAAGGATTCTCGGTTGTGGCGAAGGACCGTGGCGAACTTGCTCACACAGGGGTGTCTGTTGCTAACAGACTATGTGAGTACCGGGTACTAGAAAGAAGGTACTGGACCCTAACTGGTGGGAGGCAAAGGAAGGACCACCTCAAACACACTGAACAATAGAGCCTGACATAGAGGACAACAGTAAGGGGTCAAGAGACGCTGACCATACTACCTGCCCTACCCGTCCACCTTTCCTACATCCATTGTTGCTCGACCCAAGGACCCATGGCACTGTGAGAGTGCGGTTGAGACGGCACATCTGGTTTATACGGCGGAAGTCCAGTGCAGCCACAGTTCCTATGTGGGGGTAAATCAGCAGCTTTTTCAGATATGCTTAAAGTACACTTTGCTTTTCCTGGTCTGCCTCCGGGTAGTGGCAGATGTTGTTGCCCACATTTTCTAAACTCTCGAGAAGGAAGGCCTTGACTTACCTGAAGGGTCACAGCCGGTCAAACACTGATTGATCCAGGGACACCGGAGAAGACACAACCGTAGCTCCAGACATCGTCCCACCACAGAGCAGGTGGCATCCGAAAGGGCGCATGTGGGGGCTGAAGTTTTGATACAGAGGCACGCAATGCATATTGCGGTGCGGGCAATGGGTGAATTCTGTGTATGTGAGGGGGTGTTGCTGAGATTTCTGTATTCTTTGTTTGAAAACCTCTAGGCTCTCACTTTTTCTCACAAGGGGAATACAATTGCACTAATGGAGCAGGATACCGGGGACTCTGGGGACCCAATTATGTGGCAGAGGCTGACATGGGCATGCTGCAATACACTAGCTGCCTTGGTACCACTTCTCTCCAACTTTGACATGTTCAAAATACCTATAGATGCCTTTCTGTTGGTGCGCTGGTGTTTAGAGGTTGCAAACAGTTTATATAGTCGGCATTTAACCTTGATGAGGGAGAGGGTAGTTTTGGAGGGGAAGTTACTTTGGAGAAGATCTGCAAGTACCAGACGAACAACACGATGGGAAACAGGACTCAAAGGGATCCAGGGGTTGCTGAGCGAGGAGGACTGTGAGTAGAGGACTGGACACATATATTCAAACTGAATGGGTGATGGCAACAGAATATCAGCCTCCACCTATCACCTTATGACCTGAAATGTCAGGGGCATGGCCACACCCCACAAGCCACGGGCAGTTCACTCTTACATCACACTACACCACATACACATAGCGCTACTACCGGAGATCCATCTAGTGGCAGAGAACCTTAAGAGAGTGCAGACATGCTGGAGAGCCTATAACACGACCTACTCGGCCTACTCATGGGGGGTGTTGATCTGGATTGCCCCTGGGGTGTCTTTTGTGATGCATGCTCACCGGGTGGATCAGGATGTGGCCCTAGAGGGATTATTAGATGGAGACCCACTCTCTATTGTGAAGCTATAGACCCCCAATACCCGACATGTTAACTTTCTGTCTGAGGTATCTCCGGCCCTGTTGATGCAACCCTTGATGCCCTGCATCTGGGTAGGAGACTACAACCGTGTCCCAGATATAGAGCTTGACTGATTGGTGAGACCTGTGGAAGGGGCTTTGAGTAGACAAGGGACACGCCACTTTTGTGAGTGGTTGGAAAATATGCAACTAAATGACGTATGATGGCTACAGCATCCAACATCTGTAGAATACTTGGTCTACTTTCCAGTGCATGACGTGCACACATATCTGAACCTTTTCCTCTGCAGTGCTTCGCTAGGTGGGTGGTGACTACTGCATACCTGGAGCACTGCCCACTGCTACACGAGTTGCGCTGGGGGCGAGAACTGTTGGTGATCCCCATATCACACCTAAGGGAAGAAGCTTTGTTGAACTCCCTTTTCAGGACACACTCTGAACAAGTATTACCCAATACTTTGAGCAGTATGGGGGCACCGCAATGTTAAGCGCCTCACAGTGGGAGGCACACAAAGTGGACCTATGGGATCAATGCATTTACATGGCGTGGGGGTGTAAGGGACCTTGTGCAAAGAACTGTTGCCCATGGAACTGAAACTCTTGGACCTCAAGTGGGGAAACACAGCAGCGCTTAGACAGGGTGCAGCCCATCAATGACCTCTGTCAGTGTCACCGGGAACTTGGGGCCCAACTGGCAAAACTTGGCTACAAGGAATATATCACCCGCTTACATGGCGAGGGCGACAGGGCAGGCAGGATGCTGCATGGTTGTTACAAGGAGAGGGACCTTGTTCCCCCATTGGGCCATTGGATATGATTGGGGTGTGCTGCACCACTCCCAGGCTGACATTAATGCGTTTTGTGTGACCTATTATTGTGCCATGTACACAGCGCAAAATGCAGATTCTTTGGATCAGATTATGGATATCCTAACGGGATTCCCCTGCCCTGTCTAGACCCGCTCTAGTCAGTGGAGTTGGAGGCACCCCTACAAGCAGAAAAATTAGTGAGGCTATCTCACAAATGGCGCAAAATACAATGCCAGGAACCAATGGTTTCCCACTAGATTACTATGCGTCGTCCACCACATTGCTTACCCTGCACCTACTTAAGATGTACGTAGAGGCATCAGAGATGGAGACGCTTCCACCCACCCTAACGGAGGCCCTAATTGTTATACTCCCCAAACCCGGGAGAGACCCACAGGATGTGCGATCCTACCAACCGTTTTCCCTATTGAATCTTGATTACAAGGTACTAGGGAAGATCCTGGCAAACCGACTTATGCTTATGGCAGACAAAATAGTGCACCCAGACCTAAATGGGTTTATACCGTGCCTCAATACCTTTATGAATGTCAGCCAATTACTAAACTTGATGGGGGCACAGACGGCTGATATTGCGGAAGGCCATGTGGTGTGCCCTGATATAGAGAAGGCATATCACACTCTCGACTGGAGTTATCTATTTGAGATGCTGAAGCGCCTGAGGACTGGCCCTGGCTTTTTGAGATGGGTGCGTTCCATATACTGCAACCCAACAGCACGTGTCAAGACTGGCACTTACATATCGGACAGCTTCAAAATACATCGGGGAACAAGACTGGGGTGCCCACTGTTGTTGCTCATTTTTGCACTTGCCATTTAGCCCCTGGTGGCTTGACTCCAGACCTAGGCGGAGGCCTGGGGAGGGCGACCAGCTGATGAATGGCACATCATATACCTGTACAGGGACAATGCCTTAATTTACTTGCAAGATGCAGTTGTTTCATTAGGACCCCTCATTTCCATGCTGGACAGATTCGGAGACCTGTCGAGCCTCTGCATAAACTGGGACAAATCCTTTTTGTCCTCTCTTAGGTACTGGGACAACAGCTCATGTGGAAATGTGCTGATCACGTGTTTGGAATGGTGGTTCAACACTATCAGAGTTTTGGGGTTGAATGTATACTACTCTGATGCAGATTTAATTTGTGGGAATTTAGATAGGATAGTGATATTGGCAAGCGGCCCCCTCCCTTTCTGGTTATCACTTCTCCAGGCTCCAACGGGTCGTGTGGCAATCACAAAAATGCTGGTTTTGCCCAGGCTACTATATCTGTTTCCTGCACCTCTACTGTTAGTGCTGGGATACATCTTTAGTGAATTGAACGGGTTGTTATCAGACCTGATTTGGGGGTGGTATAGGAAGAGAATTTCTCTATTGATGACGTAGCAACCCCTGGAAGAGGATGGCTTGGGAGCCACAGATTATGAGCTGTACTACTCAGCAGCCCAGCTGCAGTGGCCAATGTGCAGAGAGAGACACTGTGTGGTGCGCACTGCAGGGAGAGCTGATAGCGGACTTGGCTGTGGCGTGACGCCCGGGCTGTCCTGGAAGCTGAATGATGCGAGTGGCAAGTGCATGATGGCCCGAGAGCAACATGCATCTGGAAGAAGCCCAGGCCGGGGAAGGCGAAGCTGGACCCAATGGAGGCCCAGGACAAACTCCGCACGGAGGCGGGAAGCCCTTCCCCCCCAAGGGCAAGAGCCCGCGAAAGGGGGGCAACCAGGATTGGTCACCCCCAGGTCAGTAGGAGGCCCCACCAGTCAGGGTGCGTGATAGTAGGCTGCAAGGGGGTTTAAGAAGGGGGCGAAAGGCCACCCTATGCACATACTCCCCACTTTCTGAAGAAAAGAAATGTGAATCTCACCCACCCACTCCAGATGAAAGGCAGGCATTGCATCTGCAGGGATAGAGGTGAGGCAGGGAAGTGAAGTGAAATGGCACTTATATAGCGCACTACCACTCCAGGGAGTATCTTGGCGCTTCGATTCCTGATAGTCCGTTGGCAGCAAAGTGTCATGGCAAAACTACCTGTCTGCAGAGAGGATTAAAGAAGCGCCATGCATCGGAGTCTGGCTGGGAATAGATCCATGTTTTTAATAATTTTCTAAATTTTTGCTCTGTTGCTGGTTGACGCAGGGATGGAGGTAGATTATTCCATGCTCTCGCGCCAATCACAGCAATGGATTTTCCTCCTCTTGTCGTCATTTTAAACCTGGGAACAAAGAGCAAGTTTGCTGTGGCAGACCTGAGTGTCCGTGACGGATGATATTGTCTAAAGTACTTACGCAAATACAGTGGGCCTTGATGGTGGAAGGCTCTGTATGTGATGTTAAGAACCTTAAACAGGATGCGCTTATGTACTGGGAGCCAATGTAAGGCATCCAAGGCTGCAGAAGCCGAGGACTTTCTAGGCAGTCTGAGGACCAACCTAGCGGCTGCATGTTGGACCACTTGAAGTCTGTGCAGGGCTGATTTATTTAGCCCCGCGTACAGACTGTTGCAATAGTCCAGCCTGGATGTTATTAGAGCTACAGCAACAGTACGTCTGGCACTCAGGGGGAGAAGATCAAACAATTTCCTGAGACTCCTGATGATACCAAAGCATATCCCTGCTACTTCTTTGGCTTGCTGATTAAATGACAAAGTATTGTCGAACTTAATGCCCAGATTTCGAGCGACATTGATAGTCTTCGGGGGAGCCTCTACCTTTTCAGGCCACCAATCTTGTGGGGAAAAACCGTTATTAGGACCAAAAGGCACAATCTCTGTTTTTGCCGAGTTACATTTTAGGTGATTTTGTGTCATCCATTGAAAAGTTGCTGATAGGCATTCTTTCAATGTCAATTCTGCATTAGATTGATTCTTATCAAGAGTCAGAACAAGCTGAGTGTCATCAGCGTAGGCGATAATATTGATGTTAAAGGAAGAAATTAATTTTAATAGGGGGACCATATAAAGGTTAAATAAAGTGGGGCTCAAGCTAGAGCCCTGCGGAACCCCTGTTTTCATAATTTTTTCTTCCGAACAAAAATTTCCCAACGGAACGATCTGGCGCCTGTGCCCCAGATAGTTTTTAAACCATTCGAGCACGGTTCCTGCTATGCCTGCATTAGCAAGGCGATGTAAAAGGATAGCATGGGATACTGTGTCGAATGCTGCAGAGAGATCTAATAGGATCAGGACAGCCAGCTTGCCCTGATCCAATGCAGCACGAATGGTTTCGGTAGATGACAAAAGTGCAGATACGGTGGAGTGGTGGGTCCTGAAACCTGCTTGACATAGATGCAGAATTTCATTTTCTTCTAGGAATGCCATCAGTTGTTTATTAGCACAGGATTCTGTGATCTTACAGATGGCAGGGAGAAGAGAGACAGGGCGTAGGTTGGACAAAGTTGTAGGGTCCTGTAGCGTCTTTTTCTGTAACGGTCTCACTGCCGCCACCTTCCATTTTGGGGGAATCTCCCCTGATTGAAGGGACGAGTTGATGATGGAGTTAATACATGGATTGACATCCTGTATTATAGATTTAAGCAGCGTAGGGGGGCAGGGGTCGAAAGGGGATCCTGATTTAAGGGCAGAAATTCCCTGCAGGGAATCTTCTAGACTAATATGGCTAAAGCTTTCCCATCTGGGATGAAGAAGGTTCATGTCGGTTTTGTTCCCAGGCACTTCTTCCTTGACTTGGGGAAAGTCTTTTGTGAGTGTATCTATTTTCTGGGTAAAATAGTTGGCAATATCGTTACACAAGGTCTGAGACGGGGGAATCTCTTGGGTTAGAGTTTTAGGCTTAGTGAAGCTATTAACAATTTAAAAAAATTATTTTTGTTTGTTGTTGGATGCTTCGATGCGGGAAGTAAAATACTTGATTTTTGCAGCTTTAATAGAGGCATGGTATGATCTCCTAGCATTCTTATATGTCTCCTTTGCCTCATTCTCATAGCTCCTTCGCCATTTACGCTCTAAGAGTTTGACTTCCACCAGTTGTTCTTTTAATTTGTCCTGGAACCAAGGAGCGGAAAATCTCCTTTTCCCTATGCAACCACTAGTTCTATCCGGATTACTAATTTCATTTCCGATCTCTGTCATCCATCTCTCAAACCTCTGGTAGTCTATGATGGTGTTCCCTGATAGAGTTGGTACACTCTCCTTGGCCCAGCTACCTAGATCAGGATGCTCCATAATTTTTCCCCAACTAGGAAGGGTTTTCTCTTTATTCGCTACTTCCTTTGCCATCATCTTGTTCCCTTTTATTTCAATATTAAATTCAATGAAATAATGGTCCGTCCAAGTCTGTGGTACGGGATCTTCTACCATCATTTCCTCTAAATTGGAACAAATACAATCAAGGGAGTGCCCCGCCTTGTGAGTAGCTCCTAAAGTCCTGAGCGATAATCCCAGAACCTGCAGAGTTTCTTTGAAATTAGAGGCGTAATGATCATTGGGGTCATCTAAATGGAAGTTCAGATCCCCAACAATAGTAAAGTTGACGTATCTGAGGGTCAAGTCACCCAACACTTCCCCAATGCTAGCAAGAAACTGTGTGGGTTGGCAGGGAGGGCGATAAAGCAATGCTCCCGAGAAGGTAAAGGTGTTGTGCACTTGTATGCAGAAATTCAGGCTCTCAGGGAGAACCCTAGAATTAAAGAAAAAGGAGTTAAATTGCTAGAGGTAGATGGAAGGCTCACAAAGTGTCCTTAGGATGCCTCACGGCAGGGGCACTGAGGGAGCCAGTGGCGGCAATCAGCCACAGACAGAGTAGATGTGATTCTCCCGCTGGGTCCTTGTGATGCCTCATGGCAGGGGTACCAGAAGGAGCAAGATGTCAGAACTCAGCACCAGGCTGAATAGATGAAGTGCTCACACAGGGTCCTTGGGATGCCACACAGGAGGGACCCAGAAGAGCAGGGAGGGGCCAAGAAGGGGGTTGAAGGTGAGCGGGACGGCACTTGCAGCCTGGGCTGGTCCTGACAGACACCCACCAAATCGGTAGCAAGCTGAAGCCTAACACCTCGGAAACAATGGCCGAGGTGGTTGGGCCCCTCCCTAGAGATAGGCCTGCCTAAAGGCAGACAATAAACAAGAACGGACTAAAAGGACTATGATTGCAAAGACAATATAAGTGTTGACAGAATGTTATGCATGAGCATGAACTTGGCAATATGTATACATGTTATGTCACAATAAACTGCGACCTTTTAAGACACCAAGCACGTGGTCACAGGCGTATGTCAGAAAGTTAAGAGAGACACAGTTGGAAAGTTTGAAGGGTGGGGGAGGTGACTTGCCGCCTAGGAGGAGTTTGAGGCAGAGGTGCTGCAAGCAGAGAATGTTTACTGTGAGGGGTGGATACGGTTCTTCCAAGCTATGTGCAATGTCTATGGAATACCGGTGGGATGCTTGCTGGAATACAGTGCCATTCAATGGGTGGTAGACGCACTCGCTACAGGTCCTGATTGCGCACGGGGATGTCTGCGGGTCAGTCTCCATGATCTATGCCACGTTGCACACCCAGCATTGTGGGATGGAGCTGCCAGCATGGGCCAAGTGGACAACATTACTGAGTACTAAGAGACATCTGGACGGGGTTTCCAGGAACCCGTGGTTTTTCTTCATAAAAAGGGGCTTGGTCCATGTTTTTTTTTTATCACAGCATATCAAACAAAGCAATTCTTATCATGTTGCCAAGTGACTATCCTCGATGAAGCCACAGACATAGTGAAATGTGTTTTCTGGGTTTAAATTTCAACCTGGTTATGTTCTAAAGCAGTAGTGATTCTGTCCCAAAATGCTCCTCATTCATTGCGAACCCCCCCTTTTAAGAAAACTAATTAGGGAGGCAGAAGTTTTGTTCACTGTGCCTCCAAGGCATGGAATGAACTACCGTTCTAACTTAGAAATGCCCCAGATCTTACTTCTTTCCAGAAGGGTTTGAAGACATGGTTCTTTTCTCACCACTAGGCCTTATGCTTCTCAGGTAACCAGTGCTTAGTGCCAGGACACCCTGGGGTAACCGTGCGCTCTATAAGCATTAATAACATAACATCAATATTTCCAATAGGGCACAAAATACTGGCTCAATAAACACAGAAAAGGAGAATATAGGAGACTCTCAAAAGATGTCATAAAGAAAGTGGTGAGCATGGAGCACTGGTGACTGTAATCTCTAGTTGAAAAGCAAAAGGCAAGCACTGATGTGTTGAAACACAAAGGGGTATATTCACAAGAACGTGTGATAACTACAGCAAGAGTAGTGTAAAGCAACTTTCAGCATCGCAGCCTATCGCGGGAAAATAACCCTGTGTCAACATGGAATTCACAACGCGGTGGTAGCATGCGAGAGACACCAGATAACGCGTCAAAGGTCCGTGTGAAAATCAACACCACGCCGCAAAAATGCGATACGCGAACGCTAAAAAACATGAGATGAGGCCAACCGCGGTACAAAGTATTGAAAACCAGCCACAGGCCTGCAAATCCTGTGCATCTGGCGGGATAATGCACCATAAAAATGACAGAAGAAACACACCAGAAACAAGCCAAAGCACATAGCAACATGGATGCACCCTGACCCAGTGCAGAGGCGAACTCGAACCCCACAACCCCCACAGACTACCAGCAAGGAACAACGGGGTCGGGGAAGGCAAAGGAGAAGAGGGAGAGGAAGACAGGGTGCAGACCGCAGGAAAACAAGACTAGCATCACGAGGTGACAGAACACTACCAGCAACTGACCCACTAGCAGACCACCTGGAATGCAGTCGGAGTGCCGAGGACGCCAATTGAGGAGGCCAATAGGCGCCGGCATGACGTGACAACCTAAACCAGGCACAAATCCGCTGCCCACAGGAAGGCAGCAACGGCGACAGGAGGTGGCAGTCCAGCACCACAGGAGGATCTGGAGGAAACCCATACCACAGTCATCAGTGTGGAGACGGTGCAAGGAGTAGGGAGTACGGACACAGCTCGAGAGGACCTGACACAACATCAACAGGGAGTGCAACGAACAGGGACTGGGGGGACGGGGGGAGATGGGCACAATGGCACGCATGCACAACGAGGTGTAGCCCACAGCACACCCACAATTACCCAGGATCATGAACCAGATCCCCTTGGCACACTGCAGCACACACACATAGCAAGAACAGCACACCCACATTGACGACAACGTGGTAAAATGCGCATAGCCGACACTGCAGAATAGAGGACACAACTGGCTCTGCACATGCACAGAAACATGTCTACTACATCTGACAGAGCCGGAAACTGTGCAATGGAAATGTACGACCCCACATCCCTCATGTAGTCCAAATGTACACTGTCCCGCAGAAGAATCCAGCACCCCCCAAACAGTCACAATGTGCATGCAAACCAGCACAATGCGCCAACATACATGTCAACACAATGTCAACATGCATCTCCCCTTCACATTGCAGAGGGGCACACAACACCTTCAGCAGAGCACATAATACAGCACATCTGTGATGCCGGAGAGGACCACCACACCGCTGACACCGACGCCCTACAACAGCCAAGCTACTCAGAGGAGAACACCGAGCCTGCAACATACCACACAGCAGGAAGCACCCGCAAGCACAGCTGGCTCACAACACTTTACCCACCCACACATGGCACCCCAGTGTCAGCACGCCAAAAGGAGGTGGGCCAACAGGTATTGGTGGGAGCCGAACCCATGGAATGCAAACTAAGACACATACTTAGGTGTCTATCACCCTTCAGGACCCACCCACACCCCACTGAGGAGACCCACACTGCCATAGAGACACATGCGGATGCACATTCCCAGTACAGAACCACGCCCAGGGGCGCTCAAATAGCAGTCACACACCCATGTTGGCTCTGCGTCTGATATGAACTCCGACAGTGAACAGGGTTTGTGACACCACGTGTTGCTAGCTGGCGTTGAACAGGGTTAGTGGCACCACATGTCGCTAGATACCCATATTGATCAATGCCTCACTGATCGGGGCCTGGTGCTGTGGCCGCTGGTCTGCATTTGGGGTCACTGCCATTCAGGGCCCAGGACACAGTTTCACATATGGGACCTATTGGGCCGAAGGGGACGCCGGTGTAGTATGTAAATGAGGATGGAGCGATGTGGGCCAGCATCGTGGGGGCCAGTGATGGTCTGACAGGCTGGTAGGGTCACGGGCCTCGGGCTTGGAGATTACACAGGCATTTGGTGGGCCCTCCTTGACACATGCCGGTGCCGGCAGGTGATCAGGGTGGCCTGGCTGCGCTGGGGTGGGCCTGACGGGTTTGTGGTCCAGCGGGTCGGGGTACGGCAGGTGCACAAGATCGCAGGTAACTCTGCTCATGAGGACAGTGTCGGCCTCGTGGCAGGGTGGGAGGTGCCACCCTGGCAGAGATGCTGGGCTTTCCAGGAGAGGGCCACACCCAGGGCTACATGCTTTTTATTCACACCCCTACACTGGCCTGGCGTATGCCGGGCAATCCCACTCTGCTCACCCTTATGGTGCGCGTAACAGGCAACATTTCCACGAGGACCCCCACTGGCTGGGGTGATATGGTTGCGTCCACTGACCACTACACTCCATACACCAGAGGTGTATGTCGCCGTGGATATGGGTGTGTTCTGCATACTGCTGTCTGTCCAGCACATCGCCGTCACTCTTGGCATTGTGTACTTTCCCAATCATGTTTCTACTGCATCCTTCACACATGCCTGGTTGCCACCTCTCTCCACATTCGGCTATTGTGTGGCTGAGGTGCTGTGTCGTTGATGGCTCATGTTCACGGCTTGCACAGGTTACAATGTAAGTTGTTCTGCTGTGTCTGGTGGGTGGGCATGTTGTTGTGCATGTTGGTTGTGATTTTGTGACGTGTGCATTGACTGAGTTGTGGATTGTATGGTTGTGGAGTTGAAGTGAGAGGAGTGTTAATTTGGAACTTGCCAAGGGGTTGTGCATTTCCCTTGCTGCCATCCTGGGAACGCTGGTTGCTGATGGACTATCGGAGGATGAAGGAATCATGCACACTGGCTGTGTATTTGGAGGCGACTTTGGTGGAGGTCCCATGGTGTTCCGATGTTGCCTCCACATTGATGTATGACGTGTGCTTCCAGTTGCAGTGATTGTGTGCTGTGTTATCAGGGGGCACAGGTAGGACATGTGTGCTGTGGATTACCCCCAACAAGCGCGTGCATTCGGCTATGGCGTATGGTCCTTGCTTGGTCTCCAGCGGATCCTGCACATTGTGTTGGACTTATGGGGACTGCGGTGCCAGGGTGATGGCGATGTCCAGGACAGGTGTGGGGACTTGGATGTGGCTGGCTGTGAGACTCCTCCGACTCTGGCGGGTGTTGGTTGGGGTGTGCCAGGGGCCAACAGGTGCAGCACAGCCAGCAGCTTGGTGGGGTGGGATGTTAGTTGTCTGCTGCCTTGGTGCCCCATATGCCTGTTAGGCGATGATGATCAGGATGCATTGGATGGTTGTCCCTTTCAGCCTGTAGTAAACAGTGACATTGCCAGATGTTGGGTCTGTGAGGCAGGTGCGTTTCCTGGGGGGCTGCTGTCTTTGTCTGCACTGCCTCTGTGGTTGGGTGGGGGTGTTCCGGGTGGGGGTTGGGGTCCTGGGTGGTGGCGGTGGGTGTTGTGGTCCTCTTGGGTGTCCGGGCTGCATGATGAGTGGCTCCATGGCATCTGTTGCCCTTCCAATGACACCCTGGGCTGGGCTCCCTTTTGTGGTGCAAGCTGCTGTCCGACTTTACACCAGGACAGAGCAGGTGTTTATTTCCTGCTGCTAATGCACCTTATCGCATGTTTTGTGTTCTTATCGCCAATCTGGCTGGTCATTGAGAATGTTGAGTTGTTGTGTTGTCGCTGCATTTTGCACAGGAATGCCTACTCTGCATCTCATTAGTGATAGTTGCGTGGGTCCTCTGTGGCGATGTTTTTTGTGGCTGCTGTGGCGGGTAAACTGTTGCTGTGGGCTGTTAACACCAGCTTGTAAATGGGGAGGTACATTTATCATGACTTTGGCTGCGATAAAGTGACGTTAATTTGGCGATAGCTCCTTGTGAATATGCCCCATCCTGTTCACAATTATTATATGAATGCACCCAGGGTGGGCACACTTGCACTAACATGATTCTATTCAAGTCTTCTAGATATGTTTTGTTAATATTTTTAAAAGAGAGGGGCAGGTTGACCCTTATTTGCAAATAAAATGGAGCACCGTATAGCACATTTTAATGAATATATTGCTAGATGTGTCTCTGTACTTGAAACAAGAAGGTGGCCTCAGTAGTTTGTCGTTGTGATTCACACATAACCCTAGCTAGAGCAAAAGCAAGAACAGCCCAGTTTAAAAACTGTTGTGATGGCAACATGTTTTTCAAAGTGAATCAAGAAGCATGATCTTGGTCTATTCAAATAGGATCAGTTATAATGATAAAGGCAAAAGCTTTGCAGTTAACTTGTTGTTTGCCTATTAAACAGCGGAACTCTCTCCCTCTCAAACTGAAAGAAATGACCAATCTTTTACAATTCAGGAAAGCACTTAAAACCAGGCTTTTTAATCAATAACTTGATTGTGTTTAGCTATGTTAGGTTCTTTATTAAGCAAAATCACAGTTTTTATGGTTTCGTAAAGAAGTAAGCGCCAAGACACCGGCAGGTATTTGAGCCATTTATAAAACAATTAACATAATATAACATGTGGAAGATACTCTAGTCAGTTAGCGTATTTTGCAGCGTGATGGTATCCACTTGAAGCAAATCATGGGTAACACATGGAATAAGTCCAATGATCTTTATTTAAATGTATTTAACCTATTTGAACCACAATGTAACAAAAGATATATCTTTAAGATATTTCTTGTTATACCCAACTGCCACTGAATTTGGCATTTATTAAACTTCATCATGAACAAATAGTTTTCCTAATGTGACTAAGCCTGGAGAGTGAGAGTGGGGTCAGCAAAGCCCAGGCCAAGCAGAGCAGTGCCTGATGTGGCATTGGGACCAACTTCTGCTAGTTAATACAACGATTTACAGGAGCTGTCAATTGTGGTGCAGTGGAGTTTAATCAGGGTGTGAATCAACAGTTGGCTTTCTTTGTTCCTCTGCTCCAAATGTGGAATACTTGTGAGGAATTAAATTGTAATAATGAGCAATTACATTGTTAAGCTATTATTTACTTAGTAGTAATGAAATAAACATAAAGATCTTCAAATATGTACCATGGAAATACACCCCATACCCCTCATGGTCCAGTAAGCTCACATATTCCTAGAAGATGCAGTGGATCAGTGCAGTCACCTGAGGATCCTTGTGCTCCATGACATCTTGAGCATTCATGGCCTGCACAATGGTGCAAAACAAAATGATGAATACACACTGCAAAAGAGGATATAATTCCCGCCTCTTGAGGTGTAAGTACCGGAAATGCGCTCTTACTGTGTCGACTAACACATATAAATAGGAATTGGACCAGAACTGCCAAAGTATTACTCCACAGTTAGGCCATTGCATAGAGAAAGGACTATGGGGGCCTACAATGTGTCTATGGTTTGGTTTAAAGTTTGACTAAAAGTAGTCAAGAGGTTCAGACATTCAGTAGTGATTATAGTGCATGTTAGGGTGCCATGCTGGATTATGTGAAATGATAAGCATTACAAGTATAGGTTGTTTGCCCAAAGACACTGTCCATAGAGTAATAAGTGCATAGCTACTCCACGCACAATGTGTACCAAGGAGGCACAACAGCTGTCCTCTTCTTGAATCAGAAACATATAAGGAAAAAACACTTTGCCAAGGCGTGACAAGATATTTTAGCAAGTTCTGTATAGAAGCATGTTGTAGCAGAAAATCAGTGCCAGCAATATAAAGGCTCAATGACAGGATCAGGCAAGTAGATCTAAAGCTTGAGGACAGAAAAAGGATGCATTAGCTCAATGCTGCAATTCGTAGACATCCCATCCACTAAAAAAGCAAAAGCAAGGTGACTCCCTGTTTCTCAAAGCGAAGCAGTCTTCCTGATCTCGTTTGATCAACAAGTGGATCTGCTGGACGTTAACGATTAAAGATGGGGGTGGACTTGGAGTGTGAAAGGGTAGGAACATGTCGGATTTGCAGCATGAATGTTAGATTGACAGGCAGAGGCTTGAAGGAGGAAAACAGCATAAGGGGTAACAACTGAGATTCCTAACTTCACCGGGAACTACTGTAATATGACAGTAAGTATTGATTATATGAAAGACATGGACTTGAAATGGTACAAGTTAAAAACTTGCTGGTGCTGGTTGTTCTTTTCAAACTCGATTTCTCATGGGAATTGTAGAGCACTTTTGAATGTGCTTGTGAAGACCAGTAAAGCGAGACTTTGTTGAGACCATTCGAATGGCATACCATCCATTTTCACCAATCTGCTGATATTAAGCTTCTCTCACATCCTTTATACTCCATGTCGCTGTGCAATTGTAAGTATCTATATTTCTAATAGGAGCACCTACACCGGGCTTCATTATGAGGTTCTCTGCCCCCCAAGAGTAACTGATTCTAGAGTCATATGCAATGCTTAATTTAAGCTGGTGGTTGCTGGTGGGAGCAACTTGACCTCATCTTTGGAGACCAGCACTCATTTTTCCTTATAAAACATTTACTGAGAGAACGAGAGGAAGAAACACACAAGGGGGAGAGAAGCAGAGAAAGACAGAAAACCCATCACAAAGGGAGAAAGCAGGGACCTACAAGAGTGGGATAAAGTGACAGGGAGTGTCTGGTAATGGAGAAAAGAGGCATTAAGTGATTTCAAGACTACGCAGCCTTTATATTTGTGTGTCAACATTTATAAGCACCAGCAGTGGGCTTCTGAGTAGAGCTTTTAGTACTCATTCTTTTACAAATCAAGCACCGGGCAACTATAAATCTGGGAATAAGAAATATTGGGTATTACAATGGGGACCATGAGCCGCCTTAGAAATGAGGCCCTACCAAGTGAACCTGTAATTCCAGTCCCAACTACACAGTGATTTCTCCTTTTTAGGTTTTGCCTGCATATCACTTGCGCTGCGCTTATGAAATCTATTGTATTTAATCTAAATCTTAAAAGGGGCTTACATCCTGCTCTCAATTTTCATTGGCTTGTGCGCTTGCCACTTACTTTTTCTCTGTTTCTATTGGTTGTAGCATTCTGTTCCCTGTTGTTTCTTGTATGTTACTCTTAACAGTGTCCTGTGGCCCAAGTACTCCTTTTCATCCACTTTAATTGGTAGAACTTCTTTTATTTAGTTTCGTCTGCACCACATTTTTGGTTTACTTTTTACATAATCAATCCCTGTCTGCAAGCATTTGAAGTGTGCTTGTCAACTGCAGGCAATGTCTTTCTTTTAATATTTCAAACGTGCCTGCACAGGATGATGAGCCGATGCTGAGACTCAAACCCAGATCCTCAGTGCCAAGGTCGTCAGTTCTGGCTGTTATAGCACATACTGTCCTGCCCCCTCGCTTGTATTTTAGTTCATGTCTTTCCCCTGTCGATGCATTCCCCTTTTCCTGCTTACGCAATTCTAGTGTATCCACATATTTTTATGGGTCATAGCAGATTCAGAATTTCGATTGTTAGGCCCTAAATTCTGACTAGGAATATTCTTCCTGGCACTTACAGTGTATGGTTTTTGAAGGATGGCATTTAAATTAATTGATCTACAATTCCTGTCAACCCCAGTGTTCGCTTTGAACATCATTCTTTCATGCCCAGGCTTAAAAATTGCGATTTCCTTCACAGCTGCCGCTTCCCTCACTGGGCACATCACAGGTGGACACAGGGACCACTTACGGGTAATTGAATTGACAGCATTTCTCGTTCACACTATTGCTTTTCACTCTTCTTGTTTCCCAACTGGTAACTGTCCTTGTTATACCTAGAGTCACAATTTTGATGATGGCAGAAGCACATTTGGATATGTTGCTTCTCAGGTGTGTTCACAGATGAGGATTATAAATGCATGCATGTTTTGGGTAACATTTAAAAAAATGAGAAAGCAGCAACGCGGGGTACTGTGGAATCTGTGTACCCTGTCACGCTAGGCATTCAAATGTGAACACAATGCTTGAACTTAGTCTGTCGAGAAAGGTTGCAGAGATAATGAATAGATGCGAGGCAGGGAACTTTAAAGAGAAAGTAAGGCACACAATCGGCCTTTCACGACAAAAAGACTAGTATTTTATCTTGTGTGTTCAACATGCAATGCTGAGCTTCAGCCGTTACTGCAGACTAATGTGTGTTGGTAGCAAAATGTTGTTGGCTCTAACTTCAAAATGCCCTTTTCCACTGGAGTCTCTGATTTCCAGATGTAAGTAATATACTATTTTAAGAAAAAAGTAGGGGCTTGTTTTAGTTTTTTGGGGGTTTCTATGCAATGCTAAGTTATTATTATTATTATTAAAATTTTATATAGCGCACAGCTACCCTTGGGCATCCCGGCGCTTTCTGGACTCAGTTAAAAAACAGTATGTTTAGTGCAGTTAAGCAGGGAAGAGGTAGGTTTTAAGACCTTTGCGAAATCGCAGTGTGCAAGTCTCAGCGCGCAATTCTAGAGGAAGCAAGTTCCAGAGCTTTGCTGTGTGAACTGAAAACCTTCTCCCGCCTGTCCTAGCCCTTTTAACTCTAGGGACTACAAGAAGATGTTTTTGATCGGACCGCAGTGTTCTACTGGCTTTATATGGGACCACTAGATTCCTCAAAATTGGAGGACCCTTCCCCCGGAGGATTTTGTGGGCAGTGCAGAGTGCCTTAAATTTCACTTGTTCTCGCACTGGCAGCCAGTGCAGCGCCTTCATGGCAGGTCGGGCGGACTGTGATCTAAGAATGCCCATAAGTAACCTTGCCGCCGCATTCTGAACCTGCTGGAGTTTGTCTAGGGAGGATTCCGGAGCACCCAGGAAGATGGAATTGCTGAAGTCTAACCTCGATATAATCAGCCCCTGGATTAGTAGCTTCCTTGAAGTTACCGGCAAGAGAGGGAGGATTTTACGCGCTGACCGTAACAGAGCAAAACACACTCCGGCAGTCTTCTTGGCGTGAGCCCTAAACGACAGGTCTTGCTCTATCCAAACCCCTAAGCTCTTAATCACCTCTTTAGAGGTGGGAAAATCTCCCATGCAGCTCGGCCAGCTGGTCAGAGGGAGCCGGGGGTTTTTACTCCCTAACAGCATTACCTCTGTCTTTGACCCATTCAGCTTCAGGGCTGACTCATCCATCCAGGTGTGGACTGCCGACAGGCAGGAGTGAAGTAGGTCAGGATTCTCTGCCAATTGGGATAAGGCGACCACCAGCTGCGTATCATCAGCGTAACTGACGATCTTGATGGCATAGGGGGCCACCACATCCTCCAGGGGGGCCATATAGACATTAAATAATGTCGGGCTGAGTGACGAGCCCTGTGGCACACCACACTGGAGGGGGATAGTTTTGGAGCGATGTTTGCCCTCCCACACCTGGTACGACCGTCCGGAGAGAAATGACCTCAGCCATTTCAATGCCACACCTGACACCCCAACCTCAAACAGCCGTTGAATCAACACCTGATGGTTCACGGTGTCGAACGCCGCACTTAGGTCCAGGAGGATCACTGCCACTGAACCCCCTGAATCCAAGATGCGTCTGGTTTCATCGACGACTGCGAGGAGGGCCGTGTCGGTGCCCTGGCCCGGACGGAAGCCGGTTTGTGAGTCTCGGAGCAGACCATTAGCCTCCAGAAAACCCGACAATTGTTCATTCACTAACCTTTCGGCAATTTTGCCAATACCCGGCAGCCGAGAAATGGGCCTAAAGTTTGAAAGATCCTCAGGATCTAGGTGTGGCTTCTTTATCAGTGCTTTTACCACTGCTGTTTTCCAGCTTGGTGGCACCGAACCTAGGGCAAAGGAGGCATTCATCAGGTCCGTAACCGGGGCCGCAATGGAGGCTGCTGCCTGTTTAAGGAACTTCATAGGCACAGGATCCATTGGAGACCCACTTTTCAGGGATCTGAGGACCTTTACCACCTCCTCCTCCGCTACTGGGCCAAATGTATCTAGATTGGGAAGTAACCCATTGGGCCGAGAGGTTATATTAATGTTATCATTATGAAGCGACATAAGTTGTCTAGCAACAGGTTATTAGTTCTGATGCAGTGCTGTGCAACTACTTTCGAGGCTATGAGCAGCAAAAATAATTCAAAGATGTGCTGAGTGAGCATGTGCAACCCTTCCCGTTTCCCTACTTGTCACTCTCCTTCTTGTTATACCTAGAGTCACAATTTCCCTCATGGCAGAAGCACATTTGCATTTGTTGCTTCTCAGGTGTGTTCTCAGATGATGGTTATAAATCTGTGCCCATTTTGGGGAAATGTTTATATGAGAAAAAGCAGCATTATGGGGTACTGTGTGTTCTATGTACCTTGTCATGCTAGGCATTCAAATGTTAACAAAACTCTTGAACTTAATCTGTCGAGAAAGGTTGCAGAGTATGAATAGACACGAGGCAGGAAACTTTAAAGAGAAAGCAACACACATAAACAGCCTTTCACGACAATGTGATTAGTATTTTATCTTGTGCTTTGAAGTTGTAACATGGAGCTTTGATCCTACACTTTCCTGTTCAGCCCGTTAATGGGCAGGGCCCACATGTTCTAAAAATTCTAGTTGAAAGTATAAAGGGGAGAAACGTTGTAAGGAAGACAAACAATTAGCCAATGATTCCTTTGGATACATAATAACCCACTGAGAACTATCTGAGTTTAGTTAATTTCTTACAAAGCCAAAAATAACTGAACATAGAGACACCTCAACACAAGTGTAAAGAAATACAGAGGGATCAGCATGAAGTCAAATCTGTGCATCCAGTTTGGACGGTGTAGCAGGTGCACCACAATTAATTCAAGAAGTTAATTACAGTACATCAGGAAGCATGAGTACACATTTCTCTGCATCAAAGGGTGGTGGATGGGAAGCATTAAATGTATCCCTACTCTCACGCTCAGATGACATCCCTAAATAAGCCTTTTCAGAAGGAAGGATAAAAGGTGTCAGCTCATGGAGTTTCCCTAAGGAGTTTACTCACGATCAATGGGTAAAGTAGCATGAAACTACAAAAGACAGAGCTCGTTTTAAGATGCTCTCTCTATGAAAGCAAGAAAAGTGGCACATTATCCCTACTTCCAACAGCCAGTTATCCTTAGGTAGCATTCCCATGGTACAGTTCGGGTCACGCCATCCATCATGGGTACAGCCTTGAAGGTATTATTCCATGATGTTGATGGTGTACCTTCCTTGATCCAAAATGTTCTTGATTCCCAGGCCTTCTTCTGTGTGAGGCACAATGACCTTCCTTTATCGACTCAAGCCACACAATTATTTCTTCTTCCCTTCCTGCCTAACTTACTAGAACAAAGAATTTACTTTTCCTAAAGAATATATTCTCCACCTGCAATGGAAACGTGAGAAAGAACAGAATTTGTGATGCACATGATAATTCAACTATTAATTTTAAAGCAAGAGTTTCCAGGGACATGCATTTCAGGCCTAGGACTTCAGCTAACACAAGAGGTGTGTCTTTCAACAATACAATTTGCATAACCATTATTAGCGTTTCAATTAATACATTACCTCTACGTCCCTCGTCCT
Source organism: Lissotriton helveticus (assembly GCF_964261635.1). NCBI lineage: Eukaryota > Metazoa > Chordata > Amphibia > Caudata > Salamandridae > Lissotriton > Lissotriton helveticus. Next base: position 1,819,447,987 of record NC_136057.1, read on the forward strand.
CGACCCAGTCATCACTCATGAGGGTATTCCACAGACAGGAAACAAAACAGGAAACGCTTTTAGGCTCCACCCCCCTCCTGCCAGGTGCTATATCAGACCTAACCACTAGAAGCACATCCTGTTTTGTTTCCTGTCGGTGGATTAATTGATGGGAGACGCTGGGGTGGGTGCCGGGCACTTACCTCCATCTTTGTCCTGTGGATCCTCCTCTGCTGGGCTCTGGGAGGCTCCCATGGACCGTCGTGGGATTCTTTGGAGTGGGGCTGCTGGGCTTCCCCGTCTCCTCCTGGACTTGGTTGGCCTGAGCTGCTGGGCTTCTCTGGTCTTCCTCCTTCTTCTTCCTGCCTGGTTTCCTCCTGCTGCCCCTTGCTGTGGAAGTCGGTCGTGGATGGCTCCTCATGCTCGCCTGCTGTCAGGTAGGGGTGAGGTGCGCTGGTCCGCTGTGTGCGCTCTCTTTCCTGGGGTGTTTCTTGCCCCCTCCCCGGGCCTCTCTGTGGTTGTGGGGGCCCGGGGATGTTTTTAGTTGGGGTGGTGCGTGGGTTGAGGAGCGCTGACTTCTGCGCGCTCCTCCCCGTGTTTCTCGACTTCTCCCCCGCCCCCGGCCTCTTTGTGCTGTAGGTGCACGGGGGGCTTTCTGCCGTCGCTGCTCGCGGCTCTGCCGCCCTGTTGTCTGTGGCCGGGCTTCCTCGTTGTGTGGAAGCCCGGCGTCCTCTCGCGGTACCTTGGCTGCACGCATGCGCGGTTGGCATTTCCTGCCTGGAGTCTGTTCGGCCGGACGCCCGGGTGGGCTCCGGGCGCTCCGATCCTTGGGTGCTAGTTTGCTTGTGCTGACGCCGCCGGTCCCTGGACGGTTCCGGCTCACCTGCCTCCCGCGGCTGGCATGGCTTTTGCGGCAATCAGGGGCCTAGGTGAGTCATGCCTCTTTTGTGTCCGTTTATGCCACGAGGGCTGTCTCTGCTTCTCGTTTTGTTTTGCCTGTCACTCCCTCTTCTCCGGCCTGGCCTGTTGGTTGGTTGGGGGGTCGGGACTTGCCTCCCTGGTTGTTTTGGGGGCTGTCTTGGTAGTTTTCAGCTGTTTTTTGGCCTATCCCGGTCCTCCCTTTGGGGGGTTAATTGGGGTGTGTCCTACATTTGTATATATATGTGTCCACTTGGGGGGGATGTGTGTGTACTCTTGTGGTGTTTTCCTTTGTTCCTGCTTTGTGCTTTGGTTGTTTAATCATGGGCAAACACCATCGCAAGAGGAAGCATTCCTCTCCTGTGCCTCCCTCTTCCTCGGGTTCCGGTGGGGACTCCTCTCCTCCTCCTGTGAAACGTGCCAAGGGGGATGATGATGATAGGATTAACCGCTTTATCCTGGAGACTCTTTCTGATATCAAGGCGTCTAAGAGAGGTGCAGCTGGTCTTTCTGGTTCTGCTGCGCTTTATTCTGATATTTCTTCTTCCTCTGGGTCTGATGAGTCTTCTTCTGCTGCTGTTGAACTTCAGGGCAAGTACATTTCCAGGGATCTCTTGCCTGACGTCCTTTCCCAGGTGCGGGTTAACATGGGGTTTCCTGATGATTCTGCACCCAGTACCTCTCGGGATTCGCTGTTACCGCAGTTTAGGAAGCCTGTTGCCTCTTCCTTGCCGGTCCATCCCTTTGTCTCTGATATCCTGCTGAAGGAGTGGAAGGACCCTGATCATATTTCCATGCCCAGGTTTATGTCCAAACTTTATCCCTTGCACGATATGGCGGAGAATTTTCCTGATTCCGTTCCTGTGGACTCTGTTGTGGCCAGTCTTGTGGGTCGTCCTTCTATGGCGGATGATAACATTCTGAAGGACGGCGTGGACAAGAAGGTGGATTCTGCCCTGAAGAAGTCTTATGCCGCCTCGCACCTGGCTGTTCGTTCTGGCGTTTATGGGGCTTATGTTGCCCAGTCTCTGCTGACCGATTTCAAGTCCCTGTTTTCTTCTATGCTGGAGGGTACCAGTTGTCCGGAGTTGCTTGAGTCGATGGAGCGCCATGCGGAATTCCTGTCGGACACCTCCTTTGATTCTGTGAGGGCTTCTGCTATGTCCTGTGGTTCCTCTGTGGCTGCCCGTCGTAACCTGTTGCTGAGAGATTGGAAGACGGACGCGGCCCAGCGTTCCATGGCTTTGAGACTGCCTTTCACTGGTGCCCGTCTGTTTGGTGACTCGCTGGAGGAGAAACTGCACAAGGTCTTCAAGGAGCGCAAGCATTCTTTGTCCTTTCATGATCTTCCGCCCCGTAGGGGTTCCTCCTTCTCTGGTGCCAGGTCTTTCCGCCAGCCTTCCAGATTTCAGCAGTCATTGTTTCGGAGTCAGCGTGGCACTGGCCGGTCTTTTCCCCGGAAGTTTCCGAAGAAGTCCCAGAGGTGTGCCGGGTCTGGTCTGCAGCGTTCCTGACTATGCCAGCCTAGAGGACGTTCTCGCTGGTGGTCCGCCTCTGGTTGGTGGGAGGCTTCGCCAGTTCCTTCCTGCTTGGTGCCTGACGACCTCCGACAGATGGGTGCTGGATGTCTTGTCAAGGGGCTACCGGATCGAGTTCCTGTCCCCCCCTCCCCCCTCCGGGGTGGTGGTGACCCCTTCTCCTCGGGATGCCTCCCGCCGTCTGGCCTTGTCGGACGGGGTTCATTCTTTGATCAGCAAGCTTGCGGTTGTCCCTGTTCCGATTGCGGAGAGGGGGTTGGGCACCTACTCCATCATCTTTGTGGTGCCGAAGATCACGGGGGGCTTCCGGGTGGTCATCAACCTTCGGGGTTTGAACTTGTTCGTGAGGAAGATCCCGTTCAAGATGGAGACGCTCCAGAGGATTATCCCGCTGATCCAGTCCGGTTGGGTGTTCTCCACTCTGGACCTCCAGGATGCGTACCGGCACGTCCCGGTGGCTGTGAGGGATCAGCGTTTCCTGCGCTTCTGCCTGGAGGGCCAGCACTGGCAGTTCTGCGTCCTTCCCTTTGGTCTTCGGTCCGCCCCCAGGGTGTTCACCAAGGTGGTGGCTCCCTTGGTGGCCCATCTCCATCTCCTGGGGGTGTCGGTGTTCCCATATCTCGACGACTGGATGGTTCAGGCTCCGTCCCTGGAGGTCATGTCTCGCCACCTTCTCTTGACCATGTCTACGCTCAGGGACCAAGGGTTCTTGATCAACTTACCGAAGTGCCACCTGGAGCCTGCCACTCGAAGGACCTTCATCGGAGCTGTGTTCGATTCTGTGTTGGGCAAGGTGTTCCTGCCGGAGGCCCGGATTGGTCGCCTTCAGTCTTTGCTGAGGAGATTGTTGTCACAGACATCGGTTCCCCTCCTTCAGTGGCTGGAGGTTCAGGGCCACATGGCTGCTTCCGTCTTCACCGTGCCCTGGGCCAGGGTTCATCTGTGCCCTCTGCTGTGGCATGTGCAGCGGTGGGTCCCCTTTCCTGTCCTGGACTTTGCGGTTTCTGTGCCCGTGACTCTGGACATTGTGTCTGCTCTTCAGTGGTGGCTGGATCCTTTCCACCTTTCCGTGGGGATGTTGTTCCGTCTGCCTCCTCCTCTGGTGGTGACCACGGATGCCAGCGCTTCCGGCTGGGGGGCGACTCTGGACCATTGGGCTGTTCAGGCTCATTGGCTCCCGTTGGAGTCTCGCAGGTCATCCAACTGGAGGGATGTGTCTGCGGTGGAGAGGGCGCTCCGTTTTTTCCACCTTCATCTGAGGGGTTGCCATGTCCTGGTGAGATCGGACAACACCGTGTCTGTGGCCTATATCAATCACCAGGGGGGGACCCGCAGTTCTTCCCTGAATCTGGTGGCCTGCTCCATTTCGGACTGGGCGGAGAAGAATCTTCTGGCCCTGTCTGCTCAGCATATTCGAGGTGTGGACAACGTGGTGGCGGATTCGTTGAGCCGGAGGTTTCCTTCGTCCCTGTCCCTGTGCCTGGCTCCCCGGACTTTTCACTTGATTTGCCTGAGGTTCGGTACTCCGGGTCTGGACTTGTTCGCCTCCAGATCCAACGCCCTGGTTCCCCTGTTCTGCTCCAGGTGTCCGGAGGTGGGCGCCTGGGGAGTGGATGCCTTGTCTCTCCGGTGGCCTCCTTGGCTTCTTTATGCCTTTCCTCCCTTTTCTCTGATTCCTGCCTTCTTGCTGAAGGTTCAGCGGGAGGGGTCTCAGGTGGTGGTTGTTCTTCCGCACTGACCGAGGAGGTCCTGGCTTCCTCTGCTGCTGGGCCTGGCGGTGGGCCCTCCTTGGCTTCTGCCTCGCTACCCCTCTCCTCTGAGGTCCCCGTCCCCTCTTCTGGTTCCCCTCTCCTTGGCGGTCTGGAGGTTGAACGGTTGTCTCTTGGGGTCCGTGGTCTGCCCGACCACATCATTTCTGTGATGCAGGCCTCTCGTAGGCCGTCTAGTTTGTCTTCCTACTCGAAGCACTGGTCTTCCTTCTCGAGGTGGTGTTCCTCTTCTGGTTTGTCTCCTACCTCTTGCCCTGTGTCTTCTGTCCTTCAATTTTTTCTGGATGGCTTTCAGAAGCGCTTTGCTGTGTCTACCTTGAGGGGCCAGCCGGCTGCTATCCGGGCCTTCCGGGACCCGGATTCTTTTCTTTTTTCAGATGGCCTGTTGGTTTCTCGTCTGTTTCGTAGTTTTTCTCTTTCTTCCCCTTCTGTTTATTCTCTGGTTCCGCCTTGGGATCTCTCTTTGGTGTTGGGTGTTTTGCAGTCTTCCGCCTTTGAACCTTTGGAGACTGTGGACCTTAAATTTCTGTCATGCAAAGTGGCTTTTCTGGTGGCCATCACTTCTGCGAGGCGGTTGGGGGAGCTTACGGCCTTGCGTTGATCCCCCCCGTTTTTGCGTTTTCTGGATGACGCTGTTGTGCTCTCTTTGGATCCTGGTTTTGTCCCCAAGGTCCGCTCCCGTTTCCATTCCTCTCAGGAGCTGGTTCTTCCTTCTTTGTGTCCTTCTCCTTCTTCTCCTTCAGAGCTGTTGCTTCATTCTTTGGACCTGAGGCGTGCCTTGTCCGTTTATGTGGCTCGTTCTGGGGAGTTTCGTTCTTCTGACTCTCTCTTTGTCACCCTTGGTTTGGCTGGTTAGGGTAAGGCTGCTTCCAAGCTCACGTTGGGTCATTGGATTAAGGCTGTCATCACTCTTGCCTATCGTGGTGCTGGTTTGCCTTGTCCGGCGGGTGTTCAAGCGTGTTCCACTCGGGGCGTGTCTGCCTCCTGGGCTGCTTACCATGGGGTGTCTCTTGATGAGATTTGTCGTGCTGGGACCTGGGCGTCCGAGTCCACGTTTGTGAGGCACTACAGGTTGAATTGTGCCCTGTCTGACCGGACCAATTTTGGTCGTGGGGTGTTGCAAGCTGTGGGGGTTCCCCCTCCACTCTGAGTTCTGTTTGTGTATTAAACTTGTTTCACTTGCTGCACTCCTTTGTGTCTGGTCTGTGTTTTGCTGTGTTTGGGTTGCCGAAGGCCTGTTTGGGCGTTGCTTTGGTATGCCTCATGAGTGATGACTGGGTCGAGGACGAGGGACGTAGAGGTAATGCTATGATTACGTTCGGTAATCCCCATTACTCTAAGTCCTACTCGTCCTCGACCCAGTCATACTTCCCACCCTCCCTCCCTGTCCAGGCCTTTGTTGATTGGTGTGTCAGGATGTGCTTCTGGTGGTTAGGTCTTCTATAGCACCTGGCAGGAGGGTGGATGGAGCCTAAAAGCGTTTCCTGTTTTGTTTCCTGTCTGTGGAATACCCTCATGAGTGATGACTGGGTCGAGGACCAGGAGTAATGGGGATTACCGAACGTAATCATAGCATTTACCTACCAATTAGAAACATTTTTTGCCATGCATAATTAATAAGTGAGAACAGTCCGTTTCACAGCACGAGTTTCATATGTTAACATTTTCTGCTACTTACACCTATTTCCTACGTTAATTCTCCATGACATTAATCTGTAAACTAAAACACGTCATATAATTGAGTTAATACAATTCTCAATTCTACCACCTCATGTTAACAAGAATGGCATGTTTAAACGTGGATGCATTGTACATGTGATTATGAAAGGCTCCTTATTTTTGGGGAACATCAAAGGTATCAAAGGTGTCCTCAAATTAATGATTCCTAACGCAAAGCATGTCTGTGTTGAAAATGTTGTTTTCGTATTTAAACATTGTATAGGGTAAGTACCCTTTAATGGGTTTCATTTGAGGGACTCCCACAGCCTCACTTTCACTGTGTGTGGACTGTGCAGTAAGTAAATAGATGAGGATGGGCATAGATCTCTCTGAAACTGAATGCTCCACAGAATGGTGTCTGCTCTGCAAGTTTCCAATAGTGAAATACTTGGTCTGTTTTTTTCCCTTTTTCAGGTTTCGCCTGAACAGCGCTTGCTCTTTGTTTATTAGGTTTCGCCTGCAAAGCGCTCGCGATGTGCTAGTAAAATCTATTGTATTTAATATAAATCTTAAAAGGGGTTTCAGTAACATATTTTGCGCAACTGCTCACTAAGCTACAATTTACAACGAAAAACAGCGTATTATTTATCAAATAGGCTAAACCTATCGCATTTACCAATGCTTGTTGCTCTTCCTGCTTGTTGCTGATTCCAGCTGCTCTCAGCCTACACCAGGTGGCGTATCCAGATAAAACATGGCAGATCCACTGAGTTACTGCAGTGCCCCTAATTTCGATGGGGACGGTTTCTCAAGTAACCAACCTGATCTGAATTAAAATATAACTCACAATAAGGCCCACAGAAGGTAGATGCACTCTGGGAGCTAGATGAAATTCTGCGACCTAGAGAAAATCGCCTCATAACCATTTATCTCTGGCGAAAGTGCTTACAGCGGTCTAAAGGATGTAAAAGACTCCAAATGAAAACATCGGACATTTACTGTTACAAATCCATCTGGGTGACCCGACCAATGAAGTTGCTACGTTTGTCATTCTGCACCTGACTCTATGTCAGTCTGGTGTGACACTTTCACCCCATTTGACACCCATTGACCTGGCCTGTCTGAGGCATGACCTCAGCTCATACTCTCTCTCAGTGGCAGCACAACATAGGGGGCGGCGATCCCGCCAGCCCTGCACTTTTGACCCAGGTGGCACCCGCCCCTCTCCCTTCTTGGCCTGCACACAGATTTCATTTCTCAATGTCTCGTAATCGCACTCCAATTACAATTAAGCTATCTCTGGGGACGTCAGTATTAATCAAAGACGAGCTCTTTTTCCGCTGCAGCCGATGGTGATTGGTGGCTCTGTGATCTCATTCCATGGTCTTCCCCAGCCTTGTCGCAGAGCAAGGATGACCCCTTTAAAAAGCCCACTTGAAATCAAGGCCAGGGTCATGGTGTCAACTTCCCACTTTAGGCCAAGGGGGAGGGCTCTGTTTTCTTGGGAGGCATAACGGGGCGCAAAAATGCAGTCTTGCTCACTATATTCGTTTCTTTATGAATGCTCTTTGTCGCTTGCAGAGTTCAGTTCTTTTCCCAATTCGTCACATGTCGGAAAAAAAGACTATTTTATTTTTCGTCCATCCATATGTGCTTTTTTCTCTGTGCAGGAACATTTTTCCACATTTACAAGTAAACCGCTCTCACTTTTCATTTACAGTGTTTATGTATTATTACAGTTACTTTAATAGAGCAGAATTAGTTTTAACACTCAAGGAGGATTTAGAAAATATTTTAAATGTGTTTTAAATGTATTTAGAAAATATTTTAAATATAATTTAGAAAATATTTTAAATGTACGAAAATGATCTAAGGGCAGTCATAGATATCAAATATTCCACTTTTCACAAGAAATACAGCCAAGTAATTAATTTTGAAGATTAACCAGTGCCTATCTTTGCCGCCGAAGGCAAGTCTTGTCAGTTATTCTGTTTTAACACTGAGAAAGCAGATCATGAAGTCTTATATGAACCCGTAGCTTATCCAGGGTGTCATGGGTCCTAGTGCAAGGAAGGAAGCCCCCTGACTGCCGTTTGACTTATAAATTACAGCAGTAATCAGTGTTCAGTGGGCCGTCGTGTGTCTGGAGCCCAGGGCCCCGGTGTCACTGCACCTGCTGCACCAATTGGAGTTACGCCTGAGAAAAACGGATGACATTACACAGCACTGACGCAAGGAAACCAAGGCCTCCATTTTAATCAACTTTATGTCCATGATAGCACTGCCAAAGCTAAGAAAGCCAATTGAGAAATGTCATACATCATACCATTTCTCCAATTCTATAACACATCACGTACCCAATGGTATAACAAAAACACATACCGCAAAAAAAGCATCCAGAGAACTATTGATTATGCCAGAACTGATTAGACCCTAATCTAACATCACAATTCACAACGTTAAAAATTTAACAAGCAGACATGATAAACATCCACGGATGCCACCAAGGAACCAACATCACACCGCCCAAAATACCACATCAAATATACCCCTAAAAATACCACACTACACCCATCCTTTCACAAAGAACACAATATGTGATATCAGAGCTTAATTATACCAACATTGTGCCATGTGCCCAAAACACAACACAGCACCACTAATACACACATATCTGGACCTTCCAAAAGCCAGAGGCTTCGACGTGAGTACACAAATCAAAAACATAACCAACATAGCTCTTTCAAAATGTTACCCTGATATTTAGCACATTTTAACCGAACTACTCCACCCACCAGCATGTCAATAACTTCAACAAGCACACAGCAACTTTGGGCATCTCACAATTGGCAACATCCTGATATCAGCTCTATTTCCTGCTTCAAGAGGTTAATCTCAACACCATGCCACCCAAATCACTTCCACTATATTCCACCCCCAACAGCTCCGTCTATGCACACATCAGCCAATCCTGTCAAGAACGTTAATGTCACACACAAAACACAAAATTGCAGAATCCGCTGAAAGCAGATCCAATAAAAGGTACCACAGCTAGGTACGTTTAACACAATAAAAAGCAGTGGGCAAGTGCTCAAAGGCTAGGTCCAGAGGGCAGCGCCTGGCGATATTGTACTTGCCCAGGATGAGATTCAGGTTCAAACACTGCTCCACTGTACCCAGCCCTGACCTCAAATCGTATTGACTATAGATTAAGATTTTATTTTGTTTGGATGAAAGTTTAAAGTGAGAGAAAATGACCCTGCCAATGATCTTCACAGTGCTGTCAATTAAAGAAATCGGTCATTAGCACCTGGGGGCATTTGAGTCTCCCTCCGTAAAAATCAGACAATCACCGATAATGCCCAAGAGCTGGGTAACCTATCGCTCTGGAAGATGTTGAACACATTGGTAAGCGATGGACCCCAGATCTTAGGTTTACACTTCATCAAAACAATGGTCATACCATCAGGCCCTGTGGCTTTACCCACAGGCTTTGTTTAATAGCCAAGGTGACTTCAGGTAAGGTGAGTGACATACACGAGGCACCCTCCAACCAGCTCTTTTGTAGATGAGTTAGGCACCCTTCCTCCATAGGTTGATAGATGGACTGGAAATGGGTAACCCACTTCCTACTGGTGATACTACAGTGCAGTGTGTTTAGCGGGGCATTCCCTGTCAAAATGTATTGACTGTGTCCCAGAACATTTGACTATTCGTATTAACCGCTGCGTCCTCCTGCTCTACTCAGTCCACCTTGCACAATTCATTTCTCCTTTTTTAGTATACTTTTATAATGTTTGCAGGCTTTCATAACCTTAGCGTGGATCCTAGGCTTGGCCATCAGGTCCTTCCTAAGGCAACAATTAGCCACAGAACATTTGGTGTTGAACTATTTAGGACACTGAAGAGAAATCTTCACGGACTTCATTTGGCTCTCTTTAATGCAATTGCTGAGATTCCAAAAATGAAGCAGTATGGCTTCCCCTCCAGTAACATCTGACATGCAGACACGGAACATCTCTAAATATTTGGCAGAGAGGGAAGAAACAAAGGGCTACAGTGCGTACATTAACAAAGATAGACTGAGTCCATTGTTGGAAAGAGACGGAAGGTGTAACTGCCTCTCAGGGGGTACAGCTTTTGTACTGGGAAAAGCCCTACTACCACTAGGGCATTGTGTTTGCCTCACGTGGTTTCTAACACATAACACTCAGTAACAAGCATTTACAATGCAATGGTTTTGCCTTTGTTAAATCCATTCCTTTAAGGAGTACAGCTGCAGAAGGCCGAATACAGGGCAGGCTGCGTCCTGTGCGCACCCTGAATGCCCTTAGTGGTCTTTTCTGTTTCTGTGAAGAGTGACAAATTATGAACGCTTCCACAGGTACTTTTAAATAAACAAAGCTGCAACGCGGGCCCGAGGGAGTTTTACATTTCATTCCCTAGCCGCACCTCCCATTTAATTAGCTACTGAAGGTAAATTAACTAGCTGTTAAAAGGTCCTGTGTGCAGGCCAGGCGTGACGCTCTATTTTCCGAGACCGCCTGCCACCATGCAATGAGGTCAGACAGATGGACAAAGCCAATAGGACTTTTCTGGTCGCTCAGCAGGGGCGCAGGCCCTGCAGCTGATTTCACAGTTTTCAGAAAATAATAGGAAACAAGACTGTGCACCTGAGAATGGAGTCCCCCCTCGCTCGGGGGACTTGAGATTGATGTAAGGCCCCCCGGGCCCTGCACACTCCTGTGCTCGTTCCATAGGAGAGGGGCGGGCACTGGGAATGGGGCCCGGATCCCTCGTGGAACCTACTGCTCGCCGGACTCTCCTCCCGCCCCAGCACTTACCAGCTTCTCTCTCCTCCGGCTGGTGGCTGGCGGCAGGGACAGAGGCGGTGACGTCGGTCTTCTCGTGAGCCTCCAAGGCTCCTCCTCACTCTTTCTGGGGCGAGGGCACCGGGGCGCAGGGAAGGCTCCTGCCTGCTCCGGTGCTCCAGAAAGCCGCGACGCTTTGTGGGAGGCGGGGTAGGCTCCCGCCCTCCTACTTCCTGGCACTTCCTCCTGTCCCGCTCCCGGCCTGCCTGACTTCCGGTTCGGCCGGGCGGCGACGGGGACAATCTCGGGCAATGCCGGGTGGGCACCGGCGGTAACAGATGCCTACTGCTCGCCGGACTCTCCTCCCGCCCCAGCACTTACCAGCTTCTCTCTCCTCCGGCTGGTGGCTGGCGGCAGGGACAGAGGCGGCGAAGGCGGTCTTCTCGTGAGCCTCCAAGGCTCCTCCTCACTCTTTCTGGGGCGAGGGCACCGGGGCGCAGGGAAGGCTCCTGCCTGCTCCGGTGCTCCAGAAAGCCGCGACGCTTCGTGGCCATTATTCATTAACAAACACTCACCTGGGCTTCCTCCAGCGGCTGTGGTCGCCATAGAATGACAAACAAACACAGAAGAAAAAAACAAAATGAAACTCCGCCCACCGCCGCGATGACGACATCGCAGAGGCGGCGAGGGAAAAAATAGCGGGAACGCCCCCGAATCTGGTCCGGCCTTGACGGACAGATCCGGCTCCCAATGGCTAGCCTCCATTTATGGAGCTAGCCAATGGGAGGAGGGGGCGAGGAGGGGGCGGATACCCGACCCCACAGAGCAAAACATAAGATTTTGCTAGCGCATGCGTACTTCGTACGCATTGCCGAGGCAAAACCTAAAAATTGAGGACAGGTTATGTGTTTAAAATATATAGGGAAACATTTATCAACACTGACACAATGCTGTGCAACGTAGCATTACATTATAAAAATCTGCGCTGAGTTACGGCATTTCCCTGCACGATGAATGCGCCATATTTATGTTAGGCACTCCATGGCGAAAGGACCATTGACGCATCAAGAATTACGACGCAACAGTGTTGAAAATGGCGTAAGGCACAGCTGATTTGTGTGTCGCAAAGCACCTATACATGCCACAAATCAGTGTTGCCTCACACAGGAGTAAGGTAAGGTAAGGTAAGGTTTATTGTAGAGTTAATAAAAACTCACAATATAAAAACGTACAAATGTATAAAACAAGCAACCATTGTTACAGTTGAAATATGAAAGGAGCAAGTGAATTTGCTCGTTAAAATCATAAGTGTCACGATGGGTTTTGATCCGACCATCAGGAACAAAGAGGACTCACAGGGGCTTAGCACAGTTTTGAGTTGGCTAGTGCTTTAGGCGAGCTATGTGTCTGTTTCATGAGTCTTCTGGCCACAATGTCAAAGAATTTTGTTAGTCTGCAATTTAACTGAGTCTCTTCAGGGTTAAAACACAGCATCACGGCCTCCCTACAGCTTGTTATGCCCTTCTGGTTCCATAGGGCCCGGAGTAGAGATCGCCTACTATCCATAAGGTTTGAACAGATGCAAATTATGTGAATAAGGTCCTCTTTTAATGATAAGCAGCGTCTGCAGCTGTTTGGTGAGCTTTCCCTTTTCCAAGGTGCCAGGTGCGACAAGATGGGCATAATCCCAAAGCGTAGGTTTAAGAACTTATTTTTTGTTATCTGTGTGAGGCCCGTTTTTAGGTATTCTTGTGGTTTCAGAGCACTGTAGTCTTTCAACACAGTCCATCCATGGGGCCTCTTTGCCAGGGTGTCTTTGTCCTCTATTGAGGAAATCGTCTTGGTTACTTTCGTTACTATTTTTTTTAAGGGTTTGAGGTCTGCTGATGACTACCAGAGGTTTGTTAGTTCCAATGTCTTCAGTGAGTCTTGTAGGTAGTTCCTTGACGGTGAGTTTTCTCTTGTGGATAGTTCGGTCCAAAGTTGGGCGTTTAACGATCCGTGGACAGCACTTCTAATTTTCCGCCATGTTTTAATATATGCGCCTCTTCTCTCCATCGTTTGTTTTTGTAGCCCGAATTCGAGGCGGATTTGGGCGGGTGATGTATAGGTGGGTAAGTGGAATATTGCCCTATATGCACGACATATGGTGGGGAATCTATGACATAATATCGACAGACAAAATATCTACATACAAAATTATCGACACAAAAATATCGACATCAAAAATATCGGAGTTATATCTTCATAAAGGTACGGTAAGTACAAAAATATCGAGAAAAAAAATATCGTAGAACAAAAATATCGAATTGAAAAATATTGTTTTTTTAAATGTATTAATAATAATGTAAAATTAATTTAAAAATACATATAATTTTACAAATATTAAATAAAAACATTAAAACATATAAAAAAATTATAACTAATACATATACATTTAAAATAAATTAAAAACTCTACATAAAAATTAATATATATACTTACTCCACATATTGCAACAGTAGGGAAAGCATTGGCTAGCGTAGGGGTAAAAATTACTATTCCCACTCCAGAGGGTGCAACAGTAGGGAAAGCATTGGATATCGTAGGGGTAAAAATGACTATTCCCACTTCAGAGGGTGCAACAGTAGAGGAAGCGTTGGATAGCGTAGGGGTAAACATTACTATTCCCACTCCAGAGGGTGCAACAGTAGGGAAAGCGTTGGATAGCGTAGGGGTAAAAATTACTATTCCCACTCCAGAGGGTGCAACAGTAGGGAAAGCGTTGGATAGCATAGGGGTAAAAATTACTATTCCCACTCCAGAGGGTGCAACAGTAGGGAAAGCGTTGGATAGCGTAGGGGTAAAAATTACTATTCCCACTCCAGAGGGTGCAACAGTAGGGAAAGCGTTGGATAGCGTAGGGGTAAAAATTACTATTCCCACTCCAGAGGGTGCAACAGTAGGGAAAGCGTTGGATAGCGTAGGGGTAAACATTACTATTCCCACTCCAGAGAGTGCAACAGTAGGGAAAGCGTTGGATAGCTTAGGGGTAAACATTACTATTTCCACTCCAGAGGGTGCAACAGTAGGGAAAGCGTTGGAAAGCGTAGGGGTAAAAATTACTATTCCCACTCCAGAGGGTGCAACAGTAGGGAAAACGTTGGATAGCGTAGGGGTAAAAATTACTATTCCCACTCCAGAGGGTGCAACAGTAGGGAAAGCGTTGGATAGCGTAGGGGTAAACATTACTATTCCCACTCCAGAGAGTGCAACAGTAGGGAAAACGTTGGATAGCGTAGGGGTAACAATTACTATTCCTACTCCAGAGGGTGCAACAGTAGGGAAAGCGTTGGATAGTGTAGAGGTAAAAATTACTATTCCCAGTCCAGAGAGTGCAACAGTAGGGAAAGCGTTGGATAGCGTAGGGGTAAAAATTACTATTCCCACTCCAGAGGGTGCAACAGTAGGGAAAGTGTTGGATAGCGTAGGGGTAAAAATTACTATTCCCACTCCAGAGAGTGCAACAGTAGGGAAAGCGTTGGACAGCATAGGGGTAAAAATTACTTCCCACACTACTCCCCCTTTAACACACAACACACTACACATACAAAAAAACACAATTAATATAAATATCAATTAATCAATTAATAACAATCAATATTATTAAATTGATGTAATTATAAATGAACTAATTAATTAATAATAAATACCAATAAATAAATACAATCTCTTTAATTAATTACATTTAATAATGTCACACCCTATTCCCCTATAAACACACAACCCACTACACATAAATAAATCACATCATTTAATCACTTAATAATAATTAATTACCAATTAATTATTAATTAACAATAACAAAATTAATTATATTAGCACATTAACTCTAATTAATTTAATTTAATTTAATTTAATTAGCTAATTAATAATAATTAATCACCAAATAATTATTAATTAACAATAACAAAAAATTAAATATATTAGCACATTAACTCTAATTAATTTAATTAACTAATTAATAATAATTAATGACCAATTAATTATTTATTACCAATAATAAAAAATAGTAAAAACTACTACATTAACTCTAATTAATTCAATTAAATAATTAATAATAATTAATTACCAATTAAAAAATTATTAATTAAAAAAATATATATTTTTAAAATATTAATTAATTAATTATTATTAAATTACGTCCCACCCTATTCCCCTATAAACCCACAACCCGCTCTGATACTAAAACGCAAAATGTAAACAAAATTACTTATTTCCAAACATACATTAAAAAACATATTTAACAAACATATAAATAACATAATAAAATACATAACACTAAACAAAATTTCGATATTAATAACATACATACCTTAAAAACGATATTTTGTCTATCGATATTTTGCACATCGATATTCTATACCACCGAAATTAAAACATCGATATTATTGTATATCGATATTTTAATTTCGATATTTTGTCTCTCTACCATGGTGTTATCTAGTGTCGTGACGTTTTTCCTTGCATGGATTCACTACCATACGTGAGCATGGGTTGCAGGCGCGCTCTTATCACCTGCAGAAGAGGGTCCAATGACCGGTCTGGGAGAGCTTTCTTCAGGAGTTTGATCGGCACATAAAATGTCGTTTCCTTCCGACGAATGGCCTCTAATTGATGTCTGTGTGATCCTCTGTTGTCTATGATGACGCCAAGGTATTTATAATTGGTAACCTGCTCTAACCTCTGTCCATCCAGACACCAAGTCAGTTTCCTTTTTTGTTATAATTCATTGTCATAACTTTTGTTTTATTTAAATTGATGGTTAATGAGTTATTTTTAGAAAATGTATTGGTTGTTTCCAATAGATTTTGGAGGCCGATCGGGGACCAGCTTATGAGGACCAGATCGTCAGCATAAAGGAGGTTTGAGAGTGTGGTTTCGCCTAGCCGTGGGGTGTGGGATTTGGTTTTCTCCAGTTCGCCGCGGAGATCTGCGTGGAAGAGGTTAAACAGCATAGGGGCTAGGACACAGCCTTGTTTCAAGTCTTTGGTGGTGCTGATTTTCCTTGAGATGTGTGTGCCAGAGCCCAATTTGATCCTAACCCAAGTGTTGGTATGTAGCATGATCAGCTGCTGTAGGAGTGGCCCTGGAATCCCCATCTTTCCAGCTTCTGCCAAAGTTTGCTCCGGTCTACGTGATCGAATGCAGCGCTATAATCAATAAAGCACAGGAATAATGATCTCTTGATGGCTTTTGCAGCGTCTGTCCGTTGTGTTAGCGCCATAATGTTGGTCGTTGTCCCGTGGCCTCTACAGAATCCGGTTTGGGTAGCCGGGATGATGTGCTTTTCGTTTGCCACACAGGAGTATTTTTCACTACAGAAGCATCTGAAAAATCAACACAGCAATAGTCCACAAAACAGAGAATTATGGAAGGAGCCTCAGGGAGCCAGGAGGGTAACAACCCCAACTTGGAAGACTAGCCATCATCCCCGGGGAAGAGGAAGTCTAACTTCAATGAGGTGGAGAATCATATTTTAATGTTAGGTGACAAATATGTACCATCTCCTATTTGTCACCTCAAAATTGCCAATAGGGAGGAAGGTTGCCATTTGCCAATCCATTGTGGATACAATTACTTGTGTAGTACAAACAAAAAAGCCATCCTGGAGTGCAAGAAGAGGTGGCAGGACTACAAGTGCATGACCAAAGAAAAACTCTCCAGGAACATTAAAGCATCAATGCGGAGTGGAGGCGGTCGTGATGTCCAGGAGAAGTTGGATCCATTGGAGGAGCAGATGCCATCCCTCACTCCAATGGAGTTGGGAGCTGGACTGGAAGGGCAGGACAGTGCTTAAGTAGAGACCCAGCAAGAACTACAAGGCAAGTTAAAACAAGGGACCATATATTAGCATACTGTCATGCAGGGCAATGCAGCAACACCCTTTACTGCGCTGCATGAAAGGGAAAGGGCAGGAATGCGCCATATCTCAACTCATTCTTCACATAACTGTCCTTTCCTTGGGCAGTACCAATTTTACCAGCCAAGTCCAGCCCTGCCAAGTTTCCGAGACCCATGTGTGATTTGCTGCCCCAGTCAAGATATTACCTCTCAGTACCGGGACTTGTAGTCTAATTTATTTCTTCACAAAACAGGACTACAAGTTACAGAATACAACTTGGGTTGGAGCAGCTCATATGGATATTGATGGTGAGTGCAAGTGATGCAGAAAGGAGGTTCATGATTGGTTAATGGAAGCGTAGATGGTGTGTGAGCTAGGTGGGTCTGTGGTATTTTAGTGCCTTGTAGTTGTGGCTGAGCATCTGGAACTGCCAGTGTGTCTGAATGATGAGTCAATTAAATTTTCTGAGGTGAGGTGTGATGTGCGTGCAGCAAGGTAGGCTGAGTGATAGTCTGGCAGGGGTGTGTTGGATAGTTTGGCTCTTGTTTATCAGGCGTGCACAGATGCTATAGTAGAGGTCATTAGTGCACTACAGTCAACATGTAATAATGGCCAGGGTTATGGCCGTACAGGTGTCAGGATGGAGCCAGATGAGGAAACGTCTGACCATGCAAATAAAGTGAAAGCAGATGGAGGTGTTTGCGGCATTTGAAGTCTCATGGTGATGTAGGTTTCCAGGATGGTGGGCACTTGTCTGTGGTGGTTGGAGCGTTAGAGTTTCAGGCCTAGTCATGTGGGCAACCAGGGTGAGCACATACTGCAGAATGTCATCGCTTCTATCTTGTCAGGTTGAGTATGAGCAACTAATCTCACATACAGGTAACCATGTTGGTCAAGGGTATAATGTAACTATTGTTGGTGGTGTCTCCTGACAGTTATTGTATGATCTGGATGTCATCAGTGTAAGAGATGATGTACAGTCCCTGGGTCTGAATGATGATTTTCAGAGGAGTCATGTACATGATCCTCCTTATCACCCCTCATGTTCAATCTTTATATCCACCCGTTAATACATTCCCTTCAGGAGCCAAAGGTGAAATATACAACTATGCTGACAATATGCAGCTGATTTTCACCATTGAAAACACCACAGAATCCAAGACTTTTTTCCAAAATATCATGCTCTATATTTAGGACTGGATGAATAGTCACCAGTTCAAGTTAAACTCCAACAAAACCAAGTTGTGATCACTAAAAGCAAACAGTCTCAATGTAATCCCTCTTTCTGCCGCCCCCCCCCCCAGATTTGGGTTTTCCTCCCATGCCCAAGAAAGTTGTAAAAAAAGCCTTGGGGTTCTTATGGATGAGGATCTATCCCCGAAGCATCAGATAGGATCTGTGTCTTCCTCATGCTTCCTCTAACTTCGGGGAATAAGGAAAAATAGGAGATACTTTACGATGGATGCTGTCATGCAAATTCTCATTGCCCTACTGATAACTTGGATTGATTATGCCAATGCGCTCTATTTGGGACTCCCTACTGCACTAAACAACAGACTGCAACTAGTTCAAAATCAGCCAACCCAGCTGGTGTTTTGTCAGCCACGATACTGTCATATTAAGCCATTGATGAAAAAGCTTCACTGGCCCCCTGTAGCTCAGAGGACCGTTTTCAAAACAGCCTACAATATATTTAAAGCTCTCCATGGCAAAATTCCAGCCTTTGTGTCCTCCAGAATTCAACGCTGCACCACCAATCGCCATCTTAGATCTGCCCACCACAATCTACTTACTATCTCAAGAAGTAAAAGGAAAAGGCTAGGAGGGGTTATATTCTCCATATTGGCTCCCTACACCATAAACACTCTTCCTTCTGACATTAGATCATCATCCAATTATATGGGTTTTACACAACTCTTAAAAATCTTTCTGTTTAGACAAGCTTATGTCTAACCTGGATGCTATTCGCTGTTCTTTTGCTACCTTAGCGTAAAGAGACCTTATGGTGAATGTGTGCTCTACAAGTTTTCTAAAACATAGCATAACAACATGTTCAAAAGAGTGGGGCAGAGTGAAGATATTTGCCGGACTCTGCAGATGAGCTTCTTTGGTTCTGAGAGAATAAAGTGATCAGGAGCTGTTACATACTACCAATAATGAATTAAGCTATTCACTGCAGAGATGATCTTTAGTTCTTAGTGTTGTGGAGTCTGGAGTTGACTATTTGTGTGTGTGCACAAAAACTATAGTATTCTCCTGAAAAACATGGAACTATGGCATGTGAAGGCCCTTACACGCAGTGCAGCAAGGTTGCTTGCCATATAGTGTTGTGTGGATGTTTGTGAGATATGAACCCTAGGGCCCAATAATGCACAAAGTGCATGCAAGACAGTACAGCAAGGCATCTTGGTGTGTTGGTGTTGTGTGACAACCAAAGTGCAGGATAGTATGAGGTATAATAATATTTGACATGTCTTGGTTCGTGCTCAGCTGAACACCAATGTCTAGAACAAAGGCAGACACCCTTGCTACATGGTGCAATGGTCTCTGCAGTGGTGCTAAGAAGCAACATTGTCATCAGTGCAGACAGATAGCGGAAGTGTACTGTAACAGGTACAATATGGCCCATTCATGCACTCACACTTTCAGGCAGGGAAGCAAGCTGCCTAGCTGGGTTGCATTGTGTGAAATTTACACAAATAGACCCCTTAGTGAATACTGAGGTTGTATGAACAACGTGCCTGTATTGCCATGTGAAAAGCAACAATATTGCAACATGGCCAAATACATCCGAATGTCACAGAAACAACTTATGTCATATTGAATCATGAAAACTTCGTAACTTATATCTGTTTCTTTTAGAGGCACAAAAAACACCTCCTGGAGATCATCTTGTCCATGATGGCCAAGCTGTGAGGACCCTATCCCGCCCCCCCCATGGCCGAAGACACCTTCCAAAAGCTCCTGGACACTTTGAAACTTCTCCTCCGGAACTGGCAATGGAAGATGGCATTGTTGGGTCTCCAGATGAACCAGCCCACACTGGACATGGGCCATCAACCTATGACATCACAGCTGAGGACTTTGAGGACCCCCAAGTTGCTTTTCAATGGCAAGTGGTAGGAGTCCAGCAGTGAATCTTTGCTGAGTTCCAGTTGGGGGTGGAGACCATAGAGGGCACTCTTCAAGGGTCCATAGGTGTATTAGCCCTAATAAGGGGTTGGCAAAGTCTATCACAAACACCTACTCTTGGCTCCATGGGATTGATGAGTCCCTAGCTGACATCGCTGTTTTCATGATGTAAAAGGAACAACAACACCAGCCTTCTACATCTGACATCAGTGAAGTTGCTAGGCAGCTTGGGAACAACTAATACATCCATCCAGTCACTGGAAGCCAAGTTTGACTCCTTCATGGCTCCATTGCTTTTGTGGCTAACCAGCAAACCCTTACCAGGGACCACCATGCCCTGTTACTGACACTCACAAATTCTGTTCAGATCATGGGAGTATCCATTTTCTGCTTCTGATATGTGTGTCCGAGGCTAGTAACATCTCTCAGCTGTCTCTCACCTAGACACCACAGCTTTCAGGGAGGCAGAACATGCATCAGAGGAGGAAGATGTAGAGTTCCCAGTTTCTGACAAAGAATGTCCCGATAAACATTTGTGAATGCCCCCCTGGCCAGTTTCCTATCTGTCCTGTGTAGGACATCATGCCAACCTATTTGTAACCCAGGACAGGACTCTTTCTTTGTCCAGTACTGTATTTTGTCCACTTGTGCCTCTAAATACTATGCAACACTTGATAATGGCAATGTTGTCTTCATCAATGGTCCCACTACACACATGTAAATGTGCTCTAACATGTGTAAACTAATGTATATTTACACACAATACCTATATGATTTGACATATGTGTTAGAAAAACGTTCTAAGGATAAACCTACTCACATGTTGTAAAGTGAGAATAGGAACCTCTACAAGAAAATAAATTTGATTTCAGAAAGCATAATGAGATTTGTATGTTTGCTCCTTATCTATAAACACAAGAAGGGTACAAAGTTCCCTAGAGATAATGAGAAAACCGTGAAAGTGTAGCGTGGAGGACAGAAAAAAAGGGGGAAATTCCCTTTTTGGAACTGAAACCCTCACACACCCAGTAAACTAGGTGTCATGCTTCATCATATGGGTTCTGCTCCTCGTCAGACTGGCGCTGCAATGTCTGACGGGCTCCCGAAGACGGGGCTCTTTATCAGAGATCTTTTGTTCCAGCCATATGGTGCATGCGTGTGAGAGGACAGTGAAAGTGTAGTCGTGAAGTGAAGGTGAATAAAAAAGGTGGGTCAGTCCACAATGTACTTTATTAGCGTGGTTGACTCCCTTGATTAAAAGGGGTGGGAGGGGAGATATATACCGGGAAGGTTCACAGCAAAATATCTACAACCCTCAGGTCAGGTCAACATGTTTCTTGCCATAATGGCAATTCTTCAGGACCTAAGTGTTCAGTACTACACAGTGAGAGAGAAAATATGTAAATTACAACCTCATTTCGTAGGTCTGTAAACGGTCAGGCCAAATGGTCCTACACTAGTAATGCGACCTAGAAGGAAATATAAATGTGAAAAGACATAATAAGCAAGCAACAGAGGATGGTGGTAAGTGCAATGTTCTGTTGCTTACTAGTTCACAAGTACTCCACATTGTACACACACACAGAAGACATTAAAAGCATAAACAAACAAGAGGATTATTGTGTAAGCAATATACCCTCAGTTATGCAGGGACAATCTCAATTGAGAATGAGGGAAAAAAACGCTGCCAATAAAGGAACAAAGGGCTCAGTGCTTACCCTAATCCCTTTTCTGGACTTGAGCATTAACCTAGATCGTACTGGGCTCAGTACCACCCTGTACTGCAAGAGCACCGACAGGAATAGTCTTCTACTTTATGAGAGCCACCATCCACGGGCCCAGAGGGATAATCTCCCTTTCGGACAGTTCCTCAGGGTCCCGAGGAATTGTACTGCTAAGTCTGATTTCAAACAAGAATCTAGCCTTCTACAGCACAAATTACAGGATAGAGGGTACCCTACCAGACTCGTCCGCAATTCCTACAAACGAGTCCTTAATAACCCAAGGGAGACTTTGCTGGAAACCCACCACAAAGCATCAGATGAACTCATAACCTGCGTAACTTGCTTTACCAAGAATTCAGCATACATAAAGCAAACTATAAATAAGCATTGGAACATAGTCAACTCAGGTGTGTACAATGTGGAGTACTTGTGAACTAGTAAGCAACAGAACATTGACTTACCACCATCCTCTGTTGCTTGCTTTTTATGTCTTTTTACATTTATATTTCCTTCTAGGTCGCATTACTAGTGTAGGACCATTTGGCCTGTCCGTTTACAGACCTACGAAATGAGGTTGTAATTTACATCTTTTCTCTCTCATTGTGTAGCACTTTCACGGTTTTCTCATTATCTCCGGGGAACTTTGTACAGTGCTTACCCTAGGAAGTTCCCTAAGATGCCCCGCAGACTGCTCCCGTGGGACCGGCAAATTGGGTATGGTACCTAAGGAGAGAGAAGCCAAGTAGGGGGCATGTTTTGAAAAAGACAACAAAGGGCAGTGTTGTCAAACCCGTACTTAAGGAGCCCAATGTGCTCGTTGAGGGCCGCTCAAGTAAGTGTCCAGCTCTCCTCGAGCCCCAAGCCTGTACTGTGTTAGGATCAGAGTTGCCTATTAGACAACCCGTAATATCTGAGGCCATCTGCTCCCGCGGGACACTGCCAACCCAGAGAACTGAACACCGCCCGTGCCCGGCCCCTGCTGGTAAACCTGCGGAAGGAGGGGAGCGTAGCAATGTCCAGTAAGTAGGTCAACAGCATCAGTCCGGACAACATGACTGTGCCTCACATAAAACGTGGTATCAGGGAAGCAAGTGTCTTCCATGGTAAACTCGGCCAAGGAGAAACGAAGCGAAAATGTTCCACAAGTTACCAGATTGCCAACAACAGAGTTCAAGGCGTCATCCACAATGGAGACCACCAATCAGCTTACCTTCGGCGGCGCGCGGTCCAAGCTGTATAAACCTATCCCCACGAACAGCGCCTGGTCAGGACGCAGAGCAGCTGGTGGCGAGTCCGGAAGAGAGCCTTGTTTATGAAGCCATCGCCATCCCGCCCTGTCAGTGCCGTCGGGGGCGTGGTGTATCTCATCCAGGACCGCGCATGCGCCAGTCCGGGATCTGGATGTGGAGTCTACACCGGGATAGCCCATTGAATCTAACGGGTCAGGGCGGCGGCCATCTTAAGAGTAGTGATGAATAAATAGATAAAAGTCGTGTCATGAATGCAGTCCAGCGGGAAGGGTGGGCGCCAGCGCTATGGTGGATATATGAGGCTGAACAGACGGTGTGCAGGTCATCTGTAGTGTCATCCGTAAGGTGCCAAGAAGTCTAAAAGGTAGGAGCGGCGGCCATCTAGAGAATAATAACAATCTCACCAAGTAGAATAGTCGTGACTGGTAGGTAAGGTAGGGCATGATGATATTGTAGGTGTACCAATATACAGTAGTGATTGGTCAACTCAAAAGTGACATGTATCAGGAGGTGAGTTAGTCTATACACAATCAGAAAACCCACAGAGTGTAGTTGAGAACCAGCAGAGTGGATGGGCGCCCACGCTAAGAACGATTGAAGAGGCTGATCAGACAGTGCCTCGAAGTAGTGTACAGATCGTCTACCGTGCCAGCGATGCCCAGGGGACCGAGTCATTCAATCCGATTGAGTCAAGCTTAAGTCGGTGGACCCATCTTTGTTCAATCCTAAACAATGCTTGCTGTGTAATGGCCGGATGGGATTCTAATACCAGCCAAGTGACACTATCAGCCGAATGGCCATGCTGTGAGTAGTGTTCGTATAATCTTGTGTGTGTCTTGGAGCACCTAATGTTGCTCTTGTGCTCCATGATCCTTAGTTTGATTTGCCTCATCGTCATCCCTATATAGTTTTTACCACAGGGACAAGTGAGCATGTAGATACACCTTGTGCTGTTACAGTTGGTGTGTCTTTGGAGGTGCCAAACAAAGGTGTCGGTCAGTCTGATTTCCTTACACTGGAGTGGTTGTGGGCAGACTGCGCAACCACCGCAGGGAAAGTGACCCACTACCGGGGGGAGATCCCAAAGTGTGTTTTGCCTGCTCAGGTACTGTTTCTTAGGCCGTGTGTGAATCAGCGCATCTTTCAAGTTAGCAGTTCGTTTGAACGCAAATCGAGGGCGTGGAATATCTAAGTCACCTGAGTTGACTATGTTCCAATGCTTATTTATAGTTTGCTTTATGTATGCTGAATTCTTGGTAAAGCAAGTTACGCAGGTTATGAGTTCATCTGATGCTTTGTGGTGGGTTTCCAGCAAAGTCTCCCTTGGGTTATTAAGGGCTCGTTTGTAGGAATTGCGGACGAGTCTGGTAGGGTACCCTCTATCCTGTAATTTGTGCTGTAGAAGGCTAGATTCTTGTTTGAAATCAGACTTAGCAGTACAATTCCTCCGGACCCTGAGGAACTGTCCGAAAGGGAGATTATCCCTCAGGGCCCGTGGATGGTGGCTCTCATAAAGTAGAAGACTATTCCTGTCGGTGCTCTTGCGGTATAGGGTGGTACTGAGCCCAGTACGATCTAGGTTAATGCTCAAGTCCAGAAAAGGGATTGTAGTTTCTGAAATGGTTCCAGTAAATTTAGGGAAAGGATTCTGTTGGTTAATCCAAGAGCAGAAGGCCTCACAGGTAGTGCGATCACCCTTCCATAGTACGAGGATATCGTCTATGTACCTGTGCCAAAGTGTTATGTTGTCACAGTAGGGGTTGATTGCGGATCTGATGGTGTTCTCTTCAAATGTGGCCATGTAAATGCATGCCAGGCTGGGAGCAAAGGTAGAACCCATAGAAGTCCCACGGACTTGGTGATAGAGTTGTGTACCGTATTGGTAAAAATTCTCCGTCAGGGCTAGGGTTGCACAGGCTATTATAAAGGAAACTGGGGTGGGTGAAGACCATTCTTCGAGTAAGAGGGTGGACTCCACAGCTTCCAAAGTAGCCTGTTGTGGGATGTTAGTGTAAAGTGCTTCGACATCCAAAGTTAGGAGGAGATCAACACCCTCCCTCCCCTCGATGTTGTCAATGAGGCGGAGAACATCCCTAGTATCTTGCAGGAAAGATGGTATTTTCCTAACAAATTGTTGGAGAAAGGAGTCGCAGAATTTGGAAAGTGGCTCCTGTAGTGAGCCAATGCCTGATACAATAGGCCTCCCAGGGACTGGTGTCACCCCCTTATGAATCTTAGGGAGGGTGTAAAAGTATGGGATAACCGGGTCAGTAGTCAACAAGAATGCAGCCTCGTTCTTGGTGATCCATTCATTTGCCTCACCTTCCATAATCAGGCTCGTGATGGTGGTTCTGAGCCTTTTGGTGGGGTCTGCAGTCAAAGGTCTGTAGTGAGTGGTATTAGCAAGTTGACGTCTACATTCAATGTCGTAGTCACAACTGTTTTGGATCACAGTGGCACCCCCTTTGTCCACCTGTTTGATAACGATAGTCGTGTCATTGCCTAGCGATTGGACGGCTTGTCTCTCAGCTGTGCTCAAGTTGTTGAAGCTGTTGGTTATTGGTTTATTGTCCAAACTCCTCAGGACTGCCTTCTCAAAGGCTAGTACCTCGGGCGGAATCATCGAATCAGTTGGGGTAAAGGTTGACGGTTTATGCAACCCAGTGTCGATTCTCTCATTTTCGGGTCTGTCAGCAAAGAAGGAACGTAACCGTACCTTCCTGAACAATTGTTTGACCTCGCACATCTCGGTGAAACTATCAGGAATTGGAGTCGGGACAAAGCCTAAGCCCTTCTCAAGGATCTTGGTCTCTAGGGGAGTCAGTATCCTATCAGAGAGGTTTACAATCAGACTCTCCTTCCCCTGGTCGTGCTCCTGGTTTCCACCGATGTTGGAGCGGTTGTCAGGTCTTGCCATTGTACAACTTTTTGACCTCCTCGCTTGCGCCCTCTTCCTCTGCCCCAACCTCTGTCTAAAAAAGGTGGGTTCATTGGGTAGAATTGTGGTGGTCCTTGTGGGTAAAAGGGGTATTGCCAAGGTGGCAACATTTGCGGCGGCCCATGGAATATAGGTCCGTTGTTATGTCCTTGATTCCAGTTGGGGCGGCGTTGGTTGCGATTGTTGGGTGGGGGGTAACTACCACTAGAGTCACTTCCGGAGGATCCCCTCCGGCCGCCATTGTCTGAACTCTCAACAGAGGAGTAGCCATTCCTATTGTTAGTGTATCCTTCCTTCAGGTAGGGATACACTTTTTCTTTATCGAATCTGGCCACATATTTCTGTAGTTTCGTCATTTTCTGTTTCAGGAGGAATTCTTGGTTATCCGTGATTTCCTGATTGATCTCTGCTAGTTTGGTAGTAAAGGGAGTCTTTTTAAGAGTACCTTGGATGGCTGTCTCAACTGCTGTGATTTTAACAAGCAGGGCCTCTGGTAGTCTCTTAGCTGTTTTCACGATCAAGAACAGCAGGTCTTTCGTGCATTTCCACGAGACTTGGCACCACTCTATCTTAAATTGGCCGTCTTCAAGGAAGAGTCTCGGCATTATGTTAACTATCATCCCTTGGGGAGCGATATTGGCTCTCAGATATTCAGTCATCATGGCTCCGTGGACGGTAATCCTGAGCCATTCTTTTTTCATTATGGTCAAGGTAGCCCAATCTTCATTCGCAGAGCCAGAGGCGGTGGCTCCTCCCACCCCAAAGAGTGAGGGAGCAGATCTCAAAGCCTCGGCATCCTCATCAAAACTCAGACCTGGGACATCCTCCATAATTGGTTATGTCAAGGTCAGGTCAGGGGTAAAGTAAATCTGGGAGTGAAAAGGCGGTGAGCCCTAACAGTACCAGATTGGTATCAGGAGGGAGCCGATGGTCGTCTCAGTACATATTTTACTGTAGGTATCCTCAATGGTCCCGCGGGAGAACTCCCGCGCCTAATCTTATCAACAACAAAGGGAACCGTGGTGGACTTTGTTTAACAGGGTGCAGTGTACAAGTCCAACCAACTAGTAACACAAGAAGGGTACAAAGTTCCCCGGAGATAATGAGAAAACCGTGAAAGTGCTACACAATGAGAGAGAAAAGATATAAATTACAACCTCATTTCGTAGGTCTGTAAACGGACAGGCCAAATGGTCCTACACTAGTAATGCGACCTAGAAGGAAATATAAATGTAAAAAGACATAAAAAGCAAGCAACAGAGGATGGTGGTAAGTCAATGTTCTGTTGCTTACTAGTTCACAAGTACTTCACATTGTACACACCTGAGTTGACTATGTTCCAATGCTTATTTATAGTTTGCTTTATGTATGCTGAATTCTTGGTAAAGCAAGTTACGCAGGTTATGAGTTCATCTGATGCTTTGTGGTGGGTTTCTAGCAAAGTCTCCCTTGGGTTATTAAGGACTCGTTTGTAGGAATTGCGGACGAGTCTGGTAGGGTACCCTCTGTCCTGTAATTTGTGCTGTAGAAGGCTAGATTCTTGTTTGAAATCAGACTTAGCAGTACAATTCCTCCGGACCCTGAGGAACTGTCCGAAAGGGAGATTATCCCTCATGGCCCGTGGATGGTGGCTCTCATAAAGTAGAAGACTATTCCTGTCGGTGCTCTTGCGGTACAGGGTGGTACTGAGCCAAGTACGATCTAGGTTAATGCTCAAGTCCAGAAAAGGGATTGTAGTTTCTGAAATGGTTCCAGTAAATTTAAGGAAAGGATTCTGTTGGTTAATCCAAGAGCAGAGGGCCTCACAGGTAGTGCAATCACCCTTCCATAGTACAAGGATATCGTCTATGTACCTGTGCCAAAGTGTTATGTTGTCACAGTAGGGGTTGATTGCGGATCTGATGGTGTTCTCTTCAAATGTGGCCATGTAAATGCATGCCAGGCTGGGAGCAAAGGTAGAACCCATAGAAGTCCCACGGACTTGGTGAGAGAGTTGTGTACCGTATTGGAAAAAATTCTCCGTCAGGTCTAGGGTTGCACAGGCTATTATAAAGGAAACTGGGGTGGGTGAAGACCATTCTTCGAGTAAGAGGGTGGACTCCACAGCTTCCAAAGTAGCCTGTTGCGGGATGTTAGTGTAAATTGCTTTGACATCCAAAGTTAGGAGGAGATCAACACCCTCCCTCCCCTCGATGTTGTCAATGAGGCAGAGAACATCCCTAGTATCTTGCAGGAAGATGGTATTTTCCTAACAAATGGTTGGAGAAAGGAGTCGTTTGTAGGAATTGCGGACGAGTCTGGTAGGGTACCCTCTATCCTGTAATTTGTGCTGTAGAAGGCTAGATTCTTGTTTGAAATCAGACTTAGCAGTACAATTCCTCGGGACCCTGAGGAACTGTCCGAAAGGGAGATTATCCCTCTGGGCCCGTGGATGGTGGCTCTCATAAAGTAGAAGACTATTCCTGTCGGTGCTCTTGCGGTACAGGGTGGTACTGAGCCCAGTACGATCTATGTTAATGCTCAAGTCCAGAAAAGGGATTAGGGTAAGCACTGAGCCCTTTGTTCCTTTATTCGCAGCGTTTTTTCCGTCATTCTCGATTGAGATTGTCCCTGCATAACTGAGGGTATATTGCTTACACAATAATCCTCTTGTTTGTTTATGCTTTTAATGTCTTCTGTGTGTGTGTACAATGTGGAGTACTTGTGAACTAGTAAGCAACAGAACATTGCACCTACCACCATCCTCTGTTGCTTGCTTATTATGTCTTTTTACATTTATATTTCCTTCTAGGTCGCATTACTAGTGTAGGACCATTTGGCCTGACCGTTTACAGACCTACGAAATGAGGTTGTAATTTACATCTTTTCTCTCTCACTGTGTAGTACTGAACACTTAGGTCCTGAAGAATTGCCATTATGGCAAGAAACATGTTGACCTGACCTGAGGGTTGTAGATATTTTGCTGTGAAACTTCCCGGTATATATCTCCCCTCCCACCCCTTTTAATCAAGGGAGTCAACCCCGCTAATAAAGTACATTGTGGACTGACCCACCTTTTTATTCACCTTCACTTCACGACTACACTTTCACTGCCCTCTCACACGCATGCACCATATGGCTGGAACAAAAGATCTCCGATAAAGAGCCCCGTCTTCGGGAGCCCGTCAGACATTGCAGCGCCAGTCTGACGAGGAGCAGAACCCATATGATGAAGCATGACACCTAGTTTACTGGGTGTGTGAGGGTTTTAGTTCCAAAAAGGGAATTTCCCCCTTTTTTTCTATCCTGCACGCTACACTTTCACGGTTTTCTCATTATCTCCGGGGAACTTTGTACCCTTCTTGTGTTACTAGTTGGTTGGACTTGTACACTGGACCCCGTTAAACAAAGTCCACCACAGTTCCCCTTGTTGTTGATATGCTCCTTATCTATAAACATAATGTAACTATAACATCCAACGTCACTTTTTTGAAGCTGAAGTTGAGTGAGCTCATCTTAATTAAACATGCTGTCTTTGTATGTGCACCTACACCAATTACATCTATTGCAATGTTATGATGAGCAATGCGTACCATATTGATGTAATGTCAGAGTATCAACAAGATGCATTTACTTGAAAGACACACAGTGAGGAGGTTCTTGAAAAGTACACACGAACATACCACCTGTAAATGGGATGTGTGAGGCATGTGAGGACAAAACACTGTAACAAACATCAACATAATTGTCACAATGGAAAGATAGCAACATCCTTCCCAAGTGTGAAAACATCGCTGCTCACACAAAAGATAATTAACAATACATACCTCTGAATGGTTGTACCAATACTAGTCAGATACCCATGCCTATCATCCTCATGGATTAGCATTGTACTTGTGCCACACAAGGATGCACAAAGGCAACCCAATACCGTAAATGACAGTTACCAAGCCTGCCCTGTGTCTACTGATACATGTTGAGTAAGGCAAAACAGGCCAAAATAGCTGAAGTATGTTACACTGCCCCAGAGAGGTCTCACATATGTTGAGTGTGAGTGCATCTACATATAAATTCATTTGCACATACATGTACATGTACATAGGTGGAAGACCATTGAACCTGTATTAATACTACACCTCCCCAGGCAAGGGGTAAATGAGAGACATATGGAAATAAATGACTGTTGTCAGCTTTTACTAAGTGAGCTGCATGATGTAGCACACTAAGGAATACGTAAATTCCAATTATGATTGATGTTGTACAGGCGGGTGCTACTTACTGCACAATTCTCATTCACACAACAATGCAAACCCTCTTGCTCAATCATGCACGGGTGTTTGCATTAATGCTATGCAGCAGTTTATGTAACAACAAAAGCAGTGTGCCTTATTCTGTAATAAAAGGTCAAATTAAACACTTACCTACTCACTCCCTTTCACACACAGGGCTACAGTAAGGAGACTACCTGTGTGTGCAGGATGTAAAATCAAATACTGAGTCCCACCTACAGTGTCTTAAGTATGGAAATAGT
Organism: Lissotriton helveticus; assembly: GCF_964261635.1. Lineage (NCBI taxonomy): Eukaryota > Metazoa > Chordata > Amphibia > Caudata > Salamandridae > Lissotriton > Lissotriton helveticus. Next base: position 1,819,478,099 of record NC_136057.1, read on the forward strand.
TCCATGCATAACTCAAATGTGAGGAAGACTTACAGCTGTCCAGAGGCCTTTGACAATGCAACATATACCGACAATGTACTAATGACAAATTATACATCATGTAATCATCTAACAAAATAGTACCAACTCATGACATATAAATAATATCCAACTAGAGAACAGTGATAAATGTATTAAATATGAAAAATTATAATGTAAAACCACTAACAAACCCTAACTATCCTACACTATCTTTAACACTAGTCTATACTACTGTATCTGAAACGTAACCTTTCTTAACCACTATTGAAACATGACAAGTTAAACATAATCCCCCAGCCCCCTTAATACACATTTCTCAGTACAATACAAACATCTACTACATCCTAAACATATACTCACTACACATAGAAGCCTAAACAAATATATATTTCTTTGCTTTATCTTTTTTATATTTTTTTTCCTAAATACAAAACATTAACGCCCCACCCACTTACAAGCCTACTATATTAAAAACTCACTAAAAATACTACCTGAAAATGCCTTACTTATCTAAAACGTACCTGCACTACACCTATACCTACACCTACACTATCCTAACTATAACTACGCTTACTAAAATCAACAGTGTCAACTAATAAAAACAGGGAAGGGAATGTTAAGATATGGGTTGAAATCTGCTCCAGTGTCACCTGGCATGTCAGTACAATTTCACAGATGCTCGCTTGCTTTTTTTCTATTCTTGCCATGCTTCTGTTCATTTTCTGCATCTGTTGGACCAACAAGTTGAAAGCGGAGGGTGCAGCACGTCCGGCCCCCTGTAATAATAATACAAATAATAATAATAATAATAATTGCTCCTGCGTGTCCCCCCAAAGATCTTCTTCTGTGGTCTTCTGTGACCTGGTACCTGACCCCCAAATGCCAGTAGCCTTTGCCTTCTCATAGTAGCAACCATTTTTCTGAAACCGTTGTCAATCCTGTGAATGTGCCTATAGCATGCCCATCATAGGTCGATGGTCTTGGCCATGTCTGTTATCATGTTAGCTAGGGAATACATGTAAAACTCATATTAGGTCATGTATCATATGTACACCACTTTTTCCAAACATTGTCTGACATTGCTATGTAATCAAAATTGCCAGTCCACACCTACACCAAATCTTGGGCTAGACATAAGTACAATATACATTTGGTACAATGTCATCTCCTAATACAATATATCAAAGTCACCCAAGAAAGGTCAGTGCGGGTGTTCAAAAATCTATATAGTCAAAATATAAACACATGCATATCACTTATACCGGTGATCCACACTCATACAGATGTGTCAATGGCAAATTGGAGACATGCCTGATATGTTCACTTTTGGTGCTGGACTGGCATCATGAACGTGGGGTCAAGGTTTTGGAAAAACCAACGTGAGATGTATTAAGGTTAGCTAGTCCAGCTTGTGTGACTCATTTCATTGGTAATCTGGAGTTACCAAGCAGCAAACATTGCTGATTTGCCTTACTACTGACTGTACCAAAGTCAGGAGAAAGTTCAGATTTTGACATTTCTGTACACTCAATCTCCCTGAACTGCATTCAGCAGCACACAACCAAAATGCTAAAGGCCTCTCAGGAGTGTGTGTGTGCAGGCAGGAGTACTTACCTGGCCAAGAACAATGTTGTCTACTATGCAGGGCCCCTTGAACAATGATGCAAGGGTGCTTGAATTGGTGCTAGGCAGGCAAAAGTACCCCACTAGTAGGAAGCCACAGTAAAGTGCTATATCATGGTATCACTGTGCATAGTTGCATTTTCACTTTTCACAGTGCAGCATGTTGGCCGTATGAATGACAGAAATTCCACAAAGGGAATATACTGGCCATGAGGTTTGCATTGAATTGCCAATTCATGGAAATTCTAGTACGGTTTTCCTGCTGGCCACATTCATGATGACAATATCCATGCAGTGAGGCCAATTGGAGCTGCAAAGGTATAACTACATTGAGATTGGCACACTGTGCTCTACAGATACACACATGACTGAGATATCCAGGCTGACATTCACAGCTGTTAAGTCTCAGAACAAGAACCAGCCATGTGGACATCTACCATCTCAAAGTGCATCAGACAGGCTTAGAGTTTATGGTCTGAACAACACTTTGGATCGTTAGAGTAGCCTCCAGGACATCGGTGTAATTGGTCCTCTGTTGCACCATTTTCTATGGGTATAACATGGACACCTCTGAGGGAGTCTCAATCACCCATGAGGCAGGACTACTACAGCCATACCTCAGGTAAGCGTTCATACTGATGAAATGTCCAGACTTGTACCTTTTCAGAAATTGATTTCCCGATGCTGAAAACGTTTGGGGTGTAACTGCCACATTTCCAGCATCTATCAGTTGGTCAATGATTACAATGTGATATCAACCCAGGTGACACTGTCATCAATGTCTAATCAAATTTGGGGTAGGTCTGGCACACAGGTAAAGGAACAGGTATGTGTTTCCCATGTTTCAAGTGTGGATCTGCAGGAATATTTACCCACACCTTTATTGACACTGCATTCACATTGACATGCCTCCTCGTCAATTCACAATGAATCTGTGGGCATGCACTGTTGTGTTGGCACACTGAATGCCATTTGTTGCCAGGTGATGAAACCTCTCCATACACAGCTCACTATTACAACTATCATGGATCACACACTGACGTCACAGAGCTACATCCATGTAAGCATTACACTTGCTTGCAGCATCAGGATCCCGGAAGCTGTCAACTTCTCCCCGGGTGAAAGGCACATGTCCATCTGCAAAACATCAATTTAAAATTGCCATTCTAATTAGTGAAACTACACACAGTTCAATTTCAAAACTAAGCACTATGACATCCCAGTGTAATGACCCATTTCAACACCCATATCCATATATGTATACATTGTCAGAACATGGAATGCATCTTGTCACCTTGCAGGACTGACGTAGCTGGAGGTGACAGGTCAGAGATATCTCACATCAAATGCCAGAACCATGCTTCAGACATGTGATGTTGTAAGAACTGCTGCCCCACATCATCACAGGCCCCCTTGCACCATGGCACAAGGATGCAACCATTGGCACAAGGCAGAAAAAAGTGTTACTGTGCTAGGAAAGGACAGGAATGCACTGTAAGGTTAAAGACAATGCATTCCTGCCCTTCTACCTTGGCATACACAGCAAGGTGACTTGCTGTGCTGGATGTATTAATAATAAAGGTAACACTTGGTACATACATACTAGCCTTGCCTCACAGACATACCTTATAATGTGTGCAGGGTGGTTGGTGGTATGTAATGTGAATCTAGCCATGGAAAGGGCTACTTGGCATTACTTGGGACCATGAGTGCTTGCTCCGTACAATGCAATACTGCATTAATACCAGATGTGGTGCTTTGTGTGACCTTTTGGTAAATCTGTCACTTGGTGTCACTTTCTCTTGCCTTGTGTGCCACAAGACATCCACACATTGCTGCTATATTTTATGGTTAAAATTTAGAATAACTAATATTGCAACATTACTACATGCTGATGGTACATACAAATATACCTACAGGGCTCCAATTAAAACCAACAGGTCCACCACAACAGCTTCACGGATATTACATCTGCCCAATGATGTTTCAGCTTGGAAACAGTTTGCGATCCTTTGTGGAATATCCTTGTCTTAGCCTTCCCTCAACAACCACCATCTGTGGCAGTTAGTGCATGAAAATCCAGATCAATGCGCCAACCTTTCCCTTGGAATAGTTCTTCCCTCTGCCCTTGCCAGGCATTCTCCTATGCCTCCTTACAACCCTAAATAAAAAAATAACATCCCTTAAATCCCAAACTTTTGCTTAACAAATCCCCCAAATTAACAAACACCAACAATACAAAGGCAAATACAATAAAATGGTAATGAAGGCATCGAGGACTAGAGGAAGGCTGGCCAGACACCACCAAGTATGCATGTCAGTTTGGCCAGCAGTCTTGTGATGGCCAGCCTGACATGCACACTTTGCAGGTCTCCACCCAGCTGTCTTAGACAGCTGGGTGGAGATCAAGCACAGGCCACCAGGGTATCATGGAGTGTCTAGCCAGCCTGCTCCATTCAATCCTGGCACTGCTCATGTCAGGATTGCTTGGGGAAGTTTGCATCATGCTCGGAGCCACAGACAGGACACGGGGCCCGGGTAAGTAATTTTCTTTTCTTTTTTATTATATTGTAATGCATGCCAGTGTGTTTATTTTGTATGCTTGTTTTATTCTGTGTTCATATGTTATCAGCCGCCCCTGAATATATGGGTAACAATGACAGACCAGACAGGATACACCAGAAAGAGCAAAAATCTCCTCAAAACTCTCTGTCCACTCCAACAGCCAACACCAACCAACAGACAACAACAGAAAGTGAAACTAACTTCTATACTTCTGGGTATGCAGCCTGCCACAACCATTGCATAATTTCTCGGTGGAACCAGCATGGTCTCAACATTTGTATACCTTTTTCAGACGCATTGCTACGCAAATGTACATTGCATGATGCACTGCACAGTTGCACTTATGCAGCAAGGCTAAGGGCCAGGTTTCGAGCTGCACAACAGGGGTGCTGTGTCGGCTCCGACCTGTGCAATAGGGGTGATTTGGCAGTACCAACCCGTGCAACAGAATTGATGCACCGTTCCAACTCATAAAACAGTGGCAATGCGCTGGCTCCAACCCACTCAACAGAGGCGATAAACCAGGTCTACAGAAGATGCATGGCTTCTGCTGGAGGCCATTTCTATGAGTCTAGGAATGGGGTGGCACCACTTGGCAGGGCAGACTGATCGATGGCAGAATCTAGGTGCTGAGGCAGTGTGGTTGGAATTCTTTTATGTCCCTGAGACTTCATAACAGGAGGCCAGCCAGATTGCATTTAGAGTCACTCTGGGTTCAAGGGATGCCAGTGCAGTCCTCATCACAGAGCCAGGGGAACAGAAGACAGCAGGGCAATACAGCAGACAGGACTCCAAAACTGATTGCTCCCACATTAAGAGTCTTATGAGTTACCAGGGTACACACCTGGATATCAGCCACATTTATCCATGCATTAAAAGGTTGCTCCTGGGCCCTCTGTCCCTCTCCTTCAGATTACCTATTCAGCTCAACCTCTCTCTTCCTCAGATGTGTCCAGGGACCTTCCTTGTGATGTATCACTGATTCAGCACATGCTTAGGGAAGCACAGAGCCAGGCTGGCTCTAACATCCTTTAGTGTATGCCCCACACAGCTTGCAGCTTTGCTGGACTATCAAACTCGGTCTGGTGAGATTCCTCTACTCATGTTTTCCCCAGGCAGCTATGACCTTACCCACAAAGGAACCCAAGGTCCTCCATGTTATGTAGCAGTGCAGTCACCTCTACACTCAGTGTACAGTCTCAGCACATTCAGGGACCAGTACTGTAATCCACATGTATTATGCTACCCCTGGCATAGAGACATAGAGCACACACACTCGGTCTGTGCACACTGTTCAGTACTAGAGTCTCTTTGTTTTGTACTAGAGCGTATCACTTTGAACACACACTACCAGCACACACACATTAACCATGTGCGTACTGTTCCACAATTCAACCTGTGTGTAGTGTATGTCTTGCACAGGCACATGCAGTCTGGACATGATTTTCTCACGCACACACTTCCAGATCATCCTGATGTTGGGCAGGGATGAGTGAAACACACAGCAGCGGAACTTTAGAAGAGGTGAGTGAGCCAGTAGGCCTCACTGTAGTGACCCAGGTTTGAATGGTCATGTTCACTACTACTGATCACTACATGGTATGCTGCCACCCCCACACTTGTCCTGTTTTACTCCTGGTGAAGGTAGCAGTATACCACAACTATGAAGGTAGGTATTTGGATGGCCCTCCTGGTCCAGCAACACCGCAATCCATGACACAGGCTTATGTCATAGCGGTACAAAAGGGGGTGGTGATGGACGGAGCATCTGAACCAATCAAACACTCACACCCAGTCAAAAGATCTGGGTTTGATCCATCACCGTTCTTTAGCCCACTCTGCCACCCCAGTTCAGACATGGCTATATGCAAATCAGTCTGACCCTGTGCCTCATGGGAACAGTCCAGCCCGAACTGCCAAGCCATGCCTTCCCTGGACCGGAAACAAGCTTCCGAGGACCAGTTTCTGGCATTCCAGCCGTCTTCAGCCCGGCTTGCTTGAATCCAGTGGCAAAGTGAGCAAGGGACTCACGTCTGAGCATACCCTGCCACACTTATGGCGGCCAAAGCGGTACAAGAGGGGGTGGTGATGGACGGAGCATCTGAACCAATCAAACACTCACACCCAGTCAAAAGATCTGGGTTTGATCCATCACCGTTCTTTAGCCCACTCTGCCACCCCAGTTCAGACATGGCTATATGCAAATCAGTCTGACCCTGTGCCTCATGAGAACAGTCCAGCCCGAACTGCCAAGCAATGCCTTCCCTGGACCGGAAACAAGCTTCCGAGGACCGGTTTCTGGCATTCCAGCCGTCTTCAGCCCGGCTTGCTTGAATCCAGTGGCAAAGTGAGCAAGGGACTCACGTCTGAGCATACCCTGCCACACTTATGGCGGCCAAAGCGGTACAAAAAGGGGTGGTGATGGACGGAGCATCTGAACCACTCAAACACTCACACCCAGTCAAAAGATCTGGGTTTGATCCATCACCGTTCTTTAGCCCACTCTGCCACCCCAGTTCAGACATGGCTACATGCAAATCAGTCTGACCCTGTGCCTCATGGGAACAGTCCAGCCCGAACTGCCAAGCCATGCCTTCCCTGCACCGGAAACAAGCTTCCGAGGACCGGTTTCTGGCATTCCAGCCGTCTTCAGCCCGGCTTGCTTGAATCCAGTGGGAAAGTAAGCAAGGGACTCACGTCTGAGCATACCCTGCTTATGTCATGGCACACACGCATATTCCATGTTCCCCTATGGGAATATACCAGCATTCATTAGTGATCCAGACAACAATAAAGTTGAACACTCAGGGCAGGGATACACAACTCTTACTATGCAGGGACAAGTTCCTACCCAACATCACCATTGCACGATATTTTAAATATTTGTGTATGTCCACAACCATTTGTACTTGCATTCTGACATACATGCTTCACACATTACACATCCCTGTATTCCTGAAGGGATGTGATGGTTGGGAAACAGCTCCTTTGTCTTACTTTTCAGATAAATGCGATGAATCACTACTTCGGCAGTTTAGCATGTTTTGGTACGGGTCTTGGAGCCTCCTTGCATTGCTCTGCAAAGCATGATACGTGTGAAATGTATCAAGTGTGGCCAAATACATACCTCCCATTAAGCAGCCCTGAGAAGGTGTTACATGTGTGCTGTTTTATGGAACCCCACACATGCATGAATGCAATCTTTACAAATGACATTCTGACATCTACACCTGAGGCTATGTCTTTAGCCATGATAGATGTCTCCCATGATCTGTAATGTTATCCGTTGTAACATGTGGTCCAGCAAAGTGCTAGTCCACATGTGAAACACATATCATTTTCAAGATTGCCTCAGGGACTGACTTATTTGGAGAATTGTGGTCCATCATACACTGAGGGCCACATTTAACACACTTTGATCCTGCAGAACGCAGCAAAGTCACTTGCTGTGCTGCACTGCACTGCCTGAGAGAGGGAGAACAGGAATGCCCTATATCTCTCTAGATATGAGGCAATGCGACAATCTCCCTTCCATGCGTGCACTGCATCACAGTGACTTAATGCTTTGATTTGATCTTCGTTGGAGTCATAACCCCCCATGTTTATCAACATCTCAGAAATCAAGATTCAGGCCTACATCTAGTTTAGAAAAATTTAGTGGCAATATATATACCTTGACATTCACACAACACAATTGATGAATACATGAGAAATATTTAATGGATGATAACTTGACATATTTTCAGTCTTCATTACTAGCTTTTTAATGTAATTACGTAAAAAGATTTGCCACTATGCTGTCCCGTCTCCGCCGACCTGCAAATTGTGTGCTCTATTTCAGCATCATTACCATCATCCTCCTCCAGTTCTTGTGGAATTTCAGTCTCATTGTCCCACAGCACATTTATTTTTTAACGGACAATATGCAATATTGCGCAGTCTAGGGTGATTATGCTAACCATGGCAGGAGAGTATAATAATCTTCCCCTTGATTTGTCCAGGCAGTGGCGGCAAGAATTTGGAACCCTAAACATTCATTCAACAACATCCCTTGTTTTGGTCAGAGTGGAGTTGATCTTCATTTGGCCCTCTGTCTGTGGATTTTGAAATGGGTTCATGAGCCATGGCTGCAATCTGTATTCTTGGTCACCTGATTAGTTGAAAGTATTAACAGTCAATGATTTGGCACATTGTTACTTAAACATAACTATGTGCCAGTTGTACGTAGCTTTGGGTTTGTGATTTCCTAATTCTGAATTTTTGCAATTCGACGTTAGGAAATCACAAACAGCTATTTACAACTGTGTATTTTACACTGTTTGCTCTTCCCAGTGGGTCGCAATTGACTTACCTCATTAATATTCATGAGGTAGGTTGCAAATTGCAATCCATTGTGAAGCGCTAAAAGCACAGGTATTGTGGCTTGCTGTGCACAGCAGAGGACCATGTCTCTGTTTGGTTTTAAAATAAAACAATATATATATTTTTTAAATGTAACCTGTTTTTCTGAAAATGAAAAGTTTTCATTTCATCTTTTAAGAGTAGGCAGTGATCTGTGACTCACCTATCTGCTCTTAAAAAACAGTTTTGCATACATTCACAAACGGGAAGGGGTGTCTTCGGGTACCCCTTCCTATTTGCAAATTGATTACCACCTACTTGAAGTTGGTGGTAAAATGCAAAAGTTTTGCGACCCTATTTCGGTCTCAAAATATTCATACATACATGTGTCGCTATTAGGAAGAGATACCCTTAACACGCCCCTTACTCAGAACAAATCACTAACCCACTTTGCGATTCAGTAATACATTATAGGGTTTGGTACCTAGTAAAAGGCATTTTTCCAGTCACAAGCAGCATGATTCTGTGAATTGGGCCGTTTGCGAGCTGTAAAACTTTATACATCTGGCCCCAAGTGTGTTATGTATGCAGGTAAACTCATACATTTCTTTAACTTTTAACAGATATGTCTAAGGTATTGTTTACCATTGCTTTACACATTTATGTTCCACTTTTATGTGTCATTGCCCATATTATCCATAGTGTGAAACATACAACACATAAACATGGTAACTTTCATGTTTAGACCGAAGATTACTATCATGGATGTACACACACCTACATTACTCATTGGGTGATAGTGTCTCTCATCTACCATCTTTGTGACAACCAGTACAGCACACAGCTGATTATTACACATCTTAGTCTGAGTGAGACTAGATTTTGTATGGTTGTCATATGTTTGAAAGTGTACGTAGTGTGGACAATCTCTCCCTCAGAGTCTTTATCCTCATCCAGGTCAGGTGGGATCGCCCCCTCAAAGTCCTTGGGCCATTTGTCCTTACACAGATATTATGCAATATAGCGCAGACTAATGTAATTTTGCAGACCATGGCAGATGAATACAGTAGTCTGCCACCAGATTTGTCCAGGCACCTGAAACGGGACTTTAGAACCCCAAACATACGCTCCACCACATTACTGGTTTTGGACAGAGCTGCATTGAATTTCTTCTTTCCATCTGTCTGGGGATTTGTGAATAGGGTCATCAGCCATGGCTTCAAACCATATCCTCGGTCACCTGAAAATGTACAACATCACAAGTCAATGATTAATTCTTCGTGACTTCAACATAACTACTTACGTATCATTTGTATGCAGGCATTATGAAGCACATTTTATTTCAATTGACACTGATATGTGTTAGTTGTTGAACATTGCTTTACACATACATTTTGTTAACTTTTGGGTCATTTGTACGTATTTTACAGGATGTAAGGGATGCAATATATCAACATACGTGTAAACACGTTTAGGCAGAATATGGGCAAGATAAGCAAGTTTGTCTATTTGTATCTGCTAAATGTAAATTGGGGACTCTATGTGTACAATGTCTCCAACTTTAGATAAGACACTCTTATGGACATATTGAGATCTATGGGTTGGCTTAGTGACAGTAAGTTTGACACTCACAAATTAATTTGACATATTTTCCACTATGGTGTGCTTGGTTGCATACATAGCTAGATATGAATTTGCTGTCTACTTGCTTATTCGAAGTTTCCATGGTTTGACATATGACAAGCATATTTCACTAGGAAATAATCATCCTTCAGGTATTGTTTTTTGCAATGGCAAGTTGTCTGGATGAACTTAGACTGACACATAGGAATAGAAATGGGGCCCTTTTCTGTATGAGTCCTGATTATGTTTGAAAGACTTGCATGGTCCAACAAATCTGCACATTCAAGTTCCTGTCAGAAAATGTCTGTGTCTGAAATGTCACTGTTTATGAATCAGCACGTATAGGCATTGATTGTTATACTATTTCTTGATTATAAGTATATAGATTTGTTTGTGGTAATTACAATGTGATACCTTTCCTTCATCACTTTGTGACCTAGGTTTGTTCCTAGTGTATGACTACTGTATTGGCCTATTTATTGTGAGACAATTACTTTGATTAAGTGAGATGCAGCAAATGTAGGCAACTTGCGTTATGTATGTATCATCTATTACATTGATGAAGAATGTCAATGTACCTTACTATGTGTAGGAAAGAGGAATATTATGTGGTATTGGTGAGTACCCTTACCATGCAATATTATCACAATGCTTCAAAGATGATCCTTCGATTCGCAACAATAATCCTTAGCTCAGTGCTAGTACTGTGCCAAAGAACAGTCCAGCATTACTGGAGGAGCTTGTGTTTAGTATTTAACAGTAACATAAGTGTTCATAAGTTATTGACAAGACTCGTGAAAAATCCAGTACTATTTGATAAAAATAGAGTATATTTTATTGTAAATTTTGACACAAACGAAACCTAACTAACATACAAATAACCGGAGTTATAGATTTTCAAAGCATTAGAAAATAAATGCATTTTACAGGTGCAGACATTTAACATTGCGGTCAATGGGAAAATCTGCTAGTAACAATCGGTCACTTAGGGGTCGTGTTATGTTGAACTCGTACAGGGTATAGGCCTTTGGGGTCCGATGACCAGGGCCCAACAGTTAGTTCACTTTCACTTGCCGTGTGGAGTCCGGGTGCAGTGGTTGTCCTGTCTGTCAGTGGTCTTTAAACAAGAATTGCTCCCGTGCAGTAATCAGCGGTCGAAACGCCGTCAACGCCTGTGTGGCCTATAAAAAATATATAAGGACACATGAATTATTGTTTATGTTGTTCCTTTTTGTGTAACATGTATTGTTGTTCGTAGCCACTTGTCTGGTTTGTCAATATGTTGTTTTGTACACCAGCACTTTGTCTTGAGCAATTCTGTTTTCATCTTTTTATATAATATTTAATACATTAAAATCATATTTTGATAAATTTGTATGTTTTTAGGGCTTCTTGTGTAAGTTTCCTTTTCCATCCCTGTTTTTTCTTGTAACTTCTTATCTATTTAGTAAGCTCAGACGTTTTTTGTTTGCTGATTGTAATTTTATATTGCTCCCCCCTTGAACCAATTGTTAGTTGTATTGACATATACTGAAGAGCAGTGCTGTGACCCTGTCACACATGGTGAGGACAAAGTCAAACTGGAGCAGTGAACAATGTTTCTGAAGTCTGCAATGACAGGCCTGCTGTCATCTGTTTGCCTGGGTCACTCAGAGTGGCACAATCAGTGCTGCAGGCCCTAGGTACTCCTTTACCACCCATGTCACTTACAAGGGTCTTACAAAGGGGGTATGGTCTCTGTTACTTAGGGATGCCAATTACACATATCACTTTTAGTGAGAGAGCACTGGAACTGGAGCCTGGTTGGCAGGCTGCTATGAACTGTCAGAGCTGAAAACCAGCATCTAATAGTCCAAATAGGAAATAAAAGAGGGGACATCTGCAAAGAGCCCTGTTTTATTACACTATGAATGTGTATTATTTAACTTTGAATATTGCAATGGCTGATATATACGTGCCGTTTGCTCTTTTAGTGTAACTTATGTATCTACAGAACATATTTGTTACATTATTTGATCCCATAGTTTCAGTGCATGACCGTCATTGATTTTTTACGGTCTTTTCACATTTGTAGTCCTAAGAAATTCATAAGCCAACAGATATACTGCCATTTGTGAAACAGATACTTGGGATGTGGTGGAAAATGTAGACCTCATGGCCCTTCCAGGGTATTTTGCAAGAAGGTTTATGAAGAGTCCTTCCTGGTCCACTATTGCTTGGACATATAAGAAATAATTATGTTTGCAATTCCTGGAAAGATGTGCAGTGGCTGCAGGGGGCACAATTTGCACTTGTGCAATCTATGGCACCAAACACATGGGGGAATCCTGCCATATTGTAGAACTCATACTTTGAATTCATTTGATGTTGGTTAGTCTTGGGGAAGAGTAGGTACTGTGGGGTCAGTTTTATAATGGCATCCAACACATACGGGAGAAAGGCAGATAGAACACCCTGTGAAATGCCTGCCAATCTTGCCTATGTCGTTTGAAATGATCCAGAGACCAAGACGTGTAGCACAGACATACATTGGATGTGTGTTAGAATGGCATGGGTCCTTGCAGTTGCTGTCTGGAAACTTGGCCCTATCTTATCCGGCAATTCCATGATAGACTCCTTCTTCAATTTTTAAAACTGTATGACCCCCTCCTCCCTGCAGTCAATGAGGGATATGCGCTGGTGGAAAATACCTTCCTTCCTCCTTTGATACCTGCATGGTTGTCTCCAAGGTACTCCCAGTTTCAGCACAACAACCTCCATGGTGTAGCTGAGGTTGCCAAAGTGTTCTGTGATGGTGGGGAATTTGTACTGCAGCCTCTGCACCATTTCCTATGCCTGGGTTGCCGTTGTGCAACAATTCTGGCACATCTCTAGCATTGCGTTGTGATCATACACAATGTCTTACACAGTGCTAAACTGATAAATACCTCTGCATTATGGTTGAGTTGGATTTTGAATGTGAATGCCTACATTGCATATATTAATTCCTGAGTGACGTAGAAGAATTCAATGCACCTTTTACACCAAGGAATCCTTAAAAAATAACGCATTTGTGCAGAAGCATAGTTTTCTCTAATAGGACTTACTGCTTGCACCGGCCTTGCATCACACTACTTGACGCAAGGGGCGCAAACCCTTGAAAAATATGCCCCATAGTCTACAGTGGAGGGATAACAACCTCTTGCTTTAAAAATGGGCACAAGAGGGGCCTTTTTGTTTGTTTCATTTCGATCCATTTAGTCAGAGAATTGGATAATATTAACATGGTAACACACTGCTGTATAAGATCCCAGTTCAGAGCCTCTACAATCTGAGTCCTCAAGAAAGACGACTAGGGGTTCCAACCCCCAGTTCTCAGTAATAAAACTTAACGTAGCATTAAAATCTCAGCAAAAAAAATAGTTTGGCTGAGCTTCCCCACCAAAATGAGGGGCCGTAAGTTCCTGTAAAAAATAATATAGTTTGGTAAAATTGCTGCAAACTGCATTAGAGAAATCGTAGTTATAAAAAATAATCAAATACAAATAAAAGTAGGTAGTGGTGTCCTTGATCAACAAAGCTTGGAGGGCAGAACAACGAGTATTCAATTTTACCACCAAGATATTGAGTGATATATTGATCCAAATCAAAAGACTGCTCTTAGCTCAGCTATGAGGAGGGGAGGTAGTAGTGATTCAAAAACATGCAAACCCCTCACACAAGAGAGTACATATTGACTAGGTCTCCTGGAAAAGATTAATGTCAAAGCAACTTACTTTAACCAACACATCTGGATTGTTAATCTTAGAACTGACACCAGGAATGTTCCAACTAATCAATGAAAAAGAGGAAGGGGAACCACAGGAACTCCTTAGAGTGCGATGTTGGTTTACAACAGAAGATGAGGAATGATGACAATCTCAGCTTAGGCCGGAATTGGTGAGGTGTGTAGTCAGCCAACTTAGGAACAGCTTAATAAAACATCATATTGGTTAGGTGGAAGGATACCTATAAATGGACTCACTTTACCAGAGTCATGTGGAGTAGCTTCAGGAAGAGAGGACCTAAACTTGGAATTCTAATAAGAACCTTGTGGTCCTAGAGGCCACCTTCATACTTAGGCATGATAATAATTAACAAGGTCAAGAGTGGGCTTAGGTTTATAAGAATAACCTAAAGGCACCATGAAAATCTTACTCTCCTTGTGACCCCGGTCAGGTGAATTAGTAAACAAGCTCTGAACCAACTGTGGGTGCCTAAAGTTTACAATTGCACATTCCCCTTTGCAAGTTTTGGGAGATGCACCAGTCCAAACCACCTTGTGTGACATGATGATCCTGGGGGTGGCAGAAAAAGGAATACTTTTGTTCCTAACCAGCCAATTCAGAACCTTATTAGTAAGCTGTCCCCCAACTCAGATTGGCCATGTAGGAGTTCTGGGACACCTATAAGCATTGACACATACGGCCAAGCTATGGGAAGTAGATGGATGATGAGTGCCTTTGAAAGAAGGGAGAAGCCTCTGTCAGAAATCAGTGTTCTTTTGAGCCTTGGTGACTGGTCTACTTCACCCTGACTTTTGCTAGCATTTGGTGGATTTAACATAGGCGAGGGACATCCTCACTTGGTGCCCTCATATGGATTCTGGTCTCACCCCCAAAATAGAGAGGCACTGTGCTACTACACTACTCCAAGCTGTAGATTCATAAGGAGTTATAACACTATAGGTGGATGCAATCACATTTTGAAAGAGCAGCAAAGTGCAAGATAACACTGCAAACAGAAGCGCTGCGAGACAAAGATCTACCAGGGGTCAAACAGCACAAAGAGATGCTTAAAAGCAAAATGTTACAAGAAATGATTATCTGCTCACCAGTACTGAGTAAAGAGAGACGTCATGTCACAGTGCTGGAGGGAGTGACCCCGGAGGAAGCACCTGAGGTTGTGCTTGCAAAGCCATCCATACCTGAAGCGGCACCCCACTAATGGTCTCCGAGTGCAGAAAGCCAAGAGCGGCGATCAGAATTGTGAAAATTTGCTTTTCCAGTGGAGACCAAGAACTGGGTCACTTTTGTTGTCATTTTCAAAGAGAATTCAGAAGCCAGGACATCACAACGTCTCAGAGATTGTTCATATAAACAAGATCCCCAAAAGCATTGGAAAGAACTCTACTCTCCACATCAGTAAGTTCCACCAATGGTTACTATGCTGTCACCCTCTTGAAACCACCACCGCCATTCGATACTGCAAAAAAGTTGAATATTGGTGACAGATGGTCTGCCTGGATAGAGACATTTGAAAATGTCCTTGATGCAATTGAAGACTTGGATATCAAGAAGATTGTCAAGTACCTTAAGAATCTTGCTGGTGAAGGTCTAAAAGAAGTCATAAAGAAAATGCAGCGAGCTGACGAAATTACATATTCAAATAAAAACAGCAGCCTTGATTCTCAAATTCAATCCAATGTCAGATGAAGATTATGAAAGGTACAACTCCAGTCAAGGTTGACAGAAAGCCAGTGAGATAATGATGAATTTTTTGACAGTCTGGATATGCTCAGCAAACAATGGAAGTTCAATGAATATAATGATGAGGATGCTATACGCCTCAGAGTGCTTGACGGATGCTGGTCAGATTCTTTCAGGTGATGAATGCAGAGAGAAGCTCTTCATCTGGAGCGAGTTCTCATGGCTGCCAAAGCTGAAGAGCATGCTGATCGACAAGCTGCTGACATGGAGGTCGGATGTGCCCTAAGTGACTCGGTTATAAATCTGAAAAGTAAGCCAAAGCCCAAGGCAGAGGGAAGGCGAGTGAATTCTCCACAAAAGAAAAGTTCTGCTTCAGGTGTGGATTTTCATTTCCACACAAAGGCAAATGTCCCGCCGCTGGACAAATCTGCAAAGGCTGTGAAAAGGAGAACCATTTTGTAACTGTTTACAAGGCAAAGGAAAAGAGTGCATCACAGACCGAAGACAAAATGGCTGCCCGAATGTTCCAGAAGTGGCGGTCGACTCACACTCACAAAGCCAAGCAACCTCATCAGCTGAGGCAAAATGACACAAAACTGAGTTTATCGACATCTGAATCTTCATCAAACAGTTCTCACGTATCAATGTTAAGTGACAGTAAAGAAGATGGTTGAGGCATGTTGATGTTTACCTCAGAGAAATGTGCGCATGTTGGACTGGCAGCATGTGAGGAAAATTACCGGCCCAAGAGAAGAAGACATGACAAAGCACCAAAATCATTTAAACATTGTTCAAAAATCACACTAAAGGTCAATGGTTGTTCAATACCTTTCATTATCAATAGCGGGGCATCAATAAATGTTATGCCTGAGTAAGAAATATAATGAACTGTGTTCAATGTTCCGTTCTGCTGGTAGAACTCCGTGGGTTTCTTCCATAGTGGCAGTATCCAAAAAGGACAGAGATGGAGCTGTATGCATCTGTGTTGATAAGTGTCAAGTGAACAAGGCGATTAATTGAAAGGGAACGGTATCCAGGTCCACACATTGCCAACATGATAACACAATTGAATGGTGCAAAGCTATTCTTTCACTTTGTTCTGAATAAAGAATATCATGAGTTGGAACTCACAGAAGATTACAGGTACCTTCCAACCATTACTACACATGTTAGTCTGTTCAATTTCAAAAGACTAAGATTTTGTGTGTCATCAGCTGTGGAGCTATTCCAAGATGTAATTCGACTTATTATACAGCCTGTCATGAAAGCTTCCAATTATGGTAATGACATATTTGTTTTCAGAGCTACAAAGAAAGAGCCTGACAAAGCTCTCATGCAAGTGTTTCAGTTGCTCCGTGATGCCGGTTTAACTTTAAATGCCAAGAAATGTAAGTTCCATAAGACAAATTTACAATTATTTGGCAATATCTTTTCTGATGGGGGATTGACACCTGATCCAGCTAAAGTACAAGTGATATCGACTGCCAGTTCCCCAATAGATGTTTCCATGTAACTTTCATTTCTTGGCATGGCCAGCGATTGCTCTAAAAATGCAATACTTTGCCACTGTCAGTGCACCATTAAGAGACTTGACAAAAAAGAATGTTTCTTTCCTTTGGTCACATGAATGTGAGCAAAACTTCTGAAATAGCACACTCTGATTCACAGCTTCAATCCAAGGTTGTTGTTGCCACTGGCCATGTCGGGTTAGGCACCATCCTTGCACAGCACAGTTGACACCCAAATGCTCGAAGTTGTATTGTGGCATATGCAAGTCGAAGCTTGTACCGAACTGAACGTGCTTATTCATAACTTGAGAAAGAAAGCTTTGCAGTGGTGCGGGCCAGTGAACATTTCCACATATTCTTGTATGGGAAGCCTTTCACACTTGTGAAGGATCATCAAGCATTGTTGACTATCTTTGGCAATCCAAACGCAAACATGCCTCCTCACATTTAACGTTGGGGTCCTGGATTTCAAGAATACAACTACACCATTGTGCATTGTCCAGGGAAAGATCAAAACCCTGCTGACTAATTCTCACATGTGCCTTCACAGTGCCTTGACACCCATTCTAAGACAGTTGGAGCCTACATAAATTTCATTGTGAAATCCAGCACCCCAGCTGCAGTTTCGTTGCAGCAAATTCTCACTGTCACAAGTCAAGATAGTAACGTGCTAAAACTGAAGGACTTATTATACATCAGTCTTGGTACCAGCACTCTCGACTTCTTACTAGTGACAGTGAATACCAGAAGTTTAAAAATGTCAAAGAAGAATTGTCAGTTACTCAGAGAAGTATTATTCTAAGAGGCTGGAGAATTGTCATTCTAGAGAGTCTGCAGCATCAGATAATTGAAATGTCACATTAAGGGCATTGTGGAACTTTTGCCACCAAATAAGTTCTCTGAGACCAGGTCTGGTGCACACATCTCAAAGAGAGAGTTGAAAGAGAACTAAAGGTCTGTAATTTATGCAACTGCCTTTCATCACAAACCACTCAACACACCTTAAACATGTTAGAGTTGCCAACACATGCGTGGGAAAGAATTGCTGTTGACTTCTTCGGTCCAATTGACAACCGACACCACCTGATTGTGGTAGTTGATGAATACTGCAGTTTTCCATTGTTAGAAGATCTTTCATCTATCACTCAAGAAAGAGTCATTAAGAGATTAGAGAGCATCTTTGCGACACAGGGTGTTCCTTGTTTCTTAAAGTCTGACAAGAGCCCACCTTTCAACAGTTGAGAATTCAGAGACTTTCTCAGTCATCTTAATGTGAAGCATTGGAAGAGCACACCTCTTTGGCCACAGGCCATTGGACTTTGCAGCTTGACAGAAAGCTGTCCAGCATGCTGTACTAGAAAAGCTCAACCTTAAGACTGTCTTAAGTTTGACTCTTTCAGCTTACCCTTCGACCCCTCACTTGACCCGAGGTGAAAGCCCTGCAGCGTTGATGTGCAGGAGAGCAATAAAAACCAAGTTAATTCAATGGAACAACAGAAGATCATACACTGAAGAAGAGACTCACACGAAAGACTTGGATTATTAGAGGAAAATGTAGGCCTACACAGACAACAATAGACATGCAAAAGAAGTTACGTTCACTAGAGGTGAGCGAGTGCTTGTTATCAGCATAGACAACAAAAGTCTGATGCTCCTTTTGATGCTGAAACCATTTGATGTTAAGGCCAGCAAAGGACACATGGTGACTGCCCAACATCCTTGGAAGTCTATCAGGCAATGATGTCATTGTAGAGACTGGGTCTGAAAGGATAAGGCAGAACCTCTGACTGCTGCTGTTTCTACATCACCAACGCCGGCCATTGGATACTTCTACTGCCTGCCCCCAGTTTCTGAAACCACGGTTGAGACGTGTGATCACAGTGTCACGAAGACTCTTTGAAGATTAATAATTGTGTATATAATTGTGTATATATTTGTAAAAAAAAGGGCAACTTTTTATTTAACTAAGGGGGAGATGTAGGCCCAGATTTACTAAATAATCATGAAGCACAGTGCAGCAGCCACAAATGATGCGCTGCGTGAGAAGGAGAGAGCAGGAGAGTACCATATTTACAGAAATATGGCACTCTCTGTCGCGATCCCCTGTCCAATTCCTCGGGGTAGTGCTGATGCTCAAAGGGGGCCCACCTCTTAACTACCCCAAGTCTGGAATAGGTATATTTACACAGACTATTGAGGTAATTGAGCAGGGGAAGGAAAGGGTAGGAACTGCGGGGAAGGAGATCTGTGATGGAAACAAGAAAACAACGTAAGACCTCCGAAGTTATTTCTTCTCAACCAAGCATTTACATGATATACTGTTCCTCTATACCACAACCCCTACCTGAAATAAAGAGACAAAGAGTTGTAACATCAGAAGAGACCAGAGGGTGTTGGCTGAGTCAGAACACCTTCTAGGCAAAAGAGAAAACAACAGGACATGTAATGTTAGAGACGATCTATTCCTCTGCCCTTCACCACATAGAGCCTACACCATACGTCCTATTTTAGGTATCAGACCAAACACCTGCCCAGGTTAAATGTTCTAAGTACCCTTTAGCCTGGATCTACCCTCTTCACACAAGCTCTCTTCAGACGACACTAAAGAAAGAACAACCAAAATGAAATTTAGATGAAGGGTTTCTTTGGACCCTAATTATGATAACTGGAAACGGTAATCGCTGGATTACGGTAGTTCAAGAAGAACGTTATCACAACGTGAATAGTCCTGCACCAGGTCCTGAAAGATTAACATTGATGTTAAATACAATATGTCACTACGTTCCAAGTTATTACATCATAAATGGAACTGTCGCCGGTGCATTTCTTTCCCTGCATGAAACCCAGGAAAATGAAGGTTTCTCCAACACGGAATATCGCAGCCCCAGTGCGGTTCTAGGCACCTAAACTCCCCCTCAAGAGACTGCAAGCACGCAAGTCTCAACCAACAGGGGAGTCCAACGACCCCACAGGGTACTCACCACCGAGTGATTGCTGAAACCGGGTGCCTTTGATGGAAGAGGATGCAGGCACTCACGTAAGCTCCCCTGCACGAGACCGCGAGTCCCGCGCGTCTCAGCCAACAGGGGAGTCTGTAATGAACAAACACGGTGCACTCGGCACCATTCTGAAGTTAGCTACGGGCGGTTGTAGGGTTGTGCGTGAGCACACTTACCACCCCAGAATCAATGGAAACCTGACCGAGGAGTCCGACTAGTAAATCCGGAAGAATAATCAATAGCGTTCTCAGGCAGCAGCCGTTGTTATTATTCCTTGACGCGACGTCAGAATCACGTGATACGTGACTCGCCTGGTATCATGGGAAATGTAGTCTCTTGCCTTGTCTTGCAGGTTTTCTGTACATGACGGGCAGAGAGCGTAACCCTGCTATGATTCTGACACTCTCCTCCCCTCTCCCTAGCATCAACACAGAAATGTGCTGCTGTGCGTCATGCACAGACCTTTGCATTTTGGTGAAAGGGTGTCTGCATGAGTCTAGCATAGGTTTTGTACTGAAATTACACACTTCCAGTACACCAATCTCAAAAACTACAGACCTATCTCACTGCTCCTGATCCCAGCTAAAGTCATCGAGAAAGCCATCAACAGTCAACTTGCCACTTTCATCGAAGAGCACAACATCCTCGACCCCTCGCAATCCGGCTTCAGAAAGAACCAGAGTACACAAACCACTCTCCTCGCCGCAACAGACGACATCCGCACCATAATGGACAAAGGAGAAACAGTAGCCCTCATCCTCCTCAACCTATCAGCGGTGTTCGACACAGTCTCCCACAGCACCCTAATATGCAGACTCCATGATGCAGGAATCCCGAACAAGGCTGTCAACTGGATCCGCTCGTTCCTCTCTGTCAGAACGCAGTAGATCAGACTTCCCCCTTTTCACTTGGACCCTACACCAACCACCTGCGGAGTCCTTCAGGGCTCCTCCCTCAACCCGACACTCTTCAACGTCTACATGGCCCCACTCGCCCCATCATCAGGACCTACGGTCTGAACATTGTGTTGTAGGCAGACGACACTCAACTCATCCTCTCTCTATCCAACAAACCCAACACCGCCAGACACAACTTTCGAGAGGACATGGGAGCCGTCGCAGAATGGATGAAAAACAGCTGCTTACAACTAAACACCAACAAGACAGGAGTACTTATCATGGGCTCAAACCCCAACACCTGGAGCGACACCTGGTGGCCCCCTGCCCTAGGAAACCCCCCAACCCCCACGGACCACGCTTGCAACCTAGGAATCATTCTGGACTCTGAACTCAAAATGGACCGCCAGATCAACTCCATCTCGTCCTCATTCTTCCACACCCTCTGCCTCCTTCCTAAGTCCTTCAAATGGATCCCCCTCAAACACAGAAAGATCATCGCCCACTCCCTGGTCCCCAGCAGACTTGACTATAGCAACACACTCTACGCAGGAATAAACAAGAACCTCACCCGCAAGCTACAGAGCATCCAGAATGCCACCGCAAGACTGGTCCTCAACCTACCAAAACACTGCCACATCTCCCAGCACCTGCACACACTCCACTGGCTCCCCGTCGAGGCGAGAATCACCTTCAAGCTACTCACCCACATACACAAGGCCCCCCACTGCACAGGACCAGCATACCTGAACAACCGACTCAATTTCCACGCACCCCAAAGGACCCTACGATCAGCCCAACTCTCCTACACCGCGGTCCCCTGCACTAGAAAGACCAGATCGGGAGGATGCTCCTTCTCCTTCCTCACAGCAAAAGCCTGGAACGCCCTTCCCCTCCACCTCAGACCGACAACATCGCTCCCCAACTTCACAAAGAACCACAAAACCTGGCTCTTCGACATACCCCCTCCTTGATGAAACGGATCCTGCGCCCCCCCACTCCTAGCACCTTGAGACCCTCACGGGTGAGTAGTTGCGCTTAACAAACCCTCAATTGATTGATATGCTTAGACTAACTTTAAAACTTTCCTCACCTTGTATGTGTTTCTGTAGAGTGCAGCACACAGGCAAAGAAGGAAAAGAAAGGAGAAATAAAAGCACTTATCTGTGATAGTGCCTGGGTGAGTGGGTGCTATATTTTGGATGCAAAACCCTGTCTACTATCTTTATTAAATAGGGTTGTGCCTTAGAAACCTTGGGTGGTTGCATGGGAACACCTATGCACCACCCATGGAACACCCCCTTGGTGCTAAGTAAGCGATATGGGTTACTGTGTGCTACTTTCAAGTGATTTTGAAGCGCAAAACTGGTTTTGTGCTGAAAAGTAAATTAAGAAAAAATATACCCCTTCATGTCATGTGAGTTTATAATGAGGGAACCCTTGTGGCTCCTGATAGACTCCGTGTGGTGTAAGCATTAGAGCATAGTGAAGTCAATCAAGGTTTAGATTGTTGAGTTGGCGGTTGCACTCAGAAGAATAAAGACATGTTGTACTGAGTTCTGTGTGTGGCATTGTCATTGGAGAGTACCTGGGCTGGGGAGGACGCTACAGTGGACTGACTCAATATACATTCTCAGTGTTCGTGCCCCCTACGATGGACATTTTGAACCCTTACATCATCAAATGGTGACCAAAGTTTTAATGAAACTGTGTACTGGAACTCCAGATGTATACACATACCTGTACCTTCCACAAGCCAGAGGCCTCAACATTAACACATAAACCAGAACATGCAATCAATATAGCTCTTTCAAAATGTAATTCTGATATTAAGCACTTTGTGACCGAACTACTTCAATCACCAACAGAACTTCAACAAGTGCACAGCAACATTAGGCATCTCACTATTGCTAAAATCCTGGTATCAACTCTATTTCCTGCTTCAAGAGCTTAATCTCAACACTAACCCACCCAAATCACTACCACTATAATCCCCTAAACAGCTCCATCTATGCACACATCAGTCAGTCCAAAAACTTGAAAGTCACACACAAAACACAAAACTGCAAAACACATTACAGGCTCTCTAGTTCACTGCCTCAGAAACAAGAGTGGGCCATGCAGGTAAGAGTGGTGGGGCCGGGGGGGGACTCAACTCGTCCCACCCAGCCCCACTGCCTCACCGCTCCAGCCTGCACGGGCCGCTCCTGCTCAGAAATAGGCCTTGTTAAACATTAATACACTCTCTAACACAATCACACTTGCTACACTGCACTCATCATGCACTTCCAGTAGTACCCCGTCACACCTTGCTACACATTTGCACACAACGTGTCATCCCAGTTAACCCCATCAACATTAGACACATTTAACGACAAATTACAAACACATGCATCCCATCTAAATGAGACATTCAATTTTCCAAGTTCATTAGTACACAAACCATTGAACACCTAACCTAGAGAGAACAATTCACTAGAGTCTGTTTTCTTCACAGACCCATTTATGTATCATCCAAACCTTGAAAAACAGATGCCGAAAGAAAAACTCTTGCTCCAATCCCATGGTTCAACAACACCATCACAGTGGCACCACAGCAACTGATTGACTGGTAGCTATGCTACTGGTAGCATGAATTCCCCTGAGAAATGCATTTTAATTTCAAGTAGTTCCAGCAATTTTACAGTTAAGAAAACAATACAATAACATTTCCAAATCTATTAAGAAAAGTTACATAAGCAAAACCCTGCTAAACTGATAAATCAGATAAATGGAACCAGAGACATTTATTTTTTAAGTTGTAATGCAAAACAGCCCAGAACATGTAATAGCTCATTGAAAGATATCAAATCGTGTTTGACTGGGACCTGGGTGTTATTTCAAGCTGAAGTTGATGGTGTGGAGTCTTACTTAGTCTATTGTTTCCTAAATACGCAACCTGATTCGTGGAGATTGACTCGTAGTTCAATGTCATAATTGAATTGTGAATGTCTATATTAATCCTTGAATATTGTATCCTGGGGTATATATTTGAGAATGGAGATAGGCAGGACCTTATTGGTTGTTGAAAAATTAGCATATTTTGTGTTTAAAATGCATAGAGTAATTGGTTTTGATTATAATTTGAAACACTGATTAGTGTGTATGTATATTTTCCTTGCAGCCCTGATGACATCCAGCGAAGGACGAAACGCGTGGGCTGGCAAGAATGATTTGAGATTGAACAGATGATGCGTTGAACTGAATTTTTTAATAAAACCTGAATATTTTACTACATTGAAAACTTGGCCTGCCAACCCTTTTTTTGGACTACTTGTCAACTGATATAGTATTGTAATGCAGAGGACGCTCCTTTCCTAAGTAGCAGTATATGTTTCAAATACTAGTGAGCACAGGGAGTTGAGCGTCAACACCGAATAATTGCATAATTTTGTAAATTGTGTCTTGTGTGCACTTGTTCTATGCTCTCATCATTAATTTTGCATTGTGTTATTGCTTTTAAATAAAGCAGTTTTCTGAAAAAATGCAGCCCGTTTTCGTTAAAGGAAAATGCGATGCACTTAAAAAAAGAAAAATGAAACATTCTGGTTTAATTTTTAAGGTCAGGTAGTGGTCCCTGGGACCACTGCTTGCCCCTATAAAATATATTCCCCTGCATACGCAAAGGGGAAGGGGTCCCCTGGGGATCCCTTCCCATATGTGAGTGCTTTACCACCCTCTTGAAGAGGGCAGTAAATTGCGAGTGCTTTGCGACCGCAATTGCGGTTGCAAAACATTCTTACATAGGCCTCTGACACGCTATTAGGAAGGGACACCCTTGGAACGCCCCTTCCTAATAGTGACTCGCAATTTCTATTTATCGAGTTGCAAAGAAATTGCGACTCGCTAAATAGGGATTGTACATGCCCCTATTAGATTTTGCATGCGCAAATGGGTCGCAACCCCGTTTGCTCATGCAAAATAGGGTTGTACATCGGACCCCTAGTCTCTCTCTAAACTACTCCCCTAATTAAAGTGGTTTCCTGCCTCTGCCAGAGTCAAGAACTGTTTTCTTCCCTTGTAAAGACTGGGCCCAGAAAGTCTAGGTGTGCCTTGGAAATGAAGGGAAGCAAATCCTGTCAACTATATTCAGCTTCTCTGGGTCAAAAGAGGTAGTGTTAAAACTGTCCTTTGTTCTGCCATTTGCTCCTCCCTATCTCTCAGATGGCTAATCTCTGTTAAGTTGCCAGCTGTTGACAACAGCCTGCCTTTCTAGGCTCAGGCCAATGTCCTCTGGTGAGCAGGGTAATTATCTTTGGGGATATGAATTTGGCTCCTGGAGGTGAGATGAGTGACAAAACTGGTTCCAAGACAGTTTTCTCTAAGGCAGCATACCATTACTTTTTCTAAGTGTAGTTTTCCACTAAAATGATCAACAGATTACTTTTACCAAGACATTAGATTTTTAAAACTAAGTAGTAAAAAAACTTTGAAACATTTTGCTAGTATTTGTCCAGTAAAAGTTAGACATTGAGCGTTTTAATTTTACTTAGACCTATTCATAAAATATCTAGCTTGGGCTTACAACACACCGTTTTGGGTAACTTAGTAACATATGCAAATAGGT
Organism: Lissotriton helveticus; assembly: GCF_964261635.1. Lineage (NCBI taxonomy): Eukaryota > Metazoa > Chordata > Amphibia > Caudata > Salamandridae > Lissotriton > Lissotriton helveticus. The sequence goes on from NC_136057.1 coordinate 1,819,503,728, forward strand.
TTTCCTATATGGCAAAGGCACTTTTTTATTTCCAAACATCACTGTAGTACTTTTAAACTCCATCCCTGTCAGAAGACATTGGTGCTCCTGCAGCCACATATTTTTTCAATACTGCTGCCCAAATCTAAAATGTAACTTCCATGCCACTGGCAACATTTCCGCACCACCTACTGCGGTCTTACAGTAAAGCTGAGAAGACCAATTGAGAGAACCCCAATTTTAACATTACCATTTTAGTGCCACATCACACACTCCATGGTACGGAATGGCAAGGCAAAGGAGGCAAATTCATAATATCAGTAAAATACGGTTCTCATCAAGGTGCATATGTGTGGTGTTAAAATGATTAAATCTATATTTACCAATGTATCTGCCTGTACTCACTGATTGTGGTAAATTATATTCTGATAAATATATTTTTGTTTGTCTGTATATAAAAATCAATATTCCAGTAAAATATCGCCATGCAGGTATACTACAATCGGTGCAAATGAAGGGCACATCTCCCTGTCTCTCATTTTATCTCCATGCTTCCTGCCTCTGCTTCAGAGCACTGTGAAAAATTGAGAGGTTCCTTATATCAGAGCTTAATGCCACAAAGTGTGGAGCTTGTCTCAACAAGGATGGTTGCCAGGGCGTTAAGCATCCTCACTACCACCAGAATGTACAATTGACCTGGGTTGACAAGTGCTCATGCTGTCCTTCCAGCTTCTCTCAATTTGCATCAGCCGCTGATGCAAGTTAACCGCCCCTCTCCTCCACATTGAGTCTTATGAGTAGCCTTCTTTACATATAAGGCTGTGACCTGAACGGGTGTTACTAGGCGTGTAGAGGTTCCTGGGGATCTGGGTTCAAGAGATGCAGGTCCAGGCCTTCTCAGGCAGGCAAGAGGGCAGCAAATAACAGGTCAGCACTGCAGAGCACCAGTCCTTCAGAGCAGCAGTCCAGCAGAGTGGCAGTCTTTTCAGCACACCAGCAGTCCATCTTCCTGGCAGAGTACTCTCAGTTCAAGAAGTGTACTGAAGAGTTGGTGTCTAATGCCAAGTATATATAGCCAGTTGTGCCCTTGAAGTGGGAAAAGCTTCCAGAGGCATACCTTGAAAGTGCAGAAGTAACATGTCTTCATGGCTCCAGACTAACTACAGGGGGTTTGAAGCCCTTTGTTTGGAGGCAGGACATATCCTATTCAAATGTAAGTGGGGCAGATGCCAGCTCCCATCTTGCCAGTGATGGCCCATTCAGCCACAACTAAGCTCCTCATCGTGTGTGGCTATCTAGGAAGATTACACAAAGCCCATGTGCCATCTACACTAAGTCATATGACATAGAGACAGCCTGCAGGCACTAAATGGCTAAGGCAGGAAAGTGTCAACTTTCTAAAAGTGTCCGTTTCAAAATTGTAATTTGAAATCTGACTTCATTACAATTCCAAAGACACCAAACATGAACTGGTTCGCTGTTCCCATTTGGTTGGAAATTATAGCTAATTAAATGTATAAGGTCACTCTAATATTATCCTACGAGAGAGGTAGGACTTGCCATAGTGAAACACATATTTAAGAGTTTTACACTACCAGGACATGTAAAACCTCAAAGTACCTGTCCAACAAATACAGTGCACACTGCCCTTGGGCTGTCCAAGGCCTGCCCTAGGGGTGACATATCTAGTAAAAAGGAAGGTTTGTACCTGGCAAAGGGTTTCCTTTTCACAGGTCAAAATGGCACACACAGACTTGAATGACAGCCCTGACCTATGTTTAAAGAGCTAATTAAGTGTGTGCCACAATCAGTGCTGCAGACTCACTAGTACCATTTAATTTACAGGCCGTGTGTACACGTAGTACCAATTTACTAGGGACGTTAATTAAATATGCCACTTGGGTGTAAGCCAATGTTGCCATGTTTTGAGAGAGAAGCAGAATGAAGACACATAGAAAGAGGAAAATGTCTTGAGGGATTATTTTGTGCAGGATGGTATCCCTTCCTGCACGAAAACAATTCTCCTTGTAATTCAAGCACTCTTGCACCATGGTACCTGCGTTGGCACTGGGCTTCCTGAAGTGCACCAGCGCTATAAGAGAGCATAAGTGCACCGTATCTTAGTGCTCTCTCCCTTTCAAGCAAAGCAACTCAACAAAGTGCGAGCAAGTTGCCTTATTGCACTGCGTTCCTTGAACGCTTAGTAAATCTAGCCAAAGGTCTCAGCTTTGTTATGTTATGTTATGTTATGTTATATATGGGTCTTGTATAGCGCAACGGCTACTCCAAAGGAGTGTCCCGGCGCTTTTATGCTCCAGACCCAGAAAAAGAAGCTAAAAAACATAACAACAGACAGGAAGCACAGAAGAAGGAGACAGAAGAAATCTAGTTCGAGAATAACCAAGTCTTAAGATCCTTCCTAAAGGCCAACAGATTGGACGTGGACCGCAACGACAAGGGAAGGTTGTAGCAACAGACTTATAGTGAATATCAATTGCTTCATTTTTCTACTCTCCTGCCTCACCTCACCTCATTTGGCCGTACTTTCTCTATGCACCCACTGACCGAAGCCTAGTCTTGTACAACATTATTTAAACACCCTTGCCTGGCATAAGAGACTAAACTATTCACTGCACATGTAATTCCAGAACTTTTGCCATTGTTACTGACTGATCTAACAGAGGACTTGACTACTCACCCTCCTATTTATGCCCAGGTACATATGATCCAATCTCAAAAACTGAAGAAGGCCTCTCAAGATTGCATTACTTAATGTCAATGGCTTATCACATGATGTCAAGAGAAAAAGGATCTTGTCCCATTTCCCTCCAGAATCGTCTTTCGCACTTGGTCTATGATGAGATGAAGTGAGAAATGGTGGTCTATGTGATGAGCAGCAGCAGGGCAAAACCATCTTCAGACCCCTCTTCGATCATGTTCCATGGACCCATGACCTTCTGCTCTATAAGACACCATGCCAGCCTGATTTTTAACCCCAAATTTCAATTCCACCTGGGGATGAGTCTTTCATATAAAATACCTTCTGGGCTTAATTTAGCTGGAACAGCCCAAATGAATCCCAGCCAAGGGGAGAATCAAATGAACTTGTCAGAGACCAGAGGAGGCTGGGCAACACACTTGGATTTTAAGCTTTGCATTTATTTGAATAACATTTTAAATTGCTATTAGCCACTAGTTTTAAGTGTCCCTTCGGTAAGTGAAGAGAAGAATGAGAATATATTGAGGACTTGGGTAGACCAAAGAAACAGAGGACTCCAACTAATCCGTCCCCATTTTTTAATCAAAATGGAAATCCAGATCCATTGGGGTGGTTACACTTACAGAAATTAAAGACCTTTAAATAAAGTCGAGTGATTACTGGGCCCTGAATGTGCAAGTGAGTATATCCATTCAAGCCTTAATATTCTCTGTGTCAAAGGTTCCAGCCTTTGGAAATAAGGCAAAACCTCTTCAATCTATATAAAACAAAATGTGAAAGGAAACATCCAGATGTGTGGGTTACTCAGGGGAATATTTATTATGAAGTGTCGGAGCGCTGTGTTAGCCTCCTTGGCTTAAAGCTGAACTCCACCACTTCCAAAATGCAGAGCTGCACCATATTTACAAGGATACAGTGCCACCCTGCACTGGTGCTAATTTGCATAGTGAAAGGGTACCTACGTTGTAGGGGAAGATATTTTATGTGCAGGAATGTGTCCCTCACACTATACTGATTCAGAGTTGTGTTGTTGAAATTTGTATTCAGATCAGCCCTTAGCTTTGTGTCTAGACTTTGTACATAGCACTTGCACACTTTATTTCACTTTATTTTATTTAGTTCTTTTAATTGTATTTCCTAACTATCACGTCCCTGTAACCTCTGTTTTTTTCAGTGAATTTCTGTGTTTTTTAATGCTACTTCCTAACTATAATGTCCTTGTAACCTTTGTTTTTTCAGTGAATTTCTAAGTTATTTTTAACGTAAAGTAATATGTAATTACCATATTCACAACATCTTCTATGACATCAATAATATCACTGCAATATTTCCAGTAAAATTATTGATAAGAAAACTGTGCATGGTGGGGGGCGCACGTTAAACTTACCTTAGGGAAAAGTTATAGTCGCACGAGATAACTAAAATGGTAACTACTGAATTTCTATTGTTTTGTGTATGTAAAATCTGAATCTAACTATTACGTCCCTGTATCCTTTGTTTTTTTCAGTACATTTCTATGTTTTTTTTAAAGATTTCTATTTCCTAACTATAACTAGACCCATGCAACGTGTAAAACAAAATTCTGCAGCGCTACATGGAGTTCCTCAAGCAGGTGGAGTTACTTTCCGTGCCCATTGCGCGATATATACACAACGCGAATTGCATTCTTGTACTGGAAATTACGCGTGAACTGCACCATGTGGTTCGCATGGGCGCTGACATCTTGTTTTTGCTGTTTATGGTGCTGGGGCCTGCCTTTTGAATCTTTCTTAATCTACTTAATCCTATCTCTCTGAAACTTACCTACCCCTCCTTTTTATTTATTACTTTACCATATGTCATTTTTTTGTGTTTTTGTGTGACTTTTGACCTTTTTTCTTTTTCATTTACTTTCTTATTTTTTTTCCTTTCTTCCTTTTTTTCCCTTCCTGTTTCTAACTTCTTCTCTTCCCCGGCCCAGCACCAGAGTAGAGCAGGGGAGCGGCAGCGCCAGGACCCCCTGAACTAGCACCACTAGCCCCAGCCGCCTACCTAGCGGTCGGCCGTGCCGTGAAGGGGTGCGGACCCGCACGATCTTCTCAGAGGTGGAGGTGGCTGCTCTACTACCTCCCCTCCATTCTGGAAGCCGGCGGCTGGCCAGGTAGTGAGTACACCCTCAGAGAACATAGGCAGCACTGGGAGAGGGTGCGCTAGGTTGTGAGCCCCTGCTCTGGGGTCTAACGCACCCAACAACAGTATACGTACTGGTGGGTTGACATTCTGGGTATGGACCAGGACCTGCTTGACCTGCTGGGTATGGAGATTATGGGGCTCCATGAGTAATAATTATTTTATTTGTTGTGTTCTCCTATTTATGCGATCGTAGAGTAGACAAGTGCTCGGCGGCGCTACCTAATCCCACTCATTGGCACTCGCTTAGGCTGTTTATTTAAGGAGTCATGCTGAGACTCCTCTAAGATAGTGAAAGTTATTAGTATTAGTGAGTTAGTGCATTAGAAATTTACTTCTCTGTGCCTTAATTTTTTTGTAGCTTCTACTATCCCAAATCCAAGCAATTTACCAGTGATGTTTAGTGTGCATGTATCTATGCATTGAAAAAATGCAGACTGAGTTGGCCCGTCAAAGGGGGTTGAGACTGAGGGATTGAGAATGAGATGAGAAGCAAAGATCATTTGTTACAATTTATTAGTAGTTCCAAAATGTAGTTTAGGAAATTCAGAATACTAGTAGTACTATATGGAATCTGTTTTTTTTTTGCACATTATTTCATATGCATAGATACACAAGAAGATTCAACAATTAGAAAAACAGAATCATCTGTATAACATTGTGCATTTTATCATTTTGAACTGCCCTAATACCCACCCAGCAGCTGATGAGAGATCCAAAGAACATATATGTAATTCATTCTTAAGACTCATATAAACATTTCCATAGAAAAACCCCTTTCTCATATAAATATAGATCTTAAATATACAGCAACCATATATGTCAATTCCCTCCTAAAATCTCCAACAAAAACGCCTGTAAAGTGCAGTGTGCCATAGCAGCAGTCTATCAATAATACTATCTAGCTTTGCCTGATTAACGACTCCCCTCTACCCAATCTGTCAGTGGCGCCCATATTCTCAAACCTTTCATTCGCGCACGAGCCCCCTTTCTTGCATAAGCAGCCTTTTCTAAAGTATAGACTGCTAAAAACTAGGCAAGCCTCTGCTGATATCACCCAGGGTTAGAATCCAGCCATGCAGATGCAATGCACAGCCACAAGACTGCCATACCAATAAAAATTGGATCTTGCCCTGCAATCCCCACCCCCTCATCTGCCACACCTAACAAAATCCTAACGCTTTATTAAAAAATGTGGTGATATCTTGTTTCAAATTTAAAAGCATATATGCATGAAGCAACAATATGGGCGAGGTCTGCCCGATACAATGCACTGCGAGGAAAGTATGTTCTCTTACCTTATGATATATATATATATATATATATATATATATATATATATATAAAACCATATGTGACCAATGCCTCTGGGAAGGCTGAAACGTTATGCGGGCAGGCTGCTGAAAAACTAAATAAAAATTCTCACCTGCACGTTTGCGTCGGCTCTCGCTTCTTTTCCAGTGGAGTCCCGGGCACGAGGGGACCGCGGGAGTATACACGCATATATATATATATATATATACACACACACACACACACACACACACACACACACACACACACTCTCTCTAAAGGGAAAACAGGTCTTATAATATTGTGCTTGCAATCAAGTGGGTATTAAAACATTCTGTGCCATTCTATGAGACAGGTGGAACAGCGTATCTGAAATACCAACTTTTTCTTTCCGTTAGAGACCATTGCTCTAAATCGTCTTTTATCATTGAGTTAAGGAGATTGTAGATTACCCGTATTGACAAATCCCTGTTCTCTACCAAATTGTCAACTATGACATTTTTGGAAAATCCAATTGATCAACCTCCTTTCTTGGATAAAAAGTCCCTCATTTGAAAGTATTTTAAAAAAAAACTCCAATCTAACCCAAACAGCTTCTTTAGATCGTCAAAGGAGACAAAACCCCCTGAAGAAAAGAAGAACCCAAGTCTAGCCAAACTGGACTCCACTATTCTTTTAATTGGTTGATCCCATAAAATCCCGGGCAGATTAGGATTATTTGTCAAAGGGGGATAGAAACTAAGCTTCCCTATTCCAATTAATCTCCGAGCTGTTTTTCTTATTCTAAAAACCCCATATAGTGTCTTGAAGTAAACTTTCTTGTAGTAGCTGTCATTTAAATATTGCCACAAGCATCCCCATCCATCATTCCTCATTATGAGCTCAAGGGAGGAAGAAACCTCCTCAATACTCCTTTCTACCGGCTGCTCTTGAAACAAAACTAAACTGTGCAGTAGGGAGGTGGCCGAGTTATAAAGTCTCAGATTGGGCAATGCCCACCCGCCTCTGTCCCTTGGCAGTATAAAGAATTTCAAAGCTCTTCTTGGTTTAGCATAAGCCCAAACAAACATAGAGAAAAGATCTTTCATTCTCTTCAGCCAGTAGACTGAAAATTCTAATGGGATTGCCCGAAAAATGTATAAAATCTTGGGGGGGGGGAGCATTTTAATCATATTACACCTAACAATAATTGATGTATGAAGATTGTTCAATCTAAGAAGATCCTGTTTGATTTTACTTAAAAGCGGTCCTACATGTTCCTTAACTATATTATCTACATTGGCAGAGATGTTAATTCCCAAGTAGGTTGCATTTTTTACCACTGTATCATCATGTATAGCAGAGGTCTTCAAACCTTAGGATGCCGAGACCCCCCCATTCAACATTTTCAGGCATAAGGACCCCCTCCTGACAAAAATGCCTAAACATGTAGGCAGGGCTACTGGAATTATGAGGCAGTTGAGGACCCAATTGCATGACAGGCTTGACTAAATTGTGTGGGAAGAAATTGTAAGTAATGTTATGTAATGCCGCGTATTTTGGGTTAGCATTGCTACACTATTTTTACACACAGTAACACTGAGAAACGATTCCACCCTATCAGTACCAGTTTATAACCAAAATACAGCAATTAACACCAGAAAGATGTCTATTTAACCTTTGTGATGGGCCTTCCACTCCACAGCAATACGTGCTGCCACATTAGAAGCTCACCTGGCCCTGGCTGGGACCAGCAAGGGTCCCTTAAAACCCTGGCGGTCTTGTGCATAGTTAAGCAGTTTACCTATGCCGCTTTCCTCTTATCCCCTCTCCTCTCCTAATCCCTCTCTCAATTTGCAGGCCACTTCTATCACCCCTTTTTAAATTTCTGAACTCTCCCCATTCAACCTCTCACTTCACCTTAAATCACCTCTTGGCATTCTGTCTTTTCACGGCCCTCATCTCTAACAGTCTCTCGCAATTATTTCATCTCCTCTCTGGCCCCGTCACCTCCCGTGCCCATCAGCACTTCTCATTCACCTCAAGTCTCTCCATTCAAATGTATTTTCTATTTGTATCTTACACCTGTCAGTCCCCCATTCATCTTCCACACCTTTGTTCTTCCACACCTTCTTGAACCAACGTCCCTCTCCCCTGCAACCTCAGCACCAGTGCCTAATTTGAGCAGGTGGTTTCCAGTGCTTGCCACTGGCACCTAATTGTGCACACTGGCACTATGAGAGACTGCCACATGGTGGCTCTGTCTAATTTGTATAATTTAGAGATGAGCTGAACAGCTGTTTATTAATTCAATATACCTTAAAAAGTATAAACTCCTAACACCCATACCATTCGTATAGCTTTGGAGGCTTGAAATAGTCTGAATAGTCACACTTGTACAAGTGTTATGGTTTGTAGTTGCATAGGTATGGTCATTGGCCGGGCAAGCAAGGCAATCAGTGGGTGGTTAAAGTTGCCGTGGCCTACTGGTGAGGGTCCTGAAACACGTTTTATTGCAAATTAATCACTGCTCAGCACCCACCCCAGTACTTCCTCTCTTCCCCTATCACTGCTGTCCGGCACCCAGTCCTATGATTAGGGTTGCCAGCTCATTATTATTGATGTCCCAGATGGTACAAAAATAAGCAGTCACCTAAAGCTGTATTTACAGCACTTATCCGTGCCTACTTAGAACTGCAAATATAAATAGAAAGCACTTTTAGTTGTGTTCTAGGGCTGCCTCAATGACAAAGTCACATAACAAATGAATACATATTTTTTTATTTATAACTCTATTTTGTGTCATGAGGACGTCTTTGCAGGCTCTTTAAACAACACAGGGCTGGCATTTTCTTTTGGCAAACCTATGTTATATTCCCTTTCATGAAATGCATTCTCTCACTACCCCAGTAAATGTAAAATGCTAATGTATGGAATAGGCAGAGTGGGGGTCCAGGGGGTACTGGCTCTAGAAAAAACCAAAGCCTATGTAGCCAGTTTTCAAAAGGCTTGTAAATATGCTAATGGTCTTTAATGACCTGTGAAAAACGTGGGCTGTGCCAGAGATAAGACTCCAGACACTGCCCTGCCGAGCCCCCAGCAGCTGCAGCTGTACTTCAGCAGCCCGGGCTGAGACACGACGGGGGAGGAGGGGGGCTGAAGCTATGGGCCTGGGCAGAAGTGTGAAGGGAATCCACAACCCCTTTCCTATCACTCCACGGCCCCCCTGGGGGTCGCGCCCCACAGTTTGAATACCCCTGATGTATAGTTATATTACCATTAACCACCACCTGCGCTTTATGTCTTTTAAGAGCATAACCAGAGAATTTCCCAAAACTCTCTGCTTCCTCTTCTACTTCCTAATAGCAATCAGAGGGTTGGTGGTCACAAGGGCCATATCATCGACATAAGCCAGCACCTTTGTCTCCCACCCTTGTGTTTAAATTTGTGAAATAGCCCTGTTGTTTTCCAACCTATGTATAAGAGGGTCAATATATATAGCAAACAGCAGAGGGGAAGTTGGACATCCTTGTCAGGTCCCTCTAGGTATTGAAAAAGGGTTGGACAGTGCCCCATTCACACAGACCCTAGCCATTGGTTGGTGATATAACATTTTAATTGCCTGCAAAAAACCCTCCTTAATTTCCACCCTTGACAGGGCCTCCAATAGGAATTGCCAATAGACCCTGTCAAAGGCTTTTTCTGCATCCTTAGCCATTGCTGTGGCATCTAAAAGTGAAAGCACCCTCCTTATGTGATCTATTGTCCCCCTTCCTGGAATAAATCCATGCTGTCGGGTCGGGTTGAGACTACCTTATAAATAATTGTCGCTGTACGAGAAGTCAGGATTTTAGGGTAAATTTTACAATCACTATTTATCAAGGTGATTAGGTAATATGAGCTAAGTTCCACTATTAATTTTTTTTTTTTAAGAAACATGACAATTTTGGGAGTGGACCAAGAACTCGGAAGCCTACCCCCCCTTAGACACATGGACAAACAATTAAGTCATGCACTCTTTAAGTTGTTGAGAACATTTCCAGTAAAAGTCAACAGGTATACTATCCATGCCAGCTTTGCCACTAGGGAGACTATGAATGCTTAATAAAATCTCTATCCAATGTGGGGGATCCTCTAACTGCTGCTGCTCTTCTGAAGAAAACTGTTCTCTGGGGTTAAATCCCAATACTCTTTAATCTCTCTAAGGTTCCCCTTTAAATCATACTGATACAAGTTTTTGATAGTATTGATGGAATGACTGTCTGATATTATCTGAGTTTGTGAAGAGCCCCATAGTTGGGTCCTCAATCTCACAGATTAGGTTTTGCGTGCTCCTTTGCCTAGCTTGCATCGCCAGATGGTGCCCGATCTGCTTTCATATGATTTCTCTTTCCAAACAGTGAGTTTATCTGCAGCATCTTTGGCTATAATTCCCAAAATAGAGGACGTAGACAGTGCCACCTTACACTAGGCTTCCTCCAAATCCCCCCGTTGTAGGATCTTAACCAAGTCCTCTTCTGCTTGAACTAACCCAGCTTGTAGGTCGCATACTAGCTGTCGGGTTTTCTTATTATGGTTCAAAGAAAATCTAAGAGTTTCCCCTCATATGCCGGCTTCCAATGTATCCCAGACAATATCTATTTCTACAATCCCTAAATTTTCTTTGAAGAAAATCGAGATGCATCCACACATATAATTACAGTATTCCTCATTAATTACAAAGCTCGCTCAAAACTTTCCTTGGGCTTAAAACCCTCCCCTTTAATCTCAACTACTAAAGGATTATGGTCTGAAAGTATACGCAGAGCTTTCTCTATTGGACACTCACAAAGCATAGAATTGGAGATAAGCACAAAATCCAATTGGGCATGAACTTTATGTGGTGTAGAAAAAAAGGTGTATCCAGGATCCAAAGGCTTTTGCAAGTTTCATACATCACGTAGCCCATGATCTTTACATAATGCCTTCAGTGCACGAAACACCTTAGGCTTCCACCCGGTATTTATCCAATCTACCTCTGAGCTCAACTCCTTGTTAGCTGGTATATTAATATTAAAATCTCCGCAGTGATCTACTTGGAGAGGCCAAGCTACAAGTTTACTAGTTATCTGCTCAAATACTCCTGTATCATCCAAAATACTGCCATATCGATAGAACATATAGTAAGGTTTCTCCGGTGCATCTCAAACATTCAGTTATGACACATCAACCAAATTTATCTGCTAACATAAAGTGAATTAATGTTGCGTGCCAGGATAGCTACCCCTCGTATCCGGGCATTCTGAGTAGTTTCCTCAACAAGCCTATATCCCAGTGAATTCATAAGATATCGTTGGGCACCTTCTATATGAGTCTCCTGATACATACAATGTCAGCATTTAGCAAATGTAATCCTGCCGCAGTATTCTGCCTTTTTTTAGGGTCATTAAGGCCACTAATATTAATAGTGACTACGCATATTTTACCCATCCCTTAAACGACAAAGGTTTCCTAGTGTTTACTTAGACCATATGTGCTAAGAAAGAACAAAGAAAGAGAAAAGGGAAAGAAAATGTATATAACCAACCTCTCGCATCAGCCTGAAACCATCACACCCCTGGACCCTCCCACCCACCACCAGTAACTAAGGCATCCTGGCTCAACCAGAGCCAGGAGGATGTCATCCAAAGCAATCCCATCCCCATCGCTCCCGCAACACTTCTCTCCAGCTACTCTAAAAAATAAAACAAATCAATTACTAAATTACCACCAATCAAAGTGAGCACAAAATAGAAATAGCACCCTAATCATATAACATATTACCATATTTTATACCATCAAACCCCATTCTCTGGTCTGCCAGTAATATCCTTTAGATACAATTGAGGCTGAATTTCAGAGATAAAGCTGCGTGTTTTCCCCCTAAAGACAATTTTCAGTCAAGCTGGGTTCTGAAGGTATACTTCTGCCCTAAGCTGTTGAAATGGAGCTAAAAGCTGCCTAAGCTGCCACCTCCATTCAACGGTAGCATGGGCAAAATCTGGTACGGTAAAGAAAATCACTAAGTCATGCTCCTTTTTAGCCGTTGGGCGGGCTAGATCATAAAGGGCCTGCTATAACAAAAAATATCCAAAATACAACAACATTTCCCATGACCGATCTAGGGTTATTAGGAGAACGTTTAGGCAGCATTAAAGGAAACCTGTGGGCCCGCTGGATTTCCTTATCCCAGTCCCAGGGGTTTAACTCAGGAAAGGCGCCTCTTAACAGGGAAACCATATACTTTCTGGGATCGTTCCCCATAACCCCTTCAGGGACCCCCAGGAAACTTAGATTATTACGACGTTGCCTGTTCTCTTGATCTTCCATTTTCCACATCATGTCTTTAACAAATCCCTCATGAGCTACACTCTGTGTTTTTAGGGCCACAACTTCTGTTTCAAGGCTCTCTGTCCGGGTCTCCACAGTGGCTATTCTTTTGACTATATCAGAGCAGGTTCTGCCCACTTTCTTAACAGTACCCTGCAGTTTTTTGGAGGCAAGTCAAGCTTTGATTATCACTTTTCACCTCCTCCTAGAAACTCTTAATGGACTGCAAAACCATTGAGAGGGAGGGGTCTCTCTGGTTTCCAGTCTCTGATGGCCCCCGATATTTGCCATAGCAGACCTACCAGATCTCCTTCATATTTGCCCGCTAGTACCGCTGAGGCAACAAGCTGTGAGGCTGAATAATCCCACTTCAGATCTCCGTGCTGCCGCCATCAAAAGTTTCATGTAGGCCCTTTGCTATCGCCCTCCCTTTTTTAGAGAGAGATTTCCTTTGCCAGTGAGGGTATACTAGGTCTTCTGGCCCAGAGCTGCTATTCCAGTTAGCACCCCTCTCCACGCTAGACACTGATATACTAGCATCCGAAATTTCTGACTCATCTGTCAGAGAATAACATTTCTCAGTCACATTGGGGGTCATAGCACAATTTGAAGGGGTACTTACTGCTTTATCCTTGTTGTCTCTATCCACATGAGGAATCACAGCTTTAAATGTTGTGTTGCTAACTTCAGTCACTTTGTCTCCATTCAAAGGGCCTGGATGGAGAGGGCATGAAGCTTCACAAGCACGTTCTGTAATAGATTCTGCCGATGGATCAGCTGGGTTTGATATCTCATAGTCAGCCAGGTGCGCTCTCTCTCCCCTCTCCTGACCATCCATGAGCTGTAAGCCCACACAAGTGGTGCCAAATAGTTTAGTGATCAAAGGCTGGCAACCCTCCACTTCACGGAGAGGCTTCTGAGGTGCTTTTTTGACAGTTTCCAATTTATCCACCTTTTCTTCCTTGCCGGCTCTACCATCACTCTTCTTACCAGCAATGCAGTTCTCTGAAGCTGTCTCGCGCCGTGAGGGGGGGGGGGCTGTACAGCTGCTACAGATGAGGAGAGAGTCGAATGAGCAGCCCTCTGTTAAACAGCTTTTTCACCGCGTGCTGCCATGTTTATCAGTGGCTTCCCCGCTGAGAAACCGGAGGCAATACAGCGGGTCTTCGTACAATCCGCCAACACCAATGCTGCAAGTTCTAAGAAGCAGCGGGAACCGCTGGGAGAAACAGCTGACTCGGTGCAAACCACCGTGTACAGCTTGCTCCAGAGATCCGCCCACAAAGCAAGCTGCAGCAATCTGCCTCCCCGGTCCAAATGCTTAGGTAGATTTCAAACTGCATGCTCCTGTTTGAATCAACTATTTCGGGGGCTGGTGGTCTGGTTGTGGGAGCGTCTCGTGTGATGAAATTATTTGAGCGCCATCTTGCCCTGCAATAGCTTCCAGACTAGTACTAAAGGGAATCTGATTTATAAAAGTGCAATGTTACTGTGTTTGACTTTCCGTCAGAATAATTTTGTAGAGATTATTATTAACTGTACCACTAATCTTATATTATTTATTTCTTACATTAGCATCCAGGGGCATGAAGAGGGATGGGCCTGGTGGATCCACCAGGGCTGGCAAGGGAGCTGGAGGTGCCACTGCCTCCACAGGTGCCTCAGCAGATGGCTCTGTTGGCCCCAGTAAGTCCTCCTGTTGTTAATATTAATTTTTCCCTTATTTATACCACTCCACATTTAGAATTATTTCTCCTTTTTGCTGTGCTAATATCCTGATTTTTTTCCAACTCCTCTTCAGTCTATTTGTTTGTTTCCTACATTTTTCTTATCCCTGCATTATCCAATTTACTTATTTTCGATATTTTAAATTACTGTACTTGACATCAAACTATCTGTACTAGTCTGTCTGTTCTGTAGCTTCCTTTCTTCTGCTTTGTCAGTAAGCTTTCCCTTTCGCCTTATGTATCTTGTGGGCTGGTGGTGTTTAAGACTCAGGGAATCCATTTTAGGTCACATACTATTACGGTTCTGTGAAGATTGCGTGCCCAATTAAGGTATTGTACACATGTTTGTTGAGGAGGCTTTCCTTTTCTTGCTAATGTCCAAACAGTAAAATGAGAGAGTTGCCATGGTGATGGGGGACCCCCAATATTGTGTATATATTATTATCATGGTATACCAGCATTAGATGACAGTGCAGCAAGGCTCAAAGTATGGGAATGGCCCCAATGCATTTGCCAAGACCATATGTCCTTCGTTGATCAATTATTCCACCTCTTCATTGTGCTTCATTGACTCAGATTCATCATAGTTCTGCCCCTCCGTTACAAAACATTTTTGATTGGCTTGACTACCTGGCTTTTCAAACACTGCCAAATACAAAATGCCCTATGTGATATTTTGAATCTGGTAGAAGATAATGTAACATACTGTAGTGATGTATTATGGTTGCATTTTGCTACAAAATAATAATAATGAGGGATACTTATCTGGCATCTAAAATCAAATGTGTGATGTTTATTGTAGCCCCACAGAAGACCAGTGTAAGGGCAGGCAGTGAGGATGCTATTTGAGTGGATTCTGCAGTGGCAGATGAAGAGGGGGTCCCAGCCACAGCAGGAATGGGAGGTGGTAAGTCACATTGCTTGCTGATTGACAATAACTAATATATGCATGCTGCAAGGGTGTTGACTCGTGAACACCCCGCTTTAGCAGATACAGCTGGATTTGAGTAGTTAATGGCCTCTTCTATCTGGAACTCAGAAGACAAAGATTGATAACAAAGTTTAACAACAATGTATTGGTAGAAAAGGGAAAAATGGATGGAAAGGGGAAGGATGGGTGGAATGTAATATGACTGAACGGATGCGTGGGTGAATATGTGGCTGAATCGATGCATAAAGGTGGGTGATATGATGCATGGGTGGGTGAAGGATGGATAAAAGGATACAGGCCGTGAAAGGATGCCTGCCTGGGTGGGTGAAAGGGTATGGGTGACAGGGTGCCTGCCAGGGTGGGTGAAAGAAATGCTCAGGAGGTTTAAAGAAGGATGGGAAATTGGTGAAAAGATGCATGGGTGGGCAAATGGATGATTTTGAAAGGTGCATGGAGCGCAATGTTTAGATGGATAGATATATGTGGGTGAATGGTTTTCACTGGTGAAAGACTGGATGACAGAATGCATGTAAAGATTAAATGGTGTGTTTCCAAGCCAAGGGTGAGGAATACTAGAACAATGAAATGATGAATGGATAATTGATTGGATAAGAAACAAGGGAGTTGTTCTTGATAGTGGTGTACTTCACTTGCTTAGAATGGTTTTATCAAAGCTTTGATTCAAAGGATTTGCGTGGTATTTCTGTCTACTCCATTGACTCACAGTATTTCTTTCAGCAAGGCAGATATTTGTATCCCACCCATCGTCAATTACCATCTCCCTTCGTACCCATGGCATTTTGCAAGTGCCACCCATGATGACCTAACTGCTACATGGTTTAATTTGTCACTGTAGTGTTGGCTGTGCAATGTGCGTCTGCTTGAAGTAAGGTGGCCTTTTCAAAGTATTCAATGCATTGCAAAGTGAAAAGAAGGTGTGTTACCCTTCCCTCCCAGTGCCCACTCAGTCACTGCCTAGTGCTTAACTCCTTTATTCTTTCCCAAGTTTTAGTCCAGCCTTCCCAAAAATTTGAAAAATCCATTCTTTGCATGTGCCACATTTTTCTAGCCAATTGATATATTTTGTCATGGCTTCCATAACAGATGTAATCCTGTTCAAATTCTCCCTTTCAACAGTGTTGTCAACCAAAGTGACTCAGTAGCCAAAGCTTAAGCACATGATGATGATCAGTAAAATGTCCACTTACACAGCCCAATCCCTCTAATGTACCCTACAGTAGAGTAATTTAGGTTTCCTTTCCTTACTGCCAAGCAGATGTATTTTTTTGAAAAATAAATTGTAAAGTGTTGTGGAGGGTGAGGCCAGGGAGTAAGGTGGGACTAAGTAACTGCCCCCACTTTTGCAGATGTGATCAAAAACAATCTATTTCCAGTTCCTTAATCCTTTCCATGTACTGCAGTGCATCACTTTTCTCACCATTTACTTGTAGCAGACAGGATGACGGCATGATTGATATGTGATGTGTATCAATATACATCTGCATTGTACTCAACTTACTATTGAAAAGCATTTTGTAAAAGAGCAGGACCACTGGAATGAATTAATTGTCTATTACAGCTGCCTTTGCTGCAGACTGCAGAGAGTAGCAAAGTATGACTAGTAATGAGTATGAGCTAGCATGCCTCCATTAATTTAGAACAAGAGAGAGAATGCGTATACTCCATACTGCATAATACCTTACTCATTATTAATAAGAGGTAATGGATTTTAATTTCCCCAAAGAGTCTGTTTAGTTTTTTTTACGAGGAAATCCTTGAAAAGAAAGAGAAATAAAAGTTTTTTTTAAAACCTGTGTGCTGTGTTTATATTCTGTATTAATTCCTTTTATATAGTTAGTGCATTTGCCATTTGCCTTTAGTTTTATGTCAGGCATGTGTGGGTAATGGCTGTAACTCTAATCACATCAAATCAAATGATCCTAGGGGACCAGCAATGTACTGCTACTGTGCCACCTACTGCATAATTTTAAGCAAGTGTTTTGCACAGAGCATTGTTTGTAATTTCTCTTTTTCCTTTCTAGCTACTCCTGCTGTTAGTCAGTGGTCATCCAACTCAGCAGGATGTAGCAGCCCGGCTGAGGCAGCAGTGGCTGTAGGCGATCATTATGCGTACCGAAGGCTAGTGGCCCAGGAGGAGGAGGAGGAGTCGGCTGTCCAGGACCCCAGCCAGCCACAAAGTCCTCCAGCCTTTCAACACCGGCGCCGCAGTTTGATGGCAGCAGTCCGCCAGTATTCCATCACTGCTGCCCCACCACAATTTCTGACAGCAACTTCTAACACATTATGGTCAAGTTGGACTGCCTTAAAACCAGGGAAAGTAAGATGGAGGGCACCTTAAAAATCTCCTGGCCCACCATTAGTGCCCTCTTCTGCCCCTTTTTAAACCTTTCTTTTGGTGGGTGGGACTTGATGTGGGTGGGATGGAAGTTGGGACTAGGACAGTTTGGACTTTAGTTTTACTTTTATGGGACATTTTGGATATTGTTTGGGAATGGGGAGAATTGTTTGGGTAGAGGGGTGGGACAGTTTACGGTTTAATGCGTGGGTTTATATAATATTGTTGTTAGGGTAATAAATATTGTTATTTAAGCTTCAAACCTTTTTTCCGGTGTTTTAGTTTGCACTGCTGCCTTTTAGCTCAGCGGCAGTCTGTTTCTAAAACTACCTGATAGCGTATAACAATTTGTTATGTGGTACCCTTGTCCTATTATTAATCTCCTAGTCTCTGTGTTCTGCAACTACATTAACCAATAAGGTGTAGGGGGGTTTTCAACTTTCCACTGCCTATATTGCCTACAACAACAACGCTACATAGTTATCTTACCTGAATAGATGAAGCGCGGACTGCATGGTTTCCCAAGATACCATAGTGGTGGTAGTGGCTGGTGCACCGACAATGAAATACATTCCCAACTAGGTGGACTCCAACTGTAGGATTAATTGGAAGGATTATTCATTGCAGGCAACTAAAATAAAAACTGATTTAGTGGGTTATATATATTATTAGATCACAGCTTTACAAACAATAGAGAGCAGAATATTGCACTACAAAGAATACTTCAAATTGAAAATATAACATGCAGTACTAAATTATTCTGAGCATTGGTGGGCTAGTATTTTAATTAAAACTAAGGGGTCAATTAGGATGGCAGACGGATCGCCACGCCATGCAGGCGGTGGCGATCTGTCCACCATCCTTGCCCGCCCACCACCTATTTCCCCCCCGCCATATTACAATGCCTTGCGACCGCGGTGGAAAAGCTGTAATATGGTGGTGGTGTCTATCAGACACCGCCAGCCATATTAGGATGTGCTGGGGGCTATGCCTTTCTGTGGCGGCAATGCCGCCATGAAAAGGCATACGGTCCTTGCTTTGGAGGCCTGGTGCGGGCCCCCAGGGTGAAGGGGGGGGGTGGGGGGTACACATGGGGGGTACCTATGGTACCCCCCTGCGTTTCAAAATACAACATGGCAGGCACCGCGTGGTGCCTGTCATGTTGTGCTTTGAAACGCACAACATGCATTTTTACCACTGCAGCGGGCGGTGCTTTCAGCACCGCCCACCGCAATGTTAAAAATGCGGGATGCACCCACCACTGTGGCGGGTGCATCCTAATTCCACGGACGGGACCTCCGCCCCTGTGGCGGACTGTCCCGTCCTCAGACAGGATGGCGGACGGACTTTGTCCGTCCACCATCCTAATTGACCCCATAATTAGTAAATATTTGAATTGTGAAAGGGACAAGGTTAAGCATTTACGCAGCACAATACCTGAATGATGACGATGACGAATGATGTTGTTCTATATCTACAATATTGATACCTTTTATACGTGGGTGGGTAAATGGGGCCAGTGTGGGATATTATTTTAGTAATAGAAATAGAAATGAATATCCTGCAATGTGTTAGTGTTACTTTCAACACATCTGCCCCACAAAGTGTGTGCTCCATTATTGGTGTAAATTATAGAGTCACACCTCAATAAATCACACAGCCTGGGGGAAGAGGTTTAGAGGTTTGAAGAATGGATGGGTAAGGGATTTGGTGAAAGGTGTGAAAAGGACAAACACTACACAAAGACACTCTTCATCTGGGCAATGAGCAGCCACCATCATCAATCTGTTGTGGGAGGAAAAGAAAGTGAAGTAATGATTATGACACAGTTAACTTAAATGCAGTGCAACCCAAACAGTCTGCCAGCCCCAGAGAGACCCATGTTATACTATTATATATCTAAATGTTCTGTCACCTAGGTTTGAAAATACTAAATACACATTATATAGGAGTGAGGGAAACAACACACACAGTTCTAAACATTGATTATTATAAGAAAAATTATAGTTTATTGCCAAATTGAGAAGTGAACCTGCATTCTTCTTGAATTTTCCATCGATTTTGGGTGCCTGCATGGCTGATGCGGTCCAGTAAGGTAAGTGTGAGTGTTATGGTTCTTTTGCCTTTGTGCAAGAGAAGAGAAGGCCTGAGGATTGTAAAACAAAAATTATATTGTAGAATCAAGGAGAAGGACAGACGTTAAACTTCATAAGGAGTGCACCAAGAAGATTCGGAGGCAGCACAAGAAAGAAGAATAGTGCTTTTTTTAAGACTGATGTGCAATCAAATGAGGTGAGAGCAATTACATCAACCAACAATCACAGACAAGTGGTCACATGTACTAATGTACTATTGGGCTGATCAAACTTGTAACTGTCATGATAATAATCATCCTCATAATAATAATATGTAGCCTAGCACATGCATAATGTGAGGATAACCACGTCTGTCTCTGGTTACTAACAACAGCAGGCCCCCACCCAACCACCACATAGTTTCAAATTTGAGCAAGCCAGCACACATACTTAGCAACATTGCATTTTCCAAATCAACTAAAATCAACGCACCTCTCTCACCATCACTCCACAGAGCTGAATAGTCCATTTAGGGTCATCACAAAATGTTTGATTCTGTGAAGTTGATAACTTCCTTCTTCTGGTGGCAGTTTTTGAAGTAGCCACATCCTGAGTCCTTCCATCATCCTTGGTTTCATGTCCTAATGGGGTGAATTGGAACTAGGGATTCCCTGGCGCTCCTAAAATCATGTGTTATTTTATCGCAACACAGAGTATACTCAGATGTGGTACTCAAGGGGAGGTGAACCACCCTAACCCTCCAAATGTAAGACCTTGAGGTCATTACTTGATTTTGACAACAGTTCTTGGCACACACATGCATCCTCAATTGTCTCGTTGAGCATACCCAAAAGGCTTCCAGGTACGCTTGATGAGACGATGGAGGATTAAATATACGTGGGAGTGCCCTCCCTCCAGGTTCAGACGATACTGTTGGGCATCTTATTTTTAAATTAAGGGCACTAAACTCGGTTGGGGTGCATGCCCATAAATAGATGGTAACTGCTGAGGGGCTTTATACTCATTTAAATTGACTAAACTATTTGACCAGCTGGGTCTGAAGTTGAACAGGCAGATACGTGGAAGATTTAAAGGAATTGACAAGCCATAAAGCCCTGAAGAAGTCCCAGGGTATTCCCCTAACAACAAAACACGTGTTGCCTGGGCGAAAAGAATTAAAGACATCATTTGTTTTTTGTAAATCATTGTAATTTTCTGTTAAACTGAATGCATGCATTTTAGAAATGGGCGTCTCTAGTTAGCAGAGGTATGTACCTTTGACCAAATAGGGACCCTTGCTTCTAGTCAGGGTAAGGGGGATACACACTTTAGATAACCCCTGCTCACCCCCTTGGTAGCTTGTCATGAGCAGACAGGCTTATCCCAAAGGTAATATGTAAAGTATTTGTACCAACAGTAATGCAGTGAAAACACCACAAATGAACACCACACCAGTTAAAAAAAACAAAGTATCTTTATCTAAACTAAACAAGACCAAAACAACAAAAATCCAACATACAGATACTCAGTAGAATGTCTTTAGAAAGGGTTGTTGCAAAAATAAACTTGTAGATGATAAATACAACACGTTAGTCTCAAAGTACCTGGGATGAGTAATGAAAAACAAACAAAAGGGGCGCAGGGAAGGTGATGCGCCGATTCTTCCTGCGCACCAGTTCCGATGCGACAAGATGGCGCCTCGATGCGTTGCGACGATCCGGTGTGATGCGACCAAATGGCGTCTCTGTTGTGATACAACAACGTGGAGGTGGTGTGTGCACACCCAACGGCCGTGCAGCGAACTCAGTGGTTTTCTGAGCCACGACAGGCCCTGCAACACGCTTCTACGGTGATGCGACAACACCCTCGGTGACGGCGACACGCTTCTCCGGGGTTGCGGCGGTGCGCTTCTTCAGCGATGCAACGGCCCTGCGACACGCTTCTCCAGTGATGCGACGGCACCCTCTGTGTTGGTAGCACGTTTCTCGGGTAAGGCAATGGCGAACAGCGGCAGCGGTGACAGGCTTCCTCAATGACGTGACAGCGGCTGCTGCAGCGGCATCACGCTTCTCTTTTGCTGCCTAGCGCTTCCAGCTCCACACAGCAAAAAGGCCTCACACACAGTTACAGACCCCCCTGGCAGACTGGAACTCCCAACAAGGAAGTTCAGGGAAGCTGGGGATGAAGTCCTTTTGTGCCTGGGACTTCAGAAACAGGAGGCCAGCTCTTCTCAGGCCCTTGGAGACTTTTCTTCAGATGGACACACTACACAGCAAAGTCCTTCTTCAAGCAGGGGACACAGCACACAGCTAAGTCCCTTGGTCCTCTCCTCAGTAGAAACAGCAAACTGCAGGCCAACCCCAGACACACAGCAAGGGCAGTCCTTCTCCTCAGTCTCTTCAGCTAATCTTATTTGGCAGGGATTCCTCTTGATCACAAAGTAGTCTAAAGTTCAGTGGTTCTTGCTCTCATATATATACCCTGAAAGCATTTGTTCTCTATGTGTGATGGGTCCTGGACCCAGTCCAAACCAGTTCTGGGTGCACTCTGCCAGTGCACAATTTCTTCCTTTGTCAGTGTGGGCCAGGGTCATCAGATGCACCAAAGGAGGTGGAGCCAGCATTGTGGAGGGTAGGCACAGCCCTATTCAGGCCCAGGTGCTACTCCTCCCACCACTCCAAATGCAGATAGGTCTTTTTAGCCCAGTGCTGACTCACCCTGACTCCTGGAGCCACCCCAGCCCCTGTCATTTTCAAACCAGACTGTCAATCCACAAACAGGCAGAGTCACACAGAAAGGTTGAACAAGAAAATAGCCACTTTCTAAAAGTGCTATTTTCAAACACAGAATTTAAAAACCATCCTTCCTAAAATATGTTTTATTAAATTCTGAGTTCAGGGATACGAGATTCCAATTTTTTATCTCACTCCTATGGGAAGAAAAGCAGGTAAACATGTGACACAGCATTCCCTATTGTGTCCTATGGGCAAGATAGTCTTTCAATAGTGAATAATGAAATTGGCAGTATTTGACTATCAGGACATGTTACCCACACTAGTAGATGTCCTTCCTTCTACATAGATTCGCCCTGCCCTGGGGGGGTACCTTGGGCCTACCATAGGGGTGTCCTAGGGGTAAGAAAAGGGAAGGGTAAGGCCTGGCAAGTGGGTACACTGTTATCCAACATAGGGATTTTAAAATGTATTAGGTGAATATATAAGCACCCATGTGTGTGCTGCTATTTTTATTTTTATTTTTATTTGAAGTGTCTAGTCATACGTGAAAAATGGTGCAAAAGGATCAGAGCTCCTTCTCTCAATTTGTGGGAAGGGCAATGTTTTGAAAAATTGTAAAATACCCCTCACACACTGAAACCTGATTCAGTGTCATGCTTCATCATTGGGGTCTTCCCGCCCCTCTACAGGACGGAGCGTGCTACAACTTACGTAGAAGCAGGAGCACTTTATTCAAGACAATAAAGTATTTTCGGTCCACTAGCCAGAGAATGTTTAACCATCTGACATTTTCTTTTCATGATCCCACGCACTGCACATACTCACCAATCACTGAATAAAGTGCTCCTGCGTCTACGTAAGTCGTAGCATGCCCTGTCCCCTAGAGGGGCAGAAAGACCCCAATGATGAAGCATGACACCTCTTTTCAGGGCTACTTATGTGGGTGGCACAATCAGAGCTGCAAGCCCACTAGTAGCATTTGGATTACCAGCCCTGGCACACTTAGTGTACTTTACTAGGGACCCAATGGTAAAGCAAATATGCCAATCATGGATAACCAATCACCTTAACAATTTATACAGAAAGCATATGCACCTTAGCACTGATCAGCAGTGGTAAAGTGCCCAAAGTCCCATAGCCAACAACCATAGGTCAGGAAAAACAAAGGAGCAAGAAGCAAAAAGTTTGGGGATAACCCTGCAAAAAGGGCCATTTCCAACAATGCGTGAGCCAAGGACTGTTGCCCTTCCATCATACTCCTGACTCCGAGTAACTAACATGTCCAACTCAGTACTGACGGAGTCCCGACTCAAATGTGATAGATCGACCTGTAGTGCAATTCTGTTGATGAACAACAAGAGAAACATTGAGTCCGTTTTGTGTAGACTAGATTTGTCTTTGTTAGCTAAAGGGACTGGTTTTGGTTGGGTCGTTGAGGAGTGTGAAGCAAAAAACAAAGCAGCGTGGACCTGGCAAACAAATCTCGCTAAGTGTCAAATGGAAAGGGAAAACTCTCCTTCAGGAAAAAAATTATCACCCATCGTTAGGCCACTAACATTGTAAATCAATCATCACAAACACAATCAAGCTTTAAAGCTAAATTTAAACAATAAGCACCCTGATTCACTACCTGCCACCACATGAATTATCTCAACATACTCACAAACAACAATCACTCTTAATATATATGAACCTTTGGTGCGTTCATGCCATTTACCTGTTCTAATTCAGGTGTGGTGATAGTGGAACATCGTGGATCCATTGTTTCACAAAACACACATTTGTCAGTCTTGTAAATCAAAAAATGTGGGGCAGTCCAGCTGGGGGAATAAAGAAAGGATAGATAGTCACCGGATGGAGGCAGGCACAAATTTGTCTCTCCAATGTCCTGGAGGTTTATGGGGGGAGGCTTCTACACACTGGTCCAACTCCAATCCGGCAATAAAATGTGTCTACAATTCTAAGGCTGCAGTAGTCAGTCAGACATAAACAAACAAATTAAAATAATGTTCCCGTAGCTATATATATATGTTGATATCTATATCTATCTATCTATCTATCTATCTATCTATCTATCTATCTATCTATCTATCTATCTATCTATCTATCTATCTATCTATCTATCTATATCTATCTATCTATCTATCTATCTATCTATCTATATCTATCTATCTATCTATCTATCTATATATATATATATATATATATATATATATATATATATATATATATATATATATATATATATATATCAACGCTCCTTTCCTTTTTTTAATCAAGAAATAAGCACTCCTGGGGGTGGATATGTTCGTTGTTTATTATCAATGTGTGCAGGCCCACAACGGACGTGTTTCGGCTGACGCCTTTGTCAATGTCACTGAACGCGCTGAAAGCGGCAATTTTAAAACACAATTCAATCGAAATAGAAGATGGACATGGACATAATTTGTTATGAAGAATCCACCATCTTGGCATGTACCTTATACCTCGATCAACCCCTGGATGGCCATACAATATATAAAGAAATGCCATAATGACTCTACTTAATACATGAATTATGGAATTATTCCACATCTCATTCGTGTTGCCTGACATTCTAAGATTTATCATGTGCTGCAATCAATACATTATTAGATTCTTTATGCTTTTGCTATTCAGCTGTGTATCGGCAAGCGTTTCATATTCCAAGTCCTTATTTACAATTCATATATTTCAAACCATTCAGCATTCTTGTATGGACATTTAAACTTCCACAGTTTATTTTAGTTTCCAAGATGAACTGCTAATTCTTCCCCACTGTCATGATAGCACCTGTCTGTGAGTGCGCAGGAAAAGGTGATCGGAAGCATTGCTACAAATAGATAAATATATATATACAAAAATATCAAGACCCGAGTGGGGGTCGAAACGCGTAATGGCGGACTTGCTGGGCACTAAATAAATCATTGATTGGCACCAAGAATCTGGGGTCCGCTTATCGTCATTTCTGTTCGAGTGAGACAGCTGTTGGTGGCAAAATTGCACATATATATATATTATTTTTGTTGTCAAAGTGGTTTGGCGATAGAAATAGAAAGTTCTATGGTTGGTGACCTAGGTATAGAAGTCAGGGAAGAAGAGTTTGTCCTCAATCTGAGGTGGTTTGCTCAGAAGTAGGTCAGCTAACATACTACTACCATGACCTGAGCCTGACCAATTGTCCTCATCCTGCTCCTGTCGTATTTCAGGTATGGGGTAATTCGGTGGTTTAAAGTGCTGATTCATTTTGATCATAGTTAACCTCTCCACGTTTTGGGGCGAGAGACTGTTCCTTCTCACTGTAACAACTGCACCAGCTGCACTGAATTCATACTCAGTGAACACACTGGCTCCTCGGCAAGTAATACTGTTTATTGCCCGCTTGCTGAGCACTGACCATTTGCTCCTCTTCCCATACTAATACACCAATGGGTTTTGATCAAGATAAACCTCTGTTGGGCCATCAAAATAGGCCTGGACCATCCTCTCAATACTCATTGGTGCTCCAGCTTGCTCAACCTCTTTTACCTTCACCTTTGCACTGGACTTAAGCCCTGCATTTAGAAAACAATCATATGCACATTTTGGAGCTGATGATCCTGCTCCTGTTTATGCTGGTGTTCTTGTTGTAGGATTTGGCTGCTGTGAGCCAACAGCACTGCCCTCAGGCTCTGAAGTTTAAGGCTGCACCGTAGAACTTGTGCCCTGGAGAAGTGGGCCTCTAATTCCCAGCTGTTCTTTTTTTAAGTCACTGGTTTTCTCTGCAATCCACATCTTGAAGTTTGAAACATCCCCGTCTGAAAAGGAATGAAAGTAACTAGCAGTTGTTTGTTCCATGGATCAAGAATTGTGGCACAGATGTAATGTTTGGATGACACATTGGTGTCGATTCCGATCCGGTAAAATGCGCTCCGAATGGTCGTACGGAGAGTTTTTTCCCCGTACGAATCGTATCCGTAGACGTCCCGTACGTACGATGAAGTACGATCCGTACTAGGTGCCGAACTCCGTACGAGTCGTACAGGACTCCGTACGACTCAAATCTCCATACGAATCTCACTCGGAACCCGCTGTACGCGACATCGCGGCACGTTTTTACGAGCCAGCAAGTACGATTCGTGTCGGGTACGCGCCGTACGACCCTTTTCCTACGTTAGCCGAAAACAGTCGTAAACGCAGAGTTCGCGCCGAAACAGGTACGGAACGCCCCCCCGGGTATGGCACGTACCCCCCATGATCGCAGGGGTACGCGGCGTACCCCTGTGGTCATGCGGGGTACGTGCCGTACACCCAGCGTACATGGGGTACGCACCGTACCCCATGTACAGTGGGTGTACGGCACGTACCCCATGTACGCTGGGTGTACGGCACGTACCCCGCATGACCAGAGGGGTACGCCGCGTACCCCTGCGATCATGGGGGTACGCGCCGTACGGTGTGTAGGTGATCGTGCGCTTTTCCGTACGAATCGACGTGTACCGTACGAATCGCGTACGGGTCGGCCGATCGGGATCGGAATCGTCCGGTCGTACGGCGTCTGTACGAGTCATACGGAAACGGCTCCGGATACGATTCGTACGCCGGATTATTTTACCGGATCGGAATCGACCCCTTTGTCTCTTTGCACCCTTGTATTAACAGATAAGCGAAGATTAAGCTCCCCACCAACTCATGCGCATCTTTTTTTTAATTCGCATCTGTGTACTTTTTTAGACGCTGTTCCTGTAGCATATGCAACAGCATGATAGCTTGGCCCATGCTTCTGTCCTCCTTGCTGACATTCCATGTGAAAACCTCAAAAGGAATCAACATCTCTGCCAAGTATTTGACTAGGCGCCATTGGCCCATCTCAATGATCATGCCTTTCACAATTGCATCCCCTCTTTGTATGACATATTCATTGATCGGTCTGTAATGCTAAAACAAACATTGCAACATGTAATAAGTTGAGTTCCAATGCACCTCCTGTATGAGTGCTTTGACTGGCATTCTATTATCACGTTGAATGACCCTCAGCTGCTTCCGGCCTTAAAAAGAATGGCTGAAATTAGTACAGACTCTT
Organism: Lissotriton helveticus; assembly: GCF_964261635.1. NCBI lineage: Eukaryota > Metazoa > Chordata > Amphibia > Caudata > Salamandridae > Lissotriton > Lissotriton helveticus. The sequence continues at coordinate 1,819,531,119 of NC_136057.1, forward strand.
CTGCAGGTGGACAGTAAGTTGCTGACCCAGTCTTCTTTTTTGAGAAAGTCCTGTTCAATGGTGTTGAAGCAAAGCGCCAAACACAGGACCCTGAAATAGCCACAAACAGAAATGGCCTTAACTACACTACTGCCATTGTCCGTATTAGGCCCTTTTGGTTGCAGCAATTCAAAGGCCTTGTTGTTAACCCCTTCGGTGCTCAGGACAGCCCCAAGCCGCCATGCGTCATGGTGGACATGCATTCACGACGGCTGGGGGCCGTCCTAATCCTGTACGCTGTTTAAAACTCCTGCAGTGCGTGAAAATTAATGTAGCATGCAAGGGGTTAAAGTATTCCTAGATGTTTGCACCAGTATGGGATTTGTCCATGACGAACATGGCTACTGTTGCATGCTTCCGAGAGCTATTAAAAATCTCAGCAGTGTCAACACCTACAGATATAATTTCTCTAAACCCCATAAAACACATCCATTGTGCAGTGATGCACATGTAATCAGTGGCTTGCCAAGTGGTCCACATGTCTGTCAACAAGTGGATAGTGTGAACAGCACTCTGCTGCAAAGCTTGTCCAAGCAATTACAGCACCTTTGGCAAAATAGGTCCGGCTGGGAACCATCCATTTCAGGCAGATGGTTGCCACACATTCTAGAAAACTCACCCCTTCCACAAAATAAGAAGGTAGGAGGTCAGCGCTAACATTTTAGCCAGCCTTCGGTTGTACAAACGTGACGTTGGGTGGTTGTGCTTGTACTGCCCCTTCTGCCTAAACATGCCAGGAGGTAGCCTTGATTTTTTTCTTTTCTGGTGCCACTGTTGCAAGTGACTTCTTGAGACCAGACAGTGGTATGCTCAATGTGTGTCTCAGTGGGGCAGTCACTGTATGATCTTGCCTTGTGTCTCAACCTGAAACTTGTGTCCTTGCGATCTTGCAGATGGAGGAGATACTACTGCAATGCTGAGGACAGGGCAGATTTTACTAACAAAAATGTCTTCCTCTTCTTCACCTTCCACCATGAACGTATCGGATTCCCTGCTCAGCCTTTCACCCCTTCACCAACACCACTTCTTTGGCCGCTAAGGTGCTCCTCCCACTGGATTGTGTGGTGTTTTCTCAAATGGGCTGTTTGGCCTCTGGTACCCTAGTTTGTACCACGCTTACCCCGACTAACACATGTTCCGCAAATAGTGGGCCCATGGCAGGAGGTTGGCTGCCTGCAGGGGATTAGTCGACCAGGCCCTGCAGTCAACCACCCTCTGGTCACTATAACTTGTGAGCTTGCAATGCACTGCTAATTACCCCACATATTACATCACTCATGACATCTTCTATGGAATCTTTGATAATATTAGTGCAACATTTGCTGTAAAATTATTGATGAGAAAATTGTGCATGGGGGGCGAGATATAGTTACCTTAGCATACGAGTTATAGTTACTTAAGATAACTCTAGATATAACTGCTGAATTTCTATGGTCTATTGTGTGTAACAGCTGAAACTAACTATAATGTGCCTGTAACCTTTGCTTTTCTAGTGAATTTCTAACTTTAAAAAAAATTATTCCTAACTATAACATCCCTGTAATCTTTGATTTTTCAGTGAATTTCTATGTTTTTTAATGCTATGTCCCAAATGTTACATCCCTGTAACCGTGGCTTTTTCCAGTGAATATATTTATATATATTCATTTTGGTCCTTATTATGGAAACAAAACAAATTGAGAATGTTCACTTTGTTCTGTTTTTTTACTTGTGAAAAATTGGCCAACCTTTTAAACTGTACTACGCTAGCAACAAAAACAGTGCGCAAGAGCCTGCACTCCATGGGGCATACTAAAAAAAATGAGGAATCTCTGTGTTGTATCAGTGATGCGTCAAAACACCTTGTGCTTCGGTACGTCAGAATCCTATGCCATGGATGAGTCATATTTACAACATGGTGCAACATGGCGTAAGGATTTGTGGATGTTATGTTGTAAGGAAATGTGCTGCTTCTACGGCAAAAGTGATGCAGGGCTGAATTACGGGACAGAAAGTAAAGCAAATCAGCCCTACATCACTTTTGAGTGCATAATGCACCAAAAAAGTACAAAAACTGACACATCAAGGGAAAAACAATGCACACCTTACGGACGGCAGCTGTGGAGCAGAGAGAAGGCAGCAGAAGCAAGGACACATCCCCAGCGCCAGCCAGGATGTCCGGACAAACTTCCAGGGGAAGAGGAAACCCAACTTCAGTGAGGGGGAGAATTACATCTTGATCACGGAGCTGACACAGCACCAACATCAGATCTTTGTCACTTTCAAATTGCCACTAGGGAGGAAAGAGGCCATTCGGCTGTCCATCATAGAGAAAATTAACAGTGTGGGGCAAGCGAACATGAGTCATCAACTGAAAGAAGCGGTGGCATGATTTAAGACCCGGACGAAGTAGAAAGTGGCCAACAACTTAAGGCAGCAATGCAGAACGGAGGGAGCCCAGTGCCCTAGGAGGAGTTGAGACCATGGAGGACCGGGTGGCAGCTGTCATCGCAAACAAGTTGGTGGCTGGAGTGCCAGGATATGACAGGGCCATATTTCCATATATGGCTAAATGCACGTACCCTGATCTGAGATTCAGAGAGTCCATGAGTAACGTCCTAATTAATTTTCTGGACATATGGATTTTTTTTTTTAAAGATCTTTATCGAACAGTTCTTTAAGTACACAGCATTGGGCCTACAACCCAGGGGGTCGGCCACGGTGTTCATAATATCTGTTCAGCTTTTACTGGTGAACACAGCCATTCAGCCGACATCCCTGGGGTCCGGCGGCGAGTTAAATCAAGGTGTACATATGACAATCAGTTCGTGTATCGGAGAACTCAAAGGTCTTGTTTTTTTTTCTTGTTTTTTTTTCCGTTTTGTTCAGTTTGTGTTATTTTCCGTTAACTTGCAACAAACATACACGTAGACAATCAACACAACAATAGTTTTATAAAATTTCTGAATACACCATTGCCTAGGATTCAAGTTCACAGACACTGTTTTTAGTATGAAGTCCAATCATGCCTGCCGATTTGGTCAATAGGTTAGCAGTTTTAGTCCCATTCCCATTCTCATCGGAGCTGGCATCTTCGTCCTCCGGTAAGGGGTCACAAAGGTCTCCTCTATATGTATTCCGCAAGGACCAGATCCTGTTCCACTTACACGGGCAGGCTCTATTTATATACACTGCCCGCTCCGTACACATTAACAAGTCCATGTTCCTGCTCCATTGTGCTAACGTGGGCACTTCTGGGGCTCCCCATTTTTGCGCTATGTCCCGTTTCGCCACCATGATGGCCAAAGTACCCCATATCAGTCCATAACTGGACAGATCATTTGGCTCCCAAATGTTCAGTAGACATTTACGTGGATCAGGGGTCAGTGATACCTTTAGTGTTTGTGACATTGTGCGCATTACTTGACGCCAATAGGCTGCTATTAGGGGGCAGTCCCAGAGGGTATGGAATAATGTAACTTCCTCCCCACAACCCCGAAGCCAATAGGGATGCGGACCTCTTTGTAGTTTATGTAGTGTGGTTCTCGTATAATATATACGGTGTAGGATTTTCAACTGTACTAGCCTGAGCTTGGCCGAAATGCCCACTTTCCTCGGGGACGCCAGCGCCTCATTCCATTCCGTCTCATCCATGTCGCCTATCTCCTCCACCCATTTGTCACGCAGTTTTAGTGTTGGGTCCGATTGGTTGTTCAGCAGTTTTTTGTAGGTGAGGGAAGTGGCACTATGCTGCATATAGTCCGTGAGCAATCTATCCTCGAGCGGGGAGGATTCCGGGACTTCAGCGTCTGGTGGTATTGCCTGCAGTAATGCGTGTCGTATCTGCACATACCTATAAGTTTCGTTCGGGCCTAAGTCGTACTGTTGCCGAAGAAGGGAGAACGGGACTACTGTCCTCTTGTCCCACAGGTCCCCTACCGTAGATATTCCAATGTTGTCCCATTGTGTAAACCTTTTACTTTGTCTCAGCTGACCCAGTGCCTTAGTGTCCCAGAGCGGGGTGAGCTTCGTAATGACACCCCTCCATCCCAACTTCGCCTGTGCCGTATGCCATAGCATGGCTGTGTGTTTCGTGGGGCCTATTAATCGTGCCGCCTGACCTTTGTTATAGAGCACTGAAAGCATACTGTCTGTACCTAGTTGAGTTCTATCTGCCCTGTATGCTGGGTTATCCCGAGACGCATGGATCCATTGGTTGATGATTTGAGTTGGGCGGCCCAGTAGTATATTTGCAGATTCGGTTACGCAATCCCTCCCTCATTCCAACTTCGGTTCAGTCTGACATGGGCAATACGTACTGGCTTGTTACTCCATAGCAGGTTGGACACCAAGGTTGTCACCTGTCGAAAGTAACTCGGCGGGACAAGGTAGGGTGTGTTTTCCAGGGCGTAGAGGAACCTTGGGAGAGCCATCATTTTATAGAGCGCCGCTCTTCCGAGGAGCGTCAAAGGCAACGAAGCCCAATGTTTGACGTCAGTTCAAAGTCTGGCCATGGGTGGAGTCAGGTTTTATCGAAGAATTCAGTTTGGTTATCAATTATGTGGATACCGAAGTACTTAAATGAGGATGTGGTCAGCTGCATTGGGCAGTGCGCGTCGAGCTGGGGCGCCGGCCCCTTCAGGACGTAAATGACAGATTTGGACCAATTGAGAGTGTATCCCGACGAACTCCCGTATTCATCACACAATGCCAGTAGAGCTGGCACACCTCTGTCCGGGTCCATCAAATAGACCAACATGTCGTCGGCATATAAGGACACACGGTCTTCCCATCCCTCCTTCCAGCCAATGCCCTTCAACAACGGTGTATTTCTAATCAGCGTCGCCAGTGGTTCTAAGACTAGGGCAAACAATAAGGGGGAGAGGGGACAGCCCTGTCGGGTCCCTCTCGCCAGGTGGATCGTACACGAAATGTGACCATTGGCCGTAATGTGTGCAATCGGGTTAGTGTACAGAAGACGCACCCAAGCTATGAACTTGGGGCCAAAACCGATACGTGTCAGGACTGCAAATAGGTGTCCCCACTCCACCATGTTGAACGCCATTCTGGCGTCTAAGGAAAGGATCACTGCTGGTTCCGTTAACGACGGAGCTCGTGCCTTCACCCCATGTACTCGCCTAAGATTGAGAGCTGTGCTCCTGTTTGGCATGAAGCCAGACTGATCAGGGTGTATCAGTAATGGGAGATGGGCCATCAGTTTCGTGGCCAACAATTTCGCAAGAATTTTGGCCTCTGCGTTAAGGAGGGAGATTGGGCGATATGATGTGCACACCGTCGGTGGCTTGCCAGGTTTCGGGATCGCCACTATGGTGGCCGTCCGCTGATCCAGCTGGAGTTCCGCCTTCTCTCGACTCTCCGTGTACATATCCAGCAGGGACGGGCTGAGTGTTTCCGACATGAGTTTGTACCACTCTATGGGGATTCCGTTCGGCCCACTGCTTTCCCTGACTATAATGCGTGGATTGCTAGTTGTATTTCCTCAATAGAGAGGTCGGCTTCCAACTCTTGGACCGCTTCTTGTGTAAGTGTTTGGATCGCTATGTGATTTAGAGCGTATAAGGCTGCACTTTCTGTGATTTCCCGATCTGGGGTGTATACCTTCTCGAAGTGGTCCGCTAGCGTGTTTACAATCTCCTCAGGGTGTGTCTGCAGTTGACCTGTGCTAGTATGTAACTTCTGAATGCCTCTACTGCCCCCTCCTTCCTTGTCTAGCCAGGCTAGCATTTTCCCGGCTTTGTCTCCCACCTCGTATATCCTGTGGGCCGTAGCCGAGATATTGTCAAGGACCTGCAGTCTGAGATGCTCCCTACATCTCTGTTGACATAGCTGTAAAGTGTGAGCCATGTCTACTGTGGGATCTGCCTCATGGGAAGTAGTTGCTGTGTGTATGGACTGCTCCAACTCCGAAAGTTCCTGTCTCTGCGCTTTTTTGTGCCCCGTAATGGAGGCCATCGCCTGACCGCGAAGAACTGTGTTGTACGCTTCCCACAGGGTCGAGGGGGAGGGCAACAAGTCTTTATTTTCAGCAAAGTATAACCTAGTCGCTTTCTTCAGAGCTTTCTTAATGTCCGGGATTTTCAAAAAGTTGGGGTATATGGGGTATATTCTCCTACGAGTCTTTTCCCGACTGAGTAACGTCATCACTATCGGTGAATAGTCCGAAATGCCCCATGGCTGTATTTCGATGGTACCTATTTCCTGCACACCGTCTCCCAACCCTAAAAAGTAGTCTATACGTGATGAGCTATTGTGTACGGCTGAGTGATAAGTGTATTGCCTCGCAGTTGGGTGTCTGTGGCCCCAGATGTCTATCAATCCCATGGCCTCCAGAAAACCGTGGAATCCGGTGGGACCGGGCGTGCGTGCCCTGACTGGGAACCTATCCAGCGTTGGATCAATCACTGCGTTAAAATCACCCCCTATGAGGGTGTCTCCCGCGGGGAGGTTTAGTAGAAAGTCGCCTAATGCCGGTAGGGCTACTGTTTGAAGTGACGGCGGGACATAAACTGATACTATGTTCAGAAGCCGACCCTCCCACTGCCCGTGTGCCGCAGCAAATCGGCCCTGATCGTCTATTTTGTGATGCAAGAAAATGAAAGGGGAGCTCTTCTTCAACAGGATACCCGTTCCCCTGGAGCCAGAGGTAAATTCCGAGTGAGCCACAATCTTATAGCCTCTGCGGTCTAGCGCCTGACATGCTCTGCCTGTGAGGTGCGTCTCCTGCAGCAAAACCACATGTGGGCTCTGGCGCTTGATTGCCTGTATCACCAGTCCTCTCTTAATCTTGTCTCCCAGCCCGCGGACGTTCCAGGTCAGCACCTTTAGGGGTGGGACTGCTGTCTGCTGCATTATGTCACTACATGCGGCATCTTGTGTGTGTTGTGACATAGTGAGGTGATCTAAGGAGGGACCTCCGTGTCGCCCCTAGCAATGCTGTGAGCCTAGTGCCCCATTGGGCGGTGCATGTGTTTCTCTCATCGTGTCGTGTCATTACGTGCAGAACCTGAACTGTAACAAATGAAATCCCTATCCCCACCCCCCTCCCTGCCTCCCTGCTGCACGGACATAGAACCGCCTGCCTCCCCAACTTAGCAGAGTGCATTTTCCCATCCCATCTGCACCTTCATGCTGTGAGTGGAACTGGTCCTGAGAGATAAGGCAGCATGCCCTGCAATCTATGAACTTTGCTTTTTCCCTACTGACGATTGAGGAATCATGAAACACGTGTCTAGGGATACGAATTGAAACTAATAATACAGCACTGGCTATGAACACTTTGAATTGAACTGAGCGAGAAATAATGAACTACATGAACCATCATGCAAAAGGTAATTTTGTTGGGGCATGTCTGGTGCGCTCCCACCTCCCTGAAAGTATCAAATTCCTGTGAGCTGACGAGCTCGGGAGCCTGCACCTTCATGCTGTGAGTGGAACTGGTCCTGAGAGATAAGGCAGCATGCCCTGCAATCTATGAACTTTGCTTTTTCCCTACTGACGATTGAGGAATCATGAAACACGTGTCTAGGGATACGAATTGAAACTAATAATACAGCACTGGCTATGAACACTTTGAATTGAACTGAGCGAGAAATAATGAACTACATGAACCATCATGCAAAAGGTAATTTTGTTGGGGCATGTCTGGTGCGCTCCCACCTCCCTGAAAGTATCAAATTCCTGTGAGCTGACGAGCTCGGGAGCCTGCACCTTCATGCTGTGAGTGGAACTGGTCCTGAGAGATAAGGCAGCATGCCCTGCAATCTATGAACTTTGCTTTTTCCCTACTGACGATTGAGGAATCATGAAACACGTGTCTAGGGATACGAATTGAAACTAATAATACAGCACTGGCTATGAACACTTTGAATTGAACTGAGCGAGAAATAATGAACTACATGAACCATCATGCAAAAGGTAATTTTGTTGGGACATGTCTGGTGCGCTCCCACCTCCCTGAAAGTATCAAATTCCTGTGAGCTGACGAGCTCGGGAGCCTGCACCTTCATGCTGTGAGTGGAACTGGTCCTGAGAGATAAGGCAGCATGCCCTGCAATCTATGAACTTTGCTTTTTCCCTACTGACGATTGAGGAATCATGAAACACGTGTCTAGGGATACGAATTGAAACTAATAATACAGCACTGGCTATGAACACTTTGAATTGAACTGAGCGAGAAATAATGAACTACATGAACCATCATGCAAAAGGTAATTTTGTTGGGGCATGTCTGGTGCGCTCCCACCTCCCTGAAAGTATCAAATTCCTGTGAGCTGACGAGCTCGGGAGCCTGCACCTTCATGCTGTGAGTGGAACTGGTCCTGAGAGATAAGGCAGCATGCCCTGCAATCTATGAACTTTGCTTTTTCCCTACTGACGATTGAGGAATCATGAAACACGTGTCTAGGGATACGAATTGAAACTAATAATACAGCACTGGCTATGAACACTTTGAATTGAACTGAGCGAGAAATAATGAACTACATGAACCATCATGCAAAAGGTAATTTTGTTGGGGCATGTCTGGTGCGCTCCCACCTCCCTGAAAGTATCAAATTCCTGTGAGCTGACGAGCTCGGGAGCCTGCACCTTCATGCTGTGAGTGGAACTGGTCCTGAGAGATAAGGCAGCATGCCCTGCAATCTATGAACTTTGCTTTTTCCCTACTGACGATTGAGGAATCATGAAACACGTGTCTAGGGATACGAATTGAAACTAATAATACAGCACTGGCTATGAACACTTTGAATTGAACTGAGCGAGAAATAATGAACTACATGAACCATCATGCAAAAGGTAATTTTGTTGGGGCATGTCTGGTGCGCTCCCACCTCCCTGAAAGTATCAAATTCCTGTGAGCTGACGAGCTCGGGAGCCTGCACCTTCATGCTGTGAGTGGAACTGGTCCTGAGAGATAAGGCAGCATGCCCTGCAATCTATGAACTTTGCTTTTTCCCTACTGACGATTGAGGAATCATGAAACACGTGTCTAGGGATACGAATTGAAACTAATAATACAGCACTGGCTATGAACACTTTGAATTGAACTGAGCGAGAAATAATGAACTACATGAACCATCATGCAAAAGGTAATTTTGTTGGGGCATGTCTGGTGCGCTCCCACCTCCCTGAAAGTATCAAATTCCTGTGAGCTGACGAGCTCGGGAGCCTGCACCTTCATGCTGTGAGTGGAACTGGTCCTGAGAGATAAGGCAGCATGCCCTGCAATCTATGAACTTTGCTTTTTCCCTACTGACGATTGAGGAATCATGAAACACGTGTCTAGGGATACGAATTGAAACTAATAATACAGCACTGGCTATGAACACTTTGAATTGAACTGAGCGAGAAATAATGAACTACATGAACCATCATGCAAAAGGTAATTTTGTTGGGGCATGTCTGGTGCGCTCCCACCTCCCTGAAAGTATCAAATTCCTGTGAGCTGACGAGCTCGGGAGCCTGCACCTTCATGCTGTGAGTGGAACTGGTCCTGAGAGATAAGGCAGCATGCCCTGCAATCTATGAACTTTGCTTTTTCCCTACTGACGATTGAGGAATCATGAAACACGTGTCTAGGGATACGAATTGAAACTAATAATACAGCACTGGCTATGAACACTTTGAATTGAACTGAGCGAGAAATAATGAACTACATGAACCATCATGCAAAAGGTAATTTGGTTGGGCATGTCTGGTGCGCTCCCACCTCCCTGAAAGTATCAAATTCCTGTGAGCTGACGAGCTCGGGAGCCTGCACCTTCATGCTGTGAGTGGAACTGGTCCTGAGAGATAAGGCAGCATGCCCTGCAATCTATGAACTTTGCTTTTTCCCTACTGACGATTGAGGAATCATGAAACACGTGTCTAGGGATACGAATTGAAACTAATAATACAGCACTGGCTATGAACACTTTGAATTGAACTGAGCGAGAAATAATGAACTACATGAACCATCATGCAAAAGGTAATTTTGTTGGGGCATGTCTGGTGCGCTCCCACCTCCCTGAAAGTATCAAATTCCTGTGAGCTGACGAGCTCGGGAGCCTGCACCTTCATGCTGTGAGTGGAACTGGTCCTGAGAGATAAGGCAGCATGCCCTGCAATCTATGAACTTTGCTTTTTCCCTACTGACGATTGAGGAATCATGAAACACGTGTCTAGGGATACGAATTGAAACTAATAATACAGCACTGGCTATGAACACTTTGAATTGAACTGAGCGAGAAATAATGAACTACATGAACCATCATGCAAAAGGTAATTTTGTTGGGGCATGTCTGGTGCGCTCCCACCTCCCTGAAAGTATCAAATTCCTGTGAGCTGACGAGCTCGGGAGCCTGCACCTTCATGCTGTGAGTGGAACTGGTCCTGAGAGATAAGGCAGCATGCCCTGCAATCTATGAACTTTGCTTTTTCCCTACTGACGATTGAGGAATCATGAAACACGTGTCTAGGGATACGAATTGAAACTAATAATACAGCACTGGCTATGAACACTTTGATTTGAACTGAGCGAGAAATAATGAACTACATGAACCATCATGCAAAAGGTAATTTTGTTGGGGCATGTCTGGTGCGCTCCCACCTCCCTGAATGCATTTTCCCATCCCAACCCATTGTACTTGCTTGTGGGGGTAAGGAGTTCCGTGGTGACAGCGACCCCATCTGCCCTCGTCTGCTTCTTCCTGATTAGAGCCCAAGGGCAGCACGTCTACCATGTTAGACTATTGTTGCCAGAGCTATACCATCCGGGACTTCAGGATTCAGGCTGTTGTGTGTCGTCACCCAGTCCCATTTCTGAGACGTTGTCTTGGTCGTGCCCGTTCGCCGTCTGCATACTCGCTTGGATCTCGGATCGTTGGTTTCTCTGACCTCTGCCCGTTCGCCGAGGCGCCTCCACTTGCCGCCAGCCGTCTAGCCATTCTCTTGCAGTTTCAGGTGAGTCGAAGAACCACGTTTTGTGATTATCAACTACTCGCAGTTTCGCCGGGAACAGCATTGAGTAGGGCAATTCCTTCGCCCGCAGGGCCTTTTTCACGTCTGTAAAAGTTTTCCGACGCCGGGCCACTTCGGCCGTGTAGTCGGGAAAGAAAGCAACTGTGGAGTTGTGTATTTTAATAGGTGGCGAAGTCCTTGCTGTCTGGAGTATGGCATCTCTGTCTCGGAAGTTAAAGAGTCTGGCCAGGACTGGTCGTGATGCCGCCCCCGGTTTCGGTGTTCCGCCGGGGACCCTATGTGCCCTTTCTATGGAGAAGAAGTGGGAAAGTCCCTTTGGCTGCAGCTTGGTCTTGATTAGGTCTTCAATATAGAGATCCATTGCTCGCTTGCCCTCCGATTCTGGTATTCCCAGGATTCGTATGTTGTTCCGTCTTGAACGTCCTTCCTGTTCGTCCAGGTTTTCCTGGAGGTTCTTGGTGACTGTGTCCACACGTTCCATAGCCAACTGCAATTCGGAGGTATCTTCTACCAGGGATTTTGTGACCACCTCCACCTGTGCCACCCGTTCCGTCATTTTGTGCAAGTCTGCTCTTAGTAGGCCAACGTCTGTTGAGATGGATCCCACCGTCGTCTGCACATTGGACAACGTTTTCATCAGATCTTCTAATGTCACCTTTTTGGCGCCGTCTCCCTCTGGGCCCTTTCCTGTGGAGGTGCGTCCCTCTGATTGCTGCGTGGTGGCCTTATCATAGGCATATTTGTCCAACCGTGCCTGTGCCGTGTTGTTCCTTGGCCCGTCATGGCTGTCCCTGCCACTGTGTCGTTGAGCGTGGCCAGTCTCATGACAGTATGTGATTATGTCCCGGCACCTCGGAGCCCAAATCACCACAGATGGCGTCGTGATGCGTAGTTGGAGGCCTGCCGTGGCGCGAGAATCAAGATGGTGTCTCGTCCCAGGGTCCCCGCGATTTTATGGAGTGTATCGCCGTGGTGGAGCGGCAACGCAGGTTCCCCGTAGGCAGGCGCCTTTACGTTATCGTCTTCGTTGCTCCGGAAGTGGCACTCACAGTGTGGTTGGAGCGTTCCGTAGTCTGTGAGGTGCAGCGGCCCTCCTTCACTCATACACCTAGGCCCCGATTGTGTCACAGCGCCACCAGCGCGCACGAGTGCCCTCAATGTCCTCCACTTGTCCCTTTGTGTGTCGGTGTTTCAGTCAGGCTCCACCCCGTGCTGCCACTACGATTAGCGGTCCGATACGCCTGGTGTTGGCCGTCGAGCGCTTGCTAGCTGGTCTGTGGGTGGCCCGATGCCTCTCTGGGCTTTCCACGTGTGCCTTTCCCTTCGTGGCGCTCCGTTATTTATATGCATTCCTGGGGGCTGGGGGGGCGGAAACGATCGTGGGCAGCAATGTGCGGACAATAGCTGTTCAGCCGCCTCCTTACCCCGAGCCTGGAAGTAGCGCTTTGTTTTCACCGACGTCGGGGCTCCTCTCAAGGCCCCCCTGTTAAGGATGATGTCAGTGGGGGTGAGCGGGTGGATCACCGCCTGTGGGGTGTAGGGTCGATTGAGTCCTTCACTCCGCTTCACTCCGCTTCGCCTCCCTTCATTTATTTCCGCTGATTGCTCTTCCCAGTGGCCACTTCCGGTGTGCATCCCCGGCCGGCTGTCACTTCCGCCCGGGCAGTTGGGGACGCAAGCCCGGTGCAATGAAGGCGGAGAAAGGTCTGTATCGGACCCTTCGCTCTTCGCTCGGCTTCTTGTGTCGGATCCGCACCGGAGTTGTGGCGGAGAGTGCCTCTTGGTTCCCTCTACCGGAATCTGTCTCCAGAGGTATTTATACGTCAGATCAGTGGACGATTTACTCGATGGAGCCGCTTTGGTCACAGAGCTCCTCTGCTACGCAGCCATCACGGTCGGCTGCTAACCACGCCCCCCGGACATATGGATTTTTGACACTGAGGGTGAGTTTATATACTAAACCCACAGATAGAAACACTTTGTTAGAGAATACCTCAGAACATCCAAGAAGTCTTAAAGAAAATCTGCCCTATGGGCAATTCTTGAGAATACGTCATAATTGCTCCAATAAAGCTGATTACTTTAAAAATGCAGAATCCTTACAACACAAATTGTGTGATGGGGGTACCCAAAGAAATTGGTAAGGGCGGCCCTTAAACGGGCATGGTAAACACCAAGGGAAAGTCTTTTAAACACCTAAGACGAAACAAGAAATGGAACAATTGACATTTGTTCTCACTTTTAACCCCAAAGCTAACAAAGTGAAACAAATCATCTCCCGAAATTGGAGGTTAGTTGAACATCTAAATATTCCCAAACCACTTTTTTTTGTTCAGAAAAGGATAACATCTTAGACAATATCTAGTGAGAGCAGCCCGTGAACCACGGGTCAAAAAGGATGTAAGGGGTCTATTGGGTTTGCCTGCACTTTTAGGACATTATCGTTGTAATAATTGTACCGCTTGCCAACATACAAATGACTCTAAGTTTGTAATGATTAATAACAAGAAACACATACTACATACACTGTCAAATTATAACACCAAAAATGTGGTGTATGTAGTGATTTGTGTATGTGGTAAGGCTTACATCGGACAAACAACTCAGGCAGTCAAAATGCGTGTTTTACAACATAAATCCCACATAAGATGCAGAACGCAAGGAGCTCCATTAGTACAGCATTTTCCAGAATGTGGGCATAGTGAGAATGACTTCAGCTGGTCAGTACTCACAGTGGCGAAAGCGCAAAACAAGGTCCAATTTGAAATGACGTTAAATCGTACAGAAGCCCGGTTGATAGAAAGATACCAAACAGCTACTGAGGGCCTAAACGATCGCGACGAAGTATGGGCTCTAATTTGAAGGTGACAGATGGTAATTGTGATCAAAATATGAGCCAAAAGGAGTGATCTGAAGGTACATAGATGAATCTTTCCCCTACCGTGTTATACCGAAAGTATACTCTCTTTTTTCCCCGACGTGTGGAAGGGTTGACCATGATTTGTTGTTCATTTAATGTTTGTGATTGTATATTGTGTATAGAGATGATTAGAATGGAAGCCCATATATGACACACAGTGCGCTGGAATATAGAGGCTACGGAGTAGCTGCCTGTTTTTTTATGTCCTTTTGGCAGGTGCATGGTGCTCTTTCTCATAAAGACTTATTGGAGTAAGAACAGGATGGGACCAGAGTTTTCATACCCAGTCCATTTTTTCATTTTGGCGTAAGGTCAGGTCCCCCTTTGTAAAAAGTTTTATTTGTTCCCATGTACATATAATGAGATCCATGATGGTGTTAGATTTGACTTAGCGTTAGATTAGACTTAGTGATTTTGGGCCAGATGTAGGTAAATCTTATTTTCCGATTCTTAAATACCGAGTCATACCGAATCGGTATTTCAGAATCGGAAAATGAGATGTAGATAAAAAATCGGTAACAATTACCGAATCGGAATCAGTCGGTAATCGTAATCGGTATTTACCGAGTCGGAATATACCTACTCGGTAAAATCCGATTCGGTAAAACCCAAACTTACCAACGGTTCCATGGCCCATAGGAATGAATGGGTAGTCCCGACTCGGAAAATACCGAGTCGGAAAAAACTGACTCTGTATTTACCGAGTCGGTAATATCCGACTCAGATTTTGAAATTGACAAACATGTGAGCCTGTGAACCAATCAGGTACTCCAACCACACCCAAATCCAAAGCCACTGGGGAACTAACCAATCAAATCCAAGCACCACACCCCAGTACCTGGGACAGGCCACGCCCATGCAGGTGCAGAAACAAACAGTCAGGAGAGCAGGAGGACAGAGTGAGGAGCTGCCTTCCCTGAGTCAAACAACACAGCAAGATGGAGAGTCAGGAGGCACAGAGGGATGCTGCAGAGCGCAAAAGGAAGCAGAAGTTCAGCCAGGAAGAACTGCAGGTGCTAATTTCCGAGGTAGTAAGACATTACAGCAACATTTTCGGGAAGCAATCTCTGCATGTAGCAGAATCTATCAAACGCAGCACCTGGTTGGAAATACAAGGCAAGGTAAATGCCATTGGTGTCACCCACCGTGACCTTGAAGATCTGAAAAAACGGTGGTATGACATCCGCATTATCACCAAAAAAAAACTAGCTGCCCACCGCAAGGAAAGTGCAGCAACAGGGGGAGGAAGAAACAGAGCCCCTAGACTCAGCGACATCGAGGAGATGGTGGCATCCACCCTTGAGAAGGAATGCATTCACGGCATCGGAGACGCTGACAGCTCAGCAAGAGGCGCAAAGAAACAAGGTAAGATGCAAGTACATTGTCATTTACTCATTTACCTATTCCCCTCACAGGACAAATCAGACTCCACAACAGGTTTAACTAATGTCTTGCAATGCATCCTGGGAAATGTAGTCATGTGTAGATACCTCAGAGCAGTCAGCATGCATTGCAGCAAGGGGAGCAACAGACAACTAGCATAGGCAAATGAGAGACAGGCAAAAGTGCAATAGAAGTGTGTTTTATCATGAGACACAGGTGAACAACTCCACTGACACAATGTCCATGTCTGTCCACAGGAGAGTCAATGCGCAGCACAGCAGAGGTTACAGAGAAGAGGAGGGAAGGAGGCGGACCAAGCACATCACACAGAGGGAAGGACCAAGAGCAGGCAGCCCTGATACCTGAGGAGGCAACAGCACAAAATCCACAATCCCCTCCCCTATTTGGTAGTCAGGACACAGGAGCGGCTGAACAATCACCCACCCCCACAACACCATCCCCAGTGCTGGGAAGGGTAAGGTGCCATGATGTGCCCCCTCGCAGAATACTGGAAACATCGTCGGAGGAGGAGGTGGAGGGTGACACACAGGACAGAGGCAACACCGAGCAGCAGCCCACTCCCAGAGTAACGCGGGCCAGTGTCCGAGGGTGACGGCCACGGGAGGCAGAGGATGTGCGTCAAGTTCAGGGTGTCTTCTGCGGACTGGAGGCCACCATGGTGAAAGTGCAGCGCCTGCAGGCAAAAGCGATGATGGGGGTTCAGAGGCAGGCACGCACGACAAATAACAAGCTGGATGCAGTAGGCAAGGGCATAGGGGAAATGGCAGAAAGCATGCAATCTATGGCGTCAGGAATATCTGATATTACACAGTGCATGACTGTCCTGTGTGACAAGTTGGACAGGGACCATTTAGAGAGACGCAAGGCCCGTGTGGATGTGCGTCAGCAAACAAAGGCCCTGAACAGATTTGCCACTGCTACCACTGTGCTGTGCAGACGGTCAGTGACGATGCAGGATGCCATAGTGCGGTGCTGCAACAATTTATCAGAAGGTATGGCCAGGATGACCTCTGCTATGGAGCTTGTGCTCGCGCATCAGACTGGCACTGGAGGCGACACTTGTGCTTTGGAAAGCGAGGGGTCCACCAGCAGGAGTGGTGCAAGCACTCCTGTGCAAGACTTACGGAGGAGTGGCAGGCGTCGGGGAAGTGTTACAGGCCACAGTGAGAACATTGATTCACAGCCACAGCAGCCCCGCCCTGTGGTCCGTGGCCACAAGCAATGACTTTGCACTCCACCCGAGGCTGTAGTCACGGTGGTGTTAACCGTGACAACACACTCATGGAGTGTTTGATATTGTGAGCCCAATGTGACCTATCAATGCTGTGGCGTAGTGAAAATTAAACTACTAACACAAAGTTACATTCATGCCTGTGTCTCTTTACTCACTCAGAAATATTGTTGTGTAACCTCTTCCCGTTTCAGTCTCCCATCAGTAGCTGCTGCTGCCACCGTAGCATGGGGCTCTGCCTCCTCTGGGTCGTCATCAATGTCCTCATGATATGTGATCTCCACCTCTGTGCCTTCCTTGATTGCGAGATTATGTAACATTGCACAGGTCGCTATGATCTTGCAGCAGATTAAAGGGGTGTACTGCCGTGCCCCTCCACTCTTGTGGAGGCAGCGAAACCCGCTCTTAAGGAGTCCAAATGTGCACTCCACTACGTTTCGTGTAGATCTGTGAGCCACATTGTAGCGCCTTTCACTCCTGGTGGATGGGTTGAGGTAGGGAGTGAGCACAAAGGACCGCAGGGCATATGCACTGTCGCCTAGGGGGGAGAAAGATAGACATTAATTGCAAGTACATGAGACGTAGATCTGATGTGAGTGTCATGGTGTGTCAATGTGATTTACCTAGCAGGTATCCATTTCCAAATTCTCCGGCAAGTAGGCGTGTGTATATTCCACTATTGTGGAATATATAAGAATCATGGGTGCTTCCGGGGAACTTGGCTACAATGTCTGTGATGGTGTTCCCTGCATTACATATGACCTGGACGTTGATGGAGTGCGTCGATTTGCGATTCCTGTAAATGTGATCTGTGGCTGCAGGTGGACAGAGTGGGACGTGGGTACCATCGATGCAGCCTATCACGTGAGGGAAGTGTGCCAGCTGATAGAAGTCGGTCTTGGTTTTTGCTAATTCTGCTGGTGTAGCAGGGAATGAAATGTAATGCCCCATCCTCTGCATCATGGCGTCAAGAAACCTCCTGAAGAAGCGGGACAGGCAGCCCTGGGACACACCACTGACTGCAGCTATCACACTCTGGTAGCTCCCAGAGGCCAGCAGGTGTAAGCTACATAGCACCTGGACATGGGGTGGGATGGCATGGGCCCTGGGTGTTGGGTGGTCCAGGAGTGGGTGTAGGTCCCTGATCAAGTCCTTGATGGTGTCTGGGTGTAGCCTGTACCTCTGGAGTATTTCAGGCTCTGTCAGTTGGAACAGTGTTATCCTCTGCCTGTACACTTGTTCCTCCCTTTGCCATTCTCTCTCTCCTGCTGCCTGTAGTCTTTGCCGTCTTGCTATGACGTAAAAAGCCGCCATTATGGTTTCAGAGGTGCATTTTGGGTCTCTTTTTATGGCCCTCCCCTGGTTACCACCTGCATTCAATCAATGGTAAATACCGACTCTTAAATACCGAATTTCTGCAAAATCGGTATATTTGGGCTTTCCTACATCTCCATGGCCTGTTTTTACCGTTTCTTATTTACCGATTCGGAAAATAAGAATTCGGTATATTAGGATTCGGTAGATTCCGCCTTGGTAATTTACCGATTCATATTTACCGAGTCGGTATTATTCCGACTCGTATTTTCCGAGTCGGTAAAAATTGGGCTCCTATATCTCATTTCATGGATTCCGGTCGGTAACGGCCGATTTTATCGATTTTCGGCCGTTACCGACCGGTAAATGCCTACCTACATCTGGCCCTAAATGAGGGAAACAATGTGAGTGAGTCTCGGTGCAGATATGACCCATTGACATTGTGTATTGAGATCATCCTCGTGTCCACAGGCTACACCCAGTAAAAAAAATGTACACACAAAAAACATTTTTGTATAGAATTTTTTTTTATACACAACATCTGGATTGTTGAAGTAAATACCTTTCGGATTTTCATTTATTTGTCTATAAGGTTTAGCTCATTTTAAATTCGCAATTGTGGAAACGGAGGTCCGGGTGGACCAGATGGCGTGCACCTTTTAAGGTAACCGCCGCACTGGGATATACAGAGTCATTTGATTAGTATGAAAGCCCCGCATTCGGAGTTGCTTAGCATGTTGTTTGAAGAGAGGTCCTCCGAAACCACTTTTTTCCCCACATATACAGGTAGCACCTAGGAGAGCGCAAGCACCGGAACGCTGAGGGTGCCCAAACTTAGGGTATGGTTTCAACTCTGAGTTAGAGAGCGGATCCATTGATGTGAAGCAGGCGCATAGGTAGAGGGAAGTGGTCCAGTGTCTGATTTAATTGATTATGGGGAGCACTAAGATATGGATAGAATTTATGAGCACATGGAGCTGTGATGGTAACCCTGGAAACTTTGATGGTACTATGTTTAGACCCTTAATGTTTGTCTTTGAATATGACCCAAGCATCTTAGGTCCTGAGTCACATTGGGTGATGGTAGGAAATTAGAAGTGTCCTGTGCTAATGCAGAGTGGGATACCCCTATGACCGCAACACGTCAATTATTTTATTGCACTTGGTGATGGTAGGCCTCTATTGTTGGTGATCAGTGTCACAGCTTTGGTGCACTGTGTGGATAAGTATAGGATAGATAGAGATGTATATAGTTGTTGGATATATATAATTAGGGCTTCTATTAATATTTTAGATATTGCTTTACTCTTGTCTTGAGGAGGCCTGAAGAAATTGACGGCTGAAACGCGTCCGGGTCGACAGGTTTTTTGATAGAGGAGTCCCATTAATGCAAGCGTGTTGAATTATTTAAAAGCAAATTTTTGAAAAGATAGATAGGTGTGGTACCTTGTGTGCCAGAAGGACTACCTCTAAGTGTATCACCCAGATAGCATGAGTGAACACTAGTATATATATATATATATATATATATATATATATATATATATATATATATATATATATATATATATATATATATATATATATATATATATATATATATATATATATATATATATATATATATATATGTATGTATATATATATATATATATATATATATATATATATATATATAATTCATATTTGTATGTTTTATGTAGGTCAATGTATATTATGTTGTATGTCTTTTGATCAATTTATTTTTGAAGTGATTTGTGGGCCAGAGACTGGTCCAATAGCATGTGTGTGAAACTAAATCATTTGTAATTTTTGTTTAAAACTAAATGACATCGTTAGGGAAATTAATTGTGCTCTAGTCGAAAATAAATGTGCAATTTATCCCTCCTTACTTCCTTCTCTTTCATCTATAGGGTATGACAATACAGCAGACAAGGAGCAACAACAGCCACAGGGTAAATATTAACATGAGGCAATGTGGGCAAAAAGGTCATGTTCTGCAGTGCACCCAGGTATGTCCCAGTGCTGTGTTGTTCTGTGTGCAGTGCATAGGGCAGTAATCTGTATTATGTCCTGTTAAAAGACTCAGAAATGTCTGTCACACTGCCCAGTTACATGTTGCACAGGTCCGTCCAGCTCTGTCATGTTTCTCCATTCCATGTGTGAAGTGGGGTTTCAGTCCCGGTCTACTTTTGTATATTGGCACGTCTGATTGATTGCACAAAGGAGGCGCTTACATGCTACAATTTGACGCAGGACAGTGCTGCACGTCAATTTGCTGTGCTGTCTCGTGTCAAAAGAAAAGGACAGGAATGCGCCATATCTATGAGTTATGGGGTATTTCTTTCCTCTTACACTGTGCTGGCACACCCATGGCTGCCTAGTGTCACCCTTCCACCATGGTGCAAGGGTGCCTGTGTTGGAATCAGGTTGCATTTGTGCAGGAAGGGGTACCTTCGGTCACAAAAACAACCGTTACCCTAACTCTGGGGAGGCGAACCCTTGTAAAGCATTCTCAGGGTACATATCCTCAGTGGCGTCACTAGGGGGGTGCGGGGGTTCAGACCGCACCGGGTGACACCACCACATGGGGTGATACCGTGAGCCTGCCTCTCGAAGACTTCTGTTTTGGAACTCCTTAACTACTGCCATCCAATCCATCTCCAAGCGGGTAAGCCAGCATGCTGCGAGAGCTGTCAGCTGCATCGAACGCCCAACAGAGACGGGAGCAGCTGTCACAGTGCAGGGCAGGAGCGGCGGTCACAGTGAGTGCAAGGCAGGAGCAGCGGTGATAATAGTTTGTTTGAAACTTGATAAACACACAGTACCTCGTCCGCAGCTACTATACTGAGGAACATTGTCAGCTGGAGCAGGGGTCCAGCAAGGAACTTAGCGCTTTGTAATATGGCGCCTGAAGGCAGAGGAGCAGACGAAAGGAGAGAGCACCACAGACCTGTCAAACACAGGAGCGACACAGAGGATGAGGAGATGCAGGCAGAGCACACAAAAAGACGCATCTTCAGCAATCATAGGGACAATGATGGTCCAGAGTTGGATGAGGACCTGCTCGGTAGAGCACTGCAGTTCATGGTACATAGAGGCAAGGAGTTGGTCAGCAGGCAGATGCTGAAGCAGGAAAATTGAGGCACCTGGAAGCAAAAGGGGGCTACCCGAGGAAAGGTGGCGAATGCTAGGAGTAGCGCAACAGGAAGATCGCAGACCTAAGGTCCTAGTTGCGAGATATATGCAGCTGGAACGGCGGCCACCAACAACAAAAGATGATGGCACAAGGAGGGCAGCCCAACGCTAAGAGCATGACCAAGAGAGGATGCAAATTGGTCAGATCTTGGATGCCTAGTAAGGGGTCAAAAGGACAGAAGGGACCACCGCCTCGGAAGACAGCAGAACGGACAGCTGTAGCAGCTAAGACAGTGTTTATGGTTACCAGACGGTGCCTGTAGCCAGGATGGTGGCAGCCAAGGGGTCTAAATATGTCAAGGATAAATATAAACCTCTCTCTGCATGAATTCTAAATAGCTCCGAAATATAATGTTCTGAAACATGAAGAACGAGCCAGAGGGGGGATTACTCACTATACCACGTATATGGATATCTGACTGGTCTACTACCTAGTAGTATGTCCTAATGAAAATCTGCTCGCTTCCTCTATTCTCCACGACCCAAGTAGCTCAATTAACCAACTCAACAACTGCCATTTTCTATGCCACCAAGATGGCAGTTAAAATATTTCTGATAGAAACGTTGCTGCTTCTTAAATAAATAAAAATAAATAAAATCTACTGCTCTGTCAGTGGCTAAAACCACTGATACGCAAGTCTGTTGGCGGCCTAAAGCACCAATAGGCAGCGTAAGGCACGCCAGTGGCGGTTCTTCTTCAGGAGCACTTGAGCATTGCCCCACCACCTGAGACCTGAACAAACACTATAAAATGAAACATTAATTACCCCATATTTATTTAGGCTGAATCAGCACTTCAACTTTGCCGTCACGTAGAACAGGAAGTGTAGCCGAGAGCCCTGCCCAGGCCAATGCCAAGGTTGTACAGTACCTATACACTGTTCAAAGAACCTTGCACTCTTTATTTTATCGAACAACTTCTGGATTGACTGGGCTGGGCAGGTCAGTGGAAAGCAGAAACTGAGAAGATGATCCTCTCACAAAGAATAAAGATCAGCGCACGTCCGTTTGGCTCATGAACAGTTCTTGGATATAAACACAGAGTTTGGAAACCCAGCTCCAGGTGTCAACACAATAAACATATTTTCTCTTTCGAGCCAGGTGAGAGAAAAGGCTTTAATTTTCTTTATGATAATGTGCCATCACCAACTTTTGTAACTGGGGAACTGTGGTCGAGTCCTCCTGACACCGGCTGAACATCCTGTGATGCAAATCAATTAATCTCTTTATGCTTAAAAAGGACTCGGAGCTTGTGAAATTTAACTGGTCTTCTTGCAGAGTGCTCCGGTCAAATTTCATTGGTCTGAGTTTGCAACATATATAAAAAAAATAGCAGTGCATGCATGCTCACTTTGTTTTACTTTGGAAACTATTTTTTACGCCCTGCCACTTTTAAATCTCATCAGCCACCACTGAGGCACGCACTGCCGTCCAGCCAATTACAAAGTTAATGGAAGTGGGCATTCAAAATCCGGGCCTCACCAGAACAGTGCGGCAGCCCAGAGCTCAAACCCGCACTGAAATGAATTTATAAAAAAAAAAACGCAATATCACGGGGGCTACATAGCAATGGTGGTTTTCCGGATACGTTTACCTTCTATGAAACGTGGTAAGTCTCGGGACTTTTTATCTTCTTTGTGCCATGCCATGCTTTGTGCTAGAGTGTTATTTGGCACTGGCGGACTCGGAGGAGGTCCATCACGGGGTAAGTCGTGAGGGGGTGACACCATGAGTTACCGCACTGGGTGACACCAACCCTAGTGACGCCACTGCATATCCTTGGGAATCTGGAAATGCATCAAAAACCATGGGCGTTGCTTGGGAAAACCAACTGCAGCACCCATGGTACGCCCCACTGGCACAGAGTAAGGCAATGCAGGGACTTGCCTTACTCCATATCTACGAGGCCATGAAAAGCCACTCAAAGTGGCTTTGCATGGCCTCGCAGATATGGGTCTGGAATACACTCTGCCCGTGCGTCAAAAAGTGATGCAGCCGCGGCTCAATGGCCTTGTAAATAAGCCCCTTGAACAATACACAACTTGATGGTGACAATGCAGCCCATCTTGCACCATGAGGCCACTGTGTGTTACTTGGACCCATACACACAAATCTCCACCTTAAAGCAAATAAATGGGATTGGCTTGTCAGAGGAGAAATAGCTCACCTGAGAGGGGGTCAGGTGTGGGGTATGTGAAGTATCATCATATAGGAACATGCTAAGAGCCACGTGTACATTATCTGGCATGATAATATATAGCGCACAGCTGTGTTGATGTGCGGGGTGAGACCACACAGGTACCAGTTGCCATGATAGGAGCCAACAGAATTCCCACCATGTACTAAAACTGACTAGATCAGTTTTAATGCAAGTGATGGACATCAGAGGACCATGTTTGTTGAAACCAAAGATGATGTGTTGCTCTAATGGCCCCCTGGTTGTGCAGTGCATTGTAAGTGCTGGTTGAGTAGCTAGAACTGCCTCTGTGTCTGAATGGGGAGACATTGCATAGCAAGGAGGTCAGAATAGATATATGTTTGGCCAGGTAGCCTAACTAATTCACATGCACTGCTGTGTCTGACAGTGTCACACTTGCATTGCAGCTGGGAAGGGAAGACAGAGAAGAGCCCGCTGGGGTCCAACAACCTACATATGATGTGGTCCTGGGTGAAGATGTAGCATGTGCCGGGGGAAATCTGAAGGGAAATTGTCTCACTGTGCCACATATGTTTCAGTTGGAGGATGTAAAATAAGGATCTGTCAAGGGACATGAAAAACTAGTCTGCCACCACAAAGGGCAGGAGTCACCAGTGTTTGGAGACTGAGATGGATGTGCTCAGTTATGTTGCAAACCAGGGTAGATACATGCCACCAATTGTAGCACTATACCCATTTGGGGTACAGCTTGGCCCATAGACCTCAATAAGAGCCAGCCATGTCAGTCCATTGGATATGGTAACACATATTGATGGTGTTGTAGGCATATGAGACTCAATGTATGATCTGGATTACTTCTCTGTGTGGCATTAAGTTGAGTCACTGGCACAGAATGATGAGTGTGAGAGGAGGCATGTACAAGTGAGAGGGCCTGAGTCAAAAGATATGTTATGCTATGCAGATACCCAACCCCAAAAAGTCAGCCTTGTCAAACAGTGGTTGTATGAAGTATTCAGAGATATTGCCATCTGAAAGGCAATTATGGTGCAACTTGGACTCTAACTCCATGTAACCCACATTCAAAGCATCAATCTTGCATAGTATGTCAAATGTTAGCAAGTCAGATTATCATTTAGATCACTGTACACATCTCATATACAACGTCACTAACATTTCTATATCTCATTGCAGAGGATTTACCTACACCTCATGACCACCTGCCTGTTAGGGAGGATGGTCGGGATGAGGCTGACAGCCTGCCAAACCTTGACCAGAGACCTTCCAGCAAATCCTGGAATCCTTTGGAACACCATCTCCTTTTACAAGAAGGGCTGAGAGGTCTCCAGAGGATTCCCCAATCAGCCAACAATACCATCCTGCCAGCCTACCCCCAGGCCTGGAGTCCGAGGTCCCCTAAGTTGAATTCCAAGGTACTGCGGTAGGAAACCAGCAAAAGATGGTAGATGTAGTGTGAATGGGGATTGAGACCATAGCGGGCACCATAGAGGCAGCCTGTAGGTGCTGCAGTCTCAATAAGTGTTACAGCAAACAAATGATGGAGGGAATGCTGACAATGCAAACATTCTCCCCCAGTCAAAAGATCTGAGTTAAATCCATTGTTCTTCTGCCCCCTACGCGACCCCAGTTTGGACCCAGCCATATGCAAATCAGTCTTGACCCTGTGCCACATGGGAACAGTCCAGATCGAACTGCCAGGCCTACACACCACAATCAAATCAAGTCAAGAAAATCCTACTAAAACACTGGAACATCCTGCACGTAGGAGGGATGCAACTAGAGCACCCAAGATTCGCCTTCAGACGTACACAGAATATTAAAGACATGGTGATGCACACAAGGCCAAAGGGTAAACAACTGGACAAACAAAGGAAACTGTGGGACCGCCCAAAAGTCAAGGGGCATTACCCATGTGGAACCTGCAATATTTGCCCCCTAACAACACGTACGACAACTCTACAACTAAACAACCAGGAGTGGACACAGAAGAAACATATAAACTGTAATACTAATAATTGTGTATACATAGTAAAATGTCCTTGTAACCTCCTCTATATAGGAATGACAACCAGAGCCGTGAGGACGAGAGTGAACGAACACAGAAGTACTATACGGTGCAAGAAAAACCCCACTAAAATAAGCAGACACTACATCGAAACAGGACATACACCAGATGAAATGACCTGGGCAGTCACAGAGTCCAATCCTTCATGGTCTAATAGGACACTATTTCAAAAAGAACAAAGATGGGTCTACCGCATACGGACAAATACCCATGTTCTAAATGACAAAATACCACGGATTGAGGTAGTGTAACCTAATGACCACCTCACCATCAACCTCTTCTCATCCCAATTCTGAAAACAATGTTACCATAATGATGTGTAATCTATAGAGACACACGAAACACAAAACATACATATGTCGTTTTTTCAGAATTCAGGCCACCTCAGACACTCCATTTGAGGACAAAACCATGTATGTTGAATATTAGAAATGGGGCTTGACTATTCACATATAGTGAAAAATAACATATCACGATACCACTCAAAAATGGAGCTCAAGTTTAAACTATCGACCTACCAACTACACCACTCAAAGATGGCGCCCGTGTCCTATACACCTATCTGCTTAGATCTACTAGTACGTTTTTACTACCTGCACCACCAACCATCACACTTATAAAAATAAAGAATTAATTATAGGACACTCGCTGGTAACAAAAGCTTGATAACAATAAGTATCAAGAACTATGTCTACTCAAACACCACATTACAAGATGGCGCCCACGCATCACGTAACACACTCTCCCATTAACATGTAATTAACTCACTGATTGACAACACACCTCCGCTATATAAGGGATAGGGGCCAACCTTCCCATTACTGGTGGAGACAGGGAGAGGCACGCAGGTGGATCGGCCTTGCTACTACGGGAGAACCTTCCCAAGTGCCCTCACTGATCTCATGAGGTCCTGACTCTAATATTAAAGGGATGAGAAAAATTATGTATTTTGTAAAAAACAAGACAACAGTGTCTAGATGTTTGCCATCAATGGTGGGGCCTACTTTGCGGTATTATCTACCTAGACAGCTATTGTTCATATACTTACCTCATGAATGAGCCTTTTTATAGAGTCAACATCTGTACTTTACCTAGGGGTAATGTATGAACGACAGAGTAAACGTATGGATACAGAGCTACACTGGCAAAATCAAATCATTGATCTTATACCTATTTATGTATGTCTGTCACTATGCTGAGAAAAATAATTTTAATTATTCACATCACTGTTATTATACATGCACTTATTTCAACCTATAGCGATAATACTCACTCTAAGGGCAATGCGCACCAGGCCCTCCAATGGATGACCCGGATGACCTATCATGACAAGATATTAACCATACTGTACTTTTGTCCTACACTTTCTCTCTTTTCAGAAGCGCTACTCCTTTCTACAAACTTGGTGGAACTGGTTATTTCAGGCCGCCACTGATACTAAAATTGACCTTCCTTTGGTCCTGAAGAAGCGCTTTGGATCTCCTTCTGAGGCCACGTACAGAGTGAAACATGTTGACCATTATATATGTCCATTAGGGACATATACCCAGCTACAGAGGGACATGATATCCCCTAGAGCAGCATTACACACTTTGTTTAAATAATGACAGAGGGATCACCATAATAAATAGTACTCACTCTCCCTCCAGTCATTTTTTAGCACACCACTTTAGGCTTCACTGCCACTTACACCCACGCACCCAAAAAGCTTCTCATCAAAAGATCTCAGATAAAGAGACCCTTCGGGGGACCTGTAGGGCATTGCAGGGCTGGCCCGACGAGGAGCAAAGCACAAATGAAGCGTGACATCCTTCGGGGTGTGTGAGGGCATTATGATGAGGACACACTGTACCCCACAGGTGGAGTAGCACATGAAAAGACGTTTTTTTCTCTTTCATCCTCTACAAGGAACAGTGACTCCCTTTGTGTACTAGTTACTTTGCGGGAGCAAGGGTCACTGGACCTAATATTCAGCTCCTAGTGTCCCCCCTCTCTATAAATAGAAGCACCAGAGATGCTGCCAGTGAACTGGGGGCAATCCAAAACATTTTGGAGTCCTTGGAGCGGAAGCAGGATGCATATATCGCACAATGGGTGCTTCCCCCCGCAGGTTAGTGCTGTGCTGGCAAACCAGCAGACTCTTCTCAGTACAGTGCTGTCTCATTTGTTGGCACAGAGAAATGCTGCTCCAGACAGGGGATCCGCATTTTCAGGCCCTGATGCGCGTGTGTCTCTGGCGCCTTCTGTGCACACAGCACCATCTTCAGTGGAAGCACCAAACACATCAGAGGATGAGGATGTGGACATCTCTTTCCAATGAAGTACTGCCTGGTAGCATTTTACTGTTCTAAATGGCCAGTTTCTCCTTTGCCCGGTACTGATGACCACGGCAGTGTTCTTTACATCTGGGTCTGTCCTCAATTTGCTATTGTTGTTGAACTTCATACTACAGAATGTACGGTTTAATGTTTTTGTTTTTTTATTGTGAAATCGGAATGTATACACTTTTATGATATTTTTTTATATCGAATAAAGTATTACAACAACAACTATCCCAACTGCTGATCTCACCCATGTGTGGACTGTCAATGTGGCCTCTTTTCCCTATTGGCAATTAGTCAATTCCCTCACTAACTGAAACACTCCTCTCCACCGCATGCCCCATGCAGTGTATCCCCATGGACTCTTCCCGGACATCCAATGGATCAAAAACATTTGGGGTTGTTGCTGTATGACCTGTGCCTGCGACCTGATGCATTTTTGCACATTTAAATAAATGCATTTAGTTCAACTTTGTGTTGTATGTCTTTTTAAATCTGAACTAAGTAGAATATGGTGCATTGTGTGAGGCAAATACACCAACTATTCACCAAAGGTACATGTGTGTAATGGCGTCATGGTCAAAGTTACACAGCCAGAGGTAAATATATTTGGGCACCCTGTGTGTATGTAGATTAGCAAGTAAATAATCAATGTCACAATGATGAAGAGCAGCAAGTATCATGCTGTCAATGTAAATGGTGAATTAAGTTGCAGCACCCATGTACACTAGCTAGCAAACAACACTGCTGTGACAAGCAAATAATGCAAGGGTGAGTGTGTAAGGGACTGGCATCAGTGTGTGAGCCCAAATCTCATTGATTAGTGACCATGCTTTATATCACCATTTTACGAGCGTGCTGGTCAAATTAGGAGGGTTTGACCAGCGTGCTCGTAAATTTTATCAGACCGCGCTTGCACTGTTTTTTAACCTTTGACATCATGAGATACTAAATAAAAATCCTTTTCTCCTGGTAGCCAATTTTAACATTTCACATTGTACACTGCATAATGCACATTCACTCACACTTGTTCATGCTCCATTAATCTTAGGAGATTTAGCCTTTGGATCAAAATAAAACATCCACGAGCTCCTCCAACATAAGAAAGGAGTTGTAGCTCCTTGGCTGCACTAGGTTGCAGCCAAGAGGAGATACCAGATGATGAAGCATGCCACTTCGGTGGATGATGGGATTCTGTCCTCTTAAATAGGACTTCCCTGGTTTGTTCTTGTCTCTGTTGCTTTGCTTTGTGTACTGTTTATGCTTTTCACTAGACCCGCGGACTTTGTGTTTTGTCACAAGGAAGAAAACGTGCCAACCAAAGTAGAATAAGGAACAGTGTGAATCATCATAATGCTTCTCATAGTTTCAAACATTACATGTGCCATCCCAAAATCCCAATAATCATATTGACGTATAAAGTGAATATCCATGGGAAAAACATTAACTTCTCAAATTTTGATAGGGCCAAAGTACCCCAGTGATGACAAAGTAGGCGATTGCAATGGCTTTCCCTGGCAGGGGCAGCCCCTCCATTAGCGATCAGGGGCATTGCCCCCCTATTTACGTTGCTCCCCCTAGCCCCAGTAGTAAACCTAAATAAAAATAGAATTACTTTTTTTCTGCCACAGCTGTGTTTTTTTCTTGCCACAGGAGTGCTTTTTTTCAGTCAAGGGCTGGGTTCCTCGTCTTCCTGCCTCATGTGAGGAGGGCAGGTGTGTGGGCAGGCTTAGAAATGATTGCCAGAACATCAGGGCAGCTCAACTTCAAAGCATGTCGGGTTGGACGTCTGCCTTTCAGCGACCAACCTGACATGCGCAATAAATGCGTCTCCCTATTGTTAGATTAGTGAGCTGTGGCCATTACAGCTGCAGTCTCCCAGACTCCTAATGAGCATTAGGTTCACCTGCCCAAGCCAATCCTGGCACTACTCTCAAGCTGCAACATAACAGCAAGGGAGCAGTGTCTCTGGATTGGCTCAGGAAACACCGCTAGGCCTCTACTCCAGTGGTAGGAACATAGCCAATCACTGCATGGCTTTCTTATGAAGCCATGCAGTGATTGGCCATTTCTGTCTCTTTCTCTCTTCCCTCTTCATGCGCAGTGCCTCTAAAGGCAATGTGCATGACGTTGCTCATGTATCTGCAAAGAAATGCTGCACAATTTGGTCTCTTAACCGTGTCCCAGCAAATAAAGGTACGTGTTGCTCTTGGTCCTCATCTTGCTTGTCATCATCCTCTGGGCCTTCATGTCCTCATTTCCCTTGCCCCATGAGACATTGGTCCGTACACATATGTTGTGCAAAATGCAGCACACTAGAATAATTTTACATTTCATAGAGGGAGAGAACAATCTCTCCCTGGACATGTCGAGACAGCGAAAGCTTGACTTAAGGACTCCAAAAGTCCGCTCCACTATGGGCCGGGTGCTGCTAAGTGCCTGGTTGTATCTCTGCTGGGCATCTGTCTGGGGATGTGCATGTGGAGTCATAACTTGTGACTGCAGACCATGTCCTTGGTTAACTGGAAAGACAGGGAGGGAACAATCTGTCAATGATCATGATGGTTGATATGTCCACAATAATATACATTATGTTGTGTCCTGAATGACTTAAACACTTTGCAAACAGTATAGGGCATGTCCTGACATGGTTTGGCATACACACACTTTCATTTTTGGTATGACTGACACTGTACTACACCTACAAGTTTCATGGCCTGCACTCAACATATCTAATAGTTGGGCTTACCAATGCCATGAACGTGGTGAATCTTTCCTCGTATGGAGACCCAGTAAGCCATTGAGGAGACACTTCTCTCACACTACTGTATTATTTTTGTTTAGGAATACTATTGACATTTCTGAAGTAATACTCGTCAGACTTTACCAAATTTTGACAGGGTAGATGATGTTTCATGTATTCCCACATATTTAGATGTGACAGTAGTAGTCACTGTTGTTCATTGGCTACTCCCATGGGGAGATTAGTGAGTGCATGTCATTGTGGGACATGATATTCAACACATGGCAGTGCACTGTGTTTACAGTGCACATCGGGAGAGATACGTGGGAGTCTTGCACTGTACAATGTAACTGGTAAAATCTGAGAACTGCACTAAATCACTTATTGAGGTCAGTGTAAGACATAATTTTTAGGGGTGGGTGGTTGGTTCTGCTCCGCCAGTGGAGTTTGCAGAGTTTTTGCCACCCCGCTATCCACTTGGAGTGCAAAATTCAGCAAAAAACTCCGGCACCCACGCGGAGCGGACTTTGCCAGCACCATCCTGCATTTTGCCTGACACTATCATGGGATCTTCTTGGGACAAGCTCTTCCCTAGCACACTTTGACAGGTGCAGTTCTTAGCAGTTCTTGCCGTCCTTGCCATTAGCTGCACTTCCAGAGTGAATCCGAGCGGGAGCGGACAGAGGAGGCTTCTTCACAGCAGGGTGGCAGAGGAGGCTAAGAAAGAGTCTGGCACCACCTTGGATAACCACCACATGAAGGTAAAGTAACCATCCTGCTGGATTTGGGATTTAAATGCATTAACGCTGGGGGGTTGCACTTGTGATAGCACTATTTGCACACGATTGTATCTAGCACATCAAATTAGGCATGAAATGGGAATAAGAAAAAAAAACATACCTTAATGGCAGCTACAATTGTTGTACAAGACTGTAATTATCTTGATTGACAAAGTGACCAGTGAAACCGGTAGCATCGGCTTAGGACACAAGCAGATAAATATGGAGCCAATTCTCCACATTCAGATACTTATCTGGTAATTTGGAGAACAATTGGTGAAACCTTATGCCTGCCAGTTATTACTGCAAGTTTCTTTTGATAGCAAAATGCTGAGGGAGTTCTCTTTGGAAGGTCCCTGAGGTCATATGGTAGCTCCACACATAGGCATTATTATTGTTTCATCTCCTGGTAATAGTGATTGATGGTTGTAAATCGGTTTAAGTTACTCCGTCAGGTTGCAGAACTCCATGGAATTTCACTGAGTTTTTCTGTAACTCCTCGGAATTCCACAGAGTGAAACTCTGCGAACTCCGCCCAGCACTAATATTTTTCAACATGATGCAGTGTCCTGGGCTTGCAGACTGCACTGGAAGGGACTGGGCATCAATGCAACAAGGCAGGCACATTATATGTATGATGGGTGTGTGACTGCGTGCCCTGTGAGCTGTACTTTGTGCTTGAGGGTCTATCTTGCTGCACAATCTGTACCCTTGGAGGGCTGAGAGAGTAGGCTGGTGGCGCACAAAATTGGGCACACAGTGTATAAAAGGGTGCATATATGATGACAATTGTATTTTTCCATGGTACACATGACCTGGGGAGGGCCAAGTGTTTGAAACATTTTTCATTTTCCGAGATATTGGATACATGACATGCCTCATGACCATAGGAGTTACCTGTGGACACACAGGCAACAGAAATAGAGGTCCTTCCTTTAAAATGGTATTATGACACAGTGTTTAACGTATTGTTTCATTGCCCAACTTTCAACTTTTTAGAAACACACACAGGGCCTCATTTACAGGCTGTTTCCACAAGCCAGCACAGGAAGTTACTTAGTTGCGCTGCCCTGCATCAAAAGAAAAGGGCAGGAATTTGCCCTATTATTGACATACTATGCATTGGTGTCCTGCATGTGCAAGATCACAGATTGGTGACTAGCGCCAACACATGAACCCTTGCACCATAGTGCAGGTATGTCTGCGTTGAGGGATCAATTTTTCTTGTGCAACAAGGGACACTTTCCTGCACAAAAACAAACAATGGAGCCTTGTTCTCTCTTTGTATGTGTGCTGCAGAATGTGGCACACATAGAAGGAATAAATAACGAGGATAAATGAAGCTACACAAACCCTAGGGAGGCACACATTTTTTGGCCATTTCCAGTTTCCCAAGTCCTTGTAATTCTGAGAATGAGTCAATACACATTGGTGTTGCATGGGGAAACCCACTATAAGACACATGGAACACATCCTTGATGTACAGTAAGGCAACATAGCACTTTGCAATGACTTGCTTTAGTTAATATATATGAAGCCATGCAAATTGTTAGAAAAGGGGGTCTCTAGTTGGCAGTGGCTTGCACCCTGTCCAAGTAGGCACCCTTGCTTCTAGTCAGCATAAGGGGATTACATACTTAAGGTAACCCCTGCTCACCCCCTTGGTAGCTTGGCACAAGCAGTCAGGCCTATCTCTGAGGCAATGTGTAAAGTATTTGTACATCACGCACACAGTAACACAGTGAAAGCACTACAAATGAACATCATAGCAGTTTAGAAAAATAAAGTATCTTTATCTAAATCAAACAAGAACAAAACAACAAAAATCCACATACATAATTAAAAATATCACTTTTAAAACAGGAGTTAAAACAGTTCAGTTGTTATAAAACTATGGATGCATCACTTTTTTGTTCAAAATACATGGAATGCATCAAAACCACTAGACGAAAACAGGTGCAGGGGAGGTGAGGCGCCGGAAAGCACAGCGATGCGTTGGTACCTTACAAGCAGGGAAGGTGACGAGTCGGTTCCTTATTGGCAGGGAAGGTGATTAGTTGTTTCCTTGCTCCAGGGGAGGTGATGCGTTGGTTCCTTACTGCTAAGCCAGGGAGGTGATGTGTCAGTTCCTTACTGGACAGGAGGTGATGCACTGGTTTCTTACTGCGTGGAGAGGTGATGCATTGATTCTATGGACACGCCGCCTCGGTTCCTTATTCAAGCGCAGTGTTGATGTAGACTTGCCGCACAAATGTGATGCAGGGAAATCAAGACACGCTGGAGTTGATGCGGCGGACCAGGTGCTGCATCGATTTCTTCAGCCACGGCCGAACGATGCACCGGTTTTCTTAGCCGCTCGGCAAGGCCTGCATCTGAGTCCGTGCTGTGGTCTCGGACTTCGAAGACTGGTGCTCTGAACTCAGACTGTGGCAATTCTTCAGCCTGTGGGCAGGTGCTGCATCGATTTCTTCAGCCGCACAGTGGTGGTGTGTGGAAATGTCTTCCTCATGGCAGTGCTGCATCAGAAAAACAGGCACTGGAAGGGCAAAGCATTGAGTTTTCAGGGTTTTACAGATTTTTGTTGCAGGAAACACCTCCAAGGTCCCAGAACTGGAATTGGCACCATTTGGCAGTTCAGGGAAGCTGCAGATGGAGACTTTGATGACCTCAAGACTTCTTAAGAGAAGGCAAGAACACACAAGCCCTTGAAGAAATTTCGTAAAAGCAGGATACACAGCAAGTCAAGTCCTTTTCCTCTCCAAATCAGAAGTAGAACCTGCAGGCCAACTCCACCAAGCAACACACAGCAAAAGGGCAGTACTCCTCCTTATGGCTCCTTAGCTCTTCTCCTTGGCAGAGACTCCTCTTGATCCAGAAGTATTCTTAAAGTTTGTGCTTTTAGGTCCCATACTTATACCCCTTTTGGCCTTCAAAGTAGGCATTCTTCAGAGGATTGTCTTTGTAGTGCACACGTTCTTGTCCTGCCTGGTCTTGGCTCCAGACACACTCCAGGGGGATGGAAACAGCATTGTGAGACAACGGGCACAGCCCTATTCAGGTGTATGGGACAAATCCTCCCATCACTCTAGCTCAGGAAGGCCTATCAGCCTGCTGATTGGTAGAGAGGATATGCAGGGCACACCTCAACTCCATGTGTGTGACTGTCTAGAGTGCATGCACAAACAACCCAACTGTCAGTCTAAACAGATGTTGATTCCACAGGCAGGCAGAGGCACAGGGTGGTTTATCACGAAAATGCCCTCTTTCTAAAAGTGGCCTTTTCAAACAAACAATCTTTACTAAAAGATGTGCTTTACAATTCTGAGTTCAGAGAGCCCAAACTCCCAATCTCTAGCTGTTCCCATTTTATAGTTACACTTGTAAAATGTTACAAGGCCGCTCCAATGATAGCCTATGGGAGAGCTAGTCCTTGCAATAGTGAAAAACAAAATTGGCAGTATTTAACTATCAGGACATGTAAAGCACACCAGTACATGTCCTACCTTTCACATACTCCCTGCCCATGGTGATACCTTGGGTCTACCTTAGGGCTGCCTTACATGTAATAAAAAAGAAAGTTGGTGCACTTGCCAGGTCGACATGGCAGTTTAAAACTGCACTCACAGACACTGCAATGGCAGGCTGGAGACAAGTTTACAAGGCTTCTGTTGTAGATGGCACAACCAGTGCTACTGACCCACCAATAGCATTTGATTTACAGGCCCTGGGCACACCAAGTGCACTTTACTGAGTACTTACCTGTAAATCAAATATGCAAATCATGGAGAACCAATCAGAATCACAATTTACACAAGGAGCACTTGCACTTTAATACTGAGAGTCAGTAGTAAAAGTGCCCAGAGTACCAAAACCAGAAAAAAACTAAATCCATCATAATATAAAAAATACAGGAGATAGAG
This sequence comes from Lissotriton helveticus, assembly GCF_964261635.1. Classification (NCBI taxonomy): domain Eukaryota; kingdom Metazoa; phylum Chordata; class Amphibia; order Caudata; family Salamandridae; genus Lissotriton; species Lissotriton helveticus. Next base: position 1,819,566,185 of record NC_136057.1, read on the forward strand.
GCAAAAAGACAGGGTAAGTCACGCCAAGGATGCCAGGTCTAACACAAGGGCACACAGGGTGACTGTGGGTTGCCTCATAGATATGACTGAGAGAACTGTTCCAGCTAAGCATCATGTAAATTTACACTCCAGCAGCACAGGCTTCATGTACATGAGGCCTACAGTAGCTTAACAGTTCTGAACATGTGAGAGGTGGAGGGTTGTATCACACATGTGCCATGTAGTATGGCGCAAGTATGAGGCCCACACCTGCTACGTATGCAGTATCTTATTCACCCAACACAAATTTAGCTATTTTATTCTACTTAATTTACAGGCATGTGGTCAGTCATGTGCTTGAGATGCACTTACCAACCAGTAGGTCATTCCCATATGTCCCATGATATGATGGAATGTCTGAAGACGTATGCATCATGAGCATTTCCAGGGTACTTTGCCAGCACACTCATGAACATCCCCAGATGGTCCACGATTCCCTGCACATTGATGTAATATGTGTGCTCCTTATTGTGGTACAGGTGGGATGTAGCCACAGGAGGCATATATGTGCAGTCAATTGACCCCAACACATGTGGGAATCCAGCAATGGTATAGAAGCCTTGCTTGTTTTCAAGTTGTTTCTGCTGTGTGTTGGGAAACTTGAGATACTGGAATGTGAGGCTTATAATGGCATCCAGGGCAGAGGATAGGAATGGCCAGGATATTCCAGCCACTCTGACTGTGGTGGGTTGGAATGATCCAGACGCCAGCATGGGTAGTACTGCCATCAGCTTGGCATGCAGAGGCATGTTGGTACACCTCTGGGATGTTGTCTGCAGCCTTGGCGCAATCTGGTGCAGCAGTAGGACCATGGACTCCTTCCTGAGCCTGTAATGGGTGATGACCTCCTCCTCCCTGAGAATGAGGGTAATCCTCTGCTTGTATGTATGACCCCTTCTCCTGCGCTGCCTCCTTGGTGATGGTGGCAATGGTGATGGTGGAGGTCGTGGTCCTCTTCTTCCTGCTCTGAGCTGGAGTATGAGTATCTCCATGGTGTCTTTGAGCTTGCCAAAGTGCTCTGTGTATGTTCTGCCTATGTACCAATGCTGATGCGTCATTTTTACGCCTAGGTTTGCCGATGTGCAGAGATTTAGATGCATTTTTTACTCTGAGCATCATTTGTTAACTATGCGTTACTTTCCCAAATACTTGTAAATATATTCGTCAGTTCTACGTTATATCTTACGGGGGAACACCTACCTTGCATATGATTAACGTAAACTAACGCAGCCAGTTGTAGTGCAGAAGAAAACGACGCAGGACTGAGAAAAGGGATGTATTGGGGCTAATGCGCCACTTTGTATATATGGAGTCAAAAAAAGGGACGCGGTGGCGGTGGAAGCTCCTTTTAAATATGCCCCCATGTTTTTAATTCAGGGAAGCTTTAATTCATCTGTCTATGGTAAAAGCGAGGGGTTTAGGGCCATATGTATCGAGCCGTTTTTGAATCGCAAAGGCCGAAACTCGCAGAATTTCGGCCTTTGTGACTCGCAAACGGCTGTTTTGCATGTTTTGGGATGTATGAAACATTCTCAAAATAAGGAATTGCAAAGTTGTGCGATTCCTTATTTTGCCATAGCATTTAGGGAATCGCAATTTTGCGATTACTTAAATGCTATGTAAGTAGCATTTTTGGTTAGCGAAATATGGTTAAGAATTTGCAAATTACCACCAACTTTTAGTTGATGGTAACTTGCGAATTCTTTAAAAAATGCATATTTTGGCATTTTTTAAGGTGGCATGTGATGCACACACATGCCCATAGGGCATGTATGTGCGCCATATGCACACACATGTACATTTCAGGGGTGCAGCAGGGTGTCTTTGAGACACCCCTGCACCCTTGAAATAATTCTCAAATTGCGATTAGCAAATTGCGAATTCGCAATTTGAGAATTATTTTGCAATCATTCCTATGGGCCTCCTGGCCCATAGGAATGCATTGGAAATTATTCCTTAATTGCGAATTCGCAAATAAGGAATATTAAGGAATCGCTAAAAAATAGCGATTTTTTTCAGACATACCATTTTGCAATTCCTAAATAGCGATTCCTTAAAATTCGCTATTTAGGAAATGCAAAATAGTTTGTTGATACATATGGCCCTTACTCCTCTGTGATCCCAACCGGAAGGAAATCATTATATTCTTATTTTGCAGTCTACTTCAGAATATTAGGATGAATCCAAGAGTTTATCTACGTACCAAGGGCCACGATCAGCCTCTTCTAATCAAAGAGTCCGGTACAGGTGAAAAAAAACACAAGGTTTGCGCGGAGGGCGACAAACAAATGCCGAGAGTACAGCGGCTAATGCTGAAAAATCGAAAGACAAATCGACCTTGATGAACGGCTTCTTCTTTTGTCAGGGCGCCGGAAAGTTTATTTCAGGTATTTCCACTGGCTGAAATGATTAGAGTTAACAGCTTTTTTCCCTCCATTTTATTTTACAGGGTCTCTCCATCTTCCTGATATATGGGAGTACAGCCCGTGGGTAAGTCTGCTCGGAGTATCTCAAGGCTGACAGTGTGAATGAGAGCCGTGACAGGTTTCTCATCTTGATAACCGAGGTGCAAAGTTGGCTTTCCGCGCGAGTGTCCCGCTGCCCTTCATGCTTGGAAGGGCTTATATGCATCCCAGTTTACCATTAAACACAGGCACCCTGAACAGGGGACAGACTCATTTCTCACAGGCACTCAGTAATATTTTACTGCTGTTTTTAAAGGTTCCGAATCTCCACTCTGCCTTTTTTTCCCCCAATTAACTATCCTTGACGGGTTTCGAAGTTGGAGCTGTGTTGGCCCGTTGTCGACGACTTTTACTGGCAAGCGTGTTTATTGCGGCATTATCCTGTTAATTTCTTGGGAGGAATTGAAAGCCATTTTGCAGTTGTTGAATTGGTTTTCGGCGGTTTGGGCTCTATGAGGTTTGAGTCTCTCTGTCATAGTTAGAGTGAGGAAGACAGGAATTCTGGGAGTAACTTAATCATCTTTACAGGTGAAATTTGGTTTTAAAGCTCTGGAAAGTGGATGTTTAGTGGCAGGTCTCTGTAGGAAATAAAAGCGATTCATCACACTAAAGTGTAATTTTTGCACTGTATCTATGGCTTACCAGGTATTTGGACCGACAGGATAAATTATCTTTGAAGAAAAACACATGTTAGTGTTTCAAACTACAGTGGCTGTCAATATAAGGTTAGCGACTATGCAGGGGTGGCCTTCACCATCCACTTCCTCCCTCTATTGCATTTGGACACATTTTTCAAGCATTTGCACTTACTTTAATTCGATAAAGAAAATGATAATTGACCCACATATTTTTTTATAAGCTCTTTCTTACACAGTAATCGTCATAAAAATCATATTATTGTTGGATAAAGCTAATCTTAAGAATGTGGGCTCCCATGGACGAGCATGTTAAAAAAAAGAGGTGAACAAAGCAGGAGGGGGCTTAGGGCCAGATGTACGAAATCACGTATTTGTGATTTCCTTATAGTGACTTTTAGCAATTCACTTTTTGGAAATTGCAACTACGATGTACAACAGTGTGTTTGACACTGTTAGCAATTTGCAGTGGCTCGCAATTAACCTGCCACATCAATATTCATGAGGCAGTTCGCAATTTGTGAGACTTTGCTAACGGCTACAATCACAAGGATGGGGGCCTGCTGGGGTCAGCACACCACCATGTCTGTGATTGCTTTTTAAATCAAGTAATATTTGTTTGAGAAATGCGGCACATTTTCCTTAAAGGAAAACAGGATATATTTCAAAATAAAAATGAAAAGCAAACTTCATTTTTTAAGTGTAGGCACCTGCTCTTAAAAAATGTTGTTGCCCACATTTACAAACGGGAAGGGGTCCTTGGGGACCCCTTCCTGTTTGCAAATGGGTTACCACCAACTTGAAGTTGGTGGTAGCTACGAATGTTTTGTGACCGGATTCCCGGTTGCCAAACAATTCATACATACATTCGGTGTTAGGAAGAGACGCCCTAAATACGCCCTTGCTAATCCCCTTTAGCAAAAGCAAAATGTGATTTGGTAACATGTTTCCGAGTCGCATTTTGCCTTCTGTAAATAGTCAAATGCATTTTACTTGTCGCAAATAGCCTGATAGGCCATATGCGATCGGTAAAATGCTTCGTACATCTGGCCCTTATTTACTCACAAAGTAAAGTAAAGCAAAGCAATTGTGCAGTGCTACACAAGTGCCCACCAACCTCTAGTAAAGCTAGGCCTAACATTTATCACCGGTTGTTGTTGGGCGGTGACTTCATGGTGAAACGCTTTGGAGGGTGTGGGGAGTCTAACACTCAAAGGAAGATGGAATATTTGGGGTCACTACAAATGTTGGGCGTAGAATAACCTTTAAGACAGGCTTGTTGCAATCTCTATGCTGAGCTAGACAAACCACTTCTGGCAACCTGAGCTAACTTGATTACGTAGATACAAATGATGAAAGGCACAAGTGTGGCAAATTTTTTGCGAGTCCCAGGAACAACAGCTCATACTGTAACAATGAGAGCCCTTAACCACTCGGGCCCTGGTTCTTAACTGCACTATTGGACCCAAAACTAGGTGAGGACCTAATATGCCTTTTTAGAATTACTCAGGGTACCCAAATTGAGCATCTCAGTGCTTATTCTGCGAGTTGGTGTGGGATTGTAACTCAGAACTCAATAGAGCATATAATGACAGTCACATAAATCATTTTCCAGCCAGTAACTTTACTTGAAAAATACTTTACTTCCAAAACATTACAAAATACTGTACATAAAAGTCAAAGGGCAGTAGTGGGGTATGCAGTTATCAGGAGACTAATCCTTTTATGCTGGCATTGGCCTAGACTGATTTATTTTATGCGAGGTATTCCACAGTTGCAGTAAGTACAGGAGATGACAATTTGCCACTTCAGGAAAACGGTGGGCAAAGATTTTTCAATACCCCTCTGGGTTCACCTTCTTGCCCCCACGGTGCAAATATGGACGAGTTGCTGGAAAAATATAAGTTGTCTCAAATTCGTTAAGTCTCCTTACAACGTCATGCTCATGTACTGTAACATTGTTACGTTTTTGGTAGTCAAATTCTACTTCCCCCCTCAATCCCATACTCTATTTATGCATATATATTCAGAATATTCATAAATGACGTGTGGGAAAACATTACATTACTACCCTTGTATGTCCTGTTTGCAGTGGGAGACAATTGTTTTATTCTAATTTCTAGCTTTACTTTGGATTGTAATCATTGGCAATTTAGTTAGGCAATAGCAGGGTTAGGAGCCATGATGTGTTATGATGTACATTGCAAGCATAATCTTGTTTTCAAACCTGGCAAGGTAAGCTGTGTTTTGTGAGAAGGATAGAGTCAGTATCAGTGGATATGACTGCTATCTTCCTTTGAAGACTGTTCAAGTGCATGCTTGAAGGAAAACTTCCAAACACATGTATGTTCGATAAGTTTCTACTACAACCATTCATGTCACATGATCTTATCACATTGACCTGTATTAGGTAAAAATGTATATATACTAGAGCAACATTTGCATGTTTTAGTGCATTGCTCCAAATTACCTTTCTCTGGGCCTTGGTCTGTTGAAATGACAATTGTCTTTGATATTTATGCTTTGTTGCCTGCTATTCATATTAAACACTGTTTGAACCTGGGCTTCCCTAGTTCTTGTGTTTAATTTGTTACACGACTACATTTACACTACTACCTGTGATTTTATTTCTGTGTATTTATGCTGTATCTTTGCATCATTTATTTGTATGATTATTAACTGTAAACATAAAATGTATTCAATATTTTTTTCTTATTATTGTACATGTACCCATTTTTCAAAAACCTCATTGCCGTGGTGTTCCCAAACCTGCTTACTCTCACAGTAAACCAATCAGGAATACTAATTAAAGGGATACCACAAACATGATTTGCAAAACAAGATTAGCCCTTTACACTTAAAACGGATGTATGACATTACAACGCATGCTTTTACCACGCATGCCTTTACAACGCAGTTTTTACAATGCATGCCATTACAACGCATAGCGCTTTGGGGTGCTGGATAGTGAATAGTTTAATTTACTATTCCAACTCCAGTCCCCGTGGATAGTAGGGAAGGTGTTGGATAGTAAATTAAATCTATTCCCTATCCTAGAGCGCCCCCCAGCGCAATGCGTTGTAATGGTTTGCGTTGTAAAAGTTGCGATGTAAAAGCACTGCGTGGTAAAAGTTGCGTTGTAAAGGATGTTTCCCACTTAAAACACATGAAGACATATAATCACACCTTCATTCACACAACATTAAAGTGTTTTCATCGTTCAAACACTATGCTACATGTAAACATTAAGAAACAATCTTGATTTTTTTAAACCATCTTTATTATAGCCTTACACAGTCTCTTAAAGCCCAGATGACAAGTTTCACAAATGTACAAATACAGTGTCATCATTGCACTGCATTAATACTAAAGGCAGTGCATATTGGAGAATTATGATGGCGCAGCAATTTAGAAGAACCAATTGAACACAAATTGAACAGTCTGAGACATTCTTGATATTGGTTTGCAACATACAGTCAACGGAAGGATGTTGAGATTTCAGAATTCATATTTTAATTTAACGTTTTTTCTGACCCTTCACAGATTTCTTCATGATGAATAACCTTTTATTAATCGTGTTACGCTCCTAATCTTCTATTTATGCATGGAGAGTCTTCATCAGTAATATGTGGATAGTGTTAGAAAGTAAGCTGTTAATTTGTGAGAGGGCGACCCCACCAAATTAATAGCTATCTTTCTACATTACAACACAGGATCTTGAGAAACCTCTGCTTAACTCCTGGTAGTGTTGGCACAAGCAGCAAACCTGAGTATTGTGTGATATGTTGAAACAGAACCAGCCAACGTTAATTTAATGTACAGGGACAGGAAGAAAAGGTAGCCAGGCTATAATTGCCCGCTGCCAAAGAACATTATGGTGGAAATATGCTCCGACCTCTACGGTAACGTATGTCAAACATTTTCATGCGATTAAACAGAATGACAAAAAAATATCGTACAGTCCTACATACAATGGAGTGTGAGACTTCGGGACACTCTCATAGTTTTGGATTTCATGGAATTGATCATGTTATAATGAACCCCAGCGGTAGGAACCGAGAACTTAGACTCAGGAGATGTGAGGCTACCTGGATTATGACATTGAAATCAGTGGAATTAGGACTCAATATTGATTACGAGTTACAGTATTTTCTGGGTGATTAAATAATTGGGGATTCACGCCTGTAGGAAGATTAAGATTTACAAACATGTAATAGAAATTAAATGTTATGAGTACATTTTTATTGACATTATTTAAATGAACAGTTGCTGTCCTAGTCAGGGCAAGTCATGTATGTTATCATAAAGAGAGCGCATCTCTTTACTAATATTTTAACTGTATATTTCAACTTGTATCATAGCATATATATTGCTAAATAGTAATGGGGTACATACTGTGACATAACATGTTCATGCCCATGGTTGTTGTATTACATATCGAGATATCTGAAATGCATCCCTTAATTGTTTCATTATGAATTTAACTTATATAAATGAGATATAGTTTAATTCATTTTGACCTGTCGCAACACACATAATTATGTATTGGTGGTGGTAAATTCACTCCCTATTTGGATTCTGGAATAAGTTTTCTAGTTTCTATAATTGGGATTATTTTGCCTTTTTTTTACCAACGTTTTATACCATCTTTCTTATTACTTATTTCCTTTACTTAGATCGAGGGAGGTGCCGGTTTATTTTGTTGATTCTCCCCACCTTAGTTACGTACTCGACATTACAGGATCGTCTTGTGTATACTCGACATTACAGGATCATTTTATTCAGAAGGTGTACATTTTTCACCTCGGGTTGACGATTGACAATACTGTCTGGTGATACCCCTAATTTTATTGTTGGTACTGTTGAGGAAGTGTATCATGATTGGATATATTGAGTTGTTTTGTACTACATGAATATATGACTGTTTTACACATTAATGAAAGACCTTGCCTATACTGTGACTACACTATAAGATGGCCCCCACATAACTTTGTAGATCCTGTGATTTGGAAAGGTTAGAATTTAGATGAGAGAAAGATGGCTTCCACATTGAATGCCGAAATCTGTTGTGTGGAGTACTCTCTGCATGACTGATTTGGATACTTACGTGAGTTTGATAACTTGATGTTTGATTCCTTACGAATATTGTTTAAGAGATTTGTTTAGCGAACATGTTGCTTGTTTAGGGTAATGGAGAATGAAAACTATATGTTTTGAATTGTTTTTAGATGTTTGCATTAGGGGTGGTGGTGTAATACTTTGTGCCTTTCGTAATACAAGACCTTTTGGTCTGTGACACTATTTTCATTTAAATTCTGATTACCAAGGTGTGGGGAGAAAGGTGAATCAGGCAGCTGTGGGTTATATTGGTATTGGATATCTGTTGAGTAGATCAGGGGAGTGTATTATGCAACCATAAACCTTGATATTTGTTGTTGTAGCACGTCCGGGACAGATTGGACACTGTTATATTGAGTCTACATATACTGCCTGCTGTCGGTAAAGACGTGACTGAATGGTGCAGGTGAAGATTGTTACTTACTTTATTTTGTCACTTTTCTTATGACCTTTTTCAGCGGTGTGTATATAACAGAGGTGAGAACGCCCCAGAAGTGATGCCTTAATAGGAGAGTATTCTATCTCCAAGGAATTTTGAATCAGACTGATGTGGCTGGGTGGTACAAGAATTGTTGTACTATTGAGAGGCACTGCCTATATTGTTGTAATGTGTGGTTGGTTTTGTTACTGAGATTTCCTGTTTACCTTTATAGGAAGCAGATAAGATCGGGTACATTTCATTACCGATCTGACCTGATACAGAAGATTTATATGCAGATGATGCAGTTTTAATTGGTCGTACACCAAATGCACTACTAACTTATGCCGAGGTTTTACAGATTTATGTACAAATTGTAAGAAATCTTTTATAATGTCACTTGGGGGCCAAGAAAATGTCCTTTAAATTGCATCTCTGTGGGCAATCAAAAATTAACTTGCACTGTTACTTTCCCCTATTTGGGGTTGGTCTTCGCTGCGAACGGTACTTGGTGTGAACACATGGCATAGTGCAGAAGTAAGTTCTTGAAGGCCTTTAATTCAATCCTCAGTCTTCCCCGCCCTAAAAGATCAGGGACAATTCCAGCCCTTTTAAAGATTTTTAAGTCTCAGTGCATACCAATAGCTACCTATGGGGCAGAGGTGAGGTATGGGGTATTGCTAATTGCTCTTGTGTCCAGTTGGAGAAGAATAGATTTTGCTGAAAACTCTTGGGCGCTCCAATCTCCACCCCTCTGTACATATGTTATAGCGAACTGAAATTAGGATATATTGAAGACTTCATAAGGGCCCACCCGTTACTATTTTGGCTAGCCGTAATGAAGAATACCAAGGCTTCTCTCACAAGGGACATATTAGATGATTGTCTTCATTGTGAGAAAGGATTGGACATTCAATGGATTGCTGGGGTAGTCAAGAGTTTGGAGAGCGTCAATTTTGGTAGACTGTTTGCCAATCCTAACACAGCTGTAACTATGGACAAAAAAGTTTTAAAGACAGCACTGTACGCACTTTATAGCGCGGAAAGACTAGAAAGGGAATTGAAGAGACAAACTGTCGTTAAATTTATATCCATTGAATACCCTGACCATTGTCTACCAAGGTATATTGCACTACCAATGTCCCAATGGGAGAGAGGTCTCCTCTTCCGTCTAAGAGCTGGGACAATAAGATATTTGCTTTGTTTTCCTTAGGGGTATAACACAAAACTTGACTCCCTGCCATGTCCATGTGATGGTCACAGCGGCCAAACACTTTTAAATCTTTTATTTTTCTGTCAATATTATATGAAATATACAAAATGGCTGTTGATTCCGTATTTTAAAAAATTGTTACCCATTAATTTAACAGATGCTCTTGACTGTATACTTAAATTGGACAATGTTGAATTGATCTTGCGCATTGGCACTTTCTTGAGAGTAGCCGCGGGTGCACGGAAATCTATGTGGGACCTATGAAGTCATACATATTTTATTATTCACAATATGCCCTTTACCCATGTTTGCTGTTTTCGTTACATCATGGATTAGACATTGCTATTTATTTATATTTCTAATATGTTTTTTTCCTTGTTCATGTTTTACTTTTATGGATACATTGCTATCCGAATAAAGTCTTTTGTATTGGAGTGGATTGGATTGGATAGAGAAGATGTTATATCTACATCTGAAGGAAACTCATTAGGTATTGTCTTTGTGCTTACTGATTAGTACTTGCTTGTCTTAATTATTTCTTAACTTTTGGTGTCTTCTTTTCCTATTTCAATTATTTTTTCCAAATTTTCCTCTGGAGGTGTTTCACTCAATCTTGGGGTACTTTGGTTTGTAGATGAGTGAAAGTATAATTACTGCTTGAGAATCTTATCCTGAGTTGTCCACCTTATCGCTGTTATGGTGAGGACTACGTTTTGTTGGGCACTATATATTTTTTATAATACTTTGTCTATGTTTCTAACACTCTTCTGGTGGGGAATGGTGTACTATACCCTTAAATGGGTTGGTCTAATTTAGGTTTACTTTCATTTTTTTTAACGCCCTGAGGAAGTCAGAGGCTTATCAGCCATACGACGAAACACGCGTTTGCTGTCTTTATGATGTCACATTGGCGTGCTTATATTTGTGCTTACAATTGATGAAATTCTGGAAGGAAAATAAAGAATCACAAATATTTTCGAAATCTGTGGATTGCTCAGGGTTTTCATTAATTAACATTATAGGTAACATTATAACATGATAAAATTCACAAACTAATTAAAAAAATAGCCAAAATGACACAAAATTAGTAAATTATGATTACAAGAACTGGAGATAAATGTTTTGTAAGTTACAAGACAAAAAGTGTCAAAAGACTAAAAAGAGTCAATCAATGACAATGGTCATGTAGAGAGTGCCTAGATGCAATTTGATTTAAACTGTAAAGAGTGTGACAAGCCTTGGGGTCAAGATTGCCAAAAGTTTTAACTTGGCATTTCGTTTTTTTTCAAACTCCTAAAGCATGGAATGGTAGGTTGGTGAAGCTGTTGATGGTCCCTCAAAGTCGGATATACTGAGTCTAGGCTCCTGCTGAAGCCTTCAGTTTTGTGGCAAAAGCACTAAGCAGGAAAAAAACAGGATTTTGTGCAGCATATGTCTCTTCACTGCAGCTGAATTTGTTCACTCACTTTGACCCCAGTCCCACATTCAAAATTAGGGTCGTATTTAGAGGCTGGGAGATGCGGAACACCTGTCAAACGTTGGTGGATGTCCCAAGCGCCTAATTTAGAGGGTAAACCAGTTTATGCATTTAAATAGGGCATATGAATACACTATTAATTGATTAACGAGACATCCCTCATTATTTGGCAAATATCTGCATTATCTCAAACTTTAAACAACCATCAGGGTCATTTTCCATTTCCCAGATTTCTACAGCGGTGAAAAGCAGTTAGCTAATGCAAACGGAGGATTGATGTGGTTACAAACGTCTAGTTGGTGGGCATGCTTATGCTCAAATTTTGTTTGAAAAAAGCTGTGAATGGGCCAAAGCAGCAAGCCTTAGCTTGTGTGGTCACATCTTTCTCTGGGAGTTGCGGTGTCTTGTCCCAGCCCACTAGATGCCATGAAAAACAAAAACTTTCTGAAGTTGTTGAGAACTCCTATTCCTTCCCACACCTCTAAAGTTTTTTGTGAAGTCTCCTAAGATCCATGTATTTTTCCAATCACTGCTCTCAACGAGTTCAATGCAGTTCACTACCAACTAGGTAGCTAGTTGTCCCACAAAGTATGCAGACCACCTTTTGCCTTGGAGTGTACATCCAGTCCTAGTGTTCAAGTTGAGTGCAGAAGGCTCATCAGTTTTCTTCACAGGCAGGATGGGGAGGCTTCTTCTTTCTTCTGATGAGTCCTCCAAATCTATGATTGTTCTTATGAGATGGTGGTGTGGTGCCATCTTTAGCTAGTGTATTAGTCATTGATTGGCAACATTCATGTTTCAATCTCTGCAGAATGCCCATCAACAACTAACTCAATTATGTAGTACTTTCTGGCTTGCTTCTCTGCAAACTGTCCCAAAAGCCTTTTTCCAAGATATCATGAGTCAACCTCCCACCTTTAGAGCTCCTTGTCCTCTTGCAGGTCCAGCATTATGGAAACGAGGAATCACACCCTCTTCCTGATTTGGGAACATGTTTCACCTCTGCTGGAACCAGAAAACAAAGTCTGAGAAGGCTTCCATGAAGAAAGGGATCTGGGACCTAGGCCTCATCTTAGCATAATCATATCAAAAGTCAGGCATCAACCTGCCCCTTCTGTTTTGCCACTTGTTCTTGCCCGCTTCCAAGTGGGCAATTCCCAGATAAGGGTCAATTATTAATACTCTCTATCACTCCTGCTCTCAGTAGCAGTCCTACTGTTTCATGGGTAGAGGAGTCTTTAATTAATCATCAAGGGTTAACCCCTTAACTGGTGGAACTTTCCCCTTTTTTGGCTATTTTGGCTACTTCACACTTAGGGATCATAACCTGTTTTTCCACATAAGGTATTCATGCCAAATGTTTGTCCCCCCTGCTGCTCTGGGTTAGTGTGTGGAGTAGGAGGGAGACTAGTTTTAACAGGACTGTTATTGTTGACTGTTTGAAATTGGATGGGCGACCTACAATACCATGGTTGAAATATATTCGTAATTTATTGGATGATATTGGCCTTTCAGATTTTCTTAGTGCCCCTGGTTTGATTAATAAGACTTCTAAAAAGGTGGTTAAGGATAGATTCGCTAATCATATTATTTCTCTGCGGATCCAGGAGGTAGCTAATAAGAACACTATTTGGCACCAGGCACAGCTGGCACAGGTAAGAGCGGTGGGGAGGTGGGGCGATGGGGTGTTGGCGGGGCGTGGGGTAAGTCGACAGATGACAGAATAGGTCAAATTAAACAAACAATGTAATAAAACCACTTACTGGGCTCTCGTTGCACCGCCAGGCAAGGTAAGTGGTTTTATTTATTTTTAAATTTAATTTTACCTACCCGACGTCTGTTGATTTTCCCCGCCCCACCACTCTTACCTGTGCCAGCCACACCTGTTCACCACTATTATTCCATGTTTGCAATGGGTGATATCCCCCTGTACCTTAGGTTAGAAATAACACTCTGGGTGAGGTCTCTCCTCTTTAGATTCAGGTCAGGGATGGTTTGGGATTTGGCATGCTTTTATGATACCAAAGGTGTATGGGGCAAGGAACTACTCCCTGTCCTTGTAACAGCAAGGCGGGACAATCCCTGTTACATTTTATGTTTTTTGTGGTTTTTATTGAAATTTTTTCAGTTATGACTTAACCGCTTATTAAGAAAATTAGCTTTTCAGAAATGTAGGGTGGCGTTAATCCATCTTCAAATGTTAAACAGCCCAGATATCTGTTTTAATGTGTGTGTTTTTCTCAAGATGGCCGTAAGCAGTAGAAAATCAATGGCAGGGATGCTACAGGGCTCTTTGGCTGCTGTTGGTCCTGTATTGTATTTTATTAATTGCTGTATTTTTAATGGTTTTATCCACTGTATTGCACTTAGATGGGTATTTTATGACAATGAATGTACTGTTCTAATTTGCGCTTTTATAATCTGTTTAAGATCGAGTAAAGATGTATTGGTTCATTTATTGTGTGTCTTTTTTTCCCAACATCCTGGGGATTCTAAAAGTACCTAGAGTTTGTGGCTTCACCTGTAGGGTACAGATAAAATAGGAAAAATATAGCTAAACATTGAGTTTTGGGGGAAAAATAGGAAAAAAGTACTCTGGATTTGTGTCTGTTTTATTTCCCTAAATATTGAATCAACAAATGGGTTGCTGTGCTAAAGTCACAATCTTCCCAGCTTTCAAGATCATGCAGAGCTGAATAAAAAACACACATTTTTTACCACTGTTTTGCAAAGAGGTATTACATTTTTCCTATTTTTTGTGCTCTCAAACTACTTCCAGTTTGTGGTAGAAACCTGTGTGAAACCCATGGGTGATCCAGTAAAGCTATAGATTTCTAAAAAGTAGGCATCATTCTGAATTCAGCACATAATCATATGTGCAGATCCCTCAATGTTTTCACAAACAAATTAAGGGGCAGATTTACAAGAAGGTGCCGCAGTGTGGCACTTCAAGCCCTTTGGCTGCGCCAAGCTGCAGCACTTTCAGAGCACAGGAATGCGACATATTTACAAAAATATGTTGCATTCCTCTGCTCTCCCCTGGCCCACAAAGTGCTGCCATGCACCGGCACAGGCACCCTTGCAACATGGTGCAAGGATGCCTGCGTCGTGGAGAGTTTGTTTTTGTGCAGGAAGGGGCCCCTTCGGTGACACAAAAACAATCACTACAGGCATTTTCCTCTTTCAATGTGTGCTGTAGAATCCAGCACGCATTGAAAGAGGAAAAAACGAGGAGAAATGAAAACATTTCTCCTCATTACGCCTCCCTACGCCTCCCCTGGTGAGGCATAGCATTCACACACATTTCCAGATTTACGATTCCTCGTAAATCTGGAAATGTGTCTCGTTCCATGAGTGTTGCGTAGGAACACCCACAGCAACACCCATTGGAACGCCCCTTTCACACAAAATGCTGCGTACAAAGGGGCCATATTTACAAGTACAGGAAAAGCCATGCAGGGTGGCTTTTCCTGTTGTTGTAAATATGGAGCAGTAAATGAGCCACCAGTATGACACAAAAAGTGACGTACTGGTGGAGCAGGGGACTTGTAAATCTGCCCCTAACTGTTGAAATAAAGATTTATTAAAACCTAATAGGACACAACGGCCATTTGTGACAACGTTTTCATCTGTAACATTTTGCCACAATGGCCGGTTTACAAAAGCAATCTACCATTATGTCAGCTAGACCCTTTTGGTTGCAGGGATATATACCCAAGTGCCTGGAGCAAACAACTGAGCTGCACCACACATTGGTTTTTCATTGTGTAACCAAGTATAGGCCAACTAATCTGGTGAATTATGTGAAGTAAAAAGAGGGCATCAAGGAAACCTATGTATTTCTGAAATGGACACAAGCTAAGGAGTTTATGGTAAGTGGTTATTTGTACATCTCTGAATTTGTGTGTGCCCATACTAGTATGTGATTTGGAGGATATTTTTCAAAATGTTTGTTTTTTACACATTGACTTTCATTTGGAATGCATAACTGCAATGAAATCCAATTGGAAAAAACAATTGTTCTTCTATTCTATGCTCCCATATATCTTCTGATAAAAATGATACCTCCCTTGTATGGATAGGTCTAGTGCCTGTGACAGGAAACGCCCCAAAAGGTAACATGGATACATCACATTTTTCCAATCAAAAGTGACCTATTTTTTGCAAAGTGGGTAACTGTGTAGTTTTGGCCCTAGCTTATCCAGCACCTACGGAAACCTGGAAAATCTGTACATTTTTTAAAACTGGACAACTTGGGGATTCCAGGATGGGATGAACCTTGTAGCTCTCAGCAGGTTGTTTTACCCAGAATCCCTTGCAAACTTCAAACTTTGGCTAAAACAACACATTTTCCTCACATTTCTGTGATGGAAAGTTCTGACATCTGTGGGGAGCCACAAACTTCATTCCACCCAGCATTCGCCTGAGTCTTTTGATAAAAATGGTACCTCACTTGTGTGAATAGGCATAATGCCTGTGACAGGAAATGGACCAAAACGCACCATGGATACATCAAATCTTTCCACTCAAAACTGACCCGTTTTTTGAAAAGTTGGTAGCTGTGGATTTTGGGCCCTAACTCAGCCCGCACCTAGAGAAACCTCGCACACCTGTACATTTTTTTAAACTATATAACTAGGGAAATATAGGATGGGGGGACTTGCATGGCTCTCACCAGGCTGTTTTTCCAAGAATGCCTTGCAAACCTCAAACTTTGACTAAAAACTAACTTTCCTCACATTTCTGTGATGGAAAGTTCTGGAATCTGTGGGGAGCACCAAACTTCCTTCCACTCAGCATTCTCCTAGGTCTTCTGATAAAAAATGGTACCTCACTTCTGTGGGAAGACCTGGTGCCTGCGACAGGAAAAGGTCCAAAACGCAACATGGATACATTACGACTTGTAAATCTAAGTCAATGTCAGTATGATAAATATCATCAATGTATGACAATACGTTAGGAGCTGGTTGTATGATCTCCATGATTCTTGCTGACAAAAAGCCAGGACTGTTTTATAGCCCATGGGGCAAATGTCGGAAGATAATTGCACTCTGTTGAAAATGAAAGCAGTTAGGTTCTCACTCTCAGGCTCTATGTTTTGACTAAAAAACCCATTAGAAATATACAGGGTAGTTTTGTATTTTGTCCACACCAGGTTGATCATTAAATGTCTGCTATGCACGTTTTGTACTGCATATGCTTACATGCGCAAATTTAAATTTCTGTCGTCTAAAACTATACTATAGGAGCTGTCTGCTTTGGAGACAGGAAAACGCGGCATGTTCATTGGTGAAAGGCTAGGCGCAATTATTCCCTGGGACTGCAACTGATTTAATATTGCTTTTATACCCCCTTTTGCTTCTGGTTTTGTAAGGTATTGTGCTTATCGTTGAGGTCCGCTACATAGAGGAATGACATGTGGACTAGAGTGTTTGGCCCGCCCTGCTTGATTTTTATATAAGGCTGGAGCCTGTCTCACAGCTCATTCAATGGTATAGATTTCCCTGATACCTGCAGGTACCATGAAAGAGATGGCTACCCTTATGATTTTTTCCCCCCGGGGTGCTTCCCTATAAAGACTGGAGGCCTGTCTTCTTCCACTAGGATGATATCATAATCTTCAGGCAATTGTGACAAAAAGACTGCTTTAATAATACATTGTTCACACCCTTCAATTTGTATGTTTGTATTGTAAACCCTATCAGGAAGATTTAAATGTTTCCCGTGAGTCTTGATCTGTATAAATTCATCAAATTGATTCACATCCCGAAACCTCTGAAGCATCTGATGCACTTATTGTGACTTCTGCTGTGCTCTCAAAAAGCACTCCAACCCAAGTCCTGTCTCGCAGGAGAACTGGTAGCTGTAGCAGCATGTTTCCTAGAAAGTCATGAGACTTTCTTCTTCTTTCTTGGGGTTTTAATCCTTTCTCTTCAATCTTTACACTGAAGTCAGACTTGCATCATGCTTCACTTTTCCTACGGTACTCCTCTTTTCTTCAGCACTTGAATTGGTGCCCACTTTCTGTTCTTTTACAGTACTGAAAAGAAGATGTAGAGCGGCTATCAGAATACTGACACCACTCAGATTTTTTTATTTTTTTCGCAGCGTCTTAAGTTATAACCATCCCTGCCAGATTCCCAAGAAGTGGTTAACCCAGTCTGTCTCTTGTCTTTGTCTTTCTGTTTTTCCTTCCCTTCCATTGCATATTTCTCTTCAACGGGACCCTGAGTGTCATATTTAGGTTTTAAGTGTGGCTTTGCGGGTCGAACACCCAAGGTATCTCTACCTGTAGAGGTATACATTTCCATGATCATTTTTTGTAGTTCCCATTCATGATCTTGAATCTGAACTGCTTCCAGTCTCTGACGTATAACCAGAGTTGAAGCTTCTCCCTTAACATTGATTAAGATGATAGAGGACTCTGAAGAGAACTTCCCCATTAACGTAATTCCTCAGTCCAGAGTTGGTGCACCTCCATGCTCATTCTATACCTGTATAAGTACATCAGGAAAACTGACACAATGAAGTCGTACTAGTGTAAATTCATGCAAATATGCTTCCCCAAGTGTTGCACTCCTCCACGTGGGGCACCATTCCAAGAGGGAGACACATACATAGTCAGTATCCTAGGTTTGCCTTGGGGGTTAGTGTATTGATACATTGCTTCTAACTGATAGGTCTTACAAGCAATCCAGAAAGCCCTATGATCATGTTTTGAGGGTGTTTTTCCCCATGATAGAGTTAATATTCTGTGGACTAATAGTTTGTTCTTGCATGGGAGCGGAGGTCCTCAGGTCTTGAGGTCAAGATGCATTGTACAAACTGTACAAGTCTCCTGTATATGGCAACTGTGTAATGTAATTTAGCACTCCTACATACCTCTGCATGTGTTAAGTTGCCAAGGTGAGGAACAGGAGTGTTGCCAGCCAAGATTGGCCATGTAGTCCCTTCATTGCCCAGAGGCCCCAAATGACAGTTCTGTGCATGTGACAATTGACCGGCAACCCATTTCTGGTGTTTCTGGCACGTTAAAGGGATTTCCAAATCTTGGTAATCCCTATAGTGTGCCGGAGGGTCTACTGCTGTGTATGCATGAAACTGCCCTGAGACACCATCAATAGGTTCAAAATCAAATTATAATGTCTCAAAGGCATATGCCACAAGTGCAGCTATTACAAAAGTAACTGCCCCCATTCCTCATCAGGGACACCTCGAACTTTGAGATTCTAAGTAAACAGCTTCCCTGTAATTGGCCCTTATGACAATAGGTGTGGCTATGATGAACAGATTCAGTTGAAAATTGGAATCAAAGAATTAGAAACTCACCAAATGGAAAATACCCTTTATTGAACAAAGCTTGACAAACCTACGGAAATAGGTGCTCCCTTATCGCTGTTGTGTAGTTCCTATATTCCCAATAGGCTCTGCGCATTGGAATAATATAAACAGCAGTGTAGACGTAGGACTGAGGTCATCTAGGTCTCTACTGACTATATTAGACTTAATTGGTTTTGCCAGCTAGCTCAGAGGTCACTAGGAACTTTCTCGAATGTTCAGGAAAGAGTTAACTCTCCTGATTTAGACAAGAAGGGATTAGCTTCTGACAACCGCCTAAACATGACAACTTTGCTCCCTCAGAATAAAGAGTTTATCTCTAGAGTCGTGTGAAAACAATAGACAACTATTTCACTCAGTCAATCGTGCATACTTAGTTTCACCAGAGTGCAGAGAAATAGAGAGACGGGCGTTTTCAATAAAAGGAGTTATTTATTGCGCAGTCTTCTTTCTCATGCAAGAGAAATGAATTGCCACAATTGCAATACTTATCATAAAGTAAAGTGCGTACAGTAAAAGGAGTATTATGAAATAATACTGTAAAAGCATTGATATGGTTTCTTAGCCATATGATACTTTAAAACTGATAAAATATATATATACATAAAAACATTGACTAACGTACTCAACTGATGCTTCTAATATACGCCTACCCCGGTGTACCTGACCTAAGCCTAATACGTGGGAAGGAGTAAGTAAGTTGCAGTTTAAGTTAAGTTGGTTTTTGCCAAGAATCTGAATCAAGAAATCTCTTAAGGGTTTAGTCAGCTCCGTACCTTGGTTCTAGAATGTAGGAGATCTTGTATCTCTCTCTCAGGACTCGATCTCCCAGCAACCCGCAAGGTGACTGGAAACACCGGAGCTGGATTTTCTCGGCTGGAGAAAAAGACAGCGTCTTCCTCAGTGCGTCAAAAGGGAGGGGCGGCTTCCTTCGGCTCTCGCATCAGCTGGGCGTCGGGCAAGTAGATAGCCGCTCTGCTCCAAACCACCGTGTGTTTGCTTAAGGCAACGTTGGTATATTTATACCTGAAAGGTGCCGGGTTTGACGTAAGGTTGGACATAAGACGTCACTAAGAACTAACAGTTCTTTCTGGTCTCCAGGAGTTCTTGTGCAAATCAAAACAAACGCAGGGGGAATTCCCGGGCTGCTGGAGGCTTGGTTTGTTTAAAGAACGCGTTGTACTTTCTAGAAGTCTAGGGGAGTAGCCTTGCCGTATTTGGACTGCATGGGCTATTACTAAATATGGATATGATTCTTATGCCTTTATAAGGATACTATTTATTATAACCACATAAGGACATAAATCGGGAATATCGAATTAGGGTCCTAGATAGAAACACAACATCGCCAGTAGGAGGAAAGCATAGTTACTGTGGACATCTCCGCAAGGACGTAATAATGGTTCATGTGTATGTGAAAGACGTTGACTACTTGTGTGTAAGGCTGGCCAGCAATTTATCATGGCCTGCCAAGATATTGGAAAGTCAGATGGCCCTGCAACATGTTGAGTCACCAATTGTAAAAAAAACTGAATAGATCCAATTTCTCCTGCCTTAGAAATATGTTGCGCTGGGGGCCTTGGTGCAGACCTCTATGGGGTAGAGCTGTGGAATTTAGTTTGTCAAAAGGGCTGGAAAAAATAGAAAACAAGTTCATTAGATCACTACTGATTATGCAACAGAGTACCTCTCTTGTCCCGTTGAGCCTAGACCTAGGAATGACGAACAAAATATATCTTGCAGCCCTTAAACCCCTAGTTTATTGGGTTAAGCTTTGGATGGGTAATTCTCAGATTCCCATCAAAAGGCAGTTATTGAGGTCAAAACAATGGACAAAGCAGGATTAATTTCCTGGCTTAAGAATGTCAAGATGTGGATGTACAAAATAGGCTTGGGTGAAGTCTGGGATAACTCAGAGAACTTGACCAAAGGAATGGTAGCAAAATTGAAGTCCACATAATGGGATTATATTCTGCGTAACTGGTTGTTTCCATCCGTACACAGAACTTTAACTGGTCGTTTTATTGATATGAATGGACTTTGGCCTTTGAATTATTTATGGATTGGATAAAACCGCTACTAGCCAGGTCTGTGTTTCTAAAATGGAGATATGGGATTTTACCAGTAAATTTTGCTAAAAGCAAGTGGAAGCTAAGCTCTACTACACTATTATGCTAGCCTTACAAATCTAGTACTGAATCCGTGGAGTACTTAATGCTCTTCTGCCTTGCCTATCTGAAAACTTGGAGGAGATGGATAGTCCCAGTTTGTTGACTACTCTCTATTACATGGCTCACAGATGATATTCGCATTCTAGGTTCTGAAACTACTGAGTGGGTTTCAGTCTCAGTTTCAAGGCATCTTTGGTATGCTTGGCGCATCAAATGTAAAATATTAGATACAACTTAACATCTTTACGATAGAGGCCGAGTTTAGGTATATGCACTTTTTATGCCGGATGGTTACAGCTAAACCTAGATTGTTGTTAATGATTCTTGGGCCTTATTTATGAGGCCCCTTGTGCCATCAGAACGTCCCTTTTTGTGACATTCTGTGGCACATGAGCCTGCTCCATATTTAGGAGGCTGCGCTAAAACCCTTTTTTGGCTTTTTGACACTACCCCAGATTTACGCAAAACTGTAAATCTGAGTCAGCGCCAAAAACGTACACCTCAGGGGCGGCGTAAGGTAGGCACAAGCATTCTGCAGCACACATAGAAAGAAGAAAAAGCCTCTTGTGATTGTTTTTGTGCAGGAAGGTTTCCCTTCCTGCAAGAAAATATTCATCCCCACAACGCAGGCACCCTTACACCATGGTGCAAAGTTGGCTGTGTTGGCGCACGGCAGCCCAATATGCATCGGAGCAAGGAAAAAGGACAGGAATGCGCCATATCTGATAGATACGGCACATTCCTTCCCGTAGGGCAGTGGAGCAGGAAGGTCTGCAGTGGTGCCCTATGAGAAAACCTCATAAATGAGGCCCTCCAGTTTTTATATACAAATTATGTCTCAATGACTATGCTCACAGATATTCATTGTATATCGAAACCTAGATAAGTGTTATTATCCTTATATCGCTTGAAGGAAAATAACTCTGGTAATTATTTCATTGATGATGTCTTTTACATTTTTTATGATGATGTATTTTTATATATTGTATTTGTTCCTGGTTTTTGTGAAATTGTGTTTTATGATCATACATTAATTGAATAAACTATGACTCTGGCATAGCTCTACAAGGTTCGCTTTTCCACCAATGGGTGACACTGGTGAACTTGGCTCATTGCACTAATGCTGAATGTTTAAGACAGATTATTGTGGTCCTGCAGTACACTATGTTTTACTGAAGTACAGCAGCAACTGTAAAGTGCAAAGTGTGCTGGCAGTCTATCTCTAATTTTCAAACAGGGGGTGGTGATGGACAGAGTATCTGAGTTAATCAGAACACCCCTACCCAGTCAACAGATCAGGGCTTGATCCATCACCGTTTTTTAGCTCACTGCACCATCCCAGTTCAGAACCTGGCTACATGCAAATTAGTCTGTCCCTGGCCCAGTGCATCATGGGAACAGGGCAGACCAAACTACCAAGCCAATTCTTTAATGGCAGTCTATCTCTGGCAGAATCTCGTACGATAATCTGAGTGAAGGCCCTCTCCTGACTAGTGGTCAAGTACCAGTCCTTAGATACTAAGGGCCAGATGCTTAAAGAAACTATTTTGTGATTTTCTAATTGCTAATCTTTGCGATTCGCAATTAGGAAATCGCAAAACAGAATGCATGAAAGTGTGTGGAACACTTCTAGTGATTCCTAGGGGATCGTAAATAACCTACCTCTTGAATATTAATGAGGTAGGTTGCAATTTACGACCCCCTAGAAATCGCAAAAATCCCAGGGATGATGGCCAGCTGGGCACAGCAGACCACCATGTCTGTAATTGCTTTTAAATAAAAATAATTGAAATGCAGCCCGTTTTCCTTAAAAGAAAATGGGATGCGTTTCAACCCAAAACTTTTTTACGTTTTCTTTTAATTTTTTTAAGAGCAAGCAGTGGTCCCACGGATCACTGCCTGCTCTTAAAAAATGAAAATATTTTACAAAATTCACGAAGGGGAAGGGGTCCCTTGGGGACCCCTTACCATTTGCAAATGGGTTACCACCTACTTGAAGTATGTGGTAAAATGCAAATGTTTTGTGACCACTTTCACGGTCACAAAGCATTCATGCATACCGTTAGGATTCGCTATTTGGAAGGGACACCCTAAACACGACCCTCCAAATAGCAAATTGCAAACCCATTTTGCGATTCGGTAACAGGTTACCGAATCACAAAATTGTGTTTGCTACATAGGAAAAGCATTTTTTGCGATCACAACCTGCCCGATTCTGCAATTCAGCCCATTTGCGAGGAGAAAAATGCTTGATTCATCTGGCCCTTATCTTATAATCAATCGGGAGAGAGAGAAGCTGAGATCCGTTTGGCTTCCAAACGATAAGCAAATAATCAAAGGAGAATGGATCACTTGTCCTGTTTTTAACCAGGGTCTAGGGTTCTATCTGTCTAAAAAACCCTAATTCACATGTGGCAAATAAAAAAGGGGAAGGGTTAAAAGAATATGAAAGAGTAAAAGGGGGAAAGGGGAAGGAGGAAAAAGAGAAATCCCTTGGAATAAAGGATGGGGATTAAGGAGGGTATACACCCCCTTTTTACATTAAAAAAACTGCTCAAACTGGTAAAAACTTGTTACGAAAATGTGTCAAAAAGGGGAAAAGCGTTGATGAAAAAAATCATCAGAACCACTTTCTTTAAGCATGCAGTTCTTTAAAAAAACATACAACCATCGTAAACAGCAGCCAGTCAGACTGCAACGTAGTCATATTTTCCCAATCATAGCTTATGTACACTCCAGCTTACATATGACATTTAACCTAATAGCATTGTCCTTCCCTCGCTAGAAAAGTCTCCAACTGTGCCATTGTCTTATTGACCTGATTCTTTTTTCCCACGTCTGCAGAGAAAAGGGTAGAGAAACTGAAAAAACAAGACAGGTGTGTGGAGGGTCGAGGGGAAATATTTAATGACCTTTCTGCTCGCTCCCCTTTATCAAGATGCAAAACACACAGAAGAGCAGACCAGGTCTGGAAACGGTGTGTGACCACAATAGTGACCGTGAGGCACTGATGGTGAGTGTGTGAAACAGAGGTATAAAGACTATCAGTCACTAAAGGCTAGAGAAATTCCCATCAGACCACCCATGTGGTGGAGTTTTCGTCATGTGGGAATTATTGTTCTTGCCAGCCAAAATTCGACCATATAGTGTCGATACGGGAATAGTTTATCAAGAAAAGTATATAGTCTTGATGCACATCCTAGAGTGATGTGAATAGAAAACGTGCAGTGCTCAAAACATAACAATGGATAAAATCAACTACCAGGACTCTAAAAAACATTTAGACAAAAGTCCAAGTGTCAAAAATTAAAAACACGCCAAATAGTAAGACTATTCTGTGGCGCTATGCAGTGCGGTCGACATGTTTCAGCCTACAGGGCATTTAGCCCGGCTTTCTTCAGGACCATTGACAAATAGTTACTTTAATGAAGGCTACTGCAACTACATATGATATATTTAGATAAAGTGAAAGTGCTGATACAAAATCACATATATACCAGGAACCTGAATACTTAAACGTCCACTGGAGGAAAGGAAAATTGTCTTCTTCCTATCAAGAGACAAGGGACAAAAAAGACAATATGTCAGACTACACCTAGTTACACACAAACACCTACGTACACACACAGAGACCATGTGGCTACACCTGCAAGAATGTACTACATTCTGCATTCTGGAAAGCATAATAGCTAGATCACATGGAGGCATTTCCTCTCAGTGATACTCACCCAGCTTTGTGTGGGTGATGACCTCACCTCACCCGGCAACCGCTCGGGAGTATGAGGCCCCGCTCTACAGTGTAGAAATAAAAGACACAATAAGTACACAGCTTTATAGTGCCTAACCCAATGGCTCTACACATAACCCAACAAACGTGTGATAGCAACCAAACTGTCCCTCACAACACTGATCCCACAGACTCCCAAGGGAAAATGAAACTCATACATCTAATAATCTTCATAATGTCCAAGGTAGCTGTTCTAACACTACTGTATGCCTCAAGATAGCTTCTGTAGGAGCACATATATGTCCTTAATAAGTAGTTTGTTGTAAAAGTGGAAACCTATTTGCAGCTCTGCCGCTTAGGCATGAGTAAAGAGAACTGGAAGAAGCATCTGAGTGGCTACCTACGCCACCCAAATACATGGGCTTTACAAACTTAGTAATCATATCAAGAGAAGAAGTTCTATGACATGAAGTTTAATTAGAAAGGAGGGGCCATACCGGTTATTACAGGTCTGGCTACCTCAACAAAGAAAGGCTAATACAGTCACTCAAGGAAGGACCCACGTCTGCAGAGAAAAGGGTAGAACCTTGTTCCCAATGTTCAGAGACAACCACATGGACCTCAAAGTCTGGTCTGGAAATAGAGAGAATCAGTTATCATGCAATCTGATAAAACACTATTAACAATTGTATTGCAATAAAATGTTGCTTAGTCATCATGTAAATCTGATGATCTTTTCCAACCAGGTGGCAAGTATTGTGACCTAAGGCGAGTTGTACTAAACACTGGTCGATAAATACCACAATTTGCAACCGGTATATTTGAGACCAGTGTAGTATTTTGCGAACAGGTCTATGTACAAATACTGAATCGGAGAGGATCGCTGATTTGCCCTATCTCATGAATATTAATGAGGTAGGTTGCAAATTGCGACACTCTATAATTTGCTGCCATCACAGCAAAATGGTCTTCTGGGGTCAAACAATTTAAAACCTATAATGTTTATACTGTTTATGAAGCACTTGCTTTGGTTCTTTAAAAAAATTCGCCATGCAAATTTTATATTTGAAAGAGCCTCCACTTTCAGTTTGTCTGACCATTCCAATATGCATCAGAGTTAACAAAGGGGAGTAATCAGGCACTCTGTGATCTGGATATTCTCCTTCATTCAAATAATATAAATTACATATGTAGGATTAGAATATATTAATATAGGGAAAAAATAATACATATGTGACTTGCATGTAAATACCCTCACTCATTTATGTGTTTGTCTTTTTCAGAACATTTACAGTTATCTTTATCTTAATGCCACGTCCAGCAGCTTAGATGTACTGGTAGATCTATCTAGGAGTAATTCAAGGATACAAATGAATTACCTCCCCTCATAAGAAAAATTCAAAATGCTCATACAGCAGTGTCATAAATGTGGTGAAGAAGGTGGACTTGCCTGTGATGTGTGCATTTTTACTCAGTAAGAAAACTAAGGTACCAACAAGGGAGCTATGGACAACCACAGACTTGGCAGGCTTGTTGTTACACGACTGCTCACATGTTAAAGATAATATTGGGTCTAAGTCAAAATAGCCATACTTGAAATAGAGGAAGTGAATGTAACAAAACACATTTCTACTGTGTTTTGTCTGCAGTTTACAGTGTTCATCAAGCATGTGAGTTGGTTCTGGCAACAAAACTATCTTTAAGCATGTTGTAAAGGTGCATGCTCAAGGTAAGCCTCTTTATCTGGGGAGCTCTCCCATTTGGGACTTGAGAAGTGGGATTCAGGATTAGGGTTTCACTTGGACTTCAAGTAATAATGTCAACAGACACGTAATGGTCTAAAAAGATAATTATATTGGTACAGGAACCCGGAGAAATGGACACAGTCAACTGTACACAATTCAAAAGCATAGGATGAATAAAAAAAAACATATGGCATGTGCATCTTGTGAGACACTTGACAAAAGAGTGTGGGGAATTTTTAGGGCCTAAAAGTATCCACCAAGGCTATCCACCATAACAAACAACTCTTCTAACCCCACAACTTCATTTAATTAAATTCAAATAATTCAACTGATAGCAAATAGTTATTTTGTTTTTACAAATAATCTTAAATCAATTCAGAAATTTCAAATCCTTAATTTTTCACCAAAGGGTTAATGAAAAAAACAGTTAAAATTTCAATGAATAACTCATTCATTATACACTCCCCTCAGCAACACAAACATAATTAATAACCTGCTTGGTCCATATATTAAAAACGGGACCCTATTGTGCATCACAGACCCAAACTGTGGAGGAGATCTATAACCTTTCCTCCTCCAATGACCAACAACAGTAAGCGAACTAAAAGCATCAACGTATGCTTCGGTGGACCATAGCGAGTCTTCTTCCACCTTCATCAGGACTAACAGTGGAAAAATAGAAACATGAAATCTCCAATCAAACAACCAAATCAAAAGGGGGTCTAAAGATAAAAAAGAAGGATACGTACATCAAATTTCTTGTTTCATACGACACAATATATCTGATGCTTTTTTTTATCATTTCTGATTATACCTTATTGCATTTATTAGACCACAATAAATAAAGGCTTTGCCATCCACAGCCAAATCAAATGACACAAGTGACATACTTTTCACAATACATCCCACATGTGATTGGTGGAAAACAAAGACCCCTTTAACGGGGGGTAAAATAATATTACAGTGCCATCCTGATAGGCTTTATCCACTCCAGAAGTACATTTAACAAAGCATGTATTTCCGTGCTCAACTCAGCGACCACCACTTTCTATAGACTCATACAAAGGGTCAATAGTGTGGTAAAGTTAAGGCACAACTCCTGAACAGCAAACTTGTGTGCTCTGCTGTTTAGATTGTTGTGTTACATTTTCTATGGGTGCAGGACCAAGGCATTGTGTGTGCGTGAATTGTGACCTTTGAGGGCAGACTGTGCACTGCTTCCATTGTAGGAATACGAGTCCCACCGCCATCCTGACGGGATCTTGGATCCTGTTGGAGGCGGCGGTCCTGACCCCCAACCTCAGCGCTCCGACGCCGGTATTGTAATCCGGCGGTCAGACCGATGCCCAGGATGTTGTGCTGACTGTCACTAACAACCTGTCGGTGGCGGTCTGCCTGCCATCGTAATTACCCCCTTAATTTTGAAATAAATCTTTAAAAAATGGAAATATATTAAAATAAATGACATTTATTTTACTGAAGTTTAGAATAAAAATCTAATTCCCACCTATTTTTTTTAATTATACATAAATAATTATTAGTAGGGATATATAGAATTAATTAAAACTAACTTAGATATTATTATTGTTACACTACTTTTTAAATTCAAAATAAAATAGGATATTTATTGTTTTATAATTAAATATTAAATACACATTATTTGCTTAACATATTGTGAGGAAATTGGGTGTATTATATGGTGGGATTGTGCAACCTCACCGTGTAATACACTTACCAGCCCTTTTAGAGCCCTAAGGTTTCTTTGGCAAACCTTCTGCTCAATCCTGGGCAGCTGTGGGTCTGAGCAGCAAGTTTTACACAAAAGAACAAGCGTAAAGCATCTAGACAGAACCGAGAAAATTGAAGAAGAAATTGACAATACACAATAGAAATCTGACACCAATTTATTAAAACAAACTATATTTTCATGTATTTTTAGACACCACAATGAAAAAGATCCATTGCAGGGTTCTGGAGATATAGAATTTACAAGGTATAGTAAATTCAGATAGTACACTCTACCACAAACAAGCATTGGTATATTCAACAAATATGACACTTAAAAAAAATTCTCTAAAAAGTTTGGTCTAGGTGTAATGCCGTCACTTTGAGTCACTTTAGGCGACCACCTCCAGTGGTACTCGTGAACAAATACCTCTGCAAGTGAAGCAGTCTCCAGTCAGTTCAAGGCACTTTTATTCTTTGCAGGGCTTTCCTATGGAAGTGGTCCTGATGCAAGGGATGACTAATGCTGAAGACGCTCTGAGGGTGCTGTGGATGAGATGCCATTGACGTGGGTCTTGCTGTGTCTACTCCTCAGTCCATGAAGGGGGTGAGGCAGACCTGGTCACAGGGTCGACATCTCTTGAATTCCTCTCAGTGCTGGTGGAAGTCCAGTCACCTCAGGACTACTGGTCGCCCAGTAGCACAGTCATGGACCAATCCTTCCTGGGTTGATAACATCCTCTGGAGGTCCCAGCTGCACTTTGACAATACTCCCGGGTCCAGCAACCATGAGTGCAACTTTGTGCACCCCTGGTGCTGCACAGCAGCGGTTGGCGGCGGTTTGAAGACTTTGGACTACCAACTTGCCCCAGCAGACTTCTCAGCTGTTGTGTCCTTGTGCTGTGAACAGGAATCCAGCTCATTGACCCTTGGAGATTCGTCCATCAGGAGATTATAAAGCATGTTATTTACCCGTGAGGGTCTCATGCCGCTGAGGGAGGAGGGGGTGCAGCTCCAGATCAGTAGAAGAGCCAGGTCTTGAGGCACTTCCTGAAGGTGTGCAGGGTGGGGAGCTTCTGATGTTGACTGGTAGCTCGGCTTTGGCTGGACCCTGGAGACGACTTCTCCTCAAGTAGGACACAGCAGTCACAGTCTCCCTCCTTTGTAAGCCACGAGGATCATCATGTGCTGTTCACGCTGGTACAGCCTTTCGTTGCTGGTTCCACAGTGCAACAGGGCAGTCCCTCGTCATTCCTCCTTCTAGTCCAGTTGAGATCTGAGTTTGGGGTACCCTACTTATGCTCAGAAAATGTCCTCAGGGTAGGATGCGGTTGGTAGCCGATGGACCTACACGCTCCCTCCCGCATGATGACCACTTTTTGTGAAGTGTGGCATTTTGGCATCCTAGGATGCACCGTCCTGCCCACTTCCAATATGGCATGACCCTTCTTCTGGCGTGTGGAGCTCCCTAGCACAAACCAGAGGTGTGGTTACCAAGGGGGCTACATGCCCCTGAAAAATTGTTTGGCACCTGGTTTCCACTCTGCTATCCCTTGTGCCAGTCTGTTTGCCTGAACAGTGGATCAACCCATCTCCCAAGTGTTACCCATTTGCCCTTCACAGGTGCCTTACCCTTCGAAGCTCGACTTGTGGACCCACACCTGCATGACTTCCTGCAGGAGGGACGAGACACCTCCTGCCAGAGCAGGACGCTATTATATCCTTTCCTGGGAGCCATTAGAACGTCTCTCCAGGAGGGCAGAAAGCTGTCTCTGCAACAAGACCCATTGTGCAACCAGTATGGACACAGGGGACCATAGGCAACAAAGTGGCAATGTTGCTAAAGTTGCCCTTGACAACTTGTTACATTAAATCTGACTTGAGAATCAAGTCGGCTGGAAGGCAATGATTTGTTTGATACCCTCGATGAACCACTTTGGTTCATCCATGTCCTGCAATTGCCAATCAGGTGACCAAGGTTTTCCAAAGTATAAACAACAGTTATATGCTTTTACTATCAGAACATGTAAAATTACATATTCTGCCCATGGAATAGGTTGCACCCTGCCTTAAGAATTTATAGGCCTGCCATAGGGGTAACTTAAACATATACCAGGGGGAAGTTTGGCTTTGCCATTGCTTTAAATGGCAAAGTCTGGCCAGCAGCTAACACTTCTCTTCCAGCCTGCAGATGGTGGGCTGGAAATCTTGTTTTCCTCGTGTCCCACCCAGGGCGGCATGAC
Source organism: Lissotriton helveticus (assembly GCF_964261635.1). Taxonomy (NCBI): domain Eukaryota; kingdom Metazoa; phylum Chordata; class Amphibia; order Caudata; family Salamandridae; genus Lissotriton; species Lissotriton helveticus. The sequence goes on from NC_136057.1 coordinate 1,819,596,499, forward strand.
CAGTCATGCAATCTCTAGGGGGAACCCTCCAACTTACATGCCCTGGGTACCATTTACTAGGGACTCACAGTTAAGTTAGCCTAGCCAATTGGATAAAAGCCCATATGACGTACGGGTATAAAGGTAAGGCCACAGGCACTGAGGTCTGGGTAGCAGGCCTCAGTGCGCTCTCAAAGTCGCAAACCCAGCAGCATCAGTCCAGAAACTTGGGGGCGACCAATCAAAAAGAGGCATTTAATTACATATATTGTTACAATTAAATTATATTTACATATATTTTGTAACTATTTTAAATAATTTAATGTAATTTAACATTATTTCCTATGGAATTTTATTTTAAGTCCCTACCTCCATTATTTTGTATGGTAGAGTCCTGCAATATCAGTGCTTGGCCATGTGTGGTGCTAGAATTACTACCATTTATTTGGTAGTAACTTACATTGAGATTTTTGAATAGCCAAAAGTAGTAAAGTTACTCAAAAATGTAAATTACTCAAAAGCGTAAGTTACCTTTGTGAATCAGGCCCTAAGGATGGTCACTGTTGTGAACCCCCGTATTCTGATTACCACAATCATTTTGGTTAGACTGTTTCTGATTGAGTCACAAGTTCGACTTTTCACAAACCTTGAACATACAACGCAATTTTGACAATGCTGAGGATGACAGTGAGACAGAAACTGATTTGTGCTCTTTTGCAAATTTGGGAAATTATCAAAATGGCATGATCACTTAATTTAGTAATTCTATATTGAATCAAATGGTTCAAATCCTCTTATAATAAATCAAAAATCACAAAATATTGGAGGTAATTTTAGATACTATGACATCTCCAGGCTAAACTGTTCAGGGCTGCTTAAGATGACAAAATAATCTCCTTCCCCCATGCACCCAAATAAACCACCATTTATCATTATTTTGGCACATTTATTAGACCGTGGTTAACAAAGAAGACGTCTAGAGAGATAAACAAAGGAGTGTGTATTTATTTTTAATTGTGGGTAAGAATAGAAAGGTCCATGCCTGTCCCACCAAGAGGTCCCAGCCCCTGGGGGCAAGCAAAAAAATCATTCACACCACATTCGGTGCATCCCTGCGCCACTGCACACATCACTAAAACAAGACTTGAAACACCAGCCAGGACATAACACACCACTAAAGTACAAAGAAAAAACAGACAGCAGCAGCCCTCAAGTTAAAAAAAATCACAGGATAAAGAATCTCTAAAAATGCCACCCGGCAGGCATAGAACAACAAAAGTTCATGACACCATATGTAGGCACACTCCCTTCATCAGAGATAGTTACCCCATGGACCAGGTGGACTGTGGGCTAATAGTCCAACTCATTCTCCCTGTGGGGAATGGAGGCGATATTTATTAGGTGGTAAAATGGCATAGAGAACATACTGTTTGTCCAATTCACCGCCCCTTGAGCTGCAGTTGATGTGTATTGCAAGGAATGTAGACCCTGAGGCTGCCCGAGGCTCACGCATTGGGCCACCTCAAAAGGGCGGCCACCTCAGAGCCACATTAGGCACACCGCCACCGCTCTAGTTGAGGAGACCCCAGGGAGAAGTCCCCCAGGCCGGCGCACTGGCCGCGTCACTATTGGCGCGCAGAGGGTAGGAGGTGAGGTATTTATACCTGCCCCCGCTCAACTGGCGCCCTCTTTGGTCACTCTGTTTCCTATTAGAAGTAGCTGCGAACTCGCTTGTCGAGAGACTGCATTCAGTGCTTAAAAGTGTGTCTTGTGTAAGGTTTTGGCCTATCTATGTTGGAAGTATATTGTTATTATTTTTACTTTCACATTGCCCACCTAAGCTTATTAAGTATTGCATTTATCTAATATAGTCACCTATACGTACCATGTGATGTAGTGGTAAGGCCAAAGTAGTAAATGTAATACTATTGTCATGCAATATAATGCATGCCATACATTGTTTGGACACCTATTGTATGTGGTTTCCTGTGTGTAAGTAGGGAGGCTGTAAGAGGAAGTGGATACCCTCACTTGGTGAGGCATGCGTGGATCATCTATGTGTTTCCTGTAGGTCTAAGTAGTCACAAATCAAAAGTAAACCTGAAATGAGGTGCTGGTTTTTCAGACCCTTTCAGTGTAGGTAAATAGTCAGTTCTTCACCCCACGTTTTCTTTTAATTTTTTTAAGAGCAAGCAGTGGTCCCACGGATCACTGCCTGCTCTTAAAAAATGAAAATATTTTACAAAATTCACGAAGGGGAAGGGGTCCCTTGGGGACCCCTTACCATTTGCAAATGGGTTACCACCTACTTGAAGTATGTGGTAAAATGCAAATGTTTTGTGACCACATTCACGGTCACAAAGCATTCATGCATACCGTTAGGATTCGCTATTTGGAAGGGACACCCTAAACACGACCCTCCAAATAGCAAATTGCAAACCCATTTTGCGATTAGGTAACAGGTTACCGAATCACAAAATTGTGTTTGCTACATAGGAAAAGCATTTTTTGCGATCACAACCTGCCCGATTCTGCAATTCAGCCCATTTGCGAGGAGAAAAATGCTTGATTCATCTGGCCCTTATCTTATAATCAATCGGGAGAGAGAGAAGCTGAGATCCGTTTGGCTTCCAAACGATAAGCAAATAATCAAAGGAGAATGGATCACTTGTCCTGTTTTTAACCAGGGTCTAGGGTTCTATCTGTCTAAAAAACCCTAATTCACATGTGGCAAATAAAAAAGGGGAAGGGTTAAAAGAATATGAAAGAGTAAAAGGGGGAAAGGGAAAGGAGGAAAAAGAGAAATCCCTTGGAATAAAGGATGGGGATTAAGGAGGGTATACACCCCCTTTTTACATTAAAAAAACTGCTCAAACTGGTAAAAACTTGTTACGAAAATGTGTCAAAAAGGGGAAAAGCGTTGATGAAAAAAATCATCAGAACCACTTTCTTTAAGCATGCAGTTCTTTAAAAAAACATACAACCATCGTAAACAGCAGCCAGTCAGACTGCAACGTAGTCATATTTTCCCAATCATAGCTTATGTACACTCCAGCTTACATATGACATTTAACCTAATAGCATTGTCCTTCCCTCGCTAGAAAAGTCTCCAACTGTGCCATTGTCTTATTGACCTGATTCTTTTTTCCCACGTCTGCAGAGAAAAGGGTAGAGAAACTGAAAAAACAAGACAGGTGTGTGGAGGGTCGAGGGGAAATATTTAATGACCTTTCTGCTCGCTCCCCTTTATCAAGATGCAAAACACACAGAAGAGCAGACCAGGTCTGGAAACGGTGTGTGACCACAATAGTGACCGTGAGGCACTGATGGTGAGTGTGTGAAACAGAGGTATAAAGACTATCAGTCACTAAAGGCTAGAGAAATTCCCATCAGACCACCCATGTGGTCGAGTTTTCGTCATGTGGGAATTATTGTTCTTGCCAGCCAAAATTCGATCATATAGTGTCGATACGGGAATAGTTTATCAAGAAAAGTATATAGTCTTGATGCACATCCTAGAGTGATGTGAATAGAAAACGTGCAGTGCTCAAAACATAACAATGGATAACATCAACTACCAGGACTCTAAAAAACATTTAGACAAAAGTCCAAGTGTCAAAAATTAAAAACACGCCAAATAGTAAGACTATTCTGTGGCGCTATGCAGTGCGGTCGACATGTTTCAGCCTACAGGGCATTTAGCCCGGCTTTCTTCAGGACCATTGACAAATAGTTACTTTAATGAAGGCTACTGCAACTACATATGATATATTTAGATAAAGTGAAAGTGCTGATACAAAATCACATATATACCAGGAACCTGAATACTTAAACGTCCACTGGAGGAAAGGAAAATTGTCTTCTTCCTATCAAGAGACAAGGGACAAAAAAGACAATATGTCAGACTACACCTAGTTACACACAAACACCTACGTACACACAGAGAGACCATGTGGCTACACCTGCAAGAATGTACTACATTCTGCATTCTGGAAAGCATAATAGCTAGATCACATGGAGGCATTTCCTCTCAGTGATACTCACCCAGCTTTGTGTGGGTGATGACCTCACCTCACCCGGCAACCGCTCGGGAGTATGAGGCCCCGCTCTACAGTGTAGAAATAAAAGACACAATAAGTACACAGCTTTATAGTGCCTAACCCAATGGCTCTACACATAACCCAACAAACGTGTGATAGCAACCAAACTGTCCCTCACAACACTGATCCCACAGACTCCCAAGGGAAAATGAAACTCATACATCTAATAATCTTCATAATGTCCAAGGTAGCTGTTCTAACACTACTGTATGCCTCAAGATAGCTTCTGTAGGAGCACATATATGTCCTTAATAAGTAGTTTGTTGTAAAAGTGGAAACCTATTTGCAGCTCTGCCGCTTAGGCATGAGTAAAGAGAACTGGAAGAAGCATCTGAGTGGCTACCTACGCCACCCAAATACATGGGCTTTACAAACTTAGTAATCATATCAAGAGAAGAAGTTCTATGACATGAAGTTTAATTAGAAAGGAGGGGCCATACCGGTTATTACAGGTCTGGCTACCTCAACAAAGAAAGGCTAATACAGTCACTCAAGGAAGGACCCACGTCTGCAGAGAAAAGGGTAGAACCTTGTTCCCAATGTTCAGAGACAACCACATGGACCTCAAAGTCTGGTCTGGAAATAGAGAGAATCAGTTATCATGCAATCTGATAAAACACTATTAACAATTGTATTGCAATAAAATGTTGCTTAGTCATCATGTAAATCTGATGATCTTTTCCAACCAGGTGGCAAGTATTGTGACCTAAGGCGAGTTGTACTAAACACTGGTCGATAAATACCACAATTTGCAACCGGTATATTTGAGACCAGTGTAGTATTTTGCGAACAGGTCTATGTACAAATACTGAATCGGAGAGGATCGCTGATTTGCCCTATCTCATGAATATTAATGAGGTAGGTTGCAAATTGCGACACTCTATAATTTGCTGCCATCACAGCAAAATGGTCTTCTGGGGTCAAACAATTTAAAACCTATAATGTTTATACTGTTTATGAAGCACTTGCTTTGGTTCTTTAAAAAAATTCGCCATGCAAATTTTATATTTGAAAGAGCCTCCACTTTCAGTTTGTCTGACCATTCCAATATGCATCAGAGTTAACAAAGGGGAGTAATCAGGCACTCTGTGATCTGGATATTCTCCTTCATTCAAATAATATAAATTACATATGTAGGATTAGAATATATTAATATAGGGAAAAAATAATACATATGTGACTTGCATGTAAATACCCTCACTCATTTATGTGTTTGTCTTTTTCAGAACATTTACAGTTATCTTTATCTTAATGCCACGTCCAGCAGCTTAGATGTACTGGTAGATCTATCTAGGAGTAATTCAAGGATACAAATGAATTACCTCCCCTCATAAGAAAAATTCAAAATGCTCATACAGCAGTGTCATAAATGTGGTGAAGAAGGTGGACTTGCCTGTGATGTGTGCATTTTTACTCAGTAAGAAAACTAAGGTACCAACAAGGGAGCTATGGACAACCACAGACTTGGCAGGCTTGTTGTTACACGACTGTTCACATGTTAAAGATAATATTGGGTCTAAGTCAAAATAGCCATACTTGAAATAGAGGAAGTGAATGTAACAAAACACATTTCTACTGTGTTTTGTCTGCAGTTTACAGTGTTCATCAAGCATGTGAGTTGGTTCTGGCAACAAAACTATCTTTAAGCATGTTGTAAAGGTGCATGCTCAAGGTAAGCCTCTTTATCTGGGGAGCTCTCCCATTTGGGACTTGAGAAGTGGGATTCAGGATTAGGGTTTCACTTGGACTTCAAGTAATAATGTCAACAGACACGTAATGGTCTAAAAAGATAATTATATTGGTACAGGAACCCGGAGAAATGGACACAGTCAACTGTACACAATTCAAAAGCATAGGATGAATAAAAAAAAACATATGGCATGTGCATCTTGTGAGACACTTGACAAAAGAGTGTGGGGAATTTTTAGGGCCTAAAAGTATCCACCAAGGCTATCCACCATAACAAACAACTCTTCTAACCCCACAACTTCATTTAATTAAATTCAAATAATTCAACTGATAGCAAATAGTTATTTTGTTTTTACAAATAATCTTAAATCAATTCAGAAATTTCAAATCCTTAATTTTTCACCAAAGGGTTAATGAAAAAAACAGTTACAATTTCAATGAATAACTCATTCATTATACACTCCCCTCAGCAACACAAACATAATTAATAACCTGCTTGGTCCATATATTAAAAACGGGACCCTATTGTGCATCACAGACCCAAACTGTGGAGGAGATCTATAACCTTTCCTCCTCCAATGACCAACAACAGTAAGCGAACTAAAAGCATCAACGTATGCTTCGGTGGACCATAGCGAGTCTTCTTCCACCTTCATCAGGACTAACAGTGGAAAAATAGAAACATGAAATCTCCAATCAAACAACCAAATCAAAAGGGGGTCTAAAGATAAAAAAGAAGGATACGTACATCAAATTTCTTGTTTCATACGACACAATATATCTGATGCTTTTTTTTATCATTTCTGATTATACCTTATTGCATTTATTAGACCACAATAAATAAAGGCTTTGCCATCCACAGCCAAATCAAATGACACAAGTGACATACTTTTCACAATACATCCCACATGTGATTGGTGGAAAACAAAGACCCCTTTAACGGGGGGTAAAATAATATTACAGTGCCATCCTGATAGGCTTTATCCACTCCAGAAGTACATTTAACAAAGCATGTATTTCCGTGCTCAACTCAGCGACCACCACTTTCTATAGACTCATACAAAGGGTCAATAGTGTGGTAAAGTTAAGGCACAACTCCTGAACAGCAAACTTGTGTGCTCTGCTGTTTAGATTGTTGTGTTACATTTTCTATGGGTGCAGGACCAAGGCATTGTGTGTGGGTGAATTGCGACATTTGAGGGCAGACTGTGCACTGCTTCCATTGTAGGAATACGAGTCCCACCGCCATCCTGACGGGATCTTGGATCCTGTTGGAGGCGGCGGTCCTGACCCCCAACCTCAGCGCTCCGACGCCGGTATTGTAATCCGGCGGTCAGACCGATGCCCAGGATGTTGTGCTGACTGTCACTAACAACCTGTCGGTGGCGGTCTGCCTGCCATCGTAATTACCCCCTTAATTTTGAAATAAATCTTTAAAAAATGGAAATATATTAAAATAAATGACATTTATTTTACTGAAGTTTAGAATAAAAATCTAATTCCCACCTATTTTTTTTAATTATACATAAATAATTATTAGTAGGGATATATAGAATTAATTAAAACTAACTTAGATATTATTATTGTTACACTACTTTTTAAATTCAAAATAAAATAGGATATTTATTGTTTTATAATTAAATATTAAATACACATTATTTGCTTAACATATTGTGAGGAAATTGGGTGTATTATATGGTGGGATTGTGCAACCTCACCGTGTAATACACTTACCAGCCCTTTTAGAGCCCTAAGGTTTCTTTGGCAAACCTTCTGCTCAATCCTGGGCAGCTGTGGGTCTGAGCAGCAAGTTTTACACAAAAGAACAAGCGTAAAGCATCTAGACAGAACCGAGAAAATTGAAGAAGAAATTGACAATACACAATAGAAATCTGACACCAATTTATTAAAACAAACTGTATTTTCATGTATTTTTAGACACCACAATGAAAAAGATCCATTGCAGGGTTCTGGAGATATAGAATTTACAAGGTATAGTAAATTCAGATAGTACACTCTACCACAAACAAGCATTGGTATATTCAACAAATATGACACTTAAAAAAAATTCTCTAAAAAGTTTGGTCTAGGTGTAATGCCGTCACTTTGAGTCACTTTAGGCGACCACCTCCAGTGGTACTCGTGAACAAATACCTCTGCAAGTGAAGCAGTCTCCAGTCAGTTCAAGGCACTTTTATTCTTTGCAGGGCTTTCCTATGGAAGTGGTCCTGATGCAAGGGATGACTAATGCTGAAGACGCTCTGAGGGTGCTGTGGATGAGATGCCATTGACGTGGGTCTTGCTGTGTCTACTCCTCAGTCCATGAAGGGGGTGAGGCAGACCTGGTCACAGGGTCGACATCTCTTGAATTCCTCTCAGTGCTGGTGGAAGTCCAGTCACCTCAGGACTACTGGTCGCCCAGTAGCACAGTCATGGACCAATCCTTCCTGGGTTGATAACATCCTCTGGAGGTCCCAGCTGCACTTTGACAATACTCCCGGGTCCAGCAACCATGAGTGCAACTTTGTGCACCCCATGTGCTGCACAGCGGCGGTTGGCGGCGGTTTGAAGACTTTGGACTACCAACTTGCCCCAGCAGACTTCTCAGCTGTTGTGTCCTTGTGCTGTGAACAGGAATCCAGCTCATTGACCCTTGGAGATTCTTCCATCAGGAGATTATAAAGCATGTTATTTACCCGTGAGGGTCTCATGCCGCTGAGGGAGGAGGGGGTGCAGCTCCAGATCAGTAGAAGAGCCAGGTCTTGAGGCACTTCCTGAAGGTGTGCAGGGTGGGGGAGCTTCTGATGTTGACTGGTAGCTCGGCTTTGGCTGGACCCTGGAGACGACTTCTCCTCAAGTAGGACACAGCAGTCACAGTCTCCCTCCTTTGTGAGCCACGAGGATCATCATGTGCTGTTCACGCTGGTACAGCCTTTCGTTGCTGGTTCCACAGTGCAACAGGGCAGTCCCTCGTCATTCCTCCTTCTAGTCCAGTTGAGATCTGAGTTTGGGGTACCCTACTTATGCTCAGAAAATGTCCTCAGGGTAGGATGCGGTTGGTAGCCGATGGACCTACACGCTCCCTCCCACATGATGACCACTTTTTGTGAAGTGTGGCATTTTGGCATCCTAGGATGCACCGTCCTGCCCACTTCCAATATGGCATGACCCTTCTTCTGGCGTGTGGAGCTCCCTAGCACAAACCAGAGGTGTGGTTACCAAGGGGGCTACATGCCCCTGAAAAATTGTTTGGCACCTGGTTTCCACTCTGCTATCCCTTGTGCCAGCCTGTTTGCCTGAACAGTGGATCAACCCATCTCCCAAGTGTTACCCATTTGCCCTTCACAGGTGCCTTACCCTTCGAAGCTCGACTTGTGGACCCACACCTGCATGACTTCCTGCAGGAGGGAGGAGACACCTCCTGCCAGAGCAGGACGCTATTATATCCTTTCCTGGGAGCCATTAGAACGTCTCTCCAGGAGGGCAGAAAGCTGTCTCTGCAACAAGACCCATTGTGCAACCAGTATGGACACAGGGGACCATAGGCAACAAAGTGGCAATGTTGCTAAAGTTGCCCTTGGCAACTTGTTACATTAAATCTGACTTGAGAATCAAGTCGGCTGGAAGGCAATGATTTGTTTGATACCTTGGATGAACCACTTTGGTTCATCCATGTCCTGCAATTGCCAATCAGGTGACCAAGGTTTTCCAAAGTATAAACAGCAGTTATATGCTTTTACTATCAGAACATGTAAAATTACATATTCTGCCCATGGAATAGGTTGCACCCTGCCTTAAGAATTTATAGGCCTGCCATAGGGGTAACTTAAACATATACCAGGGGGAAGTTTGGCTTTGCCATTGCTTTAAATGGCAAAGTCTGGCCAGCAGCTAACACTTCTCTTCCAGCCTGCAGATGGTGGGCTGGAAATCTTGTTTTCCTCGTGTCCCACCCAGGGCGGCATGACCAGTCATGCAATCTCTAGGGGGAACCCTCCAACTTACATGCCCTGGGTACCATTTACTAGGGACTCACAGTTAAGTTAGCCTAGCCAATTGGATAAAAGCCCATATGACGTACGGGTATAAAGGTAAGGCCACAGGCACTGAGGTCTGGGTAGCAGGCCTCAGTGCGCTCTCAAAGTCGCAAACCCAGCAGCATCAGTCCAGAAACTTGGGGGCGACCAATCAAAAAGAGGCATTTACTTACATATATTGTTACAATTAAATTATATTTACATATATTTTGTAACTATTTTAAATAATTTAATGTAATTTAACATTATTTCCTATGGAATTTTATTTTAAGTCCCTACCTCCATTATTTTGTATGGTAGAGTCCTGCAATATCAGTGCTTGGCCATGTGTGGTGCTAGAATTACTACCATTTATTTGGTAGTAACTTACATTGAGATTTTTGAATAGCCAAAAGTAGTAAAGTTACTCAAAAATGTAAATTACTCAAAAGCGTAAGTTACGTTTGTGAATCAGGCCCTAAGGATGGTCACTGTTGTGAACCCCCGTATTCTGATTACCACAATCATTTTGGTTAGACTGTTTCTGATTGAGTCACAAGTTCGACTTTTCACAAACCTTGAACATACAACGCAATTTTGACAATGCTGAGGATGACAGTGAGACAGAAACTGATTTGTGCTCTTTTGCAAATTTGGGAAATTATCAAAATGGCATGATCACTTAATTTAGTAATTCTATATTGAATCAAATGGTTCAAATCCTCTTATAATAAATCAAAAATCACAAAATATTGGAGGTAATTTTAGATACTATGACATCTCCAGGCTAAACTGTTCAGGGCTGCTTAAGATGACAAAATAATCTCCTTCCCCCATGCACCCAAATAAACCACCATTTATCATTATTTTGGCACATTTATTAGACCGTGGTTAACAAAGAAGACGTCTAGAGAGATAAACAAAGGAGTGTGTATTTATTTTTAATTGTGGGTAAGAATAGAAAGGTCCATGCCTGTCCCACCAAGAGGTCCCAGCCCCTGGGGGCAAGCAAAAAAATCATTCACACCACATTCGGTGCATCCCTGCGCCACTGCACACATCACTAAAACAAGACTTGAAACACCAGCCAGGACATAACACACCACTAAAGTACAAAGAAAAAACAGACAGCAGCAGCCCTCAAGTTAAAAAAAATCACAGGATAAAGAATCTCTAAAAATGCCACCCGGCAGGCATAGAACAACAAAAGTTCATGACACCATATGTAGGCACACTCCCTTCATCAGAGATAGTTACCCCATGGACCAGGTGGACTGTGGGCTAATAGTCCAACTCATTCTCCCTGTGGGGAATGGAGGCGATATTTATTAGGTGGTAAAATGGCATAGAGAACATACTGTTTGTCCAATTCACTGCCCCTTGAGCTGCAGTTGATGTGTATTGCAAGGAATGTAGACCCTGAGGCTGCCCGAGGCTCACGCATTGGGCCACCTCAAAAGGGCGGCCACCTCAGAGCCACATTAGGCACACCGCCACCGCTCTAGTTGAGGAGACCCCAGGGAGAAGTCCCCCAGGCCGGCGCACTGGCCGCGTCACTATTGGCGCGCAGAGGGTAGGAGGTGAGGTATTTATACCTGCCCCCGCTCAACTGGCGCCCTCTTTGGTTACTCTGTTTCCTATTAGAAGTAGCTGCGAACTCGCTTGTCGAGAGACTGCATTCAGTGCTTAAAAGTGTGTCTTGTGTAAGGTTTTGGCCTATCTATGTTGGAAGTATATTGTTATTATTTTTACTTTCACATTGCCCACCTAAGCTTATTAAGTATTGCATTTATCTAATATAGTCACCTATACGTACCATGTGATGTAGTGGTAAGGCCAAAGTAGTAAATGCAATACTATTGTCATGCAATATAATGCATGCCATACATTGTTTGGACACCTATTGTATGTGGTTTCCTGTGTGTAAGTAGGGAGGCTGTAAGAGGAAGTGGATACCCTCACTTGGTGAGGCATGCGTGGATCATATATGTGTTTCCTGTAGGTCTAAGTAGTCACAAATCAAAAGTAAACCTGAAATGAGGTGCTGGTTTTTCAGACCCTTTCAGTGTAGGTAAATAGTCAGTTCTTCACCCCCCGAAAAGGAACTAAATCAGCTTCCCTTAACTTAGTAAACCACGCCCATCAGCTGTTTGGAAATCCACACATTTCCATTTATGCCTGGTACACAGTCTTGGCGCCAAGCCTACTTTCAAGCTTTTGTTCCCAGGACTCATCTTCTCTTGCAGTAGTAATTTCCACTTCCACTATCACCTCCCCTCGCCACCCCTTAAAAACGCAGCGCCATCAATCTCGAGCAGACCTGGCGCCTTCCCTGCCGGCGTGGACGCCATTTCTCAAAATCATGGCTTCTGAACCAGAACGCTCCAGTTCCCGGCCCGATCGGCCAGAGGCTTCCACTCTGGGCTATGACACCATCCTTTATTTTCAATATCAGTTTTAGTAGACACCTTTTTTATTAAATATGAGATGATATATTTGCTAACTGTGCATAAAAGCTTTATTGTTTTTGCTTTCTTCTGTGCAGCAGTAGTAGGGGTGGAGGGCATTTGTGTGGGGGTGGTGTAGGGGGCAGGGGTTCTGAACCTTCCACCTGAAAACAGCTTTCAATATATTTTTTAATGCAATTTTACTTGTAAGAAGCTCGGGCCTGGCCTTTAGCGGTCTTTGCTAAGCGGAAGTGTAAGAACCGCTCCCTGACTGATTGCGCAGTCATGACATAGCGGAGCTGAAGATTCGACATTAAACGCTGCCAGATAAATCATTTCCACATTCTTGCTTAAGTAGCTCTTTTAGTGAGGGGAAACATATTTTCTGTTGAGAGCTAATCTAAGTTCTCCTTGACCCAAGGTCTTTACAATTTTTGAGCCACCTAGGAAGTACACTTTGTACACAGAATTTGTAAACATAATAAAATGCGTTTCTTTAAAAAGATGAAAATGAGAGGTTGTACCAGACTGTTCAATAATGATTCACATTACTACCAGATATGTTCTGGATGTTTGTCCTGTCACTCGATAATGGCGGGAAATGCAACCTATTTGGAAGTGTAAATATATGCCGGTATTTAAATAGTGTCTTTGACACAACAGTGGCGGGGAAGGCATGGGCTCTGTACGAGGAGGGACAAGATAGACTTTTCAAGACTGTCTACAATAATCAGGGTAGCGCCATCTCATTGACTAAAATCTTCAGGGGCATCATTCTGAGATGTCCAAGGGTCTCTATGGCAACACCCATGTCGCCACTTGCCATCCTGTGGCCTACTTCACAACCCACGATGATGTACACAAGTTGAATGCATAGCTTTTTAAAAGTAAGGAAGGAGGCCCCTATGTTTAAACAGTTTAGCTTCAAAGCCCCATACACATTTTTATAGTTATTTTTCATGTTTTCTTTTCAATGTAGCGTGTGTCATTATTACTATATTCTATACTTGTTAAATAAAAAAGCAGGTATAAAAAAACAATATGAATGCTTTCACTATTTGCAGCAGTGCTTTCAGTTTGTGTTTGTTACCAGTCGATGTTTGTCCGCGGGCAGCATCATCGGATTAAAAAAATATTGGGGAGGATTTAGGGGCTGATGGACAGAGTAGGTTCTGTCAGGTGTGTGTGTGTGGGGGGGGGGGGGGGGGGGGGGGGAATTACCACTGCTATACTGACGATACTCCGTCTGTCAAATTTAAAGATGACCGCCAGCCCAAAGAACACCTCTGTACTTTGTAAGGAACCACTGGAGGTGCCCTTCAAGATACAAAGGTGCAGATTTATGAAGGCCTTGCGCCGCCGGTGCGTAACTTTTTCCCATGTTAAAAATGACGCACCGGCGGCGCAAGGCCTTCATAAATCTGCCCCAAAATATTTGGTGGATGGCAGCCGTCGGTTTTGATGACCGCCCAATAATCTCAAAACTTTCTTCGTTTTTCAAAAGCAAACTCCCAATGTGAGGGGTTTAGGAAAAAACAAAAAAATGATGACCCCCCCCCCCACACACACACACTGTGAAAGCTCTCTCCCAGGATGAGGGGGGTCATTATTATTTTGTTCTCCTCTTTTACTGCCAGGACCGAAAAAAGACCATGACACTGCTTTAAATACAGCATGCAGCGTGATGGCTTTATTTCAAAGGGCTCTACTCTGTAGAGCTGTTAGAGTGAGCTTTCAGTTGACAGAACCAATGGGCTCTCTCCTTCAACAGACATTTTACCACCTGTCTGTCACTAAATGAGGCAGATAGACCAAGAGCCTGGCAGACAGGGTGCTCCATTATGTTTGGATGGAGTGTCCTGTCCGCCAAACTCTTTTATCAGGCCCATCGTATTTTTTTAAAGTGCTGTGATATTTCCTTAATTGTCATTAGTGTTAAATAGTATAGATTAGCACATATGTTACCACCAGGAATTTGGTGAATTTGGTGAAATAACACCACTTATATGTTTCAGTTGGACATATGAGTAGTTTGGGAGCAATTGTAAACTAGAGATAACACTACAAAAGCACTGAAAACCCATAAAATCCCCAGACTCATTTATGACCTGTGTGTATATTATGCATAGGGTATCAGCAGTTTACTTTGGATTTACTCAAGCCTATCATATGTAGAATAATATTAAGGAAGAGGGAAATTGATTATTGTAAGGAAATGCCTCTTTTTGCATGATCACCCCCAAAGTTTTGGACTGATGCTGCTGGTTTTTAGGTCTCGCTGTATCAATGCGTAAGCATTGATCGGCGAGATTATAGTAGGCTGTCGAAAAGTCTCCCTAAACTGCGGATTCGGTACAGTTCATGTGATTCAGGCGGATGCACATCAAACACCATCGGCCTCCGCATCAGACTTCAAAGGAATGCGCTGCCCCACCCCCCGCTTCAGACTTCAAAGGAATGCACTCCCCCGCCCCCGCAATGCCGAGAGCTTGTTTATAGAGAGCGGCTCAGTTTTTCTTGGAACAAATCCACCCCTCTAGTTTTATTTCTTACACATTAAATTCCGAGCCCGGTTTTTCCATGTTTTGCTTTCTTTTATTTTGTTTTATTTTAGGAGATCGTGGTAACACTTTTGATTAGTGGTTTTAAGTGACTGCAGTCTTGTGGGGTTGCCTAGAGAAAGCACACACTTTTCTTTCCTAAACCATTGCCCATTTTTCGCGGAGCAGTCCTGCTTTGCTCAAGTAACCTGCAAGCATTTTGTAGGCAAGTGCATTAATTGTGAGTATTCTGCATCCATGCTCTAGAGCTCGTGAGCATTTAGTATGGAATGCTTATCTTGCTTAGCTTTTCCTCTTAAGTGACTCCATCCAAATAACACTTGGGTAAAAAAAAAATTAAAAGTTTGCAAAAGTGCAGATTTTCAGATGAAAACTATCCTTGTAAAAACGACAGGAAGGACTCGTAGTTATTTGCAAGGACTGTGGTTACTTCACAGGAACAGGAATACATGCCCTTGCACACCACTACTTGTGATCATGTGTCTAGTACCTGGGATACAGAAGCACTGATGGTCATTTGATAGCACAACACTTAGCAATGCCGGTAGAGTCAAGTCAATGGAATCAACCCAATCAATTCACACAACAACTTTCATTCTCATCATTCAAGACATTTGTATCATTACATTTTCTTGGAAAAAAAAACCACTAGCATCTTGTCACAATAATTTCCTTATAATATACACCATCACACACCCTCACTCCCTCAAACCCTCACCCTCACACCCATCACCCTCACACCCCCTCACCCTCACACCCTCACCCTCTCACCCTCACCCCCATCACCCTCACCCACCCTCACCCACCCTCTCACCTTCACACACACTCCCAGACCCTCTCACCCACCCTCACCCACCCTCACTCTCACACCCCTTACTCTCACCCCCCCTCTCCCTCACACACCCCTCACCCTCACACCCCCTCACCCCCTCACACCCCATCACCCTCACACCCCCTCACCATCACACACACCCTCACTCACACCCCCTCACCCTCACCCCTCACCCCCTCACTCTCACCCTCACACACCCTCACCCTCACACACCCTCACCCTCACGCACCCTCACTCAACCTCTCACCCTCACACACCCTCTCACCCTCACACCCCCTCACCCCCAGACCCCCTCAATCTCACCCCCCCTCACCTCACACCCTCACCCTCACACACTCTCACACCCCCTCACCCTCACACCCCCTCACACCCTCACCCTCACACCCCCCACACACACCCTCTCATCCTCACACCCCCTCACCCTCTCACCCTCACACCCTCTCACCCTCACACCCCTCCCCCTCACACCCCTCCCCCTCTCTCCCGTCAGCCTCCCTCACCCTCTCACCCCCTCACCCTCACCCTCACACCTCCTCACCGTCACAACCCCACACCCTCACCTTCACAACCCCACCCCCTCACCCTCACAAACCCACCCCCTCACACCCCCTCACCCTTACACCCCCTCTCCCTCACACCCCCTCATTCACACCCCCTCACCCTCACATCCTCTCACCCTCACACCCTCACACACCCTCACCCTCACACCCCTTCACACTCACAACCCTCTCACCCTCACACACCCTCACTCACCCTCACAACCCCTCACCCTCACACCGTCATTAACCCTCACACCCCCTCACCCTCACAACCCTCTCACCCTCACACACCCTCACACTCACACCCCCTCACCCTCACACACACTCACACCCTCACTCACCCTCCCCCTCTCACCCTCACACCCTCACACACCCTCAGCCTCACACCCCCTCACCCACACCCCCTCACCCTCACCCTCACACGCCCTCACCCTCACAACCCTCCCACCCTCACACCCCCTCACCCTCACACACACCCTCACTCACACCCCCTCGTCCTCACACCCCCTCACCCCCCACTATCACCCTCACACACCCTCACCCTCACTCACCCTCTCATCCTCACACACTCTCTCACCCTCACACCCCCTCACCCTCAGAGTCCCTCACCCTCACACCCCCTCACCTCACCCCCTCACCCTCACACCCCCTCACCTCACCCCCTCACACCCCCTCACCCTCACACCCCCTCACACCCTCACCCTCACACCTCTCACACACCCTCTCACCCACACACCCCCTCACCCTCACACCCCATCACCGTCACACACCCTCACATCCCCACCCCCTCCCACCCCCTCACCCTCACACCCCCTCACCCTCAAAACCCTCTCACCCTCACACACCCTCACTCACCCTCACACCCCCTCACCCTCACACACCCTCACTCACCCGCACACACCCTCACCCTCACAACCCCTCACACACCCTCACTCACCCTCACACCTTTACACACCCTCAGCCTCACACCCCCTCACCCTCACACCCCCTCACCCTCAACCTCACACACCCTCACTCCCCCTCACTCCCTCACCCCCTCACCCTCACAACCCTCTCACCCTCAGACACCCTCACACACCCTCAACCGCAACCTCACACCACCTCACCCTCACACCCCCTCACACACCCTCACACACTCTCACCAGCAGAGCAGAACAAAACATAGCATAACAAAACACAGCATAACAAAAAAAGCACAGGATAGCAAAACATAGCATAGCATAACAAAACAAAGCATAGGATAGCAAAACAAAACATAGCATAACAAAACACAACAAAGCATAGCATAGCATAGCATAGCATAACAAAACACAACAAAACATAGCATTGCATAACAAAGCATAACATAACATAACAAAGCATAGCAAAACAAAACATAGCATAGTATAAGAAAAACTTAGCATAGCATAACAAAACACAACAAAACAAAGCAGAACAAAACATAGCATAACATAAAACATAGCGTAACAAAACAGCATAACATAACAAAACATAGCATAACGTAACAAAACAAAGCATAGCATAACAAAACATAGCATAACATAATAAAACATAGCATAACATAACAAAACACAACAACACATAGCATAACAAAACATGGCAACACACAACAAAACATAGCCTAGCTTAACAAAACACAACAAAACATAGCATAGCAAAATAAAACATATAATAGTATGGCAAAACATAGCATACCAAACACAACAAAACATAGCATAGCATATCAAAACATAGCATAGCAAAACAAAGCATAGCATAGGATAGCAAAACAAAACATAGCATAACAAAACACAACAAAGCATAGCATAGCATAACAAAACACAACAAAACATAGCATAGCATAACAAAGCATAGCATAACATAACAAAGCATAGCAAAACAAAACATAGCATAGTATAACAAATCATAGCATAGCATAACAAAACACAACAAAACATAGCAGAACAAAACATAGCATAACATAACAAAACATAGCATAACATAACAAAACATAGCATAACGTTACAAAACATAGCATAACATAACAAAACAAAGCATAGCATAACAAAACATAGCATAACAAAACATAACAAAACACAACAAAACATAGCATACATAACAAAACATAGCATAGCAAAACATAGCATATCATAACAAAACACAACAAAATATAGCATAGCATAACAAAACACAAGATAGCATAGCATAACCAAACAAAGCTTAGCGTAGCATAGCATAACAAAACATAGCATAACAAAGCATAACATAGCATAACAAAACATAGCATAACAAAACATAGCATAGCAAAACAAAGCATAGCATAATAAAACACAACAAAACATAGCATAGCAAAACAGAACATAGCATAGCATAACAAAGTATAGCGTAGCAAAACACAACAAAACATAACATAGCATAACAAAACAAAGCATAGGATGGCAAAACTAAACGTAGCATAGCATAACAAAACATAGCATAGCATAACAAAACATAGCATAACATAACAAAACATAGCATAACATAACAAAACATAGCATAACATAACAAAACACAACAGCACATAGCATACCAAAACATAGCAAAACACAACAAAACATAGCATAGCTTAACAAAACAAAGATTAGCGTAGCATAGCATAACAAAACAGCATAACAAAGCATAACATAGCATAACAAAACATAGCATAGCAAAACAAAGCATAGCATAATAAAACACAACAAAACATAGCATAGCATAACAGAACATAGCATAGCATAACAAAGCATAGCATAGCAAAACACAACAAAACATAGCATAGCATAAGAAAACAAAGCATAGGATGGCAAAACTAAATATAGCATAGCATAACAAAACAAAGCATAGGATAGCAAAACAAAACATAGCATAGCATAACAAAACATGGCATAACATAACAAAACATAGCATAACATAACAAAACATAGCATAACATAACAAAACACAACAGTACATAGCATACCAAAACATAGCAAAACACAACAAAACATAGCATAGCTTAACAAAACACAAAAAAACATAGCATAGCAAAACAAAACATATAATAGCATAGCAAAACATATCATAGCATACAAAACACAACAAAACATAGCATAGCATAGCATACCAAAACAAAACATAGCAAAACAAAGCATAGCATAATAAAACACAATAAAACATAGCATAGCATAACAAAACATAGCATAGCATAACAAAACATAGCATAGCATAACAAAACACAGCATAGCATAACAAATCAAAGCATAGGATAACAAAACATAGCATAGCATAGCGTAACAAATCAAAACATAGGATAGCAAAACAAAACATAGCATAGCATAGCATGCAGCATCACTCAGCACCACCACAGCATCATTCAGGGGCACCAAAACATCACTATGCGCTACCACAGCATCACTGCCATTATAAATTACAATAACTTTTATTTAAGTACTAATTATTTTAAAAAAAGCCATTGTTATTTGTAATATCAATACATGTAAGTCACGTAAATACAACACATATTGCATTACAACTGCTATAGGTGTCACATTTGCGAAAGTTATAACTATTGGCATTGTAAATGACAAAGCTATTAATTTAGCTATTTTCAAAAACAAAACATAAATAAAAAATTTGTCATTTACAATACCAATAGCTCAAACTTTCCTAATGCGAGGCCTATTGCATTGCAAATGCTTGTTTGACTGAAAATTCACTGATCCCTGTCAAACAGGCCTCAGTGCCAGTTCTCTAACCCTTAAAAGGTATATATCTGATTGGCTCACCCTCATTTGACATAAGTTAACTTACTTATAAGTCCCCAGTACATGGTATTAGGGGTAACCAGGGCCTGTAATTTAATGTGTCCCTCATGGACTGCAGCACTTATTATGACACCACGAGCGTGAAAAATCAAAGTACCTACAGCATGATTTCACCTTTGTTTTTATCTCTCCCCTCTTTTTGACATGATAGCCACATACACAGTGAATAGCTCCCCATATTAAAGAAGTATTGGCAGTCAGCATTCCTAGACAACTTAGGCCAGCCTAAGAGGTTTTTGTTCTGCACCTAGTAGATGACCTGGATATCTGCAGTAGTATTGTTAGGGTAGGTGTGAAGGGTCAAGGTCTATTCTGCTTTCTCTTGGAAGGCTGGTTTTGTCAAACGTGTCTTCCCTCATATGACCATTAAAGTTAGTGATCTTGATCGGTTGCAGTTGCTCTTCTAATTCTTGCTGTGATCTCAAAACTTGCCCTATGTCAAAGTGAAAGAGCAGGAATGCCCCATATTTAACCAATATCGTGTTTTCCTGTCCTTTTCCCCTGCACTGATGCCACTTTGGCAGCCTAGTGCCAAAGCAGGCACACTTGCACCATAGTGCAAAGATGCCTGTATTGTCGGCAGGATTGTTTGTGCAGGAAGGGCAACCTTCCGGCATAAAAACAATGCTGGGAGGCTTTTCATCTTTCTATGTGTGCTGCAGAATGAAGCACACATAGAAAGAGGAAGTAACAAGGAGAAATAAAGTAATTTCTCCTCGTTGCGTCTCCCCTGGGGTGGGGTAAGGTTTTGGCGCATTCCCAGATTTACATGGTTTGTTAAATCTGGAGAAGCGTCAAAATCCATGGGTGTTGCATAATAACACCCACACAATGCTCATGGAACACCTACCTAGCGCAGAGTAAGGCAACCTAATGAATTGCGCTGTCTTGCCTTATTCCATATCTATGAGGCCATTCACAGCCACGCAAGAGGCTTTGCATGACCTCATAAATATGGTTTTGTAGCTTGCGCAGCCAGAGCGTCACAAAAGTGATACTACAGGTGCAAGGGGCTCATAAATATGTGCCTTAGTTCTTTATATGTATTACATAAGGAAAGGAGCAAGATCCAGTGTTTTGAAGACAAGTGATAAGTCCTGCATTTAAAATGGTTCTTAGTCACTGTGTGTTTCCAGTCAATGTGAGTAAGTGCTGGGGAGATGTGCATTGTCATATACAACTTGGTGGGCCTGACTCACAAAGGTAACTTACGCTTTTGAATGATGTACACTTTATTAGCAACTTTACAACTTTTTTTCTTATTCACAAAATTGAAGTGTATGATACTACTGAAAAAAAAAACAGTAGTAAGTTGAGCACTGAACCTGGCCATTCACTGGTACTGTAACACCCTCCCATGGAAAATAATGAAGGTAAGGAATGACAATTATACCCCTAAGTATATATTAATAAATTCAATTAAACTATATTTCTTAAAAATATAATTAAATATAATTTAATGTTAAAAACTAAAAACAGTACATATTTATTATTTATGTATCTACATGCGTAAATTCTGGCCAAGCTTGTATTTACAAACCAGGGGATGTGAATTTGTTACCTAAGGGTAGGTTTTGTTGCACATTTAACCTGAGCTTGGGTGCATAAAAAGAGCCAGAATTGGGACACTGTGATTAACTAGTTTTGCCTCTGTGGTGATACTGGGTAAAGACATCTACTCACTCACATCATGACCCTAATTAATTACACATTAATGAGTTCTGCTCAAAGGTTGCACCTCAATGTTACAGCAAGATGAAGACATTACATTGCTTACATGCTTGAATACACATTAAAGGGTTATGTTAAAATACCCACCTACATCGCACTACTAGATGATGATGATGCTGTAACTTGCTCATGGACCTATTACACATTAATGAGTCGTCGTAAAAAGTCCATTCTTGGTCAGTTTGCTCAGGAACCTCATTACACAATAATGTTTCAAATGTGTGTGGATGCTTATCAAGTATCACATCATAGGCACGTATTGACAGGTCTTACAGCTAAAATGGCATATTGGAAATTGCTGTACCCGACATCAAATTAAGGGGCAGATTCAGACTTTTGGCAGTTACATTTTAGGAGGATGCGTCACGTTGTAAAGCCCTGCGCCACATGTGGGCGTTCTGGCGCAGGGTGGGCGTTCCGGGGCAGGTGCGCCTCGCAAAAGTGCCTGCGTGAAATCTACAAGATTTCACGCAGGCACTTGTGCAACGCTGCTACGTCAATTCCTTATTCCTGCTTGAAGCAGGCGTAAGGACTGACGCAGCATGTTAAGTATAGGGCACACCCGAGCATTGCTGGAGTCGCGTCGCGCTTGCGACGTGACTCTAGCGATGCGCCACCCTTACGTCACGAGATGCGTCACGCATCTGCCTACCCTTGCGCCACGGCACGCCGCATTGTAGCATCCGCCATGACGCAAGGGTAGTTTTGCAAGACGCATTTGTTCTGGCGCATCCCTGCTGATTTGCAGAGATGCGCCAGAACTCATAAATATGCCCCCATATGTTTTTTTGTGCATTTATTTTTATTAGGTTTTTGTTCAAAACAAACATGAGACTTAATACTTTCAGTATGACACATGGTGATGAAAGAACTTACAGCATAATTCCAAAGGACAGCAGACAGATTACATCCAGTGACATCACATATCGATTCGCACCACCCCACCCCCTTACCAAGCCCTCCCAGCCTAGGACCCATTGCAATGTAATCAGGAAAC
The DNA here is from genome assembly GCF_964261635.1 of Lissotriton helveticus. Classification (NCBI taxonomy): domain Eukaryota; kingdom Metazoa; phylum Chordata; class Amphibia; order Caudata; family Salamandridae; genus Lissotriton; species Lissotriton helveticus. The sequence goes on from NC_136057.1 coordinate 1,819,619,190, forward strand.
ACCACAAATAAGTGCACTTTGCAGAGCATCCGCCTATATATCTACTACATCTGCCTATGATACCCATGCCAGTGAATAAAGACTAGGCCCGATTTCAAGAAGCTATTCCTCAGAAGTATTTCCACTCAACTCTTGTGGGACATCTTCATCGGATACGGTACCAAAAGTTTTTAAGTCTGCTCCGTGGTGGGAGAAGGTTACTAAAATTCTCAGTTTGCGTGCTACAATATAGCATGTCTCTCGACCACTGAGCAATCGTGGTTATCGGACCTCGTAACCAACAGATCGCCACCCTACACTTGGCTAATAGCAAGCTCATGTCCACTTAGGTATCTGTTTAGAGTAGCCCAACAGGGCAAGTGCAGGCTCCGGGATGAGTGTCAGTTCAGCCACTTGCCCCAATTCCTTAAAGAGCAAATCCCAAAAATTGGATATCCCCGGGCATGACCAGGCTAGGTGAAGAAAGTTGACTAGCTGTGCTCTGCAACGCTTGCAGTTCGCCCCATCTCTTAAGCCATATCTGTTCAATCTCTCTGGGGTGTAATAGACCCTATTGAGATACTTAAAGTGAATCAGTCTGTGTTTACCATTTAACGAGATGTGCTTGGTGCTATTACAGCAGTATGTCCATATAGTGTCATCTATGTCCCGTACCAGATCCCTTAGCCAAGCTAAACGAGCTTTAGAGTAGTGATTTTCCCTATAGGACATGGATAATTCATAGATTTTGGACACTTTCTGGGTAGGCGACTCCATTTTTATGACATAGGACAAGGCGGACAGCACCGGAGGTTCCAGCAAGTCATCCCCTAATATATGCAGCAATACTTGCCGCATTCTGTGGAATTGGAATTTGGTAAGAAGAGTAGGTGTAGCATCTCAAGTCTCCAGGTCCCCCCAGCAACTTGCCGTGCCTCCTTCAAACAAGTCGCCTATGACCTGCACTCCCAGTGGGTTGAGCGCTAGCGTAACCCCATTATCCTTGCACGGGGGCAGCCAGCCACACCAATCCAGCGGTGTGAGCGGGGAGTATAGAATGGCACCTGCCTGTAACTGTAGTAGGTGGTGTCAAGCATATGTTGACGCATTAACTGAGTCTAATATCCCCGTCCTACGGTCCGCAGGCATAAACATCAACGCTGGTAATGGAGAAAGGAGCGGCCACTACTTTTTCTATACATAAATGTGGGGTATCCGGAGTACCATGCATCCAGTGGTAAGCATGTGCACTTTGTGCTGCCCTGTAATATAAGTCAAAGTCAGTCGCGCCCAACCGCCCCAAGATGGAAAAAGGAGCAAGGAAGAACCATGGGGACCATGGGGATGATGGTAAACAAGAATAAAAAACGAGGCAGTACCCCCATTTTCTTAATGGAAACTCTGCCCATCAGGGATAGTGGTAGCCTGATCCAGCAGTCCACTTCATCCTCTTATTGTGCTGATAGCCACCCATAGTTTTCTCTGAATACTACCTCAGAGTCCATGTGCACTCTTATACCTAGGTATCTCACCGATTCTGCTGACAGTTGAAACAGGTAGTCAGGTTGGAATGGGGTCGTGGCCTGAGTAAGGGGGAATATGATGGACTTCGGCCAGTTGACTCGGAGTCCCGACACCACTCCAACGTGCACCACTTCTCGCAAAACAAGGGGAGAGGTTTCTTTCAGGGTCCCTTACATATATGAGTGTATCGTCCAGGTAGGCGGATACGATTAACTCATAACCCGGGAACCTTATACCCTTCTATCTGTGATATTCTCGGAACGCACAGGCTAAAGGTTTGGCCACCAGCGCATATAATATCGGAGACAGAGGACAACCCTGCCGCATGCCTCTAGTAGTAAGTATAGCATCTGTCACTAGATTTCCAATTTCATTCTGGCTGTAGGTGCACTATACAATACCCCCCTCAGCTGTAGAAAGACAGGCCCCAAGCCCATCCTAGTTAAAACCTGTTGCATAAAGGGCCATTCAACAAAGTAGAAGGCTTTCTCCATGTTGAGAAATACTGCTACTGCCTGTGTCTCCTGTCGAGTGTGCTGCATAGTGCCCAAACACTGTTCGTAAGTTATAAGTTAGGGTTCTGCCTGGGACAACACCTCCTTGTTCCAGAGCGACCAGAAGTGGAATTAACAGGTTTGCCAGGATCTTTGCGAATATTTTCGTATCAACATTAATTAATGAGAAAGGACGATAGGAAGCGCACTCTCCCGGGGGCTTGCACGGCTTCAGGAGAGCAACAATAATTGACTCTCTCATCGAGGGCGGCATTGTTCCTGACACACACATCTCGTCGAAGAGTGTGGCTAACTGCGGCACCAATAAGGCCAGGAACATCTTATAAAAAGTTACGATTAGGCCATCTACTCCTGATGCTCTACTCGATTTCATTCTCAACAGTGCTGTGATAATTTCTTCTTTCTCCAGAGGCCTCATAAGATACTCACGATGCATGTTTGTAAGCCATGGTAGCTTTATGTGTGTTAGGTAGTCCAAAATTTCTGCCTCAGTGCCTCCGCTACGAGTAGCATGGAGCTCCGAGTAATATTCCTGAAATCTGCCGCAATTGCCTCCTCCCCAGTTAGGATGTAGCCCTCCGCCGACTTGATCTCTGCAACTACTGTTTTTTCCCGCCGTTCTATGAGTAGTTGAGCTAGGAACGTCCCCGGACGCTCGCCCTCTCCGTATGAATGAGCTGTGGTGTATTTACTGAGGTGATTTATTTCAGCATCAGCAGCCTCATGCTATTCCCCTAACTGTACTTTGAATTCCTGCACAACTTCATTGTCCGCTCTAACCTGAAGTCGTTTTTCTAAGGTCTATAGTGTCTTCCAGGTCAGCGAGTCGATTACGAATCACCCGAAGGACGCCTGAGTGTTTAGTCATGGTGACACCGTGGATATAAACCTTGAACTCCTCCCAGTCCACCGGAAAGCTATCCACCGACCCCACATTTGTGGCAAAGAACGTTTCAATTGCTTCAGCTAATTCTTCTTTAAAAACTGCATCAAGCAAAGAGTAAGGGGAAACCTCTAAGTAAAAGGTGGGATAGTCTTCCTGGGGGTATCTACATTAACAGTATCGAGGAATGGTCTGAAAGTGTGTAGGGAAGCACCTCACAGGCTTGAGCTCTCTCATTTAACTCTCCTAGCCAATAATCTATTTGGGTGTGTAGATCATGATAGGCTGAGTAATGTGTATATCACCCTATGTCCGGGTACCTCTGACACCACACATCACACAAATCAAACTGTACCATTGCGCATTCTACCGCTCTTGTGTCTCTCCAGCTCCCCTGATCTATCCTGCTGTGGGTTCCTGACTAAATTGAGTTTTCCACCCCAAAGCTGTTGCCCCACCCCCGCAAGCAAACCTTGTCTAGCAATGCAGTTTAAAAGTCAGGATTATCAAAATTTGGGCCATATATGTTAACTATGAGTAGGTCCATTCCCTTTCCCAAACACCTGGAAATCACAAATCATCCTTCCTTGTCCGTGTCTAATGGCTCGAGTTTATGGGCGGCCCTGGGATTCACCCATGTAAGTACTCCTCGCGCATGTGTGGTAAAACCAGTTGCGTGTATGTTTTCATGCAATCCTCTACCGCACAGCATGGAACTATTGAGGGGGAGGTGTGTTTCTTGTAGCAGCGCAATATCAATTTCATGTCACGTCAAAAAAGCAAGGACCTTTCTGAGCTCCCTGTAGTCGGTAAGGCCTCTCACGTTCCAAGTGAGTGCTCGAAGCCTGTCCATAGCTGTGTCACTGCGGGCCCTACTGGGTACTGTCATGAGGTGTGTCTTGACTGCCTTGCCAAGCCAACCATTGGAACAGATAGGTTGTGCGTACACCATGAGTAATCATGAATAGAACATAAAAAACGCCATACTTTCCTAGTCTTGTGCCCCACCCACGTATGGCCTGCCCCAACTGTGCCTAGACGAAATATCACCAAAAACTCCCCTTTCTCCCTCTGAATGTTTAGCAACTCAAAACAACATAGCATTGACTTAAGTATCCTGGCGCTTGGATCAGAGAGAGGACATCAGAAAGCAGAATCAGTTGTCAGTAAAAAGGGGCTGGAGAGCATTCCTTGGAAAAAGCCAAGTTTTCAGGCTCTTCCTGAAACCGGTCAGCAAACTGGCCTGTCTGAGATTCAGAGGCAGCTCATTCCAGATGTGTGAGGCAATCACACCGAAAGCTCTACCCCCCTTCCGGGATCTCTTAAATCTGGTGGTTGTAATCAGATTGGTATTTGAAGAGCGGAGCTGCCTCCCTGGGTTATACCATGTGAACATCACTTGCAAGGGGATAGGACCCTGGCCATGTACTGCCCTATATACAATGCAGAGAGTTAAAAAAAAATTCTCTTCCCAATAGGCAGTCAACGAAGAAGTCTTAAGGCCAGTGTCGTAGAGGACCTGCATTGTCTGTTTAGCACCAACTTTGCTGCCATCGCCTGTACTCTCTGCAACCCCTGCACAATATATTGTGGTGCTCCCAGATACAGGGAGTTGCAGTAGTCCAACCTAATCAATATTACACATCTCACTACAAGAGGTCAGGTGTCTTCAGGGAGTAGGGGAAGAATCTTCCATAGTATTCGTAACAGAGAAAGGCAGACAGTGGCAGTTTTGTCAGCTTGTACGTCCATTTGAAGACTTTCATCTACCATAACACCCAGGTTAGGCACCACTTTAGCCGCGACCAGAGATTCATCCTCAGGAGTGAGCTTGAACTCTGTCGGCAGATGTCGAGACATTCTGGTGGCAGGGCGGTACACCACCTCCGTTTTTCCCCCATTAAACTGTAGGGACTTTTTCCTAAGCCAACCCGCAGTTTGACACATGCACTCCTGGAAGGTGTCCACGGATATCGCTTGTTTCCCCTCCAGGGAGAACACTAGTTGGGTGTCATCTGCATAGTTGACCAGGTCTACCCCATAACATTTAATAATGGGGAATAGAGGACATAGATAGATATTGAAGAGGATCGGACTTATTGCCGAGCCCTGTGGCACCCCGAAATGTATTGGGGACATGTCAGAGATGAACGGCGTTAAAGACACGGCCTGTTGTCTTCCTGACAGGTAAGATCGTAACCACTGCAAGGCCCGTCTTTAACCCCCATACTTTCCAATCTCTCCACTAGCACGGTATGGCTCACTGTGTCAAATGCGGCTGACATGTCCAGTAATACTAGGACAGAGGAATTCCCATTGTCAGCACGCATTCACAGATTGTCCATTACAGTTGCCAGAGCAGTCTCGGTCCCATGTCCCGGGCGGAAGCCATATTGGTCCCTATCCAGCAGAAGATTATCCTCCAGATAACACAATAGACTTTTACTAACTGCCTTCTCCAAGATTTTGATCGGGTAAGGCAGTAGAGAAATTGTTCTAAAACTTGCTGGGTCATTAGGGTCCAGAGATGGTTTTTTGAGCAGAGGAGTTACTACTGCTTACTTCCATGCCTCTGGTACCACTCCTTCCTCCAGTGACTGACAGCAGATCTTCCATAGCCAGGGAAAGGTTTCTTGACCCATAGTTTTCCAGATTTTATGAGGAAAAGGATCTAGTTGGGAACCCGAGGACACACTTTGAGCAAGCTGGTTGAAGGAGTCCTCTGAAGGGGCATGGAAGATATCCAGAGAGGTGACTATCTGGGGTTCTACATCAGGCTTCCAGGCTGAATCACCCGGGCTGTCAGAGTGTAGTTTCCGACAATTTTAGTCCTTTTGTCCTCGAAGAAAAAGGCAATCTCATCGCAAGTTTCTGCGATGTGACCACCTTGTTACTCGTGCAGGCTGGACTGGATAGATCCCTAACAATATTAAAAAGCGCTTTTGTGCTATTGTGGGCTTGCAGTATAGATTTAGCATAAAAGTCTGCTTTGGCCCTAACAATAGATTCCTTGTATTGGCTCTGTACCAATTTCTGAGCTTTCCTGTCTAGTTCCAGATAGGCCCTCCTCCATTTTCTCTCGGCCTTTTTGCATGCTAACCGTATCTGTTTTAATCCATCATTGTACCAGGGAGCGGAGATTTTTTTCTATTTTTGAGGCGTTTTACTGGAACTACTAAATCAAGAGTTTCCGCGATAGCATTACAGTAAGTCTAATAGTTTTCACCTACGGATACAGAGAAGGTAAGGAAAATCTGATCCTGGAGAGTCATTGGGTCTAATTTTTCACCAACTTAGCCCATTCTCTTCCCTTTCGAAAAGTCGATGACTGGTTGCTTTTGTCCTCTGAGCTAGGTATCTTAATAAAAAAGTGAATTAAAAAATGGTTAGTCCAGCTTTGAGGCAGAATATCAACCACCTCTGTCACGGCCTGATTCGCAAACAGGAGATCTAAGATATGTCCTCCTAGATGAGTAGACTGTATTACCATTTGATGAAGACCAAGGTACTCACAAGTGTGCCCAAGGTCCCTCAGATGGTTATCTAGGCTGCCATTATCCCATAAATTAAAGTCTCCTAGTACCATCATATGCGCATGAGTTAAACTTAGGTCGGTGATGGAGTTAAGCAGATCTTGAAACTGAGTGTCTGCCCCTGGGGGTCTGTAGCAGAACACCCCTGTGAGTAGTCTGCCCTTAGCCTCCTGAAGTGAGAAACCCAGCCGTTCAATCCCAGTGACCTCATCAACTTGTAGGGGTGCGAAGTTCCATTTTTCCTTAAAAATCACCCTGAGCCCCCCTCCGCTCGCAGTAGTCCTCGGTTTATGGAATATTTTAATAACCATCTGGGCAGGCAAAACCCATTTGCACCAACGAATCTGAGGTGGTCCAGGTTTCAGTTAAAAAAAGGGTGTCCAAGTCCATGTTTTCTAGCATGGTGAACACCTCTTGGTAATGTTTCCCCAGGGATCTACAGTTAATCATCCCACAGTTTAGTGTATTCTTGCATTGACCCGCAATAATAGGTGATGGGCAGATCCCCCCTTCTTCCCTCTTACCTATAGCGAGTAGCTGTTCCCTAGTATATCTTATTCTGTCTTTGTTTTGACTACCACGGGCAGCATGGCTGACGCTGTGCAAGGCCGGGTGCAGATGGACTTGCCTCTGGCACGCCATTGGTGTGCCCGCTGCGTGCGCGCGCTGCCGCTTGCATTGCCTGTTCTAAATAGGTAGGCTAGTGCCCAACCACTAGAGTGCAACCCCGGAAGTTCGGCCGAGTCAAAGTCCCCACACCCAAGATGGCGCAGAGGAAGAACGCCTACTTTCTGTTCCCGCTAAAGCAGCGAGATGAACTGAGACAATTTTATGGTGCAAGTAAGAAGCTACGCTTTTAAAATAACAAGTAGATGTTTTAAAAAGATTATTTGGCAATTTTACAGCAAATTATTCCCAGAATAGTGCGCAAGTGATTGTCATCTTTTTTTCTGTGGCAGTTCTTAGATCCAAAGAGCCGCACGCTTGCTCTGCCTGCTCTACATAGGTAGGCGAGTGCCCAACCACTAGAGCGCAACCCCAGAAGTGCGGCCGAGTCCAAGTCCCCACACCCAAGATGGCGCTGAGGAAGAACGCCTACTTTCTGTTCCCGCTAAAGCAGCGAGATGAACTGAGCCAATTTTATGGTGCAAGTAAGAAGCTACCCTTTTAAAATAACAAGAGAGATGTGGGGGACTGGGGGTTGAACTCGAGTTTCAGCGTGAGCTCCCAGCTAGCCTTTGTATCAAGCGTCACCGCACTGTGCCTCAACTAGGGAGAGTTACCTCCTCAGGTGCCTTCCTCACAGACACACACAGCAGGGAGCCCACCACAGGAGTACAGCCCTGGCCTCCCCCAGGATGAACAATGGAGGGCTCTCCCTTTGCCAGTAGCATGAGGCGGCTTCCCATGCGGTTCCAGTAGCACAGCACGCTGCACAAGATGCCGCCGCTATCACCATGTCCCACATCCAAGCGTACAGGCAGCCGGTTCCCTCCAGGCGTCCGCTCACAGCCACCTGTCACTGGTACCAGAGGGAACAGGGGAGCTTACTGCACATTTCCACTCTCTCGGGCCAGTAGTACCCCCAAACAAGTAGTTCTCTATGTCGCCACAGAAGCTGTGTTAATCCTGAGGCAGTCCTCAGCACACGTAGGCAGCAAAGATGGCCAGCGCTCCAGCTGCGCCTACACCGCAACCACTGCTCTTCCGCTATACTCGAAGCGCCCCGGGTGTCCACATCGCTCTTGCTCCACAGCCACTCGCACCAGGGGGCCGCCGCAAGCGTGTAGTGTCTCTACGGTCCCACCCTGTATAGAGCCTCCATCTGCGACAGTTCAAGGCCCAGTATCGACGGCAGCTCCACCAGGCAGCGCTCTAGGGCCCACACGCTCACCCGGCTCTGTGATCCTCAGACACTACGCGTCTCGTCTCCTTCCAGTGTCCGAAGCCTGCCACAGCCATCACCAGCTCAGTGTAATCGCGGCTGCATGTGGAGCCGCAGCAGGCCGCGCCAGCTTGCACGGTAAAGCGTGGCAGTTCAGGGACCATAGACAGCTCGTTGCACTCCGAGCCCCTCCAGTACAGACGGCAGTCTAAGTACAGTCTATATCGTTACACAGATTCCAGATTCATACAGGATCGTGTGATGGCGACGCAAAGCGTTCAGCTCAAGCAGCCATCTTCGTTGCGAGGAAGCTCCGCCCCCTTCTGCTCCATATGTGACCAGCTAGTCCAAGGCTTATGCATTTTTCAGGCCTTTTTAGTCGTTGTTTTGTAATGGAATAAACAAGACTACAGTTCCTGAATGGAAAGGAACAATCTGGGCTGCAGCAGTTAGTCATGGTGTGGCTGGATGTACTTCATCGACCATACTGGTGGTAGACACTTTCTGCCATGGTAGTGAGGCATCATACCTCAAAATGGTTCTTTTACCTTGAGAAGATCCAGCTTACAGAGTTCAAAAGGGGCGCGGAGGCGTAGTTGTTGCTGGGTGAGAATTTCGGGCTTCCCAACCTCTGACTCAAACATTCAAACAAATCAATCAATAGAGAATTTTATCAAACAATCCAGAATTGGTGCCTGACATTTTCCTTTCTTTGTAATGTATTGTGGATTCATGCATCAGCACTTCTTCAATGCCTACCCTGTGTCTTCTGCAGTATATAGCTCCCACACACACGTACAAACATTTCTGTGGCAATGTGTATGCTCCATTGAGAATAGCCTGGTATGGCCTTTTCCTAATTTCATGTGCTACTTGGCTTTCTGGTTATTGTAGGTCCAGATTTCCTAATTGTTCATGCAATGCAGTATAGCATCTAAATTTGCTGCAAAGTGTTGTGCAAAGGGGGAAACACAGCACAGTCATATCTCCCAAGACTGCTCTGCTGCTGCTCTCGCCCCCTGCACTGGAACTCAACAAAGCCCGCCTTGTGTGTAGCACACTGCTTTGCACCATGGTGCAGAGGTGAGGGTGCACTGTCTACCATTAGATTTGTATAGAAACACACCCTTACAGTACACATTCTTATACATAGACAAACTCAGAAGTTAACTCATTAGAGGAATACTGTATAGAACACATGCAATGCGCTATTTTTCCGAGAAATAAACATATTGGCCCCATGCTTTTGTCTGTTTCAAGTAGGCAGTACGTTTAGACACGACGCCCGGTTTGGTTATCTTTGTAGTTTGTGTTTTACATGAGTATTTGTGTTGAGCCTCCCAGAAACGGACCCTGGAAGCAAAGGGCTGCAACACAGCTCAAAACATTTTTTTCCTTGCGAAAAATGAATCTTTCCAGTGAAAATCATATTTTACGATGGTTAATAAATTACATTTGTGGCTTTGCAACACTTTGCCTCACTCTTTGTCGCTTTGCATTCCCGTTCAATCATTTTAAATGCTAAGTATCTCTTTGCCTCTGAAAGGAAGAAAATTCCACGGGGTATGCTATCAAACACTGGATTGCCCAAAGTGTTTTTGTTTAATTTTCGAATCACATATGGAGCCTTTTCTTATGGGGTCCCTGGCATCCACAATTGGTATGGCTGCTGACTATGTGATGGGCAGCTCGGACCTTTATTTAACGTTCAACAATCTGAACTTTTCAGTGGCACCAGGGATCAGCCTGTTGGAAACCCATTTCTAAGAAGGTGACCTGTCATGGGCGCCATAAAACACTATCTACACACATTATTCATGATTTGAAATGCAAACCTTCCAATCAGACCTTGGATGGGCAATCACTCTGCCTGACAGCTTTTTATTGGATGCACTCTTCTCTTTGTGATCCTAATATATAGGTCACCCATGGCATATTTAAAGCTAGTAATTGGATTTAGGGTAAACCAACACACATAAGATGTGCCTGAGGCCACCTGTGGTTTCTTGCCCTACTCTGCATAGCGTACTAAGAATTTATGGCTAGGCGTCCGCTTTATACATGCACATACACGTCAATAAAATACATTTTTTTAAGACATATTTTTATTGACATTTATTTTTTATGAGTGTTGAGTATTGTTACATATAGTTTTTGAAAATTAATATTCATTAAAGTATATTATCTCTGCTGTATGTACATTAAGAGCCGCTGGTATGGTTAAGTGCCTCGTGTTGAATTGCACAATTTATATAGTGCTTCATAGCTCTGGTGGGAATGTGAGGTGCTCCAGTGCATGTGGTTCCTGTGTGCCCTTTTGGTGTTGCATGGTGCAAAGGGGTTGTTTATAGTTATGCCAATGTGGGAGGTGCTAGGTAGGGCCAGCGAGATCCAGTAGCGTAGTAAGGATTGTTGGACTTTGGCCCTTAGGGCAGGTTCACCCCTAGACTTTTTGCGTGAAATGGTGACCTGGCAATGGTGATTTTTGGGATTCTGCGCACTTTCACTGTGTCCCAGTGGAAAGTGCGTGCGCACTCTGAGTGCATGTGCTGAGCTAGGCCTGCCCGCCCATAGGAATGCATGGGGAATGGATGTGTCCCTGGTAGTTCCTGATGCGTGGGGTGTACAGGCTTGAGTCTGGTATGTGTGGACTCGTGAGAGTGAATGCTGCGAGATGGTATATGCAGCATGTATATGTCTAGTAGGGAAGCGCCATTTCTAGACATGGCTGTACGTGTGCTGTGAGGGTGCTGGTGTGTGATTGGCTGGAGCTGGCTGGCATGCCAGGCTCCAGGAAGTCTGGATGGGTCTGCCCGGTGTGAGTGGGAGATTAGCATGAGTGATGTGTGGGAGGAGTGTACCTGTGTCCTGGATGGGCTGGGTTTTCCCCACACAATGCTGGCTCCGCCCCCCTGTGGTGTGTCTAATGACCCAAGTCCTGCCAGTGAATAGAGAGGGTGGTTGAGGTAAACAGAGTACTCAAGAACCAGCTGCGACTGGTTCCGCCCCCACTCTGCACCCTTGAACAAAGGAATGCACTGTATAAAAATGGGGCTGTGTCCCCACAGAAGTTGTTCTCTTTCAGGATCCTGAGGGGGCTGTTGCTGCTGCTGGGCCAGAGGACCGCCACTTGGGGTGTCTCCCTGCCTGGAGACCCAGTGTGCTGGCTCTGGGCCCAGCCTTGCTCCTCTGCCTACTTCCCTGAACTTTGCTGGACTTTGCTTCTGCTAAAGCGCCTGGGAGCGCTGTACTTGGGGCCCTAGCGCTTGAGAGCGCTTTCTTTTTGTCCTAGCGCTGAGGGAGCGCTTTATTGGCCTCTAGCGCTGTGAGAGCGCTTTATTTGGGATTGTAGCGCTTGGGAGCGCTGTGATTGCCCCCTGGCGCTTGGGAGCGCCTTATCGACCTTTTAAAGCGAGTGCCCACCTCGCTGGTTTTTGAATAATCGAGCGGCTGCCCACACCGCCTTTACCCCGGGTGAAAAGCACCGCCGCCGGCCCGGAGATCTACCAGGAGGCGCTGTACCCGCCTCCCTTCCAAGGGCCGCGCTGCCATTGGCGGCCCTTAGAACCGGAAGCCAGGCAAGAAGAGTGAAGACGTGGGCCGGCTTCCAAGCAGGCCGGAAGTCCCGCCCTTGAGCCGCGCTGGGATTGGCCCAGCTGGGGGAAGCTGCAGGGAAGCCCGAGACACCAGCGCCGGACCGAGTGGGGCACCCTCGGGGAACGGGAGGGCCCGCCTGGCACCTGGTGAGCAGAACAGAGGATCACCGGAGGCCGCCCGCAGCTGAGGAGAGGAGCCGCCGCTGAGGAAAGGCACGCAGCACCAGCAAAAGTCCCGGTGAGTGCTACTCCAGTTCTCGAGGCTCCCCCAACCCAAGGCATTCCTTAGAGCCTAAGAGAGGCTCCAGGAACCGGGGCATTTGTTCTTAGAGCCGGCAGGGCTCTTGGGGGGCATTCTTGATTGAGTCCACGAAGGGCTCCGGCGGCCATGTGCGAGAGAGGGGGGCGTCGGGGCATATTGTCGGTGCCCGCCCCCCCCTGTGTGCTCGCCCCAACCAGTAGGGCATTTCTTTACGTAGAGCCTGCGAGGCTCAGGGCAGCATTGGTTCTAAGAGCCCGAGAGGCTTGTGGCGGCCCTTATTGATCTACGAGCCCCAGAGGCTCAGGGGGCATCAGTTATTTTGAGCCTGAGAGGCTCAGGGGCAGTCCATTTGTTTAGAGCCCAGTGAGGCTCTTTGGGGGCCATGTGTGTTTAGAGCCCAGAGAGGCTCATTGCCCATTTGTTCTGAGAGTCCAGTGAGGCTCCGCAGTGCCACAGTGGTGGTTCTTGAGCCCAGAGAGGCTCCAACTTTGCCCTAACTTTCCCTGCACCAGTTGCCCAGCACTTTGTGGGCAACTGCTACGTTTAGCCCCTGACATTGGGACACATGGACAGTCACAGGTGGTGACTTGCGAGATTGGCGCAATTGATATTGTTTTACACCTCTGAATGAATGTCAGGCATTGCATCATGTGTATGTTCTTACACCCCTACAGGTATTGTGATACATAGGTGGTTGTTTTCTCCCTAGTGCAGGTGGTGCTAGTGAGGTCCTGTTACCAGTAGTGACTGGTTGTGTGCTCTATTTTTATTGTGTGCTACAGTGATTTTACATGCAAAAGTATTATTTCTGAAAGGGCTACTTCTGATTCCTGACAGTGGTCCAGGTGGCCCTGTCTTGTACATATCCCTTGTAAATTCTGCCCGTGCCTCTGGCACATTGTAAAGTGTGTTTTATCTAATGTGTTTTGGTGTAATACAAAGGCTATTTTTATATAACCTTGTGTGGAGTTTCCTTTGTGGTGGGCCTTTGGTTGTTGTTGCTGGGGTGCATGCGCAAATACTTAACCTACATCGCCTCCAAGTTTAGCCTTGCTGCTCGCGCCACGTTACCTAGAGGGTGAGTAGGGGTTATCTTGGCGTGTAACTCCCTTGCCCTGACTTGGGAGTGGTGGTCTCTGACTGACTTTGGCGAAAGCCCTGGCCAGCCGGGGATCCCATTTCCAACATTGGCGGCAAGCGGTGAGGATAAGGATTTGTGTTTGCCTTGTACCTTAGTAGCGGCTGGCTGCACCACAAAACTCTGCATTTTAGATGACCACATTTTAGGGGATTGTTTTTTTTGAAGTTTCATATTTTCTTCTCCTGAAGGTATCATTGTGCAATTGTGTCAGTACATTTGTCCCCTACCCTGCGCCCAGAGTCGGTACCTGTGTCACTTGTGGTCAGGTTGAGGAATCAGGGGTGGTAGAAACTGCCTTACCAGTCCGAGGGGAGGGTTGTGTGTGGATGAATGGTGTGTGGCACTAGGCAAGTGAGTGTGATTTCTCTGGGGTAGAGAGCTTGCTGATACCTTGGTGAATTGTGTACTCCTGTGTTAGCTCAGACCCCTAGGTTCCCTGTGTGATCTCTTCTCTAGAACGTCTGCCAGAATGGAGCTGGTTTTTGATTTCAATGATCTAGCCACATACGGTGTGTGGGAGCTGAGAAAGTTCTGTGAAGAGAGAGGCATAGGGGCGGATCAGTCAGGATGGTATGCACTTAGGAGATGCATGGTCAAATGGCATGAGGATCAATGGGATCTTGAGCGCAGTGAGGAAAGGGCCCGGGCCCCACACCAGGAGGGTGGTGGGTCTGTGGGGAGCCCTGAAGATTCAGAAGAGGAGGAAGAAGATGACAGCACCTGGATGCCAGTAGAGAGTGAGGACCCCATAGATAGGGAGTCCCTTGCTGGGTCCAGTGTAGGAGGCAGCGCCTCATCCCTTTCCCTGTCCCCAGAGGAGCTGGAAGATAGGAGGAGAGAAAGGGAGCACCAGCTGGCTTTAGAAAAGCTCAGGTTGGAGCACGCCCAGGCTATGGCGCAGCTGGAGCTTAGGAAGCAACAGCTAGAGACCGAGATGGTCTTAGCGCAGGAAAGGATAGAGGAGGCTGAGAGGGCCTCCACCAGGGGCAAAGTAGCTCTGGAGGATAGACTATCCCCTGCGCGCAGTTTTAATTTTCTGGATTCCCCAGGGAGGGCTGAGTCCAGTGGTGGCAGCTGTTTAGACTTCAGTGCAGAAAGTCCCCTACCCCGTGCCCAACGTATGGTCCCTTGTTCCCAAGAGGAGGAGTTAAGGTTGAAGTTCAGGGGCAGTAGGAAACTGCCTCATCAGAGTTGGTTTTTTTTTATGGATGACTGTTCTGATGCAATGTGGGATTGGCTGGAGGCTAGCTCGGATGATGAGAGAGACGGAGTACTGAATATGTTTCTCAAAGAGCAGTTGCTCAATGTTGTTTGTCCAGAGTTGCGCCAGCACCTGTTGAAGTCTGAATCCCTTAGTCCAAGTGAGCTTGCAGATGAAGCAGACCGCTGGGAGAGTGCTAAAGGTTCTCTAGAGTCATTAGGGAGTGACTCCAAAAGTAGTGGTTCAGGTATCTTCCAGCCCAGCGTGGTGGAGGAGGCTCAGTGTAGCCCAGCTAGGTCCCAGGATAGCGAGGAGGGTGTAGGGGCTCACTGCCTGGCTCAGTGGAGCAGGAGTGAGGGGGAGACCGAGGTTCCCCGGACGCCCGAAGCCCTGCCTCAGGACTTGGATGGTTTCTGTAGGGAACACCAGGTTGGGGACCTAGGCTGTCCTGTTAGTCCACTTGAGGAAGATCTCCTAGTGAGTAGAGGACCTGGAGCGTCTGTAACCAGAGCTCCTATGGTTCTAGAGTCTGGCAGTACCGCTCCGGTAGGGAGGGTACAGGAGTCCAGAGTGAGGAGTGATTGGGGGAGTTCCCCAGTGGAAGGACCAGTGGGTCAGGGACTACCCAGTTGGGCTAGGTTCCCGTGTAGTGACCATGGTAACACCACTTCTGGTCTGGGGGATCGTCACGCACTGTCAGGTGGACAGAGGGCGGGAGATCTGCGCCAGACAGACAGTCACACAACATATGTCTCATTTGTTAGCCTCAGGGGGATGGAGTGTAAGTCCCCAGAAGTCCTGGAGTGCCAGGCAATTGTTCCACCGAAGGTTTTAGACCAGAGGTTGGAAGGCCAGGTTCAGGATCAGCCTGACCTGAAGGGTAGGATGACTGTAACCAGTGTCCTGACCGGTTCTTCTTCCAGAGGAACTTCTCCAGGTGGGAGAGGGCAGACCTCTGGAAGGGGGTGCAGAGGGTGGGAGAGCCCCCCTCTGACCCCGGTGCAACCTGAGTGGATAAGCCCTGGGTTGGAATGGCGTTCTAGGTGTACCCCTCGCCGGAGGAAGAGGAACCCTAGGAGAAGAGGTAAGGGGAGGAGAGCCTTCCCTGAGACTCCTGGTCCGCCTGAGGTTGTAGGCCCTAGGCTGGAGAACCAGTGGCAGTCTAGTCCTGTCTTGCAGACAGGAAGAGTGGAAAATGGCCGCTATGTGCCAGGGGTTACTACCCCCCGCTCTGCGAATTGGCAAGGACCAGTGGCACCTGGGTGGCCCAGGGCCTGGTCCTGGCCGCGGACAGCTCGGGAGTACCAGTGGGGTAGCCCAGTTGGTCCGGATAGTGGTTCTAGAAGGAATCCCATGGGTTCACCGTGGTGTAGAACAGGAGGGTGTCCCTGCAGTTGCGGGCCCGCGTCCGTGTTCTATCGCCCCAAGCAGGGAAGTCCATCACGGTGGTGATTGGTCTCCCCTGCATTTTGGCTGGAAGGGGGTTATGTTGGACTTTGGCCCTTAGGGCAGGTTCACCCCTAGACTTTTTGCGTGAAATGGTGACCTGGCAATGGTGATTTTTGGGATTCTGCGCACTTTCACTGTGTCCCAGTGGAAAGTGCGTGCGCACTCTGAGTGCATGTGCTGAGCTAGGCCTGCCCGCCCATAGGAATGCATGGGGAATGGATGTGTCCCTGGTAGTTCCTGATGCGTGGGGTGTACAGGCTTGAGTCTGGTATGTGTGGACTCGTGAGAGTGAATGCTGCGAGATGGTATATGCAGCATGTATATGTCTAGTAGGGAAGCGCCATTTCTAGACATGGCTGTACGTGTGCTGTGAGGGTGCTGGTGTGTGATTGGCTGGAGCTGGCTGGCATGCCAGGCTCCAGGAAGTCTGGATGGGTCTGCCCGGTGTGAGTGGGAGATTAGCATGAGTGATGTGTGGGAGGAGTGTACCTGTGTCCTGGATGGGCTGGGTTTTCCCCACACAATGCTGGCTCCGCCCCCCTGTGGTGTGTCTAATGACCCAAGCCCTGCCAGTGAATAGAGAGGGTGGTTGAGGTAAACAGAGTACTCAAGAACCAGCTGCGACTGGTTCCGCCCCCACTCTGCACCCTTGAACAAAGGAATGCACTGTATAAAAATGGGGCTGTGTCCCCACAGAAGTTGTTCTCTTTCAGGATCCTGAGGGGGCTGTTGCTGCTGCTGGGCCAGAGGACCGCCACTTGGGGTGTCTCCCTGCCTGGAGACCCAGTGTGCTGGCTCTGGGCCCAGCCTTGCCCCTCTGCCTACTTCCCTGAACTTTGCTGGACTTTGCTTCTGCTAAAGCGCCTGGGAGCGCTGTACTTGGGGCCCTAGCGCTTGAGAGCGCTTTCTTTTTGTCCTAGCGCTGAGGGAGCGCTTTATTGGCCTCTAGCGCTGTGAGAGCGCTTTATTTGGGATTGTAGCGCTTGGGAGCGCTGTGATTGCCCCCTGGCGCTTGGGAGCGCCTTATCGACCTTTTAAAGCGAGTGCCCACCTCGCTGGTTTTTGAATAATCGAGCGGCTGCCCACACCGCCTTTACCCCGGGTGAAAAGCACCGCCGCCGGCCCGGAGATCTACCAGGAGGCGCTGTACCCGCCTCCCTTCCAAGGGCCGCGCTGCCATTGGCGGCCCTTAGAACCGGAAGCCAGGCAAGAAGAGTGAAGACGTGGGCCGGCTTCCAAGCAGGCCGGAAGTCCCGCCCTTGAGCCGCGCTGGGATTGGCCCAGCTGGGGGAAGCTGCAGGGAAGCCCGAGACACCAGCGCCGGACCGAGTGGGGCACCCCCGGGGAACGGGAGGGCCCGCCTGGCACCTGGTGAGCAGAACAGAGGATCACCGGAGGCCGCCCGCAGCTGAGGAGAGGAGCCGCCGCTGAGGAAAGGCACGCAGCACCAGCAAAAGTCCCGGTGAGTGCTACTCCAGTTCTCGAGGCTCCCCCAACCCAAGGCATTCCTTAGAGCCTAAGAGAGGCTCCAGGAACCGGGGCATTTGTTCTTAGAGCCGGCAGGGCTCTTGGGGGGCATTCTTGATTGAGTCCACGAAGGGCTCCGGCGGCCATGTGCGAGAGAGGGGGGCGTCGGGGCATATTGTCGGTGCCCGCCCCCCCTGTGTGCTCGCCCCAACCAGTAGGGCATTTCTTTACGTAGAGCCTGCGAGGCTCAGGGCAGCATTGGTTCTAAGAGCCCGAGAGGCTTGTGGCGGCCCTTATTGATCTACGAGCCCCAGAGGCTCAGGGGGCATCAGTTATTTTGAGCCTGAGAGGCTCAGGGGCAGTCCATTTGTTTAGAGCCCAGTGAGGCTCTTTGGGGGCCATGTGTGTTTAGAGCCCAGAGAGGCTCATTGCCCATTTGTTCTGAGAGTCCAGTGAGGCTCCGCAGTGCCACAGTGGTGGTTCTTGAGCCCAGAGAGGCTCCAACTTTGCCCTAACTTTCCCTGCACCAGTTGCCCAGCACTTTGTGGGCAACTGCTACGTTTAGCCCCTGACATTGGGACACATGGACAGTCACAGGTGGTGACTTGTGAGATTGGCGCAATTGATATTGTTTTACACCTCTGAATGAATGTCAGGCATTGCATCATGTGTATGTTCTTACACCCCTACAGGTATTGTGATACATAGGTGGTTGTTTTCTCCCTAGTGCAGGTGGTGCTAGTGAGGTCCTGTTACCAGTAGTGACTGGTTGTGTGCTCTATTTTTATTGTGTGCTACAGTGATTTTACATGCAAAAGTATTATTTCTGAAAGGGCTACTTCTGATTCCTGACAGTGGTCCAGGTGGCCCTGTCTTGTACATATCCCTTGTAAATTCTGCCCGTGCCTCTGGCACATTGTAAAGTGTGTTTTATCTAATGTGTTTTGGTGTAATACAAAGGCTATTTTTATATAACCTTGTGTGGAGTTTCCTTTGTGGTGGGCCTTTGGTTGTTGTTGCTGGGGTGCATGCGCAAATACTTAACCTACATCGCCTCCAAGTTTAGCCTTGCTGCTCGCGCCACGTTACCTAGAGGGTGAGTAGGGGTTATCTTGGCGTGTAACTCCCTTGCCCTGACTTGGGAGTGGTGGTCTCTGACTGACTTTGGCGAAAGCCCTGGCCAGCCGGGGATCCCATTTCCAACAAGGATGCCATGGGCCATGGTGCAAGCAAGGAAATGACTTTGACTGTTGGGGTTGTAAAAACTAGCCATTAGCCCTTCATGGCTCTGGACACCTGCTGCACAAACGGTAGCTATGCCCGTGGGGGGATGGGAAGAGGTGCTCTAAGCAATGAACACTGCTGCACAGAAGCATGAGGCGTTCAGGAATAATGTGAAAATAGATGCAGTCACACATTTAGTCACGCATGCAGATACCTACTCTGCTATATAGGCTCAGTAAATGCAGTCAGGCCCACACCAAGTATTGAGACCACAAAACAAGGAGATGTATCCTGCAACAACGCAAACATTGTCTTCGGTTAAACGGGCCTGGATGATGGAGTGAGAAGCAAAGAAAAGTTAACAGGGTAAGTTTCCTTGGAGTCAACAAGCTTCACAGGAACAGGCGTGTACTTTAAATAAGAGACCTTTGACAGCGACCCAATGCCTGCGGGTAACTCTGTGTGCGTAGGTAAAATGAAGAGAAAGAAAGGGTTACAACAGAATACGAACATTACATGCACAGAGCGGCAAAATGCCTAGGCACTTAGAACAACAACCATCTCATGAAGGTCAAAAAGCATGAGGTTGGAGTCTGAGGCAGGCCAAGCATAATACACAGGTACGTTGGGGGAAACCTGTGGACCCAATTTCATATATAGTTCAATAATTCATGTGTAGGAAAGTGGAATATTATGTGGTATGGCTAGGTAACCTTACCATGCAATATTAACACAGCACCCTAAAGATAGTCCGTGGGTTCACACTAGTAATCCTTACTTTAGTCCTGGTAGAGGGGCAAGGAGCAGTCATGTTTTACTAGAGGAACATGTGCTAAGCATTTCAGAGAACCAACAGTGACAATAAGCAACTGGCATGGCTCAAGAGAAATCCAACACCAAGTAAAAAAAATAGAGTGTATTTTGTATCTTAATTTAGACACCAAAATGAAAGGAATAGCATACATTTAACCAGAGTTATAGAATTTTAAGTCAGTATTAAATCAATGCAGTAAAATACACAGACAAGATAACATATCAGTCAAAGGCCAAAAACACCAGTGACAATCGGTCACTTGCAGGATGAGTTATGTAGAACCCTTACAGGGTTAAGGTCATGCGGGCTACAGGATACAACAGTCAGATTAATTCTACCTCGCCCGTGGATTCCAGGTGCAGAGCTTTTTTGGCTGTCCTTGGTGCTTAACGAAAGTCGTGCTGGCATCCGAAATCAACAGCTGTGTATCTGTTGTGAATGCAAAAACACAACAGATACACAACTGTTGATGTTGCTATGTTGTTCTCTGTAGATGTTGCATTGATTGTGGGGGTCGGTTACCGGATTGGTGACCATCAAGCCTTGACAGCGTTAAAGCAGAAAAGTACTGGAACTTCATTGGGTCCGGTGGAGTGATGTAGCAGCCTGAACCTTCAGGACAGGTGAGACTACAACTCCCACAATGCACAGGACCACCTGGATTTGAGTGATCCCATGAAGGGCCTGATGGACAGTGATTCTTTGGATCCAGCAAATGTTTTTACCTGTAGTTTGCAAGGGACTAGTGCCACTAGTCCAGGGGAGACTGAGAGTGCTTCTGGCTTCCACAGGGGTCCCTCTCTTCCGGAGTGCCGAGTTTTAGCCAAGAACGAGTGTTGTTCACACATTTCCAAGTCTGATACCACAGGGACAGAGTAGCTCTCTTTCTTTGATGCTGTGGGCAAAGTCCTGTTGTCGATGACACAGGTCTTCGCTTGGACCTTCCTTCAATTAAGTTGTTCAGATCTGAGGTTCTGGTGTCACGGGGGTCCCTTAAATCCTGGAATTAAGTGAGTTAGGGTTGGGAGCTAGTAGCCAATGGGCAGTTAGTCCCAGTAGATAACCCACCCCTGGGGTGACCCCGTTAAAGATGGTAGAAATGAACTCTAGGTGTACAGATCAGGCTGCTTACTCTGGAGGTATGGCCTGCCTTCCTAGAGGTGTACACCTCCTGCAAACCTAATTTTTCACCATGCCAGGGTCCAAACATGCTTGGGGCAAGGGGGAGGGCTGTACCCTCCACATGGGGACAGCCCATATGCATATCAGAGGTGGTGCAGCCTTTGAAGCTTCCTGACTTGCTACACCATTTCACTAGCCTTCTTGGGAGGAGGGAGGTGTGACCGCCTTCCTGACCATGCCTTTGTTCCTGACTCCTGGGAGTGATCACACTGCCTGACAGGAGGTCAGAATCTTGTCTTGGTGTCAGCAGGCATGGGAAAGCGTGGGCTAGTCAGACAGAACACAGTGACACATGGGCAACAATGTGGGCAGACCCTTAGATCACCACCTGGGTGCATACCAGGTCCACGCATGTTAATCAGCCCCTCTTCCAGACGCACACAGTTGTATGTGCGAATTCTGTATAGTGAAGTATGTAAATATCGGAATATATAAAATACAGACTGTTATATTGTATTGTATTATTTTTTCAATTTCAGATCCACGCCTCGGCTACTCAAATTACGGATCGTTCTTGATTTAGATTTAACAAAACCCCTGAAAAAGGGTTCAAAGTAACCCGAAATGCATTGGGAATTGTAATTTTGAATTATTTGAATTGACTCCTCAAACCACAGTTAGTGGTATATTATTTGATTGACATTTTTGATGTAATTCAAAAATGTTGTATATGAATTTGATGATTGCACGCTAAAAAATGAAAATATAAATTTGGATACACAGCATTTTTTGTTAAATGGGTTACATTTTTCGCAAACTTTGGAATTAACTGTCAAACACACGTGAATAACAAGAGAGAAACCCTTAGGGACTCAAGGTAGAGAACCCTGCAGACCTGGAGTCCTCCAGGCCTAGGCAGAGCAGTTTGCATACCAGGTCACCCAGGGCACTAGGTTCAATTTTAACTGCCTTTCATTTGAAAAACTGCTTCCTTGAGCTCCAGCCTTCTCCTGTCTGCTACTGCTGCTTTACTTCAAAATGTTCAGAGTGTGGATTATGGGCCACAACTATGTCTTCTGTGCAAGAGAAGCATCTGGAAAGAGGGGTATTTGTTGAACAAGCAGATTTCCCCCAGATATCCTCAAGCACTGCTTGGCGTTAGTCGCCTCTAATTCATACCATAATTATCAAATAAAGAGGCGGGTGCTAGAAACTGGAAAGCAGGAATCGGATTTATTTCTCTGGAGGGAAACACGTCGGTTCGGACAGGCTAAGTGTCTTCTCGAGGTGCTCTAACTGCATCTCTGTGGCCTGGCCTTTTATACATATTGGTAATGTTTTATTGCAGTATAACACATTCCTGGCATTACTTTGATGCATTGTGAAACATCTTTGGAATCCCCGCTTCTGGCCCATTCCCACACATATCAACAGTAATGTCCCCCACCTCTCAGCAGGTGGTTGCTGTCGCGTAGCTGGGCATTCCGGCAGGAGCTGAAATGTACGCAATCGGTCGGATCTCATGGGGTCGTGGCATTGATTAATTCCGGCCCCTTTGATGGGAGGCGAGATCTTACTGTACGGGGGCAATAAACTGTATCCGCAGGGGTTGGTTATGGCCTGGGATCGGATCGAACAGTCAGGTCCGGGGAAGAGATTGTCGAAGGGCCTGTTTGTGCGCGAGGGATGAAGGGGCATGTGGTTTCGGCACAGGAAGTGGCTCTGAGGCAGGGTCGCGCTGAGGATGCTTTATGACTAGCATGTGGGCTTGGGGGCTGCCAGCGTGCAGGGGATGATTGCGAGGTCAGGGAGATGTGTAGGTGATCGGCAATGTTACAAAATGGCCACAGCGTCTAAAATGGCTGCTGCTTACGCGCTCGCAGAGGCTTAAGTTGGATAAGATGGCGCCGGTAATGTTCACATCACATTCTAATACTTAACATTCCTTCCTTTGAACATGCCGGGTCATCTTGTCAATCTATGTCAATGCTCATAATATTCTGTACCTCTCTGTCATACAATGCTTTCATATTGTCAAATTTTGTGTCCAAAGTCTTAGGGCAAATTGAGTTCATAAAAAGAGAGCATAAGGGCGGTATGCATTGTATCCCCAGGCAGCAACCACATATTACAAAAACTGGCACCAATATTATCATCAACAGTTTCCAGCCCCAGTCTTTCAAAATGTTCCAAAACCAGCTTCCAAGTGTCAAACCTTCTTGTTCCTGGTGGATCTCTGATGCCAGCCTGTGAAGGTGTTCGATTGCTTTGTAGACGGAAGGTGGGTAGTCTGGGACGAAGGTGCAACAGCTGGCACCGATAATGCCACATGCTCCTCCTCGATCTGCTAGTACCACATCTAAAACAAGGCGGTTCTGTAAAGCCACCAGGCGGACCGGCGGCAGCTCAGCTGTGTTGTTGGTGAGGATGCCGGTTGTGATGTTCAAAGCTGTTTCGACTACTTGGGTCAAGTGTCGGATGGCTCGACTGTTCGCCATCGGACCCCACAGAGGGATGAGTCCTTTTGCCGCATTGAGGAACTGTGATGCGGTAGAGTCTGCTTGTTCTGTGTCTTTGGAGCGCCTTTCTCTGTGATGGTCGACTGGCGCTACGTAAATTGGAGGGAGTACAAAGGCGATGTAGCAAGTGTCCCCCCAGCCTTTTGGGAGCCAGGTGTAAGCTTTTGTACCGCAGACAAAGTACATGTTTGGCGATGCAACAAGTGATGGGGGATCAGCAGTGTCCAGAGTCCTTTTTATAGAGCAGGAACTGTGGCCCACGATTTTCGTCCCATGGCCTTCAATGCATATAAGGCCTGAGACGTTTACCACAGACAGGGCCACAGTCAGAGTTGCAGCAGTTGGTTTTCGCAAGTACAAGAAGGTGGGTCTGGCTGGGTTGTTGATTACTTGCATTTCAATCCGTTCTTTTTCAGGAATGTTCATTTGAAAGGTTGCATTTGATGTCAGAGGGCAAAAGGGGGCAGATGTTCTTCCAATTTTGTTCAGCCAGAACTCGTTGTAGAACTGTTTCATCGTTCCATCAGATGTAGTATTGTCTTTGTAGCTCCCTTGCAGGAGCATTAACCAGGCAAGGCAGGACCCATGAACAGAGAAGGGTGAAGGGATGAAGGGAATAGAATGTTCAGTTGCATGTGGTAGCAGCCCACAGACCCAACAGTTTGTGGCATTGACAGCAAGGTTGTGTTGATGTAGTAGTTGTACAAAGGAGTTGTACCAGAATTCCTTGCGTCTTTCTCAAAGAGGTGGTGACAGTGATACTAGATAATGTTCTTTCTTGGTGGTGGGTTGCATAGTGGGTGATATTGTCTGGTGAGCAGGCGCACTCTCTTCTATGATCCAGACTGTGACCATTAGTAGGAGGCAGATGAGGGATGCAATGAAAAGTACAATTGTCCTTGAACTATGCAGTTTGGCAGTCTTGGAGTCCTTGCGGTGGGTCTTCGGTCGTCCGGGATCTTCCATCATTTTCAAGAGGCTCGGTCACTGGCAGGACCACATACTTTGTCTAGCGTTTCTCCTGGTAGCCTTTTGTAGTGTTAGCTACCGCTCTGAGACTTTCGACTCAGTTAGTGGTCTGCTTCGTTGGAGCACTCTCCTTTCATCGCAAGTTGTACCCTTTTCTGGATGGCACAGTGGGGTCTGGAAATTTTGCCAGTTCAAGTGTCTCTGTTTCTGGGTAACAACTCAGGGCTAGTCGGTCTTTTGTCAGGAGCTCTTCTTGGGTATCCACGTCTTCATTCATTGCCAGTGTTGGGGATATTTTCTTGCAGTGATGTGCATGCAGCCAATTTTTCTTTCCCTCCACTCGAAGTGCAGTTCGGGTGGTGATCAAGACTTGCCAGGGGCCCATCCACCTGGGTTCCAAACTCTTCGACCTCTGGAAGTTCCGCGTCAGGACGAAGTCCCCAGGTTTGATATCATGTTCGGGGCCCCTGGATGCGTCTGGTATGGCCTGCTGCACCTGTTGGTGGATAACAGTTAGTTAATTCATTAGTTTATGCAAGTAATCAGACATTAGTATGTCCGGGATGTCGTGGATGGAGGTTGGCTTCAGCGCGGCCCAAATGTTCATAGGCTGGCCAAAGACAACCACGTACGGAGTCAATTGGTGTCTGGTTGGGGTGAAGCGCATTGATAGCATTGCTAGTGGGAGTGCATCGGCCATTTCAATCCAGTGGTGGCAACTATATTTGCCAGTTTTAGCTTCAGTGTGGCGTTGTGTCTCTCTACCAAGCCTGCAGATTGGGGATGGAAAACTGTGTGGAACTTTTCCTTTACCCCCAACCCTTTCAGGATGTGCTGGATAACTTCGGCTATGAAGCGGGGGCCATTGTTGCTCCACAGAATTCTACAAAGGCCGTATCGGGGGAAAAACTCTTTCAACAACACCTTTGCAGTAGCGATGGCGGTATTGTCACGAGTGGGTTATGCTTCCACCCATTTGCTGAATGCCCACACAATAACTAGGATGTATTTCAGACCATGGCATCTCTCTAACTGAATGTAATCCATTTGGAGGACCTCAAAGGGATGGTTAGGGTCCCCAAACCCTCCCCTTGGTACTACTGTTCCTTTCCCTGGGTTGTGTTGCAGGCATACCATGCATTGTTGTACTAGGCGTTTTGCCGAATCTGCTATCTTGCCATTATGCCATACCCTAGTAATCAGTTCGGTCATGGGAGCGGATCCTATGTGTGCAGGTAAGTGTGCCATGGTCAATATGGGAATCAGGTATGCATTGGGTAATAGCCATTTGTTTTTATCTTTTGTCCTCCAGCAGCCTTCGTCATCTTTTAGTCCTACTCGATCCCATTCAGTCAGTTCGTGTGATGTACTCTTCAGTTGGATGTCTCTTATAGTGGTCCTAGCGTCTGTCCCTTTCCCAGCTTGTGACCTGGTCACATACATTCGTGTTGTCGTTCTGTCTTTGGCTGTGGCTCGGGCAGTAATGTCAGCTTGTGCTTTTCCCTGTCCTACAATGTCCGTTACTTTCTTATGTGCTTGGCATTTAATTACTGCTAGCTGCTTGGGGAGGAGGATTGCTTCAGTCAAAGCGGAGACTAGGTTTCCATGTAGGATGGGTGTGCCATGTGAGGTCAGGAATCCTCTTTCCCTCCATAGGAGCCCAAAATGTGGAACTACCCCAAAGGCATACTGGCTGTCCGTGTATATGTTTACTGTCGTCCCTGCTGCTAAAATACATGCTCGGGTGAGGGCAATCAGTTCTGCCACCTGTGCGGATCGTTGGGCAATTCGGGCTGTTTCAATAATGATTCGGGCTGTGGTGACGGCATATGTGGCTGAGGTGGTGCCATCGGGGAGTTTGGTGCATGAGCCATCTACCCATAGTTCCCCATCAGGCTCTGGGAAGGCAGTGCCTCGGAGGTCTACCCTACTCTTCGTCTGTAAGGGTCACACAGTCATGTAGGGGAGTTGCATTAGGGTCGTTTTCAGGCAATGGTAACAACGTAGCTGGGTTCAGAGTGGTTCATCGTTTCAGGGTTATGTGTGGTGCTAAGAGGGTCAATTTGTACCCTGTCAGTCGTGCACTAGTCAGATGTTGGGTCTTGGTCTGATTCAAGAGAGTGTCAACAGCATGGGGTACTAACACTGTGAGGGGATTGGAGAGTACTATTGCCTCGTCGTATCGAAACTGCTGCAGCTGCTACAGCGCGTAGGCAGGCTGGTAATTCTCTGGCTACTGGCTCAAGGGTGGCTGAGAAATAGGTGCAAGGGCGCTGCTTGGAGCCTATTGATTGTGTCAGGACAGATAATGCGCATCCTTCTCTTTCGTGTGTGTATAGGGAGAATGGTTTGGAGTAGTCTGGGGTACCTAGAAACAGTGCCGAACAAAGGGCGTCTCGTAATTCTTTGAACGCGATCTGGCATTCGGGAGTCCAAGAGAGTGGAAATGGAACGTCTTTGGCTAGGAGGGAAAGTAGGGGTTTGACAATGAGGCTAAAGTTTGGCAACCACTGTCGACAGAATGAGGTGAGGCCTACCAGAGAGCGGACTTGCTTCTGGTTCTTAGGGACGGGAGTGTCTAGAATGGTCTGGATTCTATCAGGTGTGAGTTTCCTTCCTTCCTTTGATAAGAGGTGTCCTAGATATGTTACTTGGGGTTTACAAAACTGTAACTTCTTTCGGGAGACTTTGTGACCATTCTCTGCAGGAAAGTGTAGAAGCCGGATGGTGGCTGTGACCGCAAGTGGAGTGGTGTCTGCTGCTAAAAGGATATCATCTACATACTGTATCAACACCACCCCATCTGGTAACTGAACTGCGTCTAACTGTCTCTTGAGTGCCTGGCTATACATGCTCGGGCTTTCGGAGTACCCCTGGGGTGTTCGACAAAATCTATACGAGTGGGATCTTAGAGTAAATCCCAAAAAATAGCGGCTGTCTTGGTGAATTGGTATGGAGAAGAAGGCATTTTTGAGGTCAATGACAGTGAACGTGGTGGCAGTGGACGGGATTAGGGTCAGGATGGTGGTAATGTCGGAGACTACAGGGTACTGTGGCACAACTATCTGGTTGACCTCTCGTAGGTCGATAATGAAGCGGTATGCCTTCTCATCTCCCTCTCCTTGTCTTTTGATGATCGGCAGAATTGGGCTGTTACAGACATTGCTCGTTACTTCTCCTACCACCCCTGCGTCTACTAGCGACTGTATTATTTCAATCAATGCTTTCTCGCCTTCTGGGGATATCTTGTACTGGGGTACTTTTGGTAAGATCGCGTCCTGTCGTATTGTCACGTGCACTGGGTCTATCATCATTCGTCCTACGTCTGAGTCAGCTTTAGCCCATAAGTGTGACGCAAAGTATCCAGTAGGGACACATCTGCTTTGGTAGTTGGTAATGGGGTACATGTGTTGGAATGGGAGAGGTTTTAGTTGATGGTAGTTGTCATATAAGATGACTCGAACTCCGTCGGGTGAGCATCTGATAGTTGCTCGAAAATGTTTCAGCAAATCGAGACCCATAATGCCGTCTGGAGTATTGGAGGAGAGGAGAAATGTTGTGTCAATGATATCGTCTTCGAGATCAAAAGGGATCGGTTTGGACAAGGGGTTGGTGGAGGGCGTACCATCAAATCCTATTGATGTCACATGTGAGCCAGACAAGGGTGCCCTTGGAATCAGTCGTTTGGATAATGCACTACGTGTTGCTCCCGTGTCTATCAGAAATGGAGACTTTGTGCCCAGGACCTTTGCGGTAACATAAGGGCCTTGCTGGTCAACATAGAGCTCGACTGGATCCCTCCCTTGCCCTCGGCAGTCCTATGCAAAGTCGAATGCGTTGTCGTAGATTGTTGGCACTGATTTTGTCGGGGTTGGTCAAATGCATTCGTTCTACCTGGTCTCTCTTCACTAGCATCGCTGGCGTGCCCACTTCCACGTCCTCTACCTCTCGGTCCATTCGCTAATTCCCTCGTTCCTTTGTCCCTATTCATTTCCATCAGGACCGGGCATCGTGTCTTCCAGTGTCCGTATACTTTACAAAAAGCACACTGATTTTCCCCTAAGTCCCTACGTCCAGCGGAGGGTGCGGTGTATTGCTTCTGGGCGGTGGGGTTCTAGGAGTATTCTGTTGGTAACCTCCCTTGTATTGTTCTTTTCCTATATTCACTCCTTGTAGTTGTGCTATCATAACTCGCTCTTTTAAATCTTTCTTTTTCTTTTCAGAGGCTCTATCGCTTTCGTTTTTCTGGTGTCGTAATACTGGGCCATCTGGAGGTTGGCCGCTGGCTTAGAGGCTGTCCAACTGCTTTCACTTGTCTGTAGTTTCTGTGATACCTCCAGCAACAGACCCTTGACGTAATTTTGTAGAAACAGGTGATGTCCGGTCGCAGTGGTCATGTCGTGTGCACTATAATCGGAGAGCACTGTTTCGAACCGGGAGAAGTATTCGGAGACATCTTCTTGGGGTTTCTGGCGGCAAGCTGTTACTATTGACCAGTCTATCTTTTTCTCTGGAATCAGGGTTTTAACTTTTTGCATGATCTTATCTGGGAGGTCTAGTATGGCTTTCAAGGGTTTCTGTCCAGGGTTTCGCTGCTTATCTAGCACATCGAGTTGCTCCCAGGTACGTCCGAACAGGTCAGTGTGGTTGATTTTCCGGATTTGCTTCCACACGTAAGCTGGCAGACATAGCCCAAAGAATAAGTCGATGTTGGCAAGGGTCATGATTGTCCATCCTAAAGCGGTACCTAATTCCGTGTAGAATGCGGTGGGATTCTTTCTTAAATCCGGCATGGATTTGCGGAACGTCAGGATGTCCTGTCTATCCCAGGGCTGATACACCCAGTTGTAAACTACTTTTCCTTTGGCGTCCTGGTGATTTATGTCATCATGAGTTCCCTGTCCTCTAGGGGGACCCCAGTAGGGGGCAGCTTCCTTTATGGGCATCATATTGTCTAATTTTTCTATCGGGGGTTCAGCTATTACAGGTGCAGCGCTCTTGACTATTCGTTCTGGTCCTATAAGGTGGAGGAAGACTTCTAGGGTATAAGAGAAGAGTTCTGCTACGTCACATTCGCTCTCGTCTCCCGTGTCCACCTTTCTATATAGAGTCATGAGTCGGTCAGGTCCTATATTCTTATATTTTTCTTCATATGCCGTGAGGGTGTGATAACAAAAATTCACGACGAAGTGTCGCTTGTGATTGTCAGCGTAGGAGTTACACGTATCTGTTATGTACTCTTCCGTTTCTTTTCTGTCAACCAAGGTTTTTACTATTTTCTCTATGGTGGTTCGTTCATTTTTGCTCAAACGGGGGATTCTCGCTGGTTCTTTCCCTTGGGTTTCAACTCTTCCTGAGGTATCTTTTGACAAGGTATTTAGCACGAGAGGCTCGGTCGGCGCAGAGGCCGTGGGTACCGAGGCCCTGGCGCTACCTTAAATTATGCTCTGAGTTTCTAGGTGCTGTACTAGATGATGGGTAGGGGCATAAGGAGGGGGCATATGGATGATCGGTGGACCTAAGAGTAAATCATCGTTTATCTTTTGTTTCGATGGTAGTTCAGGGTAAAGTACTGAGGGTGTTCTGACAGGACATTGGCCTGAGATCTCTGATTCCCGTTCTTTTCTAGCTTTCTCTCTTTCCTTAATTTCTTCTTCTAACTTTTTACCAGCTAGGTGAGCTGATTTCTGTAGTTCCTTACCTATTTTTGCTTTGTTTCTCTTCTTTCGTTGCATTGTTTCTTTTCGCCACATGCCAAGACTATCAAGCATGGTTGGCGTAGTTTTCTTTTCGCGAAGAGCTTTCTCTAACGCTTCTATTTTAGCTAGGTCAAAAGATCCCATCAGTGGCCACTGACTTTCTTGATCTTTCTTAGTGTGCTTATGCCATAGTTTACTATAAGCTATAGCGACTAGTCCATACTTTACAAACATGTCCTTATTAGGGGTGCCTTCCGGTGGAGCCGGATGATCGACCTCTAATAAACGGTCCGGGTTGAAGCAATTACCAATCAGTGGGGAGAAGATAGGCATGACGTATAATCGGACAAGTGAAGATCTCAAATAATTGTGGACAAAGGTCCACACTACCTATCCTTCACTATTCGCAAAGAGAGAGAGAATATGTCTATTCTACGTTGTTTGCAAACAGAGAATATCTCAAAGAGAACCAATATATTGAGTAGCAAACGAGGCTAAACGATCCAATCAATGAGAGAACCAATATATCGAGTAGCAAATGAGGCTAAACAATCAAATCAATGAGTAATTCTAGTATTTTCCAAACCAAACAATTCCAATACAAACAAACAACAATTGTCGTGTATCACGACCTTACCCGGACCGTATGGACAGTTTCTTGTCTTACACTTCCAGCGCCCGATCGTCCTCTATTCTCCGTTATAGCCGCGGCACTCCTGTGGGATCCCAGTCAGGACCGCAGATCACTCGAGAGAGGTCAGTTCGGAACCGGTGAAGTTCGGATGATCGGCTGCCAGAGGAGGGTCTCTTTCAGGCAGGTGCACTTTCCCGATCGTTGCAGTCGTTCACTCCGTCGTTAGGACCTCTCTATAGGACCCACATGTCGCTGATGGGCCCCACATTGGGCACCAATTTTTGCATAAGCAGATTTTCCCCAGATATCTTCAAGAACTGCTTGACGTTAGTCGCCTCTAATTCATACCATAATTATCAAATAAAGAGGCGGGCGCTGGAAACTAGAAAGCAGGAAACGGATTTATTTCTCCGGAGAGAAACACGTCCGTTCGGACAGTCTAAGTGTCTTCTCGAGGTGCTCTAACTGCATCTCTGTGACCTGGCCTTTTATACACATTGGTAACATTTTATTGCAGTATAACACATTCCTGGCATTACTTTGATGCATTGTGAAACATCTTTGGAATCCCCGCTTCTGGCCCGTTCCCACACATATCAACAGTAATGTCCCCCACCCCGGTCTCATCAGGTGGTTGCTCCCGCGTAGCTGGGCATTCCGGCAGGAGCAGAAATGTACGCAATCGGTTGGATCTCATGGGGTCGTGGCATTGATTAATTCCGGCCCCTTTGATGGGAGGCGAGATCTTACTGTACGGGGGCAATAAACTGTATCCGCAGGGGTTGGTTATGGCCTGGGATTGGATCGAACAGCCAGGTGCTGGGGAGGAGATTGTCGAAGGGCCTGTTTGTGTGCGAGGGATAAAAGGGCATGTGGGTTTGGCACGGGAAGTGGCTCCGGGGCAGGGTCGTGCCGAGGATGCTTTATGACTCTAGCATGTGCGCTTGGAGGCTGCCAGCGTGCGGGGGATGATTGCGAGGTCAGGTAGACGTGTAGGTGATCGGCAATGTTACGAAATGGCCACAGCGTCTAAAATGGCTGCTGCTTACGCGCTCGCAGAGGCTTAAGTTGGACAAGATGGCGCCGGTAATGTTCACATCGCATTCTAATATTTAACATATTGACAGAGTCTTGGGTCTGCCTATTGTGGACATTATATGGATTAGCCAGAGAGGGTTAAAGTGTCATCAATTGCTGCCTCTAATTAAGAGAATTGTAGATTTCCAACCCCCTAACCTCATGATTGTGCACTGTGGTGAAACTTACCTAGTCACACTGACTGGGATAGGACTGGAAATCATAATGAAGGATACCTTTGCAGAATGAATGACACTTTTCCTTCACACTGTCTTGGTGTACTCCAACACATGCCAAAGGCAGAAACGGAAGTGGTGTAATCAATTCTATCCACATATTGATAAAGCCAGAAAACATGGTAATAAAACTGTTTCTGCATTTCTCAGAGAAACTAACATGGGTGCTATCTACAACAGCAACCTGCATTTTTGACATGCATGGAATCTATAGAAGGGATGGAGTGCACGTTACAGATGAAGGCCAAAGGGTGTTACTAAGCAACCTGAAACTCCGGTCGTATGTGTAGCTGTAATATACACACAATCAACACAACGGCTCTTATCAGACCCACTCTAGTGTCCAAAGTATTGTTAATTTTCTTTATAAATATCATTTTTTTCAAGTTCTTAAAATATACATCACAATGTCGTGATAGTTGCAAACACATTGCGAAAAATGCAAAACAAAAGCAGACATTCAATGGCCAACAGCGCATTCAAAATGTGTAAAAAAAAATGTATCCTAACCATCACACTAAATACATTACTATCTAAATAACTAAAAAAACATGTATCACTCTCTCAATGTGTCTGTCATAGCGTGTATGACTATTTGAGTAGCAACTGTAACTGGGTCTATGAGCAAGTGTATCACTGTCTGAATCAGTCTGTAAGTAGATGCATCACTGACTGAGTGGGTGTGTGACTGAGCGCATCAATGCAAATGATAGAGGGTGCATGAGTCTCTAAATGGGTCTGTAAGTGGGTATATAAGTCTCTGAATGGGTCCGTGAGAATGTCTGACTGGGTCTGTGAGTGGGTACCTGAGTGTCTGAGTGAGTCTTTGAATGGGTGTATAAGTCTGTAAGTGGCTCTGTGAGTGAGTGACTGTGTGAGTCTGTGAGTGGGTGCGTAAGACTCTGAGTGGGTCTGTGAGTTGGTGCATGAGTCTGAGTGGGTTTCTGAGTGGGTATATTAATGTCTGAGTGGGTCTGTGAGTGATGCATGAGTCTTCTAACAACAGAGGGTACGTAGTTCCTTGTAAGGGTTCTGAGCAGGCGAGAGAGTCAGATTTAATACTGTAAGGGTAGTCCAACTCATTAAACAACAGGGAGGGGAAGGGGAATA
Source organism: Lissotriton helveticus (assembly GCF_964261635.1). NCBI lineage: Eukaryota > Metazoa > Chordata > Amphibia > Caudata > Salamandridae > Lissotriton > Lissotriton helveticus. The sequence goes on from NC_136057.1 coordinate 1,819,652,029, forward strand.
ACTCCATTTGGAACTAGGGCCCTCATACACCCAGCCCGCTAGGTGTCATGCTTCATCATTGGGCCTGCTCCTCGTCGGGTCGGCGCGGCAATATCCGACGGGCACCCAATGTGGGGCTGTTTGGCGGAGATCTTTTGTTCCATGCCGTATGGTATAGTGGGGGTGAGGGGCCTAATATGAGTAGATATAATGAATGAGTGCGTGCAGTGATTAAAACAGGTCAGGGAATCCAATAAGAGACCTTTATTCTGGTAGGTTCCCTGCTTGATTAAAAGGAGAGAGTGGCGTGTATGTATCTGTGATGGATCAGGATATTAACGCTCTACTCGTTATAATATAGGTTAACATGTTTCTTGCCTTGCTCGTCAGGAGGATCGAATGGCAATTCTTCAGGACCAAGTAATATACATCTACAAATCATGGCGAGGTGGAAACCTGTACCTCCCAAGTAATGAAAATGCAGGAGAAGTGCCCACATGAGTGGGGGACGACCAACACATGCAAAAGTCATGCCTCAGCAGTTCCCGGCGGGTCTTAGGACACCTATCTTGTAGTGTCCAACACATGCAAATGTCATGCCTCAGCAGTTCCCGGCGGGTCTTAGGACACCTATCTTGTAGTGTCCTGGTTGAAAAGGAATCCAACTGTGAGACCTACCCCACCGCCAACAGAACCGGTTGTGATGCATGAGTCTCAGGGTGGATGTGTGAGTGTCTGAATGGGTCTGTGAGTGTGTGCATGAGTTTCTACATGGGTCTGAGAGTGGGTGTATTGGTGTCTCAGTGAGTCTGTGAATGGGTGCATGAGTCTCTGAGTGGGTCTGTGATTGAGTGCATAAGTGTCGGAGTGGGTCTGTAAGTGGGAGCATGAGTTCAGTGAGTGGCTCTGTGAGTGAGTGTCCATGTGAGTCTGTGAGTGGGTGTGTGAGTCTCTGAATGGGGCTGGGAGTTGGTGCATGAGTCAGAGTGGGTTTCTGAGTGGGTGTATGAATGTCTCAATCAGTCTGTGAGTGGATGCATGAGTCTCTGAGTAGATGTATGAGTGTCTTAGTGCGTCTGTGAGTAGGTGCATGAGTCTGTGAGTAGCTCTGTGAGTGAGTGACTGTGTGAGTCTGTGAATTGGTGAGTGAGTCTATGAGTGGGTCTGTGAGTGGGTGCATTAATTCTTTAGTGCAGTTCTGAGTGGGTGGATAAATGCCTCAGTAGTTCTCTGAGTGTATTTGTGAGTCTCTGATTGTGGCCAGAGTGGGTGCTTGACTGGGTCTGTGAGTGGGTTGCGCGGAGGGCGAGGAAGGGTAGAGACAGGCACTTCCGGTTGGCTGGGGGGGGGGCGGTTAGCGGTCTAGTGCTCATTCCCTACTGAGTCTTTCAGGGATAAAAGGCATTGGGATTACGGCCCCGCTGTGGTGAGTGGGCGGTGGCAGTGCCCTCGAACCGCTGCGTATTGCGCCTGAGTTTAAACTGCACAGAGATATTCAAAATGATTGTATAGCACGACTGGTGTGTGTCAGCTGCACTTTTAAAAATATAACTTTACCTGTTCTGGGGGCTGCTTATTCCGACCCGAGGCTTGTGCTCGATTTCCTCCCTCCCGCCCCGGTCCGACGCGGTGATTAGGACCATTGCGCGGAGGGCGAGGAAGGGTAGAGACAGGCACTTCCGGTTGACTTGGGGATCCGGTTAGCGGTCTAGTGCTCATTCCCTGCTGAATCTTTCAGGGATAAAAGGCTCATGCTCACGCGACCGCGCAGCGGACACGCGCATAGGGCGCACCGCCGGTGCGCCAAAGCCAAGCCCGTCTGCGCCCGTCCGCGGCCGTACGGGGACCGGGGCCAGAACCCCTGGTCGGTCAGCGGTAAGAATAAAATTTAATGCGGCTGAGCTGCAGGCATTGTGTCCCATCATAGCTAACGATTGTAGGCACAGTATGATGGTCACTAAAGATGGTGCCTGCAGCCACTGCTCGTTTAGGTGGAACATGGCCCACATAAGGCCGGTAGGGAGTGATGGACTTTGTTGTGGGCTACTGAACTGTAGATCCCTAAGTACCCACAAGAATGAAATCTGTGACTTGCTCTCTGACAGAAAACTTGATCTCCTGTTTCTCACAGAGACCTGGCTAGACACCGATTCGGAGCCAGATATCCTAGAGGCACTTCCCCTAGCCTACACAATAGCCAGAATCGATAGGGCAACAGGCAGAGGAGGAGGAATAGCGGTTATCTTTAAACCTTCCCTTGAGTGCTCTCTCGAACCATTCACGATATGTGAGAGTGAGGCGGGCTTCTTTACGCTTAAAATTAGTCCCAACCTTACGGTGAAAGGGCTCCTGGTCTATAGACCTCCTAGCCCTCCAACACGCTTTCTGCCCAGTTTGGTCGAGGGTATCGCCCATTTGGCCTTAAGATATGATAAGCTCTTAGTACTGGGCGATTTGAATCTTCATTTGGAGGACCCTATGAAAATAGGGGCCTCTGATCTACGCCAGGATCTTCTGTCGCTCCATCTGAGCTTGAAATCCTGTGCCCCTACACATCAGCATGGGCCCTTACTTGATCCTGTGTTTGCCAGCTGGGAGAATATACACGCATGTTTTCCTTTGGTGATGGGTAAGTTGTGATATTTCATTCATTTTTCATGATTAAAGTGGCGGATTTCTGGTCTTTGTGTCACTGGTTTTAGAAATACCGGGTACGAAGGTTACTTTCTGTTTATCGCATCTGCGAACCCTATCGCACTCTGTGGCTCGTCACTCCTTTTCTCGCACGATTTTTTCCGCTTTCCCACTCGCACTGGGTGTGCTCTGTCTGACTCACTTCGAGTAGTTTATATTTCGAGGTTAAGATTGGTTATTGCATGTTGTCTTCCTTTGAATTATTGATTGTTACACTTGGGTTTTATTTGGTGGCTTCTCCATATTCACCTTGAGTCAATTTGTATATATATTCTCGTGCATTCCTGTCCAGCGGCTATCTACAAGGTTTCCTTTTCTTTTCTTCCTTTAGAAATATATCCCCCTGAAGAAGTGCTGCCTTAGCACGAAATGCATTGGGGTTTCCACTATACCTATGGATTATTTGACACTTATTGATATGGATGTACCATTGAATTGATATTGCATCTACATATGAAGAAATATGTGTCCATTGTTTACAATTTTGGATTTCAATTTGAACTATTTGGATGAATAAATCCTTGACAAAAAGTCTAAAACTTTACGTTTTTTGCTGTTTACCAGCAATTACGCACGATTCTGTGCCCCCAGAGTGCTCAGAGCAGTTCTTACTTGCTGTAAGACTTTCCTTTTGTTTATACTTCATTACACACCTTTATTGAACCGGAAGGTCTTTTCTCTGAACACCTATAAGAGTTTTATCTAGAACTATTGGATTACTCTTTATATACAGTGAGGAGTGCAGCGGCTTTTCTCCATTGTTCAGAATATAGAAGTATCCACCCCCCTCCCTGTTTCCTGGTCGGATCATTTTCTGGTGCCCTTTGTGGTGAGGTTACCAGAGATCAGAGTCTAGGAAAAAGATACTTGCTATCACCCACACAGGAAATGGAGAAATTTTGTGCGCGAGGATTTTAACAGAGCGTTGATCTTGGGTGGGCCCCCAGGTGGCAGAGATAGCGAAACTGCCTGCTTGAATTTGGTGAGGCGTATAGGTAACGCTCTTAAAACTGTGGCCCCGCTGCTCTCCAATAAACCGATGGGCAGAGCACATAAATCTGCACCTTGGTTTACCCCAGCTCTGCATCTCGCTAAAGCTGAATGTAAACGCCTGGAGAGGCAGTGGAGAAAGGGATTCTTGTGCCAGGATAGATTGAAATATAAGGTGGAACAGAAAGAATACTATGGTCTCATTAGGCGGGCAAAAGCCACCTATTATCAGGCTAGAATTGGGACAGCGGATAATTCTACTAAAGAACTCTTTAAAATTTACAAGGAGATTTCCTCCCTTGCAGTTACTGCCGCCCCAATAGTTGGCTCGGCTGAGTCATGCAACCGGGTTGCAAATTATTTCTCGCAGAAGGTGGAGAAAATTTACTCCTCCTTTCCTGGGACTGTTAGGAGGGGCATTGAATTTGAGGAAAAGGCTGGAGAAGCTGAGGCAGGTCGGAGGCTGAGCGATTTTACTATTCCCTCCCCGGAGCTGCTCAGTAAAATCTGTCTCAGCATTAAGTCTGGCTCACCCAGAGACCCCGCCTCACCTAAGTTGCTGGGCGAGAGAATGGAGATTCTTGAGCCTTATATCAGGCATGTTCTGGAGGTCTCGTTTAGATCGCACACGATGCCAGGGAGATGGAAAAGAGATATTGTTCTACCTCTCCAGAAGAAGCCGAACATTAGCCAAGATATATTGGAAAACCTGCGACCTATCTCGCTTTTGCCATATCTGTCAAATGTAGCAGAGAAGGTGGTAAATAAACAGCTTGTGACTCATATTGAGGACTCTAGCCTCCTTCACCCGTCTCAATCGAGCTTCCGGGCTTGTCATTCTACGGAGTCCGCACTACTGCTTGCCACGGAATCCATCAGGCAGGGTGCCGATGCTGGACATACCATGGCCCTGATTATGCTGGACCTGAGTGCCGCCTTCAACACTGTAGCCCACTACACTTTGCTGCAGTGTCTGAGTAAGGGCGGTGTCTCAGGCCCAGCCCTGAAATGGCTGAAATCCTTCCTGGTAGAGCGTAGTTTTCAGGTTAGACAGGGAGCGCACTACTCCAAGGACTTCAAATCGGAGCAGGGTGTGCCTCAGGACTCTGCCCTGAGACCTATCCTGTTCAACCTGTACGTAACTCCTTTGGCGGAGATAGCGCAGGGTTTTGGTATTGGGGTAGTCTCTTATGCCGACGATACCCAGTTGGTGATCTCCCTATGTCAGGCACCGGACGTGGCAGCCTCTAATTTCAGGGCATGCATGCAGGAGCTGGCCTCCAGGATGGCTAAGAACTGCCTGAAACTTAATGGCAACAAGACAGAGGTGCTTGTGGTAGGGGGTGATTCGGCAGGCTGGACGTCAGCCTGGAGGCCCTCGAGTCTGGGCCCGACTCCTATACCATGCACACAGGCGAAAAATCTTGGGGTTTGGCTGGACTCCACTCTTTCTTACGAAGTGCACATCAGACGCATAGGGGAGAAATGTTTTGGAGTCCTCAAAAACCTACGTAAAATGGTGGATCTCCTCCCGATAGAGGCAAGGAAGACGCTGGTGCACGTCCTTATCACATCTCGTCTAGACTATGGTAACATACTCTATCTTGGTGCCACTGCTAAATGCCTTGGTAGATTTCAGGTTGTGCAGAATGCCGCTGCACGGCTGGTACTTATGAAGCCGAGGAGGGCTGCCTCCAAAAGAGCCCTGGATACTCTACACTGGCTTCCAGTAAGGTAAAGAGTGAGGTTTAAGGCATTATGTACATGCCATCGCATCACCATGGGCACTGGTCCTCCATATTTGAGGAATCTTGTTACCAGCTATGTGCCGAGAAGGTCCCTGAGATCTAGTGGGACTGGCCTGCTGAAGGTGCTGAAGGTGAAGAAGGCCAGAATGGGAGGCAAATCCTTCCGGTTCTTGGCAGCTCAGAACTGGAACAAACTCCCTTTAAAACTCCGGATGGAGACTTCTGAAGCAAAGTTTAGGAAGGCGCTTAAAACCTATTTGTTTTCAGGTTAGTCTTGCGGGCGCCTCGGAACGTAGTACGGGCCGCTGCCACCTCTCTCACCCCAGCGTGGGGACACGCCGAGATGGTGCAACCATGCGCTTTATAAATTCTTTTATTATTATTATTATTATTATTATTATTATTATTATTAGTGTCTGAGTGGGTCTATGACAGGTGCATGACATCTTAGTGGAACTGTGAGTGGGTGCATGACTCTCTGAGTGGGTCTGTGAATGGGTGCATGGGTCTGGGTGTAGCACTGTGATTGAGTGACTGTGTAAGTCTGTGGATGGGTGAGTGAGTCTTTAAGTGGGTCTGTGAGTGGGTGCATGAGCTTTGTAGTGGCTTTCTGCATGGGTGGATGAACACCTCAGTAGTTCTTTGAGTGGATGTGTGAGTCTCTGATTGTGGCCATGAGTGGGTCTGTGAGTGGGTGCATCAGTCTGAGTGGGTCTATGACAGGTGCATGAATGTCTCAGTGGAACTGTGAGTGGATGCATAACTGTCTGAGTGGGTCTATGAGAGGGTGCATGAGTTTCTGAGTGGGTCTGTGAGTGGGTGTATGAGTGTCTCAGTGGGTCCGTGAATGGTTGCATGAGTCTCTGAGTGGGTCTGTGTGTGAGTGAGTAAGTCTCTGAGTGGGTGTGTTAGTTTCGGACTGGGACTCTAAGTGGCTGTATGAATCTTTGACTAGATCTGTAACTCGGTGTGTGACTGTCTTTCAGTGAGTCAGCATCTAAGTAAAACTAAGAGTAGGTGTGTATATTTTTTATTGCATTTTTTCACCAATATTCACGACAACATTGTGATATTTGCAATGTTCCTGCGATGTTTCATGGGGAGCCATGCTGGTGATCCCTGCGTCTTTGCAAATATAGAATGTGGTAAAAAAAAAAATCACATATAACTTCAGTTATTAACATCCCCCTTCCTCAAACATGGAGTCAGAATACTTCTACCCAGACCCCTTATATCAGTTTTCTCTCGAATTACCAGTTCCGGGAACCGTTCCCTGAACTATAAAAGGGCAGCCGCAACTGTCTCTACAGGTTGCACCATGCCAATCACGGTATTCCTATTGGTGCCCGCATTCGCAATTGATTGCGAAATAGTCGTGAAATATCCACGGCCGTAGATATAACTCACTGTGTTGTTTCGTACATTTCTCAACAACTACTGAATGGATTTGCACCAAAAAACAAAAAGCACCATCTATGGACCACAAGCTAGCTTTCTGCCAAATTTGGTGTAATTCTGTTCAGCGGTTTGGCTGCAGACGTGTCTAAAAGTCCTATGGGAATTAACATGGGAAAACACACTTTTTTGTTTCCCCTTTTTCTCAGTCCTAGCTTCACAGATCACCCCAAAACTTCCCATGCACAACAATACCTAACTTGACACTTTTTTCTGAAAATTTCATGAAGATTCATCAACCAGCTTTAAAGTTATAGACAAGTCAAAACAATGCTTTTCCTATGGAAACATGGTCCTCACTATAACTTCCTACTGGCAACCGCCAGTACGTAATGTAGATATTTTGATGATATATTTTTTGTATGGGAAGGCACTGAACTTGACATGAAAGAATTTGTGACATGATTGAACAATAATTACAACATGACCAGCAAACTACAGATTTCCTAGATTTAAGATTAACAGTAGTCAATGGGACCCTTACCATTGAGAATTGAAGAAAAGAAACAGCAGGTAACTCAATACTGAATGTGGCTAGTTGCCATCCACCAAACTTTAGGTGGAGTATTCTGTTCAGTGAGTTCCTACAAGCCTAATGTAACTGCAGCTCGGATGAAGCATACCAGAAAACTAAAAGCGAGATGATTGGTAGATTGAAAGCACAGAATTACCCCCGTAGGGCCCTACAACAAGCCAATAAAAGAGCTGGGACTATAAAGAGAGAGGATGTCCTATTTCAATCGACCGCCCCCAGGAGAAGATTGAAGGAAAGGGAGGTCTATCAGTTTTGTGACTAAATACAATAGCCAGGAGTGGACATTGAGAAAGATCTTAAAAAAAGATGGGGTCTTTTGAGACAAGATCCGATCTTCAAAGATAAAATAGGGGGAGCTCCATCATTCACATATCAAAGGAGCCTCTCACTTAAAGACATGCTAGTCTAGAGTCACCGTGAGAAACCAATTGGCTGAAGCAGAGTAAAGTCTTCCATGTGTGCAACGCTGTAAAGTATGCAAATATAGTTAGAATGTCAATGAAGTCACCTTTCAGAGAATACATAAAAAAATTGAAAATTCCCAAAATGATTACCTGTGGAACTAAATTTGTTGTTTACGGTATAACTTATCCTTGTGGTAAATGGTATATAGGTTCCACAACATTTCCATTTAAAAAACGCATTCTCGAACACTGGAGGGCTATAACGAATAAAGATTCCAGCTATAGGAAACATTTCCATTTTGGCCTTGACATGGTCCCCAGACACCAAAGGGGGGCTATTGGCTGTCTGTGTCACGTAGGCATGAATCACGGTTGATTCTGTAGGCTGGCTCAATTTTCCCACAGGGAATGAACAATGATGAGGAACTATACTTACATCTATAAATAATTAGGAAGGTCTCCCAACTCTGTGAAGTTCATTTTTTTAACTATCTTGTTAAGAAATTATTTTTTAATCGTGAGTTGATGACTTGTCATTATTGAAATACGGACTGTCGACACAAATCATGGATAGCTGGATTGTCAGGTACAAGGAATATCTGTGAAAATCAATGTCTCAGTTTACATAGCACTGACATATTTTTGTTTAAATTACAGAACTAATGTGAAACGAGTGACCTAAATTTAAGAAACAGTCACCATCATAAAGTTTAATTGCACCGGGTTATGGAGATGTTCCAGGCAACTATCACCTCTCCTTAGTAACTATAGTCTTCATGGGTCTGCTAACTAATAATTACATCACTACTGGTGGCAACTTTCCATGCATGCTCTAGTGGCAACTTTCCATGCATGCAACCTTGCATTTCACACACAGGGTACACGCCCAGATTCCTTGGCTAACACTTTTCTTGGGGTGAAAGATTCCTACAAGTTTGAGTCAGTTCTTGATGAAATTTTTCCGAATCTGGCCAGGAAATTATATCTGCAATGGCGGTATGGCACTCTTCCGCTAAGAGCATTTACCAGTAAATGGAAGCAGCACTCCCTGGAAAACTGTCCTGGCTGGAATTATAGGCTTGAAGATGAATTGCATTTAGTTTTCTTTTGCCCTGCCTACATTGCGGCTAGAAGGTTTTGGATAATTCCACTCTGTAAAAATCTAGGGTTTGCTAAATGCTCTGAGGCCTTTAGAATTCTTAAGACTGACCTTTCAAAAGTAACTGTTTTTGCAATGGCCAAATTTCTCGAAGCAGCATGGCACAAGAGATTGCTTTTAATTCCCAGGGCACTCCATCCCTGATTCAGATTACGTATTAGTTAGTGTATAAATTTCTTGTACCAGGTCATTTTATGTAAGATTTTAGCTATATTGTTAAATTGCTTCTACTTCTAATTCGTAATATTATAGACTGTTTGTAAATAATTAATCAGTACTGATTTATTCGACTGTTTTTACAGTATAGGTTGTTGCGTATTGGGGCATTCTCTCTTCTGTATCCGTGTGCTATCCTGCTATTGATGTAATACTGATGTCTGATTTTTGTTTTGTATCAATTTTATGCTTATCTTTTATGGCAAATTGCCGAAATAAAGATTAACGAAAAAAAAAAAACATCACCAGCCAACTTACAGCCACTAGAGCAATATGGTTATGCACACATGTGAATAGAGTTAGCTAAAACTCAATATGTTAACTAATGTGACTGTAACATGTTTATGGGGAACTAAACCTGAATGAATTCAAAACTGACTAATCCTACCAGTTTCCCCTTACATCCCAGAATGATAAAAATACATACCGAGAATGTATAACACTTTCTGTAAGTTGATTTCTACATTAAATACAATGCAATGTACTGTGATCAGTGTACTATGACAGTAACAACAGATAAATCCACACAGTCACCTGTGCCACTGGTCCCCATTTTGATAATTTTGATCAAGTTAAAATTAATATAATCACCTCGTCTTTCATTTTCTTCCATGTCTATTATGGTCGCGTTATGTGTGATGCGTTACCTTTCCTTAAAATGACTCAACCGAGTGAGTTTGTCATGTGACCAAGTCCCAGTGTGTGGTCAAAGTGCATTATTTTTATGACCACCATCAGGTTTTGTGAGTAGCAAATTGTGATTTTTAGTGACTTGTTGCAAAACCTGATGTACAACAGTGTCTCAGACACTATTTGTGATTGCCAAATGGGGTGCAAGGGACCTGCCTCATAAATATTCAAGAGGCAGGTCGCAATTTGTGACCCATTGGGAATGACCGGCACTCTCAGGGATGTTGGCCCACAGGTGTCATCAGACCACCATGCCTGTGACTGCTTTTTAAATAAAGCACTTTTTAATAACATGCAGTTCGCTTTCCTTAAAGTAAAACAGGATGCATTTCAAAAATAAAATGAAAAGTTTTCTTTCAATTTTTTTAACAGTGGCACTGTGTGCTCTGAAAAAATGTTGGCGCCTCTATTCACAAAGGGGAAGGGGTCCACAGTTTGCGAATGGCTTGCCACCAATTTGAAATTGATGGTGATCTGCGAATGTTTTCGACGGCTTTTCCGGTCGCAAAACATTCATACATACCAGTGTGACTCGCTATTAGGAAGGGGCGTCCTTTACACACCCCTTCCTAATAGCAACTCGCAAACCCTATTTTGCGAGTCGGTTATAGGTTACAGACTTGCAAACTAGGGTTGGTATATAGGAATATTCATTTTATAGGTTGCAAACAACCTTGGGCTGTATGTGACCAGTAAAATGCGTCGTACACCTGGCCCTTGATGTATAGTTTTCGTAATTTTATTTAAAAGGTATTTTAGTCATAGTTTTTAAGGTGGAACATTTCAGAGATGCGCACACCAGTATCAACAGCACATTTGTTTGGTTATGTGCACAGAAGTTGACTTTCACATGAAGTTTTAGACTAGTTTTCAAGTACTGCAATTCAGAGTTTTGTGCAACACTCATTATCAGGCATGAGAAGAATCTGTCTCTGTTTCAACTGGCGTTCCTGGTGCCACATAGTTTTTTTTGTTAGGTAATTTTTCAATGGTTTCGGGATGAAGCAAATCACTATTCCCCCTCCAGCATTTTTTAGCATTCAGGGTTCACCTCAGATTGACTGAAACAATGGAAAGAAGGATTTGAGGCTTATGTGGAGGCTATTGAAGGGGGTGTTTTTACTCAGAAGAGGAACACAATTTTAAAAACATTCTCTAGTTCCAGAAAGTAGAAAGATTTTAAAGCATTTACCTGTGTTTAATTTGATGGGGAGGGGGTATTTGTTGGGTGAATATGCAACTACTATCAAAATCCTAGATACTCGAGTTTTGATAAAAAAAAATTTATAATGGAAAGGCACAAATTTTATGTGAGACATCAACTATCCGGAGAGTCAGTTGAGTGCTATGTGTAGGCCCAGAGAATTTTAGCAGCTTTGTGTGACTATAAGTCATTTGAAGAATAAATGATTAGAGATCAAGTGGTTGAAAAGACTAAAAACAAAAAGATTCCGGAAAAATTGTTGACCTGGGACAAATTTACATTGGAGAAAGCTATTGCAATAGCAAGTAGTATAGAATCCACTTATAACTAGATAGAACAAATGTCTTTAAGTGCTCATGTATATGTTTTGCAAGAGGCGGCGTCAACTAAATTTGCTGGGAAGAAAAGTGACAGGAAGAAGAAAGAAATAGAATCTTATAGATGTGATAGTAAGAACCATTTAGGACATTCTTCTTGTTGTCCAGCTTTTGACACAGCAAGTGCAAAGTGCAAAAAGAAACAGCATTTTTACAAAGAATGTAAGTCAAGTGGGATGGCAAAGTCCTCACTTAAGAATGTGTTTTTAGTTGATCCGAGTACAAGTTGTGAAAACAAATCTGAATCGGATGATGAGAGGGTGGTATTGTGTGTGGATGAGGCAGAAGGTGTAGTTAAATGGAGGCTGTAATGCAGATTGGACTAAGCAGCGTGAAAAGACCATATTGCCTCATTGACATATCTGAATTGCCAGTCACCATGATGTCGGATCCTGGGTCCTTTTGCACATTGATTGGGGTCAAAGAATGGTGAAATTTGATAATAAGATTCTCGCAAAATTAAACACGCGCCCAGTTGCTTATGGGGGAAAACCTCTTGTAGTGATGGGAACATTTAATGCCCAGTTAAGTTTTGAAGGCTATGAGGCTTGTGCTACGGTTCATGTGGAAAAGGATGGATCTTGTCTGTTGGTGTGTTTGGAGCAGAGGAATTTGGGAAGTATTCTTGATCCTAACAGCCATGACAACGTAATGTTGAGGAAAGACTGCATGATGGTGGGTGCAGCCGGGGTGTCCCTCGATGAGTGCATTTCCTGACGTTTTTTAAGGAAAAATTGGGAAGATTGAAGGGTTTTTCCCTTCAAATGATCTTTAAGTCTAATGCCAGACCACTAGTGCATAAGGTTCTGCTGGTGCCTGTTTCCATCAAGGAGGAGTTATGAAAGGAACTGAATAATTTGTGTGATCAGGGACTCATTTAAGTCATTGAGAGTTTAGAGTGGCTATCCTCAATTGTGTTGGCAAGGAAAGCCAAAGGAATGTTGACAATGTGCATTGATCTAAGAGATCTTAATGACAGAATTTTGATTAATAGACTTCCCCAAACCAACATCACAGAAATACATTCAACACGCAAAGGTGCTGAAGTATTCACGACTTTGGGCATGACAGCTACTTACCATCGGGTAGTATTGAGACCCAAATCTAGGCATTTGACACCATTCATCCCACTTGCGGGTGCATTCAGAATTAAACGCATGCCGTTCGAGTTAGCCTGTGCATCATCTCTCTTTCAGAGAGTTATGGAGGCCATCCCAAATGTTAGATGTTTTCAAAATGACATTCTGGTTTTTGGGCAAGATGTGCCACCTCATGATAAATCCTTAGGCATGTTTTTTGTCTGTATTGAAGAAGAGGGATGTTACATTGGAGGCTAGTAAGCGAAAATTTGGTTTGGAGTGTGTTACTATCTTGGGTATAACATTTCAGAAAAATCATTGAACCAATGGAAAGTTTAGTCAGTGCCATCTCTGATTGACCCATTCTAGAGAACAAGGATCAATTTCAATAATTTTTTGGGATGTTTGAGTTTTATGCTTGTTCTACTCATAAATGTGCTGAGAGGACGCACAATTTACAGTAATTACTTATGAAAAATGCAAAACTTTTGTTTGGGGAAAGATGGTGGATGACGAATTTGCATTGATTAAGCGAACATTGGTAATGCCTTCTCACTGTAAACATTTGATACCTGTGATGTATGTGTGGTTTTCACTGATGCCTGTAACTACTGTCTAGGTGCAGCGCTACTTCAAACATGTGAAGGGAGAGATGAAGTCATTGCCTTTGCGTCTCCTACCTTGAGGGGTGCAGAAAGGAAATAGTCTGTGATCAAACGTGAGACGTTATCTAGGAAGTAGGGAGTTGATCATATTAAGAACTGTCTTTGGGTTGTGGAGTTCACGATCCGTGTGGACCACAAACCTTATTATTCACCATTAAAGGAGCCAGCAAAGCCACGCCACATTTTGCCAAGTGGCAATATAGAATGCAAGGATTTCAGTATCATGTTGAATACATGCCTCATGTAAACAATATCTTTGCTGATTGTCTTTCAAGGTTACCTTTAAGGGATTCTATAGATGTGCAAGACATATTAGAGGATGTTTTCTACATGGTTGGTGTTGTGACTAGTCTTACTTCTGGGTGTGTTCCTGAAAATGAACGGAAATATGCGGCAAATGGATATGGAATGTTGTGTGAAGTTTCTAGTTTCATTGCCAGAGGCTGGCCTAAGAGTGATGTTTCAGAGTCGATCAATGCTATCAAGCATGTGTTTTCAGAATTGAATGTGGGCAATGGTATATTAAGGGGAGGTGATCTTCTGGTTGTTCCGAGTGGCATTCATGGCAAGGTTTCAGATATGGCACATGAAAGCCATGTGGGAATGACAGCAATGAGGAGAAGGATTTTTGGAGATATTTTGGTAGCCAGGAATAGATAGGAATGTGGAGCATTTTGTGAAAGAATGTTTATCGTGTGCTATCAGTGACAAATCTCAAGTTACTGTACCCAGTCCTGTGAAAGCTGTGCCAGTGCCAGGTAAACTTTGGGTTAGGCTAGTAATGGATATCATTGGTCGCATCAATGTGGTCAGGGAAAGTTCCAGATTTGGAATTGTGCTTGTGGATTTTTTTTTCACGGTGGCCTGAGGTAGAATTTGTAAAATTTGCCAGCATGTCTGAAATAATCGGGTTCTTACAATCCCTATTCCTGAGAGAAGGGACTCCTGACAAGTTCATAACTGACAATGGAGTTCAACCCACTTCTCATGAATTCAAAGAATTTTATTTTGAAACTTTGGGGTGTTCGGCATATCAAAACATCTTTGTATCATTCCCGCAATAATGGCTTTTTGGAAAGGTGTGACAGAGTCATCTGGGAGAATGTGCAGTTGTCCATCTCCAATGGTTTAGATTGGCATGTGGAACTCAAGGATTTATTGTGGCCCGTTCAAACCACTACCAATGCAGTCACTGGTGTGTCCCCTTTTGCTCTGTTGAAAGTGTGTGTGCTGTTTACCAGATCGGTATGTCCATGAATGGTTGTTTCATGCATATAAGAAGAGGTGTTGGAATCGGTGAAAAATTTGTGAGGAAAGGCACAAGATAAATATGCTAGTTTGAGGGGCTAGAGGCAGACAATCTTTAATAGTCAAACCAGGGGATGTGGTGAGAGTTCGTCTACCAAGCTTAACAGTCAAAGGTCCAGCTTTTCATCTCCAAAGAAAGTCATTGAAGTCAAGGAACCTGTGGTCATGCTTGAGGATGGGAAGGAGAAGCTATCTCCAATGTTCTGTAATGTCTGAAGGTACGGCAGGAGTGAGAGGAGTTTGCTCAGTGTCTTTCAGACTTCATGATTTGAGGATGCTGAGTAAAAGAAAGTGTCCTGCCAAGCTACATGACTATGTGTGACTCACTTAGAGGTAATTCTAGTTCCCTGGTGATCCTCTGTTCCATGTGTGCATACTCTATTGTAGATTGTGTATGTATATAATGTACTTATCGTTTTTTTTGCGAAGTATTCAACAACCACTTTAGTTATTTTTGTGTGCATTCTGTTTCCTTTACTTTTTATGTTAATGATGTTGTTGATTCAGAAGGGGAAAGATGCAGTTGTTCTAGTCTATGTTGGGTTGGAATGTCAAATGTCATGCATAGATTACTGGGCGTTTGGAATGTAAAGAATTTTAGTGTACAAACCGTATCAACAGTTCATGCCTGTGCTGCTGCTCATTTAGTTGTGATTTTTGAACTGGGAATAAACTTTTATCTTCCAAGCTTACCTTGTCCTTGCCATTCGTGGAGTCCGCTACTAGCGAAGTAGAATAAGACTCAAAACAATGAAAATTATCGGTGAGTGACCTAGGCCTTCTTAAAGATGAAATGTGAACTCTGGAATGTTGTAAGTATTGATTTCCAGTTTGTATGAGTGTATTGCCAAAAGTCAGACAAGTTATAATAAGATATATTCTGACCAGCTAGCTCTATTTCACTACATACACCGTTGCTAGTCCCAGACTTCTGAGTGATAACCTAATGCATGCTGGGTATTGTAGCCTTGGTTTGTGTCTATTATTCTAATTAGTCAAATGGCAATTGTTCTCAGCTGAAAAGTTGAGAACAGGAACATTATCTGTAATGACATGGTGTGTGTTGGACACCTTACTGAATGACCAATGTGTCTTAATCTGAATTGAATGTGTCTCCTCCTATACTATACTATTGTGCTCCTTCCTCTGGTCATCATAGCACCCTTGGATTCACCACCATGTTTGAAAGCCACTTGCAATAATTCAGCATTGCCATTATTCGGGGCCATAAATATCAACAACTACCACCTTCTATCCATATCAAAAAAACTTTAGCCGCCATAATCATACCTCTATTGCAGGTGTTTGCACATCTTCAAATTTTTGGAAAAAGTGTGATAACCCTCCCTAGCTTAGTTGTGTATCAGTAATGAAATAGTCCTGTTTACTAACACTGTAATCCCATGAACTCACTCAGATTTCCTTCAGGTCACTCTTTATCTGTACTTTTTGACACGAATGAAGCAAAGCAAACTTCGCAAAAACTGGCCTCCCTCCTGGCACCCAAACTCATTTCCTCATATAATTGCTATCAATGAACTAAAAAATACTGTGATCCACCTTTGTGAGGAGCTGCTGCATATTGGAAAGGTAATGTTGGGTTCTGGCCTGCACTCCTTTATGGTTTGAAACCTACCTGGAGGGGTAAACATGTAGGAGACAAATGATATTTGTCCAACCACCAGCCCACAACAAAGTCACTCAGCATTTTTTCAGCTACTAACAGAGCAGGTCTTACCTGCCCTCTGACCAATGTGTACTCATAGGTAAAGAATGCAGTGAAATGTTATGAAATGATTATAGTTGATAATTTAGAAATGTTGTTGGCTACAGAGTCCTGGACCTTAGAGTATTCGGCTCCATCTCTAAAAAGTTCTCAAAGGAAGATACATCTCGGGTAAGAATAAATGATTTATTGGAGTTCTAAGTAACACAACCAGAAGAGCGGGCTGCAGTCAGCAACTCATGTTCCCTTTCAACATCAATATTCTTCATTCTCCCCCACGTCATTTGTGTCATGGTGGCCCCATGCAGTAAGTTCTTTGTTCAGAACCCAGCAGAAATAATTATAGTTGATAATTTAGATATGTTGTTGGTTACAGGGTCCTGGGCCTCAGAGCATTCGGCTCTATATTTGGCTGCTACTTGCCCTGCACTCTATAAAATCTTTAATCTTCCAAGACCTGATAGCAGAGGTGGCAGATTAGTTGTAGTGTTTCAGGATTTCATGAGAGTTAAACCTTTAAAACGTAGTCCTAGCTCCTTGGCAGAGCTATTAGAAGTTTCTTTCAATCTCACTCTCCACTACAGTCTCCAATCGAGGTATACTATGTTATCATCCTCTTGGGGCATGCGTTAATTTTGTGGATGTGTTTCCAGACTTCTTGGCACTGCTAATGATTATTCACTGTACTTTTTGTTTAATGGGAGATTTTAAAGTTTAGGTTGAACTTCCTAACAATTTGATGGCAGTGAATCATATTAGTACATTATCTGCATTTAGCTTGATGCAGAAGGTCCAGGCTCGGACACAATATGGATGCCATACGCTTGATTTGATCTTTGCTGTCTAAAGTGATATTATGTCTTAGGTATTTACTGATCATTTCACTATCCACTTTACCATCAAAGCTTCAGGGAGATTCCTGATTCCTTCATAGATACTAGTGAGCTCATAGAGGTCTGTCCATAGGTTAAACTATCTGCAAAACAATTTATGAGAACATTAAATAGGATGAGCTATGGTAAAGCTGATGGAATGGTGAATACTCATTACTCTAACTACACAGAGTGGGTTACCTCAGCCTTAGATACAGTGCTTCCCCCATCCACATCACTACACCAACCTCTCTCGACTGTCTGCCCTATGGCATAAAACCTATTTTTTTGACCACCCAAAATCAGCTGTACAAATTCAGAAAGCGTATGATGTGTTAACTATCCCATGGAAACCAGATCCAAGCAAAAAACGACACTAACGTTTTACCATCTTACAAACAGCTAAGGACAATTTCTTTGCTAAGACAATTATACATCTGAAGAGATCTTTTCAGTGCTTTGTTCTGTGTTTAATCCCTCCTGTTCCTGTCAACCAGTTGAGACTTCACAGAAGCTGTGTGATAAACTGTCTAACTTTTTTGAGAAAAAACATCCTTACAATCTATAAGAGTATGATAGTACCCTTAACAGCTCCGATTGTATTTCCATAGGGACAGTGACTGATGTAGTGTCCAGCTCAACTTTAGAGGCTGAGGTTCTCTAAATTTGATCTTCTGACTTCTGAGGAGTTTTTGGACCTAGCTAATTCTATCACTTTGGCTTTTCCTTTAGGTCCCACTCCTCTATCAGTCTTGAAGATAGCAACACCTTCTCTTGAAACACCCCTGTTGACATTTGTAATAAACCTATAACTCAACCTCTTGTGCTAAATGAGTTGAAAACCCGGCTGTTCCTCTGCTGCAAAATGCCAATGCAGACCCAGGAATTCTAAGCAACTTTCACCCTATATATTTGCTGCTTTTCCCAGTCAAAATTTTGGAGAAATCCATTATTAGGCACTGGTATAATCTAGTGGAGCAGAATAGCATGTGACAGAATCTGCCCTGGTCTCCATCTTGGATGCCCTACATCTGTCAGTAGACAAGGGTCACCTGGCAACATTGGTGCTGTTGGACCTATCTGCTGCCTTCGATATGATATCCCATGACAAGTTGCTCAAAAGATTGGGAGAGCTGGGTATCTGTGATTCAGCCTTTCAGTGAATTAGGACCTATTTCGAAAATAGACCACAGGCATTACACTAGACCCTATACTGCTTAAGGTTTACATCTCTACAACAGGACATCACACAATGCTTCTCACTGAGTCATATCCTCTTTAATTTATATTTGCATCCTTTGGCTCAGTCGCTTGTAGGGAATCAGTTTCATGAACTATGTGGACGATACCAAGCTACAAATTTCAATTGATGAGACAGTGCTCCATCCCTATGCAGCCTTTCAGGACTGCTTGGTAGCTGTGCCTTTCAGGCTAACACTTAATTTATTGAGATTTATTGCTGACAAATTAGAACTCTTATTTTAGTGTTGTGCCCCCCCCCTCTACAGTCATCTCAAAGGAGTTTTGGTGAGAGTCACTTGACTCTCCACCCTCTACAGCCAGTACTATGCATAATTCAGTTCTCTATTTTGATAACTAGTTGTCTTTGACCTATCAGACCAACCATTTGTGTACTACTTGCTTCCTTCTTTTTTGTATTCTGAGCAAATAATTACCTTTCCTTCCTGCTTTGGTGTGTACTTTTGTGATGCAGGTCACTATTTTAGGCTGCTTGGACTACAGCATCTCTTTATTGCGTGGTGCCCCTGCAGGGCTCCTAAAACGAGTTCAATGGATTCGGAATGTGGCTGCCAGAATGGCACTGCAATAACCCCACAGAACATCTGCCTGAAAATAACTAAACACTTTAAATTGGCTTCCTATTTATAAGAGAATTATCTTCAAGTCTTTTTGTATGCTCTAAAATGGCCATCAATTGTAGAGGACGTCGTTATCTTTAAGGACAATGTATGCTTTGAAAGCTGTCATATAATTTGCATTTTCTGGAGCCCTAGTAGTTGCATTCAATTTTCAGAAGGTATTCCAATCTATCTCTCTTTATGCAAGATGCAAGATTTGCTCTCCTTTGGAAAAGCCCTGAAAACTTGGCTCTTGATGTTGTAATCTGGCTATTACCTCAGGTCCAGGAGACCTTCTAGTTCACAGCTGTGCTTTACAAATGTATCTAACAAAAGGAACAAATGATGGACGAAATGCTGAACAATGCGAACATTCACCCCCAGTCCCAGTTACAGGGATCTGGGTTTAAGTGCCATGTCAGCATCGAATGTTATGTTGATATGTTATGTTAAGTTACGTCGCATTATGTTACATTACGTTATGTTACATTATGTTAGATACATTTGTAAAAGCAAAAGAAACAAAAGATAGATGGAATGATGAACAATGCAAACATTTACCCCCTGACACAAAGATCTGGGTTAAATTCATCGTTCTTTTGCTCACCATGCCAGCCCAGTTTGGACCCAGCCAATTGCAAATCAGTCTTGACCCTGTTATTCATGGTGGCAGTCCAGCCCTAACTGCCAAGCCAGGTCCTCCCTGGACCAGAAACAAGCATCCTGGGACCGGTTTTGGGGCATCACTCCTCATTCATTTCGGAAAGTTCCTGACTTGTGCGAGCTGTTTCAATCACAGCTCAAAACCTTGCAGTGAAGTCTTAGGAGAGCTCTTTCCCCTGCTAGTCCAGGAAGCCAAGCGTGGTTTCATTGAGAGACGTGGTATTTATACACACTACCTCCAAAACCCCACTGGTCACATGATCTGTTTGAAATCTCATGAGATCTCAAAACTTGGATTGAAAAGGTTAGAGAAGGCCTGAAACACGCTAAGGGCATGACACAGAACAAAAACTAGGGTGTACGGCACAAATGTAAGTTGTTACTTGGGGGCAAGTCAAGGGCGTGGCACCTGCACTGTAAATAGGACACTGGACCCTCATAGAGGCCTTATCTTTGGGCAAGGGGTGAAAATGGGATCAGGCAAGTAGGCTGAATACCTTGGGGAACGTTGTTGAACAGGGCAAAATAACAAAGGGCACATATGGTACAGCCAGGCTTTTTATTTTGGAAAATTAAATAAAATGTTATCATTTAAATTCCAATCAGTGCCCATTGTTAGCTACACCTTGTGGAAAACATCTTCAACAATATCGCTCTGCTATTGGCAGAATGTGTTTCTCTAACAAAGCAAAGCTGTTTTTTTCCTAAAATTGTACATTATTTAAAACATAATTGAGAATACCCTGCGGCTAAAGGTGGGGATATAAACTTAGCTGTTAATGATTTATATTGTGCCTTTGATTGAGTACACCCTTCCAAATTATGTTGTAAGATGTTGACCATGGGAGGACTTATCCACATTTGGCATATTTAATTTAGCTATAAGTCCCTAGTAGAGTACACTACATGTGCACAGGGCTTGTACATTAAATACTATTAGTGGGCCTGCAGCACGTATTGTGCTACCCACACAAGTAGCCCTTTAAACATGTCTCAGGCCTGCCACTGCAGAGCCTGTGTATACAGGTTTACTGCCATGTTGACTTGACATTTAAACTTCCTTGTCAAGCCCTAAACTCCCTTTTATTATATATGTCACCCCTAAGGTAGACCCTAGGAAGTCGATAAGGCAGGGTGCTGTGTAATTAAAAGACAGGACATGAACGTTTAGGTTTTACATGTCCTAGTAGTAAAAATCTCCCAAATGTGTTTTTCACTACTGTGAGGCCTACCCCTCTTCTAGGTGAACATTGGGAATTTCTTATTACACTTATGAGCTGTAATTCCTGATTGAGAATGAGCAGCTCTGTGATGTTTCATATCATTGGCATGGTAATGATAAATCTTCTTTACTGGTAAAGATTACTTTATCATTACCCTTTTAAAAATGCCACTTTTAGAAAGAGCTTCAAAGTAAATGAGGAACCCAATTAACTCTTGACAGCTTGGGCAAACAAGTATTGACGGGTAAATGTGCCTGCGAAGGATTTGCTAAATTGAATGTTTGTATGATTATTCCAATCAATATTTCACAAACTCTATCAAATTGGTGTAGAATGTCTGACATTCTACACCGATTTCAGAGATCATTGTATCAATGGCAAAGTTGTCTGCAAAATTTGGTTACATTGCTATGTAAATACTTGAAAAATGTTGTACACAATTGCAACAAAGAAGAATATATATCATTGTAACTTCATGTTGCTTTGTGTTTTTTATGATTTTGTACACTTTTTGAAATTTGACTAATATAAAAATCTATTTTTTAATACATACACCCGTGTGATACATTTTTCTTTGACGATTGTGATTAGATTTTTATTTGAATTTGATTTTGAAACTACGTACTTCAAACCACTTTGATAGAGTTTGTGAAACATTGATTGGAATAAATATACAAACATTCAATTTAGGAAATCCCTTGTAGGCACATTTACTTTTAGAAAAATGGCAACAAGGGTAGGGCTAATTTAGTGTCAGCAAGGCTAGGCCACAGCAAATATATGAAATGTACAAATGCCAATACAGACTCTACTTAATGAACACAATGATTTATATTTGTGGTCACAAAACTTAATTACTGTGAACACCATTTATTTTCAAAAATTGTGAAAAGCTTTGGAAACCTTTACTTTTTGCATAAAACTGTCAGCAGCGGAATAATGACATACTTGTCATGGAATGGATCAATTAACATTTATGTCCCACATCAACTAAAGAGCATTATTACATTACCACAAGAATAAATTATACATACAGCATAAAACACAATACAAAACATGTAACAATAGATGTCCTAGTTCTGAACTTCTAACTAGCTAAAGGGGCACTAAGTGAAAAGCCAGTAGAGGCCTCTGATCTTTTGCCTTACAACCTAGGAGTAGGCGCTGATACTTTAATTTTATTTTAGGTCTGGATCATGAATGCGACCAATAGATTATTAGAACTCAAAGATTCCCTGCATGCCTGTGTTTCCTTTTTATAGGTACAATCCCTGGTGCAATTATGCTGCTGAGGCATTTCAAACCCAGCATCAATTTGGGGTTCACCTTGGGACCCAGAACGTCAGGACACTACAGTGATTAAAAAACAGCGGAAAAGGCAATTAGTAAGTATTCTTCTGTGGGCTAAAATAATCTAACAGCAACGCCCTTCATTTGCTAACTTACATAAGCTTTAGTTGCTTGATTTCATTCTGACCAAATACTCTTCTTTTTTGTTTTCCTTGCAGCTGAATGAAACAAAGTAAGGATTGAGAAATACTTGTTTAAAAAAAAAAAAAAGTGGACATTCAAAACTGAGCACGGAAGTTGCGTAAACTCACTTGTTAAATGAATACAACAAATAATCTTGTAGTTTTGCTTTTATGTGGACACTTCCAACTCACTTTTATAGTTCTGCGGATAAAAGGAATTGCACAATCTTAAACATAGAATATCCTGCTCTCAAAAGCACTAAGCACTTAAGAAATGGAGAAGCTCCACTCACTTGAAAATTATAGTAGCAATGTTTTTTTCATCCAATTCCTTGTGACATTTTTTGTCATCTGACTGGTGCTTGATTCTGTGGAAGTAAGCAATGCCAAAATGAATGTGCTTTCCATTCAGGGCGGTATGAAGTTCTCATTATATTGTATCCACCCTGCTGATACTGTGTGTTTCAAACAGAATCCCATAACTACAAAGTGTCTTCTTGCAAGTACACCACAGCGGGGGAGGCGATCCCATGCCGAAGCCACTGTTTCGTACATGCTCATGCCTAAAATAGTAAAACAAGACTGGTGTTCTGAAATAGCATAAGACTGTGAACCACGGTTCGAAAAACACCTGCTTAAGGTTTCCAATGTATGTTTTATATACTTTTAGAAAGATGGCATTTTTCTGCTCAAAGCCTTTTATGCCTCCAGCCTCTCTCCAATACATGACTGAGGTGGGTGAGAGCTCGACATTGTGCATTCCCTCTAGACAGCTTCACACAAAGGGAACTGAGGTGTGAATGATGGGCCATCCACATCCCTGATGGGACATCCTGGGCAGGATGGGAGGGAGGAGCTGACACTTATACCTGAATAGGCTGTGTCCTGTCCCCACACAAAGGGCTGGATACCCCCCTGTAGTGAGTCTGGACCCGGAGCTGGGAGGGACGACCTCTGTACACTTCAAAGTCCCTCTTAGAAGTCATCTCCACTTCAAAGGCACAGTTGGGTCTAAGTACTAGGTCTCTGGCCCCACCAAATCAGACACTACTGGACCTGTGAAGAAACTCTGCCAGATGAAGGACTGCTGTGCTGGAAGAACTGCCTTTCTGCTGTGCTGTTCTGCTGCCTGCTACCCTCTGCCCTTTTGAGGAAAAATTGGACCATTCAGAGCTTATTTATAAGAGCCCTGCTTCACTTTTGCACCATTTAAAGTGGTACAAGCGTGACACAGGTCTCTCAATCTGATTCATGAAGCCAGGCAAATCCACCCTGTGTGGCTTTGAGTGGCCTCATAAATCTTGAGTAAGATAACGCAGTGCAAATCGCTGTGTCGCCTTACTCTGAGCCAGGGAGGCGTTCCATGGGTGGTACAGTGTGTTTTCCCATGCAACACCCATGGATTTTGACGCTTTCCCAGATATATAAAATTATGTTAAAATGGAAAAGTGCCAAATCACTACACCTTCCTAGGTGAGGTGGCCTAACAAGGAGAAGTATGTTTATTTTCCCTCAATGTTTCCCCTTCTTTGTGCGCTGCATCCTGTAGCACACATAGAAAGCGGAAAATGCCTCCTATTATTATTCTTGTGCTGGAGGGTGTCCCTTCCTGCACAAAAAATACCTACATGCAACAGACACACCCTTGCACCATGGTGCAAGAGTGCCTATGTTGGTACTAGGCTGCTGAAATGGCACCAGCGCAGGGAAAAAGGATCAAATGCACTATATTGCATAAGTATGGTGCATTCCTGTTCTTCCACTTTGGCATAGGGCAGCAGAGCAAGTTGCCTTGCTGCCCTGTCTTACACCAAAATCACATAAATGATATCCTTTGACTTGAACCTAGAGGGATCTCCAAGGGCATGCTGACTTACCTCTTGTTTTAAGCCCCAGGGATATCAAAGTCTTACACCCTACTACTTTGCTGTGTCCATCGGAAGTGGATCCGGGTGCTTGCTTCAGTAAATCAATGCATTTTTTTTGTGTGACGCAGAATTGACTCATCGCAGCTGTAGCAGGAAGAGAACGTGCGCATCACACTTGGTTGGAACAAGTGCATCACCATCGGAACCGACACATCAGAACCACCGCATCGTCCCCACTGCAGTGAGTAACGATCGACACATCCTCTCGACTGTGTAAAGAAACCCAGTGCATCGCACTCAGAACCAATGCATATCAGAACTGGTGCCTAATCTTTGAAGCTACAACAAACCACCACTGGGTCTGGGCCCCCAACAGCAAGGCTAGGCCACAAAGTATCAATGAACAAACAGAATGCCAGTACTGTCACCACTACTTATTTTTAGTTTGCCAGACCATAAGAATTGTGCAATATGGTCAAATAACACGTCAAAGTTTTGAATGAATCCACTATTTTATTTTTGTATTTTTTCAAAGCAAGGATATCGGTTATTATTTCACCAATTCATTATGCATTATACAACCTCATCTCAATATACATATATTTACAAAATATTCACAAGAAAAACATTTACAATATTCACAATTATTGTTAAAACAATCATACCCTCATGCATTCACATCCATACATAACAAACAGTGTTATCACAAAAACCTGGAATCCTAAATAATCACAGTGCGCCATATACAGTTAATTTTTCAATATTAACAATATTTTGAAGGATATTCTTTCTATTACTCCTATAGTTTAGATGGCGAAAAAGATTGTCTACGCGTTTCGAACTCACACAAGTCGCGGAGTTCTCATCAGGACAAATAAGCTGTGGAAAAAGGAGAACAAGAAGCCTTCCTTTAGGGTCATATCAAAAAATGGTGTTGACCTGATATACAACCTTTGTTGCTCAAGCCGCCATGTCTTACCTCTAAAATCAAATAGAGCAGTCTGCGATTGCATAGATCATCCGCCAAAACACCAGCAATCCACAACCTCTGTATTTAAAAAAACACTTTGTCATTCACCTATTTCACAACAATCTTCCTTGTGCCCCAAACACAGTGACATTACACTTACTTTAGTTTGGCGGTTTATGGAGCCTGTAGCGTGGCCACCCTGAAAGGGAAATTTTATGGATTTTTAGTGTAATTGGGCGTCATGGATGACTGGATGATTTGGATCGTTTGCCCAACTAGATTCTGGCTCTTACCTAATGCGGGAGAGGGGTGGGTGTCCCCGTTGTGCTGCACGGTTCGGTGCTCCGGTCAAAGTCCGTGCGCTGTGGAGCCTGGAGCGTGGCTTCCCTGCAAAGGGGAATTTTTATTATTTTTAGGGTGTTTAAAGGCTAGCAGTGCTTGTTGGTAGGACGGTGAACCGTTAAGGCTGGTCGGTGGTTTTGCGGGGGAGCGGACGCTTATCCATTAATGAAAACGTGCCCCTGATCTAGTTCTTACCTAATGCGGGGAAGAGGTTGATGTCCCCGTTAGGCTGCTGGGCTCGGCGCTCTGGTCACAATCCAGGCGCTTCCTGCAGAGGGCGTGGTCGTCCGCAGCGGTCGTCACAAGGGGTTCAACCTTCCTGCAATATGCGGACTATTAATATTCACACTTGCTGCCACTCCTAAGGTCGCCCCTCAGTTGCATTAAGACGGTGCTTACCCATGTGAAGTCGATCCTTGTCTCAACAGTCGTGTAGCCTAGAATCAGTCTCGGCTGCACTTCCGGTTCCGGGATGGAATCCTGGGAGTTGTAGTTTCCCTCTAATCCGGCGCTCTTATACTTTGAAACCCATTCAATTTCCTGTATACTTTCCGGGTAGTTTATTAGAATCACGTTGGTAATTGTGCTGTTGGCACACGCGTATAGGCTTTATTGCGTGGTGATATTTGACATTTTAAACAGTTTTTAATTCGTGTGATCAAAAACGTTAGAGAGGTGCCCATATTGGAGTGGCTTTCAACTAAATGTTTCAGATAGCAGGTTAAGCTGGTTTTCAGCCATTGTACCTCCTGACAGGGGTTGGTGTCTCAACCCAATTTATATATTTCCGAGAGTTCATTGAGTCCATGTGTGGCAGTATTGAATTTCACAATTAGCATTGCCTCCTGCTTAGATAATTTCAGGTCCTGGTCTCCTCCTCTTATATCTTTCTCTATCTTAGAGATTACAGTCCAAATCACGTCTGATTCTTTATGGTTATGTATGCGCCAGTGATTCACCAAAGGGGCAGTCAAAACATTGTTCTTAATCCTGGATTTGTGTTGTTGAATACGGACTCGAACTTCTTGATTTGTCTTCCCAATATATATGAGTCCACATGGGCATTTTATACTGTAGACCACGTATCTAGATTTACAATTCGTGAAGGCATCATGTTTCCATCCTATGTTGTTATGGCTGAAAAATGATCCTTCCACGGTTGTGCTGCAGCAGTTGCATGCCCCACATTTATGATGGCCCTGAACCGGAGGTAACCTCAACATTGTTCTTAAATCAGGGGATGTTGTTTGTGGCAATGCTGCGCGAATCAATTGATTGGCTATACTGGAATTTTTCTTGAATGCAAAAAGAGGTTCTTTGCTGAAGGATGTATCCAAGTCTTTTAATAGATGCCAGTTATTCCTAACCACTTTTTTCAGCATGTTTGAGTTCGGACACCACGTTGAAACAAAAACCATCCTTTCTGATTCCTTTTTGGTTTTCCTTTCAAGCAAACATTTGCGAGGGGTCCACCATGCTCTCTTCATGGATTTTCTTAACAATTTCTTGGGATAGCCACGTTGTTTTAAATTGGCAGTCAGATTTTCAGCATGTTTTTTGTACTCCTCTTTATCTTGGCAATTCCGTCGAATCCTAAGATATTGCCCAAATGGCAAATTATCTTTGAGACTACGTGGGTGGTTACTTTTATAGTGTAGCGCCTTATTGCGGTCAGTTGGCTTTTTATATAAGGTCGTCGCTAAACCACCTCCATGAGGATAAACTTCCACATCCAGGAAAGGCATTCTGCTTTTTGAATAGCTGGTACTGTATTTGATGGTTGCAGTTCTATTATTCAACCAATCGAAGAATTTTAAAAGGTCCTCTTCTGTGCCTGACCACACAAAGAAAATATCGTCGATATATCGACTCCAACTCTCAATCCAGTGTAGATATAGGTTGTTTGTGTACACGAACATTTCCTCATACTTGGACATAAAGAGGATAGCCAATTCCGGGGCGAAGGGACATCCCATCGCTACTCCGCTTGTTTGGAGATAGAATTCTCCGTCAAAGCTGAAATAGTTTTTTTTAAGTGCAAACGTAGCCAATTTTAAAATGAAAGATGTAGGAATTTTGTGGGGTCTAACTCTCTCATCCAGAATTGACCCCAGGACATATAGCCCTTCTTCTTGAGGGATCTTCGTATACAAGGACGTGATGTCCATTGTGACCATCCAGGAATTTTCTTTATCGAATTCCATCTTTGATATTTTGTTGATGAAATCCGTCGTATCTTGTACGTACGATTTTACTGATGTTATAAACGGTTTCAGGAAAAAATCAACACATTTTGCGACTGGTTCAATCAGGGAGCCACAGCCCGAAACAATTGGTCTGCCCGGTGGTGTTTTTCCCTTTCAGGGTGGCCACGCTCCAGGCTCCATAAACCGCCAAACTAAAGTAAGTGTAATGTCACTGTGTTTGGGGCACAAGGAAGATTGTTGTGAAATAGGTGAATGACAAAGTGTTTTTTTAAATACAGAGGTTGTGGATTGCTGGTGTTTTGACGGATGATCTATGCAATCGCAGACTGCTCTATTTGATTTTAGAGGTAAGACATGGCGGCTTGAGTAACAAAGGTTGTATATCAGGTCAACACCATTTTTTGATATGACCCTAAAGGAAGGCTTCTTGTTCTCCTTTTTCCACAGCTTATTTGTCCTGATGAGAACTCCGCGACTTGTGTGAGTTCGAAACGCGTAGACAATCTTTTTCGCCATCTAAACTATAGGAGTAATAGAAAGAATATCCTTCAAAATATTGTTAATATTGAAAAATTAACTGTATATGGCGCACTGTGATTATTTAGGATTCCAGGTTTTTGTGATAACACTGTTTGTTATGTATGGATGTGAATGCATGAGGGTATGATTGTTTTAACAATAATTGTGAATATTGTAAATGTTTTTCTTGTGAATATTTTGTAAATATATGTATATTGAGATGAGGTTGTATAATGCATAATGAATTGGTGAAATAATAACCGATATCCTTGCTTTGAAAAAATACAAAAATAAAATAGTGGATTCATTCAAAACTTTGACGTGTTATTTGACCATATTGCACTATTCTTATGGTCTGGCAAACTAAAAATAAGTAGTGGTGACAGTACTGGCATTCTGTTTGTTCATTAATCTTTGAAGCTGGCGTATCGCCATCGCTGCGTAGAGAAAAGCAACGCATAACCTCGGCTGTGGGATTGAAACTGACGCATTGCTTGACTGCACCCCGCATCTCGCTGTTGTGACCAGGATCAAGGTATTTTTGTTCAGCTGGCCTTGCATGGCTCCTATATCTGGCCCGCACTCTATCGCAGTCAGCCTGAACTCTTGTCTTTGCCCCTGTCCAATGTGACCAGATAACCCCATAGGCGTTTATTGCTTCTCAGTGCTATTTTTCACTTTAATCTTTAAAAATTCATATCTTGGCACCTACTTATTGGATTTTTGGCTTTTTGGTCTTGTTTTATTTATAAAATCATAATATCTTTTTTCAAACTGGTGTGGAGTCATTTTGTAGTGTTTTCACTGTGTTACTGTTTGAAGTGTTGCAAACATACTTTACACATTAGGTTAAGCCTTCTGCTCTGTGCCAAGCAACCAGACGGTGAGCACAGGTTAATTTATGATTTGTATCTGGCTTACCCTAACTCGGATTGTGGTTCCTGATTTGACGGAGTGCATACCTCTGCCAACCAGAAAACCAATTTCAAATATAGTGGATCAGGCGATTGTTTATTTTGTGGCACAGATTCACTCCAATAATGCTGCATGTCTACACTATGGAGTGACAGATGAATAAATATGAATTCCTTTAGGATCAGTAGGGGAGTACATCAGGCGTGTTTTTTGGTCCCATTTTAATTTTACATTCTATGTCTTTGACATTTCAGTCGGCGGGCCAGGATATGCCCAAAGTAGGTTCGTATCTACGCCCGGTGCTGTTCTTTGTGAATGACACAGTCCTTATGGCACACATAGCAAATGGGTTGAAAAATCTTTTAGATTCATTTGCAACATGTATAAAGTGTTTGGATATAGACATTAATTTGCATATATCTTTTGCCATGGTGTGCAGTCCCAAGTCTACGCAAACTAAAACTCACTTTAATGAGCGTACATTATAGAAAAATAGGACAGAATTGGATAAAGTACAGAAACTTATAATGTAGTCAAGAGTCCTAAAACTAACAAAAATTTAACTGTCCACATTGACGAAAGTTCATGGCTATTTGTTATCACTACCAGGACTGCAGTGCATCATAGTAAAAATTATAAATTAGTCCCAAGAAGCAATTGATAAATCACTGTTATTAAGGTCCAGATGTACACATGTTTGTAGAGGTCACAAATGGAGATTCGGGCCATTTGCAACAGTTAAAATGCCTTTTGGAATGTACCATTTTTTTTGCCAGTCGATAACCTATTACCAACTGACAAAATAGGGTTTGTGAGTCGCTATTAGGAAGGGGTGTGTCAAGGGCGTACCTTCCTCTCATTTGTTGACCTTGTTATGGGTCAGCCAATGAGAAGAGGCAGGTGTCCCTACTTTGTTACAGAGTGGGATGTGGGGTCAGTAAACTGCTGACCCCACACCAGTCTGTGACGAGCATCACTACTAGACACTTGGCCCTGGGCACTTCAGAGATTAAAACTGAAGTATCCAGGTTATAAGCTATCAGTGGTGCTTCCCCTCGTCATTTGGGGATGCCCACCAAGCACCTTGCCAGGCTGGGGAGGTCAAGACCTCAGGGCTGTGGCATCTTCAGCCGGGCAAAGCTCAGCTCAGGCAGCCAGCCACCTACCCATTTAGTGCACCTACAGCACCTGGCTGCCTGTCTGAACATGAAGAGTGTCTGTCAGACTGAGCTTTGCTCAGCCTGTCAAACATTTTTCATGTTTGAAAAAAGTGGGGGGAGCAGGCCACTCTACCCTTAAGGACAGACCACCACTGCAAAACAATGAAAAAATAAAAATACATACATTAAGGAGATTTGGTCGGCCCTCTTCATCCATTGGTATACTAAATTGTTATTCATATTTTGCTTCCACCCACACTAGGTTATACCATGGGGTAAATGGTCAGCCCACTTTGGCCATTGACTGACTTGCACTGTGAGTGTTGGTATTTTGCCTGATCACATGAGCACACCCACCTAAAAAGTGCACTTTAGTGTCAGGGTAGGTGGGCCAATACTTTACTTTACCTTTGCTTTTTTTCTTTCCAATCTTTGTAGATTTTCTTGTTTTTGTCATTCTTCTGAGTTTAAACTGTTTTCTGGATGCAGTCATTCAAAGCCAGTAGCACTCTTTCTCTGTACCAATAATAATATTTTGTGTGATATACATTCAAACTAAAGAGCTTCTACACCTGTTTTAAGCACATCTGCCTAATCATAAGCACATGTATTGTTCTATTAAACATATAAGCGATGGGTAATATTTTTTAACTTAAACATGTTGTTACAAGTGCCACATTTTGGTGGTTGGTTTCTATTTTTGCCTACTTTAAAAAAAAAATTGCACCAGCTTGCCAAGGGCCTACCTATTGGCTTTGATAATTGTTGTTTTTGAGAACATAGCTCAACAAGAAACCCTTTAGCAAAATTTTTGTGGAACTGATAATGGATCACTGACAGAATATCGGTAACAAAAGTATATGGACAGATTATTGTGTCAAAAATATCTAGGGCCAAAATATCCAGAAGGTAAGTGCAAACAGGTAAGTATAGACTTACTATTCTTAACTCCACATCTATGTACTTTTATTAGAAATGGGGGTCTCTTGTTGGCAAGGGTTTGCACCTTTGTCCTAGTAGGGACCCTTCTTCATAGTCAGGGTAAGGTAGTTACACTCCTAAAATAACCACTGCTTACCCATTGGTAGCTTGGCACGAGCAGTCAGGCTTATCTCAGAGACAGTGTGTAAAGCATTTGCACATGACCAACAGTAATGCAGTGAAAACACTACAAAAGGACACTACACTAGTTTAGAAAAATATCCACTATTTTTATATATTCAAACCAAGACCAAAACGATAAGAAACCAACATACACTACTTAAGAATATATACTTTGCAGAAATATCTTAAATTCCAAGTAAGTAGCTCCGTCCGGGGCTACGGCGATACTGAAAACAACAGAATCCAACAGTTCTGTCTGACTGCGTTGTTCAGGGGTGTTGGTAGACTCATAATCAGTAACTTTTGTGTTGTGGCCGACACGTTGGTGCGAGCTGGTCGTGGCAACCATCACGGTTGTGATGTGAAGTGAAGTGGTGCAGCGTCCGGTGCCCTCAAGGCGTGGGGCAGTCAGCGGATTGGTGACAGTTGTCCAGCAGCCTCGATGAGACCAGGGCTGCGGTGCGGAGTGAAGGTGGTACCCGATGTGATGCTGACAGATCACGGTGCAGGCAACAGGCCTGGTTGCAGGAAGCTGGTGTCGGTCAGTCCATACTGCGGTGTGGGATGAAGCGGTGCATTGTGAAACTTACGAGCGGTGGCCCCCCAGCCATGATGCGGTCACGGGTGTCTGAGTCAGCAGGCAGCAATGGCGTCAGTGAGAACAGGCGGCAAAGAGAAGCGAGGTGGTGGAGAGTGCGGTGCCCTCAGGACACAGAGCCAGTGAAGGAGTCGGTGGCGGAGTCAGTTGCTTTCCCCTTCTCTGGGAAACTGAAACAACGGTTCCAGAGGCGGTACCCAGAGGTTGGTGAAGTCTTTGGGGTCCCTGAGACTTCAGATCAGGAGGCAAGCTCTACTCCAAGTCCATAATGCGGTGTGGGATGAGGCGGTGCATCGTGAAACTTACGAGCGGTGCCCCCCAGCCACGATGTGGTTACAGGTGTCTAAGTCAGCAGGCAGCAACGGCGTCAGTGAGAACAGGGCGGCAAAGAGATATGAGGTGGTAGAGAGTGCGGTGCCTTCAGGACACAGAGCCAACGAGGGAGTCGGTGGCATAGTCAGTTGCTTTTCCCTTCTGTGGGAAACTGAAACAATGGTTTCAGAAGCGGTACCCAGAGGTTGGTGAAGTCTTTGGGGTCCCTGAGACTTCAGAACAGGAGGAAAGCTCTACTCCAAGTCTTTGGAGCTACTCAAGCACAAGTAATGAAAGTTTAGTCCAGTCTTTTCACTGCCCAAGGCAGAAACAGCAACTGTAGGCAAACCCAACAAAGCAACAACACAGCAAAGGGGCAGTACTCCTTCTGGCAGGTCTTCCAGCTCTTCTTTTTGGCAGGTTCCTTGATTCCAGCGAGTTCTAAAGTTCTGTGGTCTGGGCCCCAACATTTATACTCAAAATTCCTTTGTTTTCTCAAGCAGAGCGTGTTTGTGCTTAGTCCAAACCAGCTTGGTCCTCTCTGGCCAGCTTCTCGGCAGGAGGTGAAGACAGCATTGTCCAAGGTAGACAGGGCCTATCCATCTGCATGGGAAATCTCCTCCTACCACTGTAAATGCAGACTTGGCCTATTCAGGTGCTAATGAAAACTCCTCCCACTACTCTGAATGCAGCCCAGGTCTATTCATCCCAGCCATGACTCATTCAGGAAAGGCAGGACACACATCAACCCCCTCCCCCCAGTGGCCATCTGTGAGAATGCACATCCCCAGCTCCTGCCACTCCAAAGCCAGACAGTCAATCCACAAAGCAGCAGAGGACACAGGATGGCTAAGCAAGAAAATACTCGCTTTCTAAAAGTGGTATTTTGAAACACACAATATAAAAATCATCTTTACTAAAAAATGCATTTTTATATTCTGAGTTCAGGCATACTAAACTCCATCTTTCTATTTTGTCCCAATGGGAAGTTATATTTATAAGATGTTATAAATAAGCTCCCATTCTATCCTATAGAACAGATAGCCTTTCAATAGTGAAAAACGAAATACACTGTATTTCACTATCATGGCATGTTACACACCTAAGTACATGTCCCACCTTTCACATACACTGCACCCTGCCCATGGCGCCACCTTAGGTCTACATTAGGGGTGTCTTAAATGTAAGAAAAGGGAATATTAAGGCCTGGCAAGTGGGTGCACTTCCCAGATCGACATGGCAGTTACAAACTGCGTGCAGACTCTGCAGTGGCAGGTCTGAGATACCTTTTACAGGGCTACTTCTGTGGGTGGCACAATCAGTGTTGCAGGCCCACTAGTAGCATTTGATTTACAGGCCCTGGCACTCTCAGTGCACTGTGCTAGGGACTTACTAGTAAATCAATATGCCAATCAGGGAAACACCAATCCATAACACAATTTACAACAGGAGCACTTGCACTTTAACACTGAACAGCAGTGAGAAAGTGCCCAGAGACACTAAACCAGCAAAAACAGAGTCAAAACCGGGAGGTCAGAAAGCTAAAAGAAAGGGGGAACACGCAAAAAGATGCCAGGTCTGACAACCTTGAAGATATATATATATTGTTAAGGTATATTTTTGTGGAGTTATATATAGTAATACTTTGCTTACACATAGAAACTTACCTTCACAATTTTTTTGTCCTTGATATTCTTGACACAATATTTTGTCCACTCGATATTTCTTTCTCAATATTTTATCTCAACACTACTGATAACACATGAGTGCTGCACTAAGGTACATTGGTGCTTGGAGGGCATACTCCTACTTACTATGCCTAGATATTAAGGGCAAGATGTTAGGGCCTTTACCTCACCTTCCTCTTGGAGAGCCTCTGAAAAGGTCTGATCACTCTAGACATTGCACTATCTTTCGGGAGAGAGGGTTTACAGTGGGGTGAATCTTTCTTTCTAGAAGGTGTCCGAGGGCCAGATGTGCAACCATTCCATTTTGCGAGTTGCAAATTGTGACGTGTTGTGACTCGCAAAACGGCATGTACAACAGTGTCTCAGACACTGTTTGTGATTCTCAATGGGGTCACAAATAACCTGCCTCATTAATATTTTTGAGGCAAGTCGCAATAAGTGATCACATTGGGAAAGGCCAACACTCCCAGACCACCATGTCTGTGACTGCTTTTTAAATAAAGCAGTTTTTTTAATGCAGACCATATTCCATAAAGGAAAATGGGCTGCAATAAAAAAAGTAAAATGAAACGTTTCTGTTGCATTTTTTAAGAGTAAACAGTGGTCCGTGCAACCACTGTCGGCTCTTAAAAAATATTTTTGATGCCAGTCACAAAGGGTAAGGGGTCACCTGGGGACTCCTTCCTGTTTGCGAGTGGCTTTCCATGTTTTTGAAATAAGTGGTAAACTGCGAGTGTTTTGCGAACGCAATTGCGGTGCAAAACATCGTACATAGAAGTGCGACTCGCTATTAGAAAGTGAGGCCCTTGGCACGACCCTTCCTAAATGCATATCGCGAACCCTATTTTGGTAGTCAGTGATAGGTTACCGTTTAACAAATCGGGTTTGTACATTGCACAGACCTATTTTGTGGTCGCAAACGGGCCGTTTTCCCGTTTGTGACTGCAAAAAAATAGTCATACATCTGGCCCCAAATCTGTAGATTGTTCTATCTAAAGCTTTAATTGCAAGATTAGGTTCTGGTTTGAAACCACCTATCTCATCCCCTCAACTCTTTGTGCCCAAACAACCGCTCTTTGCCTGCATGGGGTCAGCTCATATTCTGAAATGGTGTGAGGACAAATGTCAGAAATTAAACAAAGTGAATGGCTAAAAATATATACAATTAGTTGTTGATAAGGAGTCATGAATTCTGAGGCAGTTGAGCGTGCTATGGGCAAAAAAGTTACTATAATGTTGTGCATTTCTAAAGGAATTATTGAAACATAATAAAAATATTCATATATATTTTTAAAACAACAGTGCCAGAATCTAACGGAAGGAACATATGGTCAGATTTAATATGTCAAACACTTTCATACATGTTGACCAAGTCATAGCCAAAGCACACAGCACAATGGATTGCCAGAACAGTCATTCTTCACAGGCAAACTCAGGATGGGTTTGGATGGCGTTGTCCTAGAATGGTTCAGGTCCTTCTTCCACAACCGACCTCAGAGATTCCTCATTAACGGCAACATATCAGCTCCCACCCCGGTCACGGTTGCAGTCCCCCAAGGTTCAACCCTGTCCCCCACCCTCTTTAATCTTTACTTAGAGCCACTCACCGAAGTTCTTCGTACCGCCAATATCTCCTGCCATATGTACGCGGACAACACCCAAATATACATCAATATTTCATCGCTTGAGGAGATCCTCTCCCTGAACGAGACCCTGAAACTGATTGTCAAATGGCTAGCCGTTAACCAACTCAAACTCAACGCAAAGAAAACTTAATTTCTCCTAATCTCCCCTTCAAAAGCCAACCCGGCGATTCAGATGTGGGTCAAGGCCATTACAGCCTTAAACTGCCCACCGACCATTGTGGACTCTGCCAAAGCTCTGGGCATAATCCTCGACTGTAAACTGAACATGCGAGACCACATTAACTTGATGGTTAAATCAGCCAGATTCCACCTGAGCTAGCTGTGGAAGCTAAAACCTTTCATCCACTAGACTATTCTACGGAACTAGGAAATTCAACCACATCTCTCCACATATGAAAGCGCTGATCTGGCTCCCTCTGGAGGCCAGAATACAGCTGAAACTGGCATGTATTACACATAAGGCTTTATACACAAACACCCTGCTTATCTGGCACAGAAACTAGTGGTATCTGGAGGAAGCAGGAACTCCCGGTCTGCTAGAAACCTCTTGCTCCAACCTGCCCGTTTTCAGAAAAAAAGAAACTACAATAGGGCGTTCTCCGGGGCAGCACCAAGAATTTGGAACTCTTTCCCGCCCCCCATCAGAAGAATCCCTTCTCTTGCACGTTTCAAGAAGGAGGACAAAACTTTCCTCATGGGTAAATTCCTCGTCTAAGGCCTGCCCTCAACCACCACAGTGTGCCTGATGAATCTAACACTATCGCTCCTTCCTCAGATCACCAATTCACCCTGCAGAGAAAATATGGGGCTTTTGTTTTTACTGATTCTAACTATAACTGTAGCCATAAACTTGTATCCCCTTTTTTCCCCTATGTTCCCAGCACCCCTGCCCCTAGCCAACCTTTTTGTATATTTCTGTACTTTAGACTTTTGTTTGTTCACCTCTGTATACCGTGTATTGTGCTCTGATATCCTCACGGGTCAAGTTCGCGCTCTATAAAACACTAAAATAAAAATAAATAAAACTAAAATAAATAACCAATTCGCAAACTGGAAGAGGACCCCAAGGGACTACTTTCCATTTGTGTATGTGGATGAAAACCTTTTGTAAGAGCAGGGAGGGTCCCACGGAGCACCGCCAACTCTTATAAAATAAAAGGAACACTTTTCATTTTAATGTTTATAATACAGCCCATTCTCCTTGGAGGAAACGGGCTTCATTACAAGAAAATATATTGCATTATGTAAAAAGCAATCACAGACATGGGAGTCCGATGAACCCAGCAGGCCACCATCCCTCTGATTGTAGCCATTTCCAATGGGTTGCAAATTGTGACCTGCCCCATGAATATTGATGAGGCAGGTCCATTTGCGACCCATTTAAGAATCACTAAATCTGCCCCAGACACATTTTGTACATTTATATTTGTGAGTCTCTAATTGTGAGTTGCAAAAAATCGCAATTAGAGACTCACAAAACCAAATGGTCGTACATCTGCCCCCTATATGCTTTTTGCATACATTCGTAAGATTGTAGGGCCATGTATGACCATTGTAATTTTTTGCAACTCACAATTATTAGAGACTCGCAAAATGAAATATACTAGTGTGTCTGAGACACATTAGTGATTCTCAATAGGGTCGCAATGGACCAGCCTCATCAATATTCAAGATGGAAGGTCGCAAATCCGGGCCTAAGACTTGCTTTTAGTAAGGGATGCCCCTTGGCACGCTCCTTCCTAATAGTGACTTGCAAACCCTATTTTGCAAGTTGGTAGTAGGTTACCAAGTTACCAACTTGAAAAATAGGGTTGGTTCATTGACCAGCAGTTTTAGCGGTCGCAAATGGAACGAATCTCCAATTGCCAGCGCTAAAAATGGTTGCACATGTGCCCCTTGGTCTATGCAAGTCCCCAAGAATGCAATTTTCTTTTTCAATGTGTATGATTAAACACTGGTGGTACTTCTTTTTTTTTATTTATTTATTTATTTATTTATTTATTTTTTGTCCTCATCTGCCTTCCCCTTTAGGCGGCTAATGCCACCCACCTTGCACGACATTGCTGACGTGATGTGTTGTATTGGTGGGAGAGATATACCGACACTAAAAGTTAGGGGTGCTTTCTTTTGACTCCATCTAGGTATGTTTCAACCTGCCGGACCTTACTCGAAACTATCCTGGCCTCTGGTCCAAAGGAGTATAGATGGCATAATCATCGGACCCGGGGAAAAAAAAAAACCAAAAAAAAAAAACGGATCATCTCCAGTTGGTCAGAAGGTCCCAGAACGCCAAGTTTCTCTTACTAACAGATCTTTTTAGGTCACTTTTGGATGTCTCGTATAAAGATGTGAGCCATGAACAATGTAAAGGAGGCGTCTTCTCTACCCATTGTATGCAGATCTGTCTTCTCGCTAATAGAATTGCATAAAAAAGGAATGATTTCTCCTTACCTATGATGTTGTATTCCATCCCAAAGATGACCAGTGGGAGGGTTATTGACAGGGATGTATTTAGTATGGAGTTTAGAGTGTTTTTCACGTCTTCCCAGAATTTTGCTATATTCGGACATTCTAGGAACATGTGTACATCACATGCATCCGCTAAATTACATTTGTTACATTTCTTATCCGGTTGGTATTTAGAAAGTTTTCGTGGTGTTAAATATGCCCGATGTGCCAAGAAGATATGATTTCTTACTAGCCAAGAGGGCTTTACAATTTTACGCAATAATCCAAAGGAGTTTATCCACCTCTCCTTGCATGGAAGCCCAATTTCTGCCCCCCATAACTGATCCGGGAGTTGAAACTCCCCTTCACTTTCCTCCAACAGAAGCCAATACCATTTGGCTACTTCTCTTCCCCCAGTTGGTCGTTTCACCATTTGTCGTTCCGTTTCACTTATCTTCCCAATATTACCATCTATACGGGTTTCAGATCTTGCCCAACTATCCAGTTGAATATATTTAAACCTAGAAAGCCCCGGGCCAACTAGATCATATAACTCATCCCAAGTTATCAGTTTTTTTTCTTTAAATAATTGGCCCCATTTGGTAATGCCTGCTTGTTCTAATATAGTGGACAAATTGTCTCTTAGGCATGGGGGTAAACCGGGAGAGTCCCAAATTGGGGAATAGTTTGAGTAGTAAGATAAACCCAGTTTTTTCCTGATGTTAAACCAGTTTTTGGCCCATGAGTGTAATATTTTCAGTTTGATGTTTTTGAAGAATGTCTGACTTCCAAATTTAAACATAAAGCCATCTGCTGCTAAATTCGTCCCCCTTAGCATGGCCCCGTACATGGATGTATTAGGAAAATTAGATGGCATTTTGAGAAGCATTCTAGAATAGGACATCTGAAAGGCCCATGAATAGTACATTAGGTCCGGCAATGCAAGGCCCCCTTTTTCTCTCCTTCTTCTAAGCTTCTTCCATGCTATTCTTGTGGTCTTATAGTTCCATATAAAAGAGTTAATTTCTCTTTGACATTTTTCCATCATTTTTGTTTCCATGGCAATTGGGATAGTATTAAAAACAAAGGTGGTACTTCTTTTACATGGCATGCTTGTGACTTCACATCTTGTGAATGACAAGTATGCATTACTATGAGCAGGATTGTTGTAGGTGATCTGTGAATACCATGTGTGGTTACTTTTCCTCCTGCACACATGCTTTCCCTTTATTTTACATTTTGTACATGCATTTTGTCCCTCATTTTCATTGCATCTCTTAGTAATCACAGTTAATATTTGAGATTTGAGAGTGGCTATTGTTCAGAGAGAGTGTATTGTGAGCAGAGTGCAATATTTATTTTCTTGACTGCAGTATTCATTATGGGGAGTGGCTGCTCCCGTGCCATTCACCACCCATTTTCCTGGATCACAATAACTTTTTTGTTGGGTGTATAGCAGGGTTTTGGTAGATTGGAAGAAAAGCAGTTTAGTATTACTAGCATTACTGAGTCAAAGGTAGAAGGACACAGAGGTTTCAAGAAAGTATGCCAGTGGAGTTGGATTCCCACCCTGGTATTGGATGAGTGTGAATTAAGTGTACGAGGCATCGCCAAATCTCTGTGAAAGACTGGCCAAATAGCTAAATCCGTTCTCATCTCATAGCACATATCATAGAGCATCCTCCATCTGGCTGCATATTTCCGAATTATCCTGATGTCAAGGGCCACCTGACAGGAGTCATCCACGACTGGCTGTCTTGAGCCCTTTGAATGTGCTTGAGACATGGATATGGTAGGAATCCTGCATGTCAAGGGAGCTTCAGTGATAAGGAACTAGGGGCTAGATGTTCAAAGCATTTTTATGTTTCCAGACAACCCTATTCTGCGAATCGGCCCATTTGTGATGGCAAAAATGCTTTTTGTGATGTACAAAGCCAATTTGCGATTCGATAACCTGTACCGAAATGGAATAGTATGTACAAATTTGCAATTTACCGCCAATTGAAAGTTGGTGGTAACCCATTCGCAAATGGGAAAGGGTCCCCCTTCCCTTTGAGAATAGTTGAAAAAATATTTGATATAAAATAAAATATTTTAAGAGCGGGTAGTGGTCCAAGGGACCAATGCCTGCTCTTAAAAAAAGGAACTTCAACTTTATTTTTTTTGTGTATGCACATCCACTTTTCCTTTAAGGAAAACAGGCTGTTTTAAAAAATTAAAAAAAAGATTGCCTTATATAAAAGCAGTACAAAAAGGGGTGGGCTAAAGAACGGTGATGGATTAAACCCAGATCTGTTGACTGGGTGTGAGTGTTTGATTGGTTCAGATGCTCCGTCCATCACCACCCCCTTTTGTACCGCCTTATATAAAAGCAGTCACAGGTATTTGTGGTCTGCTGACTCCCTGTGTTGACAGCAAATTGTAGTGGGCCATAAATTGTGACCCACCTCATTAATATTCATGAGGAAGGTCTATTTGCAACTCACTACGAATCGCTAATGAAATTCAAAGAGTTTCATACATAAGGAATAGCGTTTACCTAATTGTAGTAAGCAACATATTGCAATTAGGTAAACGCTATTCTT
Organism: Lissotriton helveticus; assembly: GCF_964261635.1. Taxonomy (NCBI): domain Eukaryota; kingdom Metazoa; phylum Chordata; class Amphibia; order Caudata; family Salamandridae; genus Lissotriton; species Lissotriton helveticus. The sequence goes on from NC_136057.1 coordinate 1,819,692,709, forward strand.
ATTTGTGTACATCTAGTCCAAGGGGCCAGATGCACAGGGCATTTTTTCTGTCGCAAACGGTTCGATTCACAAAATCAGGCTGTTTGCGACCAGAATTTTTTTACCGAATTGCACTACCGATTTGGGATTTAGAACGGACCAGTTTAGGGTGTATTACTGTTTTGCAACCGAATGCCAATCGCAAAACAGCAATACTTTACCACCAGTTTAAAATTGATGGTAAGGTAACCCATTTGGAAAGGGAAAGGTATCCCAGAGGGACCGATTCCCCTTTGAGAATGTAAGTTATATTTTTTTAGACCCGGCAGTATTCCCATGGACCACTACCTACTCTTAAAAAACGAAACTTCAAGGTTTAATGTTATTCTTTTTAAATGCATCTTTTAAGGAAAATGGGCTGCATTAAAAAAAGAAAAGATTACTTTGTTAAAAATCAATCACAGACATGGTGGTCTGCTGACCTCTGCAGGCCACCATGTCTCTGATGGGTGTGATTCCTAATGGGTCGCAAACTGTGACCTACCTCATTAATATTCATGATGCAGGTTGATTTGCAACTCAATGAGTTTCATACACTTGAAATACCAATTTTCTAACAGCAATTCGGAAAGAATCACAATTATGAAATTGTTATCCTAATGTTTTTACATTTGGGGCCAGATGTACGACCCTCAGTGTTTGCTTTTTTTACGACTTCCAAAGTGCGAGTCACAAACACTGATGTACAACAGTGTCTGAGACAATGCTTGCAATTTTCAAATGGATCGCAAAGGATTTGCCTCTTTAATATTCATGAGGTAGGTTGCATTGTGCAACACATCGTGAATGGCCGGCATTCACATAAATGGTGACCTGATGGGATCAGCAGACCACCATGTCTGTGACTGCTTTTTGAAAAAAGCTGTTTTTTTAAATGCCTAGAAGGAAAACGGGATGCATTTAAAAATAAAAATATAACATTTCTGTTTCATTTTTTAAGAGCAGGCATTTCTTTGCACTGCTTTACAGTTGTCACCTGACACCCTCACACACCATAGGAATCACTGGGCCACACAGGTCAGATTAGGCTTATACATCTGCCAATCCGCTGTGGGTATATAATTTTACCTTCATGGTGTGAAGGACCGCAGATGATGAAGGGCGGTCTCGGTCGATGACTGATGGGAATTTTTTCACAAAGAAGGAATACCCTAGGCGTGATTTCACTAGTTTAAGTTATTAGCTGAGTTCACCCCGTCTTCTCTTTTACAGATACATAGTCAGTTGTTTTCCTTTTTTTGACCCACTGCTACTTTTTGTTGGTGTCACTGTCATGTTGGGGGCAGTAGCAATGTCCGGTCGTTAAACATCCCCTAGGACCCTCATTCTCCCTGTTGTGTTCACAGTGATTCATAGGACCACTGTCTGCTCTTAAAAAAACATGTTTGATGTGAATCACAAAGGGGCAGGGGTTCCCAGGGGACCCCTTCCTGTTTGTGACTGGCTTACCGCTGATTTGAAATTGATGGTAAATGTGATTGTTTTGCGACTGCATTTGCGGTCACAAAACAATCTTCCATCCCCCTGTGACTCGCTATTAGGAAGGGACGCCCTTGGTACGCCCCTTGTTAACACCTAAGCAGGAACAAAAAACTAAAATGATAATACCATTAGTTATTTTCTATATAACTTCTGCAAAGTCATCTTGTGCCCTGGGCACCCCCCCAACTTGTTGCTGACTGATGCTGGTGGTAACTGATTTTGACTGACCCTGGGCTCTGCCTAACCAGGCCCAGGGCCAGTGCTGAGATGAAAGGAACACATTAGAGTACAGTTAAAACACCCAACATACACTAGGGTACACTATGGTATGGTGGGATACCCCTGTAATTGGCATGACCTACCCCATAGGCCCTTAGAATATAATAGGGTAGGGGATTGAAACTACCTAGAAGACCCCAGTACCCTGAGGCATGGCAATTTAGAGGCCAGCAGCTTTTTGCTGAAGCCTGAGGTCAGTTTAAAAGCAGCACTGGGTGCCAGGACTGCTTTTAAACAGTGTGCCCAAACTTGACTTTGGTGGTAGGGGCACTTAAAAATGGAAAACCTACAATGTTTTGACATATTAGGGACCACCGGAGTCTCTTTTAGGTATCCCACATGTGGGGGTCAGTTATCCATAAGATACACCCTTATAAAATGAGTTTGTATATGCCTGGGTAAAATGGAATTTCACATTTCACTCCCCACATTGAGTTAAAGTGCTGCTCAAATTCGACTTTGATGCTAGGAGCACTGGGTAAGGAGGATCTGCAAAATTTCTGCAGATTCAGAACCCCTAATGTCTCCCCTAGTTGCACAAGGGGTGGAGGTCCTGTAGAAATGATGGAAATACTTATAAAATATGTTTTTATACGCCCTGGTGCTAGAAAACTGGCCGAAGTCATTTTCCCCATCGCAAATCCCATGGTCCAATGGGTTAACATGGCAGAGAGTTATTAAATAATAACTCCTGATAGGAAGGAGATAGAGCTATCTTTCAAAGTCTTACTAGAATGGTAGGGTATAATTCTTGTTTGTAAGTCCAAATTCAGCCTTCCAGTGGTCTGCCCTGATTGGTCAGAGTTAAGTGGATTAGCCAGGCTGCTTTGAAGAGGTGATAAAGAACCCCTGGGGTTAACCACTCTGCTGGGAGGGCAGTGTGCTGGTCTATAGGAATGCCAGGCCAGGGGGTGGAGTCGTAAACCATGCTCTTCAAAGGCAGAGAGGAGGCCTGCATTTCCGTTTCACTCTGACACTCTTGACCCAGAGTCAGGGCTAGGCTTAAGGAAGGTGCTGGTAGGGGGAGAGTCCATGGATATAAACCATCCCAGCGGGTGTGTTTAGCCAGCTCCTACCTCCTTGCTGGAAAATTAGCGATTATGGATTTAGAAGATTTGTGCGCTCTGGGACAAAATAATGTGAATTGATACTTGTATAGCGCCACACTCTACAGGATGTTGTCATAACTATGAGGAGTTACCCTGCCCTCATTGGTCAGAAATGACCTGTTTCTTGACCCAGATAATTTTGAATAAGCATCTGAGAGGGACAGAGTCCTCCAGATCTGCTGCTTGAAAGTTACTGAAGCAAGAAGTGCCCTGCTGAGAAGTTTTGCTGTGCACAGATTTCTAAGGCCGGACCTCTGAAGACTGCACCGAGTGAAACTACAGCCCTGTGTATTACCTTGCTGCAAAAGGACTAAAGAGTGGACTCCCTGCAAGCTACAGGTTAACAGAGCTCACCTGGACATCCCTACAAAGAATTCCCAGCCTGGAGTACCAGTGGATTTGTCAGGGTTTTGTTCAAGTGGATGCTGAATTGAAGTTTCACACTTTCAAGGACCCTCTTGGAGATTCCAGAACCTTGGATTGTGTGTTGGATACTTTGGGACCCTCAAGCAAAACTTTAGGAAGGAGTTTAACTGGACCCGCCTGCTGGGCAAGGCGGCACATTTTAATGAGATTCTCTAAAACAAGTTTTTAAGGTGTACCTGTCAGAGAAAACAAAATGACCAAAAGGGGCACTGTTTGTTTCTAAGCACTAGAAAGTGACTAATCTGTATAAATTCATATCTCTGGTTCCATACAGTAGATTATTTTCGTTTTGTTGTCATTTAAAAGATACAAATATTACCTATTTTCATAAATTGGTGTTGGATTTTTATTTTGTGTTGTGTCTTAATTATTTACTGAAATTGTGTTTTTAATTGCTTTACATACCTGTCTTTGAGCGTAAGCCAGTCTGCTCGCAGCCACATTACCAAGGGTTGAGCATAGGAATAATTTTCTAAGACCTATGCTGGGTTCTAGCATGTGTTAGTGACCTTATTGCCAATGGCAGACCTACATTTGCCCCTGCCAATAACCCATTTTCCAACATTTTCATTTTAGTTTTCCTTTTCAAACAGCTCGCAGAGCAGTGGGGCAGTGCTCCTCCACCTTAATGGAGGAGCTGCCGCTGAATAAGCCTCCATGTCCTTTAATTAACGGCCAAGCAGTTCTAGGTAGTGATTAATCCATTCTTGCTCTAGCCTTCGATTTCCCAGTGCAGCCAATCACGTATAGTGGTTATATTCATGAGGTAATGAAGGGCATACATCTGTACAAATACCACAGGGATATATGAGGAAGGCGCTGTTCTGTCATAAGATAACACAATGTGTGAATTAGAATCTTGTTAGAAGGTTCTCAGTGAAGCAGATTCTGCCTCCGTCGAATCAGGCCCAGGTGTCTTTGGAGGAGAAGTAGATTCTGAGGAGGGCCATGTGGATCAATGATGACAGTTGTGGGCCAGCCTTTGATGGAGCTACAGCAGTCTTTTCAAGATCTTGATTTTGCTCTTTCAGCCCAGTATGTGCAAGTGGATTTGCTGGTGGAATTGTCTCTTCATCAAAAACATATACCAGCCTTCCTCCTCTGAATCTGATTCTGAAGTTTCGGGTTGGGTTTTAAGGACATCTTGTTATTCTGTAGACTCTAGTGGAAGTTACTGGCTTAGGCATGAATTAGCCATTGGACCTGTAGCTGGGATTCTGCTTTGTGAGATTCAGTTAGTTATCCCACATAGAAGAGGAGGTTTCTTGGAGAACTTTTGAAATCCATGTGCCCATTATGCTTGTGAACCTTGCAGGCATGGACATCTTGGAACTTGCTTGCTATATTGTAGGAAGTAGAATGCCATCTGTTGCTAATCTTGTTACTTTCTTGAAGCATAAGCTATGGAGCATGCCATCTCTCAAGACAGTAGTTCCCCTTCCCTGACATGCTTTTTCTATTTAGTTTTTCTAGTGGCTACACCATATTCCAGGGCATGGAGATTTTTCAGCTCTTTCTTGAATCCAGAAGAATGTCAACAGTCTGCTGGTATTGATAATGACTGCAACAGATGTCCATGTGTAATCTGGCATTGCTCCCACACCATGACTACCCCCTTACTACATGAGGTAGTAGAGGGAGAACCCAGTGCAATCACTCCATGTACAATTGTATACATACAGAATTGTGTCCACAGACCTACTCCACTTGAAGTTGTGTTGGGGCTGAATGTATGCCAGCATTTCAAACAGCATCCTTTTAAAGCTCTCAGTTCAAATATCCCTCAAGGTAGTCAGGGGCAGCCTTAGTGTTCTTGTATGCGATCAGCTGTATCATGAACCCAATCTACCTGCTCTTTCAGTCTCAGCCCTGGTCAGAGTGCATTTTTACTCGACATCTAAATAAATGTCTCCCAGAGGGGAAGTGTAGCAGGATATCATGACCAAAATGTAGTATGATGGAAAAAGTGTTTCCTCAACCTTTCTTTACACAAATATCACCTTAGAAAATGATAGTTTGTAAATATTATTAAGACACAATATTTTTGTCAGACAATATTTTTTCTTTATGATATTCTGACATACAAACCTCGGAGGAACATGGCTATGGCTGATGCCATCTAATCTTTGTAGGGATTTGATTGTGTATACAAAGTGTCTGATATCATGAGAATGTTCTCACTTCCTTGGTTGTCACATGTCAGTGAGTCCCAGTCATGATGAAGTATTTGAATCAGCAGAGATACTAGATTGATGGGCGTCACTGACTGACCAGTGTTTTTGTAAAACAATATCACTGAATGCTATGGTCCTCCATGTAGACTGTGTGGGTGTCTCCTTGGTGCAAATGGAAACGGGACATCAGGCCTGCACTCCTTTTAAGCTGATGGGTACAGATGGATCTCTGAGGTCCTGCAGAGACTCTTTCTGCCTGCCATAGAGAGGATCACCCAAGACAGATCAGGCCCCTTGGGATACAGGCTGAAATACTGTAGCTGAAAATCAAAAGTAAGTAAGTGGCTATCCAGTGTTGGCTTACGATATTCATCAAGGCTGTCACAGGTAATTAATGAAGTGGTTGTCAATTTCCACCATGGAACATAGTTAGTCAGGAAATGTTTTATTAACTGCCCACTTCATGGTAAGGAGCTCAAACTTTTAGAGAGGATAATTTTCTCAGGTCAAGGCATGATAATTCTGGCAAAGGCTCTTCCAGACTTCTTCTCTCCTTGTTGAATTATGACAAAAGGCTCTTCAAAATTTGCATCCACATAGAATAAGTATGGCTGTCTGGAGTGCATGAGGGCTAGGAAAGTTCTGGGTGGTGAGAATTCTGAAAGCTTGCACAAGATTGGGTGTCCGCCTGAATCTAAAGGGCTGTTCACCCTGATGATATGGTCTTTGTAGGAAGATGGCTCTCCATATAGTGTACTAAAATGAAGTACACTGTGCAGAGAGTTCCATGAGTCCCTTATTGGTATACAGAGGCAAAGTAGATAATGCTAACGCTCTTTTTGTGGTAGTGTGGGTGAGCAGTTAGGCTTATCAGAGGGTAGTGCTAGGAATTTGTTGTACTCACAGAGGCAATAAATGAGACACACTCAAGAAAAAATCTGAGACTAATATGCAAAATTAATATCAGTTTTATATAATTTTTCAGACCATGCACTTCGTTCTACAGTAAGTACATTTAAAGTTATGAATGTTTAGAGTTCGCAAAATCAATCACATTTGTGCACAATTACGCACCTTTGAAATCAATGGGGAAAAAGACAAATATGCATGTAAAATCGTACATTCGATGTTCAAGGTTCACCTCTTGTATTTCGGTAGTTAGCAAGGCCAGGTCCAATGTTCCACAAGCAGATTCTCAGGAGTGTTCCAGATTCGGCTGGGAGCAGGGTGCTGAGGTTGTTGGGAGCTGGGGGCCCACTTGACAAAATACTGCACAGAGATATACAGGTAATTCCGAATGGGCCCACTCGAGGGAGCAGGTCGCAAGGGCCTCAGGACCACAGGAGCTTAGTAGGATCATTGTTACTAGGGCTGGTCGGGATGGGGGCAGAGCGGATAGGTCAGCCGGGCAGCGTGCATCGAGACGCCCTCGCGGTCAGGAGCAGGAAACTTGGAGAGGTGATTTCAGGATAGCTGGGCCACTCATGACTGGGCAGTTCGAGTCCATGGAAGACTTTTCATCTCTGTGCAGGTTGTAGGAGGTCTGGTATCCTGGTTATTGGAGTGGACCAGCTCTGGTAGGTCCTTGTGTCTCCAAACTTGGTAGGGAGACGGATCTGACCCTTCAGTCACTTTTGGTCCGGGTCTTGCATTGGAGTTGCCCCGGAGCAGCAAGTCGGTCAGTCCGGAGTCTGCGGTTCAGAGCCTGTTATCGCATGGGAGCAGAGCCTTTGCTCCAAGGGAGGTTCTTTGGCAATTTGTTGAAGACTGGAGCTGCACCAGGGTTCTTCGAATCCACACAGTGGCAAGGCAGCACACCACGATTGTCGAGTCCTTAAGGCAGCAGGCAGCAATTTCCCTGCAGCTGGGCTTTAGTTCTCAGGCAGCAGCTCTTCTTGCTCCATTCCTTCTTTGTGTTCATCGAATCTCAGGTTCAAGGTACAGGGATGCCATCTAAATACTACATTTAGGGGTGTTAAAGGGGGAGATGTAGTAGCCAATGAGCTACCTACATTTAGGGTGTCTACACCCTCTAAGTGACCATTTCCTGTGGGAATGGGCACTACCCTGGCCGGATAGATTATTTTCCCACCATCTCAAGATGATGGATTTTCAAAAGTCGTGTCTATATTTCCTGCCACACCTTATGGTTATAACTGATTGTATGTGGGCACCCCATCTCATTTAACACTTTTTACCATCTTTCCTCCTACCAAATGTGGAGCAGGACAGGGAGGTTGGCATCCCCCACTATCTGGGGAAGACTGGATTGCACTTCAAAGGTGGCACCGCCTTTGAAGCTTCTCGCTCTGGAATCCCATTCCAGCCTGGAGGAGGTGTGAAACACTTCCACCCAGAGCAGGCTTCATTTCGAGCCTCTGAGAGTGTGGGCTCTCACCCCATGAGGTCTAAAATAAGTCAGTAGGTGGAAGGCTGGCTATGACTAGTTAGAGACCACACCAGTGCTTGGTGGGTTTTCAAGGGACCCTCTAAAGGGTCTCCTGTGTGCATCTATTATTAAATCCAACACTTGCATTAGTGAGGATTTATAAAGAAAAGATGTTTGTAACCAAACATCTTTTGGTACATGGAAGCCGTCATGGAGCTAGGAAACTCACAATGACAAGTGTCCAACTTGTCATGTACTCTCTATGGTTTTCCTGTACACTTGCAATATCTAAGGATGGCTCAGATATTGCAGGGTCATATCTGCTCATGCAGGTATGTCAACACATGGGATATATTTCACCCTGCCCTTGTGCTGTAAGGCCTGAAGTAGGGGTGACTTACCTATACCTCATGCAGTGTATGAGGGCCTGGCACATTGGGTTGTGTGCCATGTTGACTCTTCAGTTAGCCCTGTACTAAGACATGCAGCCTGTAATGGTAGTTTGCCTAGTCTTGATAAGGGGTCCTTGGGGTGGCATGTGTACTGCAGCTCCAGTGGACCCTCTTCAGTTCCCATGTCCTAGGTACCAGAAGTACCATTTACTAGGGACTTCCAGGGGTGGCTGAATGTGTGTCAATCGTGGTACAGTTTTGGTCAGGAGATCTGGCATTGGGAACCTGATTAGGAGGAACCAGTAAACTTACAGTTGGAAATCACATCAAGCAAAAAGTAGGAGCTAACCATGTCAAAAGAGACATTTCCTACAGTTGTGAATGTGCGTCCATATTTGTTCTCCTTTCCAAATCTGTAGAACCATTTTATCAGTTTGATTAGTAACTGATAAAATGGTAAATGATTTTGCAAAGGCTGTCTTAAAATGATAGTAATAGTTGCAAAAGACCAAGGATGCTCTGCAAATCTTCCCAAGTGCTGGGTCAAGTCAAATCATGTTTGCGAGATTCACCTCATCTGGGTCGACTTCTCTCCCTCACCCCGAAACAATATGACCAATGTACCCTTGGTGCAGATGTGGCACAACTGGCATTGTTCTACAAAGAGCTTGCAGCTTTGCATTTACAGTCATTAGAGGTGCTTCAACAGCCCTTGCTCGTATTCTTCAAGTACCTTTCCATAGACAATCATGTCAACAAGGCATGACATGAACTTAAGAAAACTCACATCTCTCCTTCTCCTCTCTGTAAGCCATTGCAATCTACCTGGTGCTTCTTAGATGCCTCTGGACCTCTATTTGAATTTGTAATTACCCAGTGAGCAGCTAAAAGGGGCATTCTCTTGTTTTCCTATCAACTGAGAATCTGGTGTGTAATAAAAACTTGTGGCATCCAGCAAAGATGTCAAGGGCATTATCACTCGAGGTATTGTGTATACGTTTGCAATGGTTCTATTATTCACAATGCAATAGACTTTTCATATTACCTCTTTTTTGTTTTTGTGGTCAAAAGCAATGTAGTGAAGCAACTGTGAGCCTCCTCAAGATCACTGCAACATATATATTTCAGTACATCCTCCAAATTCATGGTGTGTGAACTTTTCTGTCAAGGTGATGTCATTTTTCAGGATGTTGTGTTCAACCCATTGAGCTTCTCTCATACACAGGTTGGCAAAGATGCTGGCATGCTGGACCAGCTTTTATTGAGAGCTCTCATTAGCAAATACTAGCATTGCAGATTAGGTTCAGCAGCCTTGGGTTGAAATTCAGCACTCCTCAAGCACAGATGGACTACATTGTTTGGCATGGGCTTCTGAGTAAGCATGGTTTTGTCTGCAATGCAATCAGATGCTTCATGACACTGAAAACTGACAAGGTGAAAAATTGCTGGGACCTGCTTGCTATACACCCAAAGTGAGGACTGTGCGTACTAGACACAGCCAGCATGCCCTGATGAAGTTCTTTGAACGAAACGCGTTGGCTGGTTAAAAGAAAACTGAATAAAGAAGATACTAAACAAGACACAACAATTCTTGGATATTCTTTATAGTGACTCTTGCATTGTGATTTCTGGTGGTGCAACCCACTTTGGGTGTAAAGTTTACTTTTGTGTTAACAATTGCCTCTTGGGAGCAACAGGGGCGGTGGTAGTGCACACCACAGGAACGAAAAGCTCTGCACCAGATGTACAATTGAGACGGGTGGCCTAGGGCCTGTGGAGAGGTGCGGCAAATCCCCAAAAAATTATTTTTTGGGGGGTCGAGTTGAGTTGCTCAGGTATAGGGTTATAAAAGACCTGCTTGCTATGCAGACTTGACAGCTCTTCACAAAGACAACACAGCGTATCTCCTCACTGGGATAACATCATCACTGCTCTGCAAGCATCTCCAAGCAATGAGGCGCTGCTCTTTGCTCTGTGTTACTGTCTTGCCAGAAACTTAACTGAGTACTGTAGTCTGTCTTGCAGGATACAACTTTCGGGCCTGAAGCAGTGATAGGATTTATGTTGTATACCTTGCCAGCTGTCCAGGTCTCAGTTCTCATCATCAGTAGCTTTTGGGGGGGGTGATTCGGAACCCCTGCTGTTTCCACTCATGAAGAAGATCCTTAACCCACCAGAAAGTAGCCAGCTTGGCAGAATCCAGAATGACTGGGGAGGATGACGTGGCCGTGCCATTGTGACACTGCTGGACAAGTACTTCCGGTGGTTGGCTAGATCTCCTTTGGCATCATTTAGACATAGTGCTGCATCAGTTGGGCTTTTGAGATGCATTCCCTTCTGCGCATAACCATCTATTTCTCTAATTAACTCCTTGCTGAAGTTGTCCTTTTTTCCCAACCACATGGGTGTCTCCATTACAAAGTCTAGTGAAATTGTTAATGACTAGAGGAAGCAGTGTTAGGTATCTTGAGGTCATGCTGACGACCCATGCTGGACTGACCTATTAATGATCAGATTACCTGAACCAGGGGATAGGAAGAAATGGTTCTGGTGTCAAATTTCTCCAGGGGAATTTGTGCAGGCTTCCTCACACTGGTTTGGATGTGATCTATGTGAGGAGGGCGGCTTCATATTGTGGATAAGAACATCAGTATACAATATATAAAATCTTAGCACATATTACAAGAACAAAAAAAATACATATGTGCAAACATTTAATTTTGCATGTATACTTTAGAAAAGTAAGAACATTCTACCCTATGGGTAGAAGGGGAGTGGCCTTCCCTATTTGAAGTTAAAAGAAGCCTACTGTGGCAACCCCTGCCCTCTCTGGCACCTACCGGTGGTGTCCAATGGGATGGTGCAGGTGGAGTATCAGTCTGTGCTTTCATTTCACTTTTGTGCCTCCAAGGAACATTAGTGCAGGAAACGGTGGCTGAGGAGATAGGACATCCACCATCCACATCCTTGTTTTCCCGCCTGGAGGAGAAAGTATCTATTTGGGATAACTTCATAAATGAAACCATGGAAGAAGACTACAGCTGCACTCTCATACAAGGCGCTGCCAATAGACGCTGGGGTGGGAAGCCTAAAGAGTCTGTTCTCAATAAAGAGTAAGGCTGAATAAAAGCATGTGTGCAGGTGTGGAACTGTAGATTGGAGTGGATGGGTACTAGCAATTCGTTTTTTAGTGATGTGAGCCAGGGCTTAAATGCCAGGCATGTAGTGGATGGCTGCTCGGGCAAACTAGTTCACTGTTGTTCTAGGCTGTCCTCATGTTTTTTAGGCCTGGGCTAAAGACATCTTGAACTATCTCACCAGCCTCATTTAATCAAAATCATAAATAACAGTTCATGTATATTTACATCCATTGACGGACTTTAGGTGAGCCGTTGTCCCACATTGGTCTGTTCACCTGTCACTCATTTTGCCTCCACCCATCCCAGAATGAAACAGTAAGAACTGGGGGGCGTATTATCAACCACTAGTGATATTTATCTCTAAATGAGCTTAGCGATATTTTTTTTATTGCCGCGCATCGCCGGAATTTATCCCAGAGATAACGTGTTATTAGCAACGTTTATCGCAAATGCGATAAAATATCCGGCGATAACGGCTCAATGCGTAAATATAGCTGGAAATCCAGCGATATTCAGGCATTAATGCCAATAGGGTCTTAACCTGAATATCCAACTCCCATTGGATATACAGGTTAAGAAGTGGTCTGAGCAGGCACTCGATTTTGGCGATATTCGCGCTTAGCGTGAAATTTTTCATTGCTGTGCCTGCGTTGATAATAGGCGATAGTGATGTTAGCGACTGCTTTCAGTCGCTAACAGGTTGGGTACGCCCACTTTGCATATCATTAGCGATAAATATCGCTGACATGCAAAGCAGGCCCCAAACCGCTCGCTATCGTCTATAAACTCTCGCTAACTGCTGTTAGCGACAGCTTGCTAATAGGGCAATGGAATTATCGCCGCTTTAGCGGGAAAAACTCCCGCTAAAGTGGCTATAAGGCCCTTGATAATATGCCCCTTGGTTAGCACACTTTAGATATTGTTTACTTTCACATAAAAAGAAGTGTACTTTAGTGCCAGGAATTTCTGGGCAAATACTTTACTTTGCCAATTACTTTTTTCAGATTCCTTATTTGTTTTTATTTTGTTTTAGCCATCCTGGTATATTTAAGCTATGTCTTCAGCTTACAGTTATTTAAAGATAATAGTACATTACGTTTGGGTCCAAAAGAATCGCATTTTCTTTTGAAGTGTTTGAAGTGCATTAAAACAAAAAACAAAAAAGGTTTGCTAACTTTTTTCTAAGTACACCAGCCTCCTGGAAAGCACAATTACTGTTGACTAATGTAATATTTACTGGTTATTTTTTTATTAATTTAATTCATTTATTGCTAGCATTTGGCTGTCATATTTAAGCACAGTATGCTCTCTTTTATTCTTTTTGTGACATACGCTTACATTAAAATGTAAAAGTAACATCACACCAACTTGTGGAGGCTAGACCTGCTTGCTTTGTTAACTTGTTTTAAAGCTGGAGGAGCAACAGACTTTGTGTAGGTCCCACGGATTAAAAATAAATAATGCAGAGATGTGAGTTGAGAAACTTTACAACTTTGCACTCTATTAGTAAGAACCATAAAATGGACACACATTTTTACCCTGCACCTATTGAACCGTAGGTTAGGGCAAGCAAATGAATAATGACAATGTACACTGTCACACAGTCTGTTAGAAATTGGGGCTCTAGTTGGCAGTGGTTTGCACCCTGTCAAAGTAGGGACCCTTTCTCTAGTCAAGGTAAGGGAGTCACAGAGCTAAGATAACTTTGCTCGCCTCCTTGGTAGTTTGGCATAAGCAGCCAAGCTTATCTCAGAGGCAATGTGTAAAGAATTTGTACACACACAAACAGTAACACAGTGAAACCCTACTAAGGAGTTCACACCTGTCTAGAAAAATAGCCAATATTTATCAGAATAAAACAAGACCAAAATGACAAAAATCCAACATACGACAAGTCAAAATATCACTTTTAAAAGATTAAGGAAGTTTAGTCCATGGAAATCAATGAATGTGTTAGTTTTAGCACAAAGTACCTTAGATGCATCAAAAACCAAAGATGGTGCAAGGTGCAGGGGAGCTGAGGTGGCCTAAAGTTGTTTACTGCGGTACAGTGACGATGAAGAATCGGTGTTACGGGGCAATGTGTTGAAAATCCAGACATGCTGCATCAATGGCACAGAGCGATGCCACAGCGACAATGGAGGTGCTGTGTTGATTTCACAGCTGTGAAGCAGGTGCTGTGTTGATTTTACAGCCGAAAAGTAGGTGCTGCATCGGAGTCCGAGCGGGTGCCATGGACATCGGCAACATGGGTCTCGAGACTCACGCAGTTGCGAATTTTTGGACGTGCAGCGATGGCTAGCTGTGGCCTGCGGTGAAAGCCATGGTCAATTTATCAAGTGGAAACCATGTTAAGGGCAGGCAGCAGCAATGCTTCAATCTTTTGCAGTGGTGCATTAAGAAAACAGGTGTTGGGAGGTGAGACATGGAATTTCTCCTTAAGATCACCAGGTTACACTTCCAAGGGCACAAGGACTGGATTTGGCACCACTTGGCAAGTCGGGGCTCTCAGCAAAAGAGCCCATGCACTGGTAGGTGAAGTCTATGATGGTCCTGAGACTTCTTAACAGTAGGCAAGCACACACAAGCCCTTGGATAACCTTGGAATCAGGATGTAGAAAGCAAAGACCAGTCTTTTCACTCCCAGGATGGAAGTGGCAAGCTGCAGGCCAACATAACATAGCAACAGGTAGAGTGGCTGGCCCTCCTACAGCATTCAGCTCTTCTTCCTGGCAGAATGTCCTCAGTCCAGAAGAGTTCTGGTTTTGGGTTGCCAGACGTCCACTACTTATACCTCTATCAGCTTTTGGAGTAGGCAAATTTCAAAGAAAAGCCTTTGTAGTGCACAAGACTCTATCTTTCCCATACCTGTCTCCAGACACACTACAGGGGGTTGGAGACAGCTTTGTGTGAGGACAGGTCCATCCCTATTCAGGTGTCAACTCCTCCCACCACTCTAGCTCAGGAAGCCCATCAGCCTGGTGATGGGCCATCAGGATATGTAAGACAAACCTCAGCTCCTTTTGCGTGACTGTCTAGGGTGAATGCAAAAGACCCCAACTGTCAGCCAACCCAGATGTGCATTCTAGAGACAGGAAGTGGCACAGAATGGTTAAGTAAGAAAATGCCCACTGTTGGACTTGGCCCTTTTTTCAGGGTTATTTCCAAATATTTTGCTTCTTCCTCCTATTTTTCCCTGACCTGTTGATGTTGGCTACAGGACTCTGGGCACTTTACCACTGCTAATCAGTGCGGAAGTGAATATGCTCTCTGTGTAAATTGTTATTATGACAGGTTTTCTCTACTCGCTCCTCTGCACATTTGCTCTTTTGCACTTATAGTATTGTACCTACTATTTTTTAATCAATTATACTGTGTTTTTAGCCTTGCTCATATTGTATTTGTACTTGCTTCTGAGTGTGTTAAACTCAGTTTTCTCTGCACTGACACCTAGACGGGGATTATTTTCCCCGGGTGGCCATTTTGTTGTACCACGCGCCTTCCTTTGTTAGCGCTCTAGTGGCTGCACGCCGTCCTGCCTCTGACCCTATTTAATGGGCAGGGAACGGACGCGCAGCGCTTGAAAGGTTTTCTCTACTCGCTCCTCTGCACATTTGTTCTTTTGCACTGATAGTATTGGATCTACTATTTTTTAATCAATTATACTGTGTTTTTAGCCTTGCCAATATTGTATTTGTACTTGCTTCTGAGTGTGTTAAGCTCAGTTTTCTCTGCACAGGCACCTAGACGGGGGTTATTTTCTCCGGGGAGCCATTTTGATGTGCCACACGCCTTCTTTTGTTAGCGCTCTAGTGGCTGCACACTATCCTGACTCAGACCCTATTTAGGGCCATATGTAGGTGGCCAAATGCCGGTTGGTAATGCCGAAAATCAGTAAATTTCGGCTTTACCGACCGGTATTTAGCCATGTGAGATCTACGTATTACCGAATGGCATCGGTAATAACGAATTGATAAATAATTACCGATTCCTTATTTACCGATTGGAGAACACCGAAACAATGAATACCGAATCGGAAATAACGAATCGGTAAAAAACCCAAAATTGCGATGTAGCAAAAATCGGTATTACCGATTTTGACCAAATTCAGTAATAACGATTCGGTATTTACCATTTATCCTGAGCAGGTGGTAATCAGGTGCAGTGCATAAAAACAGCCCCAAAATGCAACTGTGTAAACACAATGGCGGGCCTCTACCTCATAGCAAGACGGCTACGCTTGAGAGCAGCAGGAGTGAGGATCTGGAGATGGGACGAGCGGGTGTACAGACTGCGCATCACATTGTTTCAATTGACTGAACCTGAAATCCATGAAAGGTACAGGCTGCACTCACACACCATCCTTGACCTAATACGGGACCTAAAACCCTATCTTGAGCATCAGACACCAAGGGCGCACGCAATCCCCACCCATGTCCAGGTACTCTGTTGCCTGCACCTCCTAGCATCAGGAAGTTTCCAGGGTGTGATAGCCGCAGTGGGTGGTGTGTCACAGAGCTGTCTATCCCGTTTTTTCAACACCTTCCTGGATGCCATGATGGACAGAATGGAACATTACATTACCTTCCCCAGTACACAGGCAGAGCTGCAGAGGACCAAGCTGGAGTACTACCAACTTGCGCAGTTCCCACACGTCATTGGCTGCGTCGAT